>NC_133819.1:107945298-108584632 GCF_047830755.1 Zonotrichia albicollis | reverse complement strand
GTGTGCCTGTGATCTTTAATTTCCTTGGTAGAAGGGGAGAGCAGCAATCAATACCAGAAATGGTAATGAAGATCACCTCTCTGCTCTTATTTCTGTGGCATGAGTGACTAGTACTTTACAATGCTCTTCTGGTTACAAAATGTATAGGAGCTGCTGTGGCCATAGAATTAGAATAAAAATATGACACATTTCAGTAGCACAAAATAACACAAAGCCTGCGTGTTTGATGGGTTTCAAATGCTTTTGGCTGCTTTTTATTTTTGCTTCTCTGCAACAGAGGCTCCTTGGGTTGGATGCCGGCCGCTGCTGCTGAGCACGCCTGTCGGGGTGGGAGGCAGAGGCAGGCTGCAGCTCCCCTTTGCACTCCCCTGATCATGTCTCTGTGCAGAGCCATACCCCCTACAAGGAGCTGGAGTAGCCTAGAGGTGCTTTTCACTCTCATGTGCTGCATATGGTGACAGGAGCTGAAAATGCACAGTACTGAGGATTTCTAGATGTCTGCTTTTTCCTCCAGCCACCTCCCGTTTTCCTGCCTCATCGTCTGATGGGAGTGCAAGGGGTACCAAAGTCACCTGCCATATTGTTCTGGATCTTGGGTGGGTGAGCTTTGTTTGGGAGTAACCTTATTCACGCACCTTTCAGACCATAAACTGGCAGTGGTATAATGCAGAGTCTGTCCCTGCTGTTTTCCTGGCCAGGCAGTGTGAACAGCAGTCCTGGTTGTGAAACATGTTTCCTGACCCCGCTCGTATCCTGAGAAAATGAGGGAATATGCTTGTTTTGTGGCATGAATGACAGGAACAGGAATGTGACAGAGGTTGTGTCGACACGTTGCACACCACACACAAATGCCTGGAGTGGACATTTCAGCTATTTTTTAAAAGGTTTCAGCTATTTTTTAAAAGGTCCATTTAACCAGGCTGGGCTTTTGCATTGTGCTTGGAATAGCTTTGTGATAGTGTCCTTGCCTCCCCCCCCCGCCTCCCAGTCCAGTTTTATTTTTTTTCCAAATTGTGTGTGTGTGTTTGTGCTGGAACTTGATGGGTCAAGCGGTGGCTGGAATGATGGCTGCAGAATTTTTCAGAGGATTTCAGCCAATTAAAAATACAGAGTGGTTCTTTTTGGTGTTGTTTGGCAGAAAACTGCAAAATGGTGTTGCATGATAAGGAAGAGCCTTGGGTATGCAGTGTTTCTTGTGCACATGTGTTAGAATCACCGCAACTCATAAATTCAAATTACTTTTAAAAGCTGGCCATGATACATTTCCTCATTAACCATATGGAAAATGGCACTCAGGAATTTTCTACAGTGCACTTTCAAAGAAAGAATCCAATTGCAGGCAGACATTCCTTAGTACAGTGTTTATGCAGCTGTACTTGTGATTAAATTACACCAGCCCTGGCCCACATGTAGCCACAGATCCTATTAGTTTAAGTACAAAGCACCTTGTAAGAGTATGAGAACTCTCCTTGTGATGTTTTTTGGCCTCTTGGCCACTGTATCGAGCAAGCATCAAAAGTCATGCATGTGCTTAAAGGTCTCTGGAGGAGGAGCGGTGGGACAGAGCAGTGCCGCTCACACGGCACGAGGAACTTTGACAGCCTACCAGGAGGGATTCTGGGATTGCTGCTGTCAGCAGTTCCAACAGTGCAAACAGTATGAAGAAGCTTCCACAGGGATTGAATTACTGAAGACTTCTGCTCCGTGTTTTTTGGTATAATTGAGAGCACAGAGGGAGCTTGATTTCTCTGTCTTATGATTTGAAGGTGAAGACAAGAGCCTGCAGGGCTCTGTCAGAGTTATGGGCATGCTCAACACAGACTTCAAAAAATCTAATTCCCATAAAACCTTACAAGGCTGAATTGCTTACCTGAATATAAAAGATTTACTTTCACTGAATCATTTAGCACACAACCATATTAATTGCATTCTGAGATGGAAAAAATGATAATGGAATAAATCATAATGTGGAAATATCTTAACTCTAGAATTTGCTTACATATTTTAATACAGTGCAAGGATTTTGTGCAAAATACAGGAAAATATATATTCTCTTTAACATATGTATACATTGTGACTATCCTCACAGTAGCCCTTGGAAAGCTGAATTAACAAATTCCCACAGTAGCACCAGAATGAGAGGAGATGGGGCCACATCTTTATGTACAACGTTAAGCGCTGTACATAATTTAATCACATTAATTTAAAGCAGGGAGAGTGGGGGTTAGAGATGTGTTAACTAATCTTTTAACATCCAATTTGGCCTGATCTGTGACCAGAGTGTTTTAAGCCAGGAGTAGCATTTGGTTGTCACCACAAGAGAGAGTGGGAGAGAGGGAGAGACCCAGGTTTTGAGACTCACATGCATGACAGCATTTCCAGCTCCCCGCTCCTTTTGTAAGCACACCTTGACCTGAATGTTTCCCTTTTATGAAGAGAAGCGAAGCACAACAGGTATATTTTCTCCCAGATGAGAAGAAATCCTCCTGGGGTGTGTCCTGGAACAAAGGAGATGAACCTAACCCACCCCAGCTCGTTTCTGAATTAGGCTGATGCGATACTACAGACAGATCAGTGCTGATCTCCCTTCGCTCCCCCTCCCTCCCCAGTCTTTGTTGTGTGCTACCAAGTAAATATGCAACCAAACTTAATGTAAATCATAACCCGCATGGAGCCACAGCTTGCCATCCAGACCCAGAATCCTACAGAGGTTTGTGAGGTGGAAAGACTGTGTCTTTCACACAAAGCGATGGCTATGCTCACTCCCATCCTTCTTTTACTTTCTGCTTAACCCTTTAGGCTGTGGCTGATGCCCTTCTTAACATCCTCTACCCGAGCAGTTCTCTCCTTTTTCATTTTTCCTTTTCTCTCTCTCTTTTTATTTCCCCTTTAGTCTGACCTCAGCATCTGAAACCAAATAAGCACACTGCAGGTGGAATGAAAACTGCAAATGCATTTGCTCATTTAACCCATGTCCTTGATATTAACTATTGAAGTTTCAGATTCAAAGGAGCTTACAACAAGCATAAAGCTGATAACGTTTTGAAGAAATAGATGAATACAACTGGGAAACAGGGCCAAGTATTTTTCTCTGAGGAAACAGGAGCAAATGTTGTATGCTGCTCAGCCCCACATGATTTTGCATTCCTGCCCTCCTGTTCAATCTTGACACAACCCTGTAGAATACATGCACTGTCGGGTACACCAGTGAGGGTCTCCTCCCTGCCCATCTTTGGGGAGAAAGGCACTCTGCTGGGCTGCTGAAAAATGAGATAACTTTTCCCACTCCTCTTCAAGGACAAACCATGCCTCAGTTTCTGATGGGTTCCCCAGATTCAGAGATGTGGCAGTAATACCTCATGACCCTGCCATGATAGGCACATCTTGTCCCTTAGCCTTCTTTCGGGTTCCCTTTGTACTTATCTCCAGAACTCTAGGTTAAAGATATCGTTACCTATCGCTGACAAATGGACACTATGTGGATGGTATTACCCCGGGCACTCTGTTCCAAATGCATTGTGTCTAACAACAAAACCCCCCGTGAAACTCATAAAATTACCAATTTCACAGTTGACTTTCTTCCTGCTCTGCTCTGTAGCCTTCATACTCCTGGCCTGTCTCCACACACTGCAGGAGATGATGTCGGACCAAACCAGCAATGCTGCATTAAAAAGGTTCTTGATATAAACAAGATCTATCTTGGTGCTGATTAAAACGTCTGCAGATTTTTGCCTTATCTGGATAAATCCTTCTGATGTGCATCATCTGCCATTGTGCAGTAACAATCACCATGGTGAGGGGGTTTATCACCAGAGAGGGGGTTTATATGAGGTAATTTTTGATTCCACCCCTGTACACTGCATATTCATGTACACAAAGTGTGGTATTGCCTCGGACGGGTTACGTGTGAAGAATTACATCAATGTCCATACTGGGGTTTGGCCTTTCCTGCTCTTTGGCGTAGTTGGAGGTGTAAACAGCATTACTGGCTGCTGCACTTCTCACCTGGAATCTCAGCATGTTGCAAAAAAATGAATTAAATCTCACAACAGGGCCCTGAGGACTCTTATTTAACAAAAGGGGGCTGCAAGAACATGAAGAAGAAAGACTTTTCCACACAGGGAGGTTGCTGCAAAAGATTGGAGGGTGTAAATTTGCAGGGTGCTAAGTATGATTTTACCCTGTCTTTCCCTGTGGATGCTCCTAGAGCACAGGGATGTCTGGCAAGGTAGAGAGCTAATGGGCACCAAGTGCCTGCTAAGGGCATCCAAGGAGGAGGTTGGTGTATTAGGAAGTTGCAGCCTGGATTCTTGACTAGTAGTTTCCCTGTGGTGACAAACCCAAAATGATCTAAGCAAATCACACAGTGAATCATCGAGGCCAGTTTAGAGTCTAGAATATGGGTTTCCTGGTTCTGTTTTCTGCTTCTTGGATCATCTTCCTTTCCAGAGTAGTTAAGGGCTTTTGCTGTCTTCTGTATTAATAGTTTTCGTATCTTTCCTGGCTACTGGGCTTGCCCTGGGATGATGTACTATATTACATCTGTCCAGCGTATTTTTTGTGTCCAATTTTTAAGGAAGACAACCAGAAGTATCCAACCATACCATTCTCCTCAGATAACAGTCTTAGGTGGCTTTTCTACAGTGCAGCTTAAACATCACAGGTGGCTTCACTGTGAGTTCTCCTGTTTTTTACTAATCTTTTTAAAGTCTACTTCATTGAGGATGTGTCTAGTCTACTAAACTTTCTTTCCCTTTTAGGGTTGCAGGTTCTTTCTTCCCTCAGGATGCCCACAGTTCCATTTTTGCCCCTGTGTAGGCTTCCCTTACCCTGCCTTTCCCTACCTGTCTCTGTCCTCAACATGCACCTTTCCAGTCTTTCCAAATAATTTTTTATTTCAAGTGGGTCTCCTTCCTACAAATTCCTCCCCCTTTTCTAGCTTTGATCTCATTATTCTCAACATGGCCATCAGTGAAATCTTTACTTATTCATCTAATTCAGAGAGTAAGCTCCACAGTAGAGAGAACTTGGTACTGAAGTACTGGTAAAACACAAGCCATCAGTAATCATGTGGTGGCTGGCACTGACTTCCACTGCAACTAGACAGAAACAGGAGTTAGCAAGTGAATAGTTGTTCCCTTTGCACAATATCTGGCCATAAAGAATGCATCAGGCACTAAGCATAACAGAGTGCAGGCCCTGAGCAGCGTATCACAGGTCCCCAATAAGCTTGGTGCTTGTAGATTTTGTGATAGAATCCTACAGTCTTTAGCCATTTTTCACAAATTACTTTGCTGGTACCACAAATACTGTGAAAAGCTTGAGCAATGCCACATTTCATGTCAAAGCCACCTCTTTCTTCCATTGCTCCTGCCATTCCACAGCACACAAAGAACTGCCTATTGCTCTCTGCTCTGCACCCATAAATAACAGAAATTGCCATATTTTTATAAATTTGGAATTAACATGAGCTGTTATGTAGCAGTTTCCCCAAAAGTGACTTTTAGTCCACCTGAATCTCCTGTTTAATGGCCCTATAACTTGCCAAAAATGTTTCCAGGGCTGTCTTCAAGAAACTAGGTGGCATGAGGAAATCCCTCACCACTGAAACGGGATTAAGAGCAAAGTGGGTTAAACGACAGGGTACTGACACAGGTTCATTTAGTTACCATCACAAGATCTGGCCACAAATATATTGTGCATTACTCTACCATGAGTTATCATGGCTCTGACCCCTCTCGGGAGATCCCCATGCCACCACTGTATTAACGACTGCATCTGCTTCAGAATAACCTTATTAGCTTGCCACAGCTGAGCCAGTAATCTCATAGGATTTTTGTCCCAGTCCCTTGTGGGGTGTGATTCTCTTCTCCTTGAATCCAGTTTGATGCCCAAAATTTAATAAGTTTTCCTGGACCCTCTGCTCTCCCCCCCCCTCCCCTTTTATCATCTGCTGTAGGGACCATGAAATCCCCAGTAACCTCCCCAAATGCCATCAATAACTCCTGAAATGCCATGATGTTTGGTGCTTCCTTAGACAAAAAGCTATGTTAATTAGGTAGGAGGAATTTTTTGTCCCTCTTTTTAAGCCAGATTTTTGCCTTTGCATCTTGTACCAAGCACCCCCAGTAACCAGTGCAAAGCTACAGAACCCTTACACATACCTTTATCTATGTAAATGTTGCCCTGCAGTCTGAAATGTTGCCAGTCTGAAGCCTTTAAGTGGCAAGTGAAATCTATCATGGTATTCTCATAACATGGGAGCAGCTCTGTGTGTGATGGGGAGGGGGGGTATGGGTTTTTGTGTATGTGTGTGTGTGTGTGTGTGTGTGTGTGTGTGTGTGTGTGTGTGTCTCTCCTTCCCATCTGACTGAGCCCTCAGACTGCTATTCCTTGTAATCTGCATCACTTGATCGAGAGGCACAAACGATACTGCACACAGCAAGGTGTCTATATAATCATTAACTCTCTCGCCCTCTGGATAGGACAAATGATATACAAGCCTTAACTCGCCAGGGGTCTTCTTTGGGACTGTGTCCTGGGGGAATCTTCTCCTATGAGTTAATGGAGTATTCCTAAATGGGCTGACTGCTTTCCTTCTGTGTGCCAGTTCTTTCCCAACTTTCCTTTCACAACCTCTGGCATCAAAAGCAAAGATATCACATTCATAGCATGTGCTTTTTTTCAAGATCCATGCAAGGAATAGCAAAGCCATTAACAAACCCTTTGAATAGAAAATCTGCTGTAACATGATCTGCAGTAGGCAAACATTTAACCACAACAGTGTTTAGATTATCCTTGCCAGAACAGAATAAACGCCTTTTAATTCTCTCTTCAACAATCCTTGACTTCTTTCTCTTTCCCCCTCTCTCTCTTTTATTTTTACTGTGTTGGCCTATTTCTGGTAGAATTCTCCCACATCATTGTGGGTTACACTTGTTTTGACTGCACAACTGCCTTCCCGTCTGAACTGACTTTTGCTTGCTCGACTTCCAGCCTGTAATGTTTGCAGCTTTTGAGGCTGATATTAGGGGGAGAATCTGCTAAGTCCATGGGTAAAATGGAAAAGGCACCTGGTGGGGAGTTTGGAGCTGTTCCTAGCCTACTACCTGCTTTGTTACCTTGGATGAGTTACGGTACCCCGGTGGTTATAGTTCCCTCTTTGTAAAATGATTACTGTGATATTTAAATTCAGGTTGTAAGGAGCTTTGAGATGCGCAGCTGTAAACACTGTCTAAATGCTGTTAAAATTGAACTGGCCTCCTTGGCTCACTGACTAGCCTAAGCTCTTTAGACCAAGGCATTCCAACTACTGCAGCCTGTCATTGAGTCCCATCACCCTGAAGAGTGCTCACCATCATTCCAGGGCTGCTCTCCCAAGAGCACCAAGGGAAACATTTGAAGAGTATCCATAGGAAGTGGTGCTGCTGCCCTGCCATCACCACTTCACTTATGGTCCTATTCTGTTCCCTTTTCTATCTCAAAGTCCTGTTTGGCAGGTTTGGGATGGAATACATCTTACCAGCTCTCTGTGACAGGGTATCATCTTCCTTTGCTACAGCTGTCAGGTGTATATTTAATAAGGATGGGAGAACCCCTGAATGTCATCTTGACACTCATAAACTGTGTTTGAGCTAAGGGACTGTGTATTCTGTTTGGCTCTGGAAAAAACAGTGTTTTGGCAATCAAGCAGGAAAACAGTACAATACGAAATTTATTTCCTATTAATAATCATGAAATATGCCTTTTTTCCCATCACTGGAATGCTTCTCACCCTTGATAATATTCATCCTCTCTTTTCTCTGTGTACACTGTCTGTCTTTTGCTGCTTTTTGTTTTTTCTTGACCACTTTATCCAGAATTTATGTATTGCTTCCTTGCTTTGTATTTGCTTGCTTGCTTGCTTTTTCTCACTGGTACAGATACAGGGTTCCCAGGTATTGCTTTAGCTTGTTTTCCAATTCTACTTTCCCTGTTGGTTTTTTTTTTTTTTGGTATTGTTTCAGTGCTTTTCCTTCTTTGTTTCTCATTATTCTTCCTTTTCTCATCAATTTTATCTGCCAGTTTTTTCCCTCTTTGCATATTTTCTCCTCTGGTGATCCCATCTTCTTTCCCCAGAATAACCAACCTCTTCCTTTTATTTTTGTCTACCTTTCATTCTCTTGATTACTCTTTCCAAAGGTTGATGAATCTAGCTTGCTCTTGAAATATTTAAATATTTAATAACAGGATGACAGCTATTCCCAAGACACTTGTGTCAGCGGACAGACAAGAACCCCCTACCCTTCCAGTCTCCCAGCAGGCCTTTTATGCACTAACATATACCCAGGAAACAGGATTGCTGAGGGGAAGGAAAGGTTGCAGTTGAAATTAAGTCCCCTTGAGCCATCTCTAATTCCTAGTCGGCTGAATGAAAATATTCAGACATGTAATTCCTTCAGCGCCTTTGTTGCAGGTAATAGTAGAGGCTCTTCCTTTGTGCCTAAGTGCCTCTTTTCTCTCCATGACTGATCTGGCCCCCTTACTAGCACACATGATAGAGAGCTGAGGTTATTCTGTGCTTTGTTCCCCCGAGCTCTCTGACCTCCCATAGTAATGGACGTTGCAGGGACATCACTGAAAGGGACCTCCCCATCCTCTGCCTGACAAGAGCCCCAGACTTTCTCCTAGGCAGTAACTGGCCCTCTATCTGTGCCACACACCTTCCTGCTGTAAACTTTGGATTGAGCATTGGCATCTTTCTTTAACAATCCTGTGTTTCTTCCTCATTAAGTTGATACCAGTAGAATTGCAACCTTTTCTGTCTTATTTCCATTTCCCCTTCTTTTGTGGAAAAGTTTGTCTTATATTCTTTTATATATTTTAATGGGCTGATATAGAGAACGCATGGTAGAGAAAAATAGACATTTGAACTTGTGTCTTAGGCAGTTTTGTTTCCTTTTCCCATCAGCAGATCTTTTTTCCCCTGTAATGTAATCCCCTGAGTTGTTTGAAGCCTCTGTTAATAATCTCACTGGTATTTCTCCACACTTACAGCTGTATTTCCTCCATTCTTTTGTTTTCCCATAGCTGGTGACAGGAGAGGGACAGATATTTTCGAGATATTCCCATCACTATCTCACAGCTCAACCCAACTGATGAAAGGTCCCCTTTGAACTAACTGCCAGACAAGTCTTTCTCTTCAGCCCAGGACAAGAGGGATGACTAGGAGTCATATCTAAGATAGTAAAATCATGTCAAAATGGCAGCTGCTGAAGGAAGACAAACCCCTTTCCTCCAGAATTATTTCCATATCTCCAGTAGTAGGTTTATGCATGTAGTTCTGTATCACCAGTACTCCTGCTTCCCTATTGTCTGTGCTGGACTTGAGTCTGTCCTCCTTTCTTATTTTTTTCATGGCTTCACCTTTGCAAATTATACTAAGCAGAGAGCTTACCAAGGTTCCTAGATGAAGATCAGAAATCCGTTCACCCTTTCTTCCTCATTTCACTTTCCTTTTCTTCACAGACAACTTTTGTGTGTGCTATTTGTCAAATGACTGACTTGTAAATGCCTTTCTCTGCCCTCCAAAAATCCCCCAGATCCCATACAAACAAACCCAACCACCACATACATATGCGTGGGGAAAAACATAATAGTTTCTGTGAATTCTTTGAAGAGATAGGTAGTCTCGTGTCATAGCACATTTTAGTCCTTGAAGAGAGAGAGTTAGGAAAAACATCTCAAAACAGTGGGATTTTGTCAAACTACCTACTCTGAAATGAAAGAAACATTTCTGAAGCCCAGTTTAGGCTGCACATTTATGGCTGGAACCAGAACCAGGTGTGGCAAAGCAGCGTTTGCAATAAGTGCTCATTGTCTGCTGGTGTGTTAAACTCCTTCAGCCCCACATTCTGTTCCCTTGCTTCAGCTAATGATTCTTGCCTGACTCCTTTAATTGGAAGGTGGAAGTCCCCTCCTGTACACCCCACACAACATGTCAAGTTAAACACAAGTCACCTCCATTAGTGCCAGTGGGTGGGGGGAAGCACAAAGGAAAAATATAACAACAATTCTGCTCAAGCCTTTGAAGTGTTAGACGATCAATCTGTCTGCTTGAGTCTGATTCTGAATCCCTCTTTAAAATGCATCAAATGTTTGAGCCTGAAGTTCCGTCCTGACAGCATCTGTGAGTCTCTGCGGAGACATCTGCTCCACAGTTTCACAGACGCTCTCTGTGTTCACATGAGAAGGGTTTGATCCAAAGGCCTAGCCAGAGTGAGACTGTGTGGAGTTGTAACTAGACAGACAGTTTTAGCAGGGTCCTGTGGAGTCTCAGTAGCAAAGACCCTGTGGAGCTGGAGTACGTGTTCTGTAGCAAGGGCCAGAGGTTTTTTTCTGCCTTTCAACTAGACTTTTCTCCACCAAAACCGAAATAGCTACAGGGATGTTTATTGGGGAGAGGGGACGCAGAGTGCCATAGCTTCTTGGATACTTTTAATGGCAGAGTTACACACCATGGCAGCAATAATGATTAAAATGAAACTCCAAGTGTTTATTATTGGAGAGCTAGGAGCATTTTGGTTTCTTCAAAGTAAGTAAGGCAAATAATTCTGGAGGGTTAGAAAAACTGTATTCCTTTCACTCTGGCTGTGTGGTTCCTACACTGTACTTGGCTGTTATCTCTCAATTAATGTGAGAAGTAAACCAGAATTGCTATTTCATCTTGTTCAAACTTACACACACCATAGATACCAGTACTCAAGAGCCAGGACTTGCCTTTTACCATGCTGTATGTGTGTAGCACCCTTAGAAGAGAGACTGTGAAGGGTTCATGTTATGACTTAGCACCATATAGATTTTCCAATAGCTTTCCTGGACAGTCTGCAGTGTCAGTAGCTTTTCCATCACAATGGTCCCAGAGACCATTTTAGGCGAGCAGTACTCAGTAGCTGTGGGTTTTATCAACAGCTTTAGTAATTGTACTGTTTTCACAAATACCAGCAGCACATTAAAAATAGGCTGGGGCCATCTTTAAGGGTTATGAAATAATCTGAATTCACTCCTTGTGAAATTAAATCTGCAGTAGTTGGGACCTATGGGTGGAACTGTAAGAAGTCTTCTGAGATGGCAGCTTGCTTTATAGGGCAGCTTTCTATTTACTGCATCACACAGCAAGATAATAATTTGCTGATCTGTCATTAGTGCCATTATTTTTTTTAAAAATCCTCTTGTGTGTTTTCTTTGCTTTAGGAATCATAGCTTACAAACCCAACAAACAGCAGCATTAAACTGTAACCGTAAACAAGATGCATCTTTTTATTCACCATGTATTTGAATGAATATTTTTGACCAAATTCATAACTCCTTTATCCTTTCATTTTGTCATGCATCATGACCTGAAGTCGCTTAGAGAATTGGTGAATTATTTCTTGATTTTTTGCTAGCTCCATGGGTAGCAAATTCAGAAAAATCATTTTGCTTCCTGTTACTCACCGGTGGTAGCCAGAGCTGTAACCAAAATGAGGTGGGACATCTGGTAGCCTCCTCATTCTTCTGTCTATACCTGCAAAATGCTGCCTAGTCTCTGCTAGTTTCAGAAGAGGTGGGATGTGCAGAGGGAGTGTCTTCTAAAATTAGGATCAGGAGAAACAACAATAAAAAGCAAATAAATAAAATCTGTGGTAGGAATATGTCTCTAAAAATTGGGAGAGTGTTCTTTTAAATATGCCCTTAGTTTTCCCTCAGTTTCTTAGCGCAGTTGTGTGTACTGATGCCAAAGGTTTATTTTTATGATGCCCAGATCCAAACATTTCACCACACAGCAATGGCTCCTTCCTTTTTCTTCTGTGTACTACCCAGAAAAATAATTGGTGGATTTCTCCAAACTCGCAGCTCATGATATACTCAAAATGATGCCTTAGACTAATAAGATGGTATTTTCCATAACCTGCTCCTGCTTAGCTCGGAACTCCATGGACACATTGAGGCAATCAGCTATAAGTGAACACTGACCTATAAAGCTGAAGTCTTCCTCAGCCTCAAGCACAGCAACACAAAACACAAAATTCAACACAAAAATTCATAGTATTTGAAATGCAATCCTTCCTGTAATGTTAATTTGAAAGCTACTAATCTTAAGTAAGGGTGCTTCATCTTCATGAAGATGCCCTGCCCTCAGGTACTGCTGCAGCGTCAGTCACTGCTGCCATAGCTGTTCTCCTCCCCCAAACAGCTACAAATCAAAAACAAAAGCAAAGTTTTTTTAAGCCCTAATTTCCTTTGAGACTTACTGTTCACAGATCCTAGCAGAAGTTTTGGCACATCCTGAGCCCCAGTCAGGATGACTGGAGTCAAGCAGATTGCAGGTTTGAAGGGACACATCGCCTCCTCCAAAAGGCACACCATTGGGAGGGCCAACAGCCCTCAGTCTGCTGCCAAAGTGAGGACTACACAAGCCACTCAAATGGCCATTCTTCTGGTTAACACAGACAGCAGATTTTCATTTTATTTTCTTTTTTTTTTCCTGACACACAAATGTCTACTTATTCCATTTGGGAGATGGATATAATCCGTAAAACTCAGTGCACATAAGCCAGATGGCAGATCTGAGTAAGTTGTGACCAAAAACTTTTGAACTTTAGCCCAGTTCCACACCAGTGGAAGATGTGTCCCCAGTGAATCTGGTATCTGTGCTCATTCAGCATAGCTAAGAAGGGCACAAATAAGTCCTGTGCAAATAATTATGTTGGATCAGTTTATGCCTAACATTTATATATACCCGCCTAATTGAATTGAGTGTCTAATCCCAGGGTTCATTATCTATTTCTCTATCTAAGTTTTTTTTTCCTACTTGCGTTCAGCACCCAGCTGTCTCCTCCTCCAAATGGTCAACCATTGCCCTGTAAAAGACTAAACATCAGCCTCCCAAACCTGTACCATGGCACAGCAATTTTCTCAGCAAGGGGGCACTGGGAGCTGGTCCTGTTCCTGACACTGGATGAAAGTAGTTAGGAGAAAAGCCCCATGGAAATCTGAAATCTGATGGAATGTTACAACCCACCCCAGAGGGCAAGGGTAATCCAAGTTCTTATCAATAGATCCCTTGGGACAGATGATCAGTGTTTGTATATATGTAGAGTTTATTTTGGAACAATTTGGTCAAAATGCAAAGCAGATATGTAGCCATTTTGGTTATTATTATCTATAGCAATACAGGAATATGAAAGCATAAAAATATTACTTAAGAAAATGTATCAGGGAAAAGAAAGAAAAAAGGAGAAAGAAAGGATATTAGTAGAAGTATACCACCACCTGTGAATCCAGCAACAAGAGTTGATTGTTGAAATTTAGATATCCTTTGGTTTAGATATCAAATCTATCAATCTTTGATTTAGATATCAAAGTGATGGTCTTGATCCACTGAGGGTGGGAAAAAAACCACAAAGTCCAATGTTACACTCAAGCTCAGGTGAGAACCCCCAGGTACCACCCCTGGAGCAGGGTGGTTTTAATCCTCTGGTGGAAGCCCTCAGAAATTAGTCTGGAGGCACTTTGGGGGTCTTTGATGGTTTATGACATCTCCTAAGACATGACAGCTGCCTCTGATGTCAGTTGAGCCAGTTATGCCTCATCAGACCTTCCCTGGGAGGAAGGGGGAGAGTTACACCACTAAAGGAATTGTGTAAGGGAGCATAATTGCTACGACAAAAAGCACCACCCCACCTTGCAGGATATGCCTCTTATCAGCCTCAAACTTCAGAGTGTAGCCTCCCTTTCTGTCCAGTGCTAATCCACCTCACTTTGTCCCCCTCAGGGGTGCAAACCTGGCCTCAGCAGAGCACCCAGCACCTCTACAAATGGGCAGTTGCTTGGAGTCATTAATCATGAACAGTTCGGTCTCTCACACAGAGCACGTTGTTCTGAAAGCCCTCCTTGACCGGTCTGCTGAAGGGACTTTAGCATGGTAGTCAGGACATGGCATTGCTGCCTTTTGTAGTAACCAGAATAAAGCAATAAAAAGGTCAGTTAAAATGCTTGCTGGAAGTTATCGATAGAAAAATTCTTTTTGCACGAAAGATTATAAACAGAGCTTTATCTCAGGATAGATTTGTTTTAATTTGGCATTGATGTATTTGATACCTAGTAGGATCAAAGAAAACAGAATCAAAGAGTGAAATACAGGCAGAACTGCTTCTCTGAATATTGGCCCCTTTTATAGATACAAAATCTCAGGACTAGAGTGCTCAAATTTATTTGTACTGATGTTTGTTTAAAGATCAATATTAAATAAATTGGTCTGGAAGCTATAGTCATAAAGCAGCTGTCGGACTAATGTAATCCCACAATGCTATTTTGTCTACTGCATGAAACCTGGTTAGCTGTGTACTTCTAATAACATGTGGATATCTAGTGAAAAAGAAAATAGCTGAACTGGATTTGATGCACTTGGATTAACTATGTACATATCCATTTATTTGAAATTTCAGCTTGCTGACCAGATTGTAAATCAAACCTAACTTTCAGATTTTCATGGTAAATTTCGACTTGAATTTAAACAGTTGTAAAAAGGATTTTATGTTGTCCACGTTGAAAGAAGTAAAGGGAGATATAATTGTAAATCTGCCTGTTTTGGCTTTGGATGTGTAATAAATCTCCAGTGTCTAAATACATACAGTTTATGTGTTTGATAGTAAACACAGGTTTCTTTGCGGCCATTCTTCTGTGTTTCTGTTGACAATTTGCAGGGATTTTCTCTGTGATTTCCCTCAATGAAAACAAGAAGAAAGGAAATATTTCAAAATGTAGGGCTGCTTTGCATTACGAGAGTCACATGAAGGACCTCTGACAAGCCTAAGATGTGTTTGAGAGGCTGTCAAAAATGCTCTGAGCCAAAAATGAGATTTGTTTGTACAATGTAAACCAGTTTATCTAGAGGTCCAAGGGACACCTGAAAGCTTTGGATAAGCAGTTTTGGATGAATTCAGCAGCTTTTTTAGAAGAGCCTGCCCTTCAGGTTCCCTCACTGGTCAGAGATGAAAAGGCAATTGCCATGCTGAGATTTAGGGAGCCTGTTACATGCTGCCACTGACTTTGCCTGTGCACACCAAGGCTCCCAAGATCCCAGTGCACTGAGCTCCAGACATCAATTGGTGAGAAGCACCCCGACTTCTTGTCCCGTTTAGGACCCAGATGTCCCAGTACAGTAAATTCTTCTACCCTTGAAAGCCACCATCAGCCTCACTCACTGGTGTGCTGCTAAACCCTCCTCTAGTGACACACAGAGGTGGGGAGAGGGCATCTCTTTTCGGGTTCATCCACCTTACCTGCATAGCTTTAATGACATTTTCATGAGTAGAGCTGAACAGCTGAAACTGTAAGTAAAAGTGTCTTCTCAAATGCATATTCAAGGGGGAACTGATGGTTTCCTGAAAGCTTCAACACCCTTATCTAAGTCACATCATGAATGTATGGATGTGTCATCTCAATGTTGACAAGGGCATGAGTTGTGTGTCAGGACCACAATGTTTGCCCTTCCACACCACCACCTTGGCTGTATTTGTACACTCTAATCCAGCTTGACCAGGAGTGTAGACACACATATGCATATTTGATGGAATTAATGTCCATAGGTCTAAAAAGGGGACCTTTGTTTGGCACAAATGTGCCCTGAGGCACATTTGCAATCTGAAGAACTATTGGTATTTAATTGTAAAAGATATGGTATGAATAAAATAATTTTCAGCAACTGCAACAAATTTAAATATTCCTGCCTCCTTAAGAGAGTTTTACACTAATTCCCACTAGGCAGGAGACCATTGCTCATAATTTTTAGGGATGCTGACCAACCCATCTTTACTGGTTTTTTTCTCAGCTTTCCTAGTGATTGCCTCTGTCTTTTTAGGCAAATCACTTAATTGCTTTGAAATGCAGCTGGTCACCACATTAAAATGGGGACAGTGAATACTTTTTGTTGGTATGTAAAGCATTTGGGGAATTCTGTGTGAATATGACTTTTGCAGATTGTTTTGTGTGATCACGATGAAATATACTGCTGCACTGAAAATATGACAAGAGAGCAGAGTATCCAGGCATGTCTGTGGGGGAAAACATGCGTAAAGAAGAGCCCCAGATGACAGTACAGCCACCTGCAGCCCTGTACCAGGCATGCTCTGAAACAGCAGAATCCCATCACTGTCGCAAACCACATCGTGATTTGCAGATGTCCAGCTGGATTCTGCAATTTATATATTGCTTACATAGCAGTGACTACCTGTCTGTAACCACGTATCCACAGATTGCAGAACCCTTTATTTCTTGTCTTTTTTAGAGATTAATTGAGTGCAGTACAGCTGGGACATTACCCCAGTGCATTTCTCCCCCTTGGAAATTCAGGAAGGAGGCTAGGTTTATAGTCTGGGTCATAATCAGGAAATGGCTTAACAAGAGGAACAGAGGAAAATGGAGGTAGAGGAGACAATCTTTCCTTTTCATGAAATCAATTCTGTAATGTAGTTTAACTGCAGGTTTTGCAGCAAGGAGCAAAATCCATTTTCCAACTATTTAGGACTTTTAGTCCCTAGAAGCCTCAACCATGGAAATGAGGGAACCTGTTTACTAACATAGTGTGCTGCCACTCTGGCATGTTTTAAACGCCGTGAAATGAGAATACGTAGGCTATGAATTGTAAATATATGAGTGCACACTGTATGTATAGCTCAATTTTTGTAACAAAGACGTAAAACTTAAAGCAGAAATGTGGCTGATTGTGCTGAATTATTACTCCAAGATAGATTCATCAAATCTCCCAGCTGTATAAGACAGGGCTCACTAATGAAGTTCCCTATCAAAAAGAAAAGCCTAATTTTGATTTGGCTTAGGTAATGAACTTCTTTTTCCTGGTGTGATTATCTGCATGGGGTGGCTAAAAGAGTAGCAAGAGAGAGTGCGCTCACAGAAGCATTATGCAAAATGTCTTTTGTCTCTTTTTGCTGGGATATATTAAATTTTCAATGTAGTCTATGTAATATAAAATTATGATAATGACTTTTGGCCCACTGTGAAGGCAGCTTGCTGGTCCTGAGCATGTGTGTCTGGCTTGAGCACTAGGATACACTGTGGGAGTTGCCTTTTCTATTAACAAACCTCTAGATACCTAATGATGAATTTTCTTTCACCAAATGTTCTCCTTTTGTCTAAAATACAAGCATTTTCTAAATTGCTTTTGAGAAAAACAAGAGAGGCAGAGAGGTCTATGGCAATGACAAGGGATATTGAAACAAAGCAAGGAATACAGTTAGCATCATTCTTGTAATTATAAACCAACCAAAAGGTTGTTTCATGTAATAGTGAAAATATTTACTACCATTTTGTAATAAATGATGGCATTACATTAGTGAAGGAAAAAATCAAGCAATTTTCTCGTAAAACATCACTGCAAGTTCAGTAGCATGCAACTTGACAGTCAAATTTATTGCAGGTAATTGTATCAACTTCTGCTACCAATATCCTCTTCGGTAATTTTTAAGTCTTTCTCCTCTTCCACACTTCTTTTCTATTCTTCATGCAAAAAAGGCCAAACAATGAAAAAGACTGATATGTGCCCTGGTTTTACCATCATTTATTAACCAAAACATAAAATCAAAACTTAATATGTTTTAAACAGAAGGAGCATTTTGTTAGCTGAGTGTAGTTCACAGTTATCTTGCAAGAAAGGTCCTTTTCTATGTGGAAAAAGTATTCTAGCAGCTAGACATGCAATTTCTGTGGTTTTTTACGTTTCTGTGTTTTCTCCCTATTGTCAAAGTCAGTGGGACAAAACTCAGAATCCACACCAAGCCGTGCTTCCTACACAAAACTCCGGTGGTCCCCATGTGACATCACTATAACATCATTATCATGGTATCCTAGTCACTGGATTAAAATTTCAAGGGAGGAATGGGCTGCAGCAGTCCTTTATCTGACTGGACTATAATAGCTAGAAAAGAAATGTCATGAAATATACATGGAAAACAGAGGCCTGATGCTGCCACCCAAACATCCCTGGCCGCGCACAGAGGAGTGGGCTTCGGCAGATCTGCTCTCAGAGCAGAGCTGCAGGATCTGGCCCATATTGTTCAGGCCTGTCATATTACTGAGGCGATTATTTTTCAAAGTTTCCCAGGAGAGCTGAGCTGCCCCCCGAGGCAGCTCCAGCCGGTAGCTTTCTGTGGCATGTGTCAGGGAAAGGGCAGTGCTGCGGGTATTTACATACCTGATGATCACAACAGAAGCATCTCTGCCGTGTGCCTGTCTGCATGGACTTGATTTTAATTTGGTGAAACAGGTTAGTTACCAAAAAAACGCTTAGCTTTCGCAGAATAATTAGGATTACTTTATATCAAAATCCGAGGGTAAAAAAGATCAAGTAGAATGCAGTGGAATAATAAACATAAAAGTCTCATTTTTAATTTTCTGATACTACAGAGAGCCAACATAACCTTTAGCAGATTAAGAGCAAATCTCTCCAGAAATGGAATCAAGCCTTCTTGCCTTCTTCTCTTCTTCTAAGTAAAGAGTGTATTGCAATGAATAAAAGCTCTGTGAATATCTGAGAATACATTAGTAGGTCTAAAGGTTGGGAATGTGTGCAATTAATTAATTAAATTATTATACAATATAGCTTGTGGCAGTGTAAGCCTGCATTCCTTTGACCCTCCTCTCTCCTTAGCCCTTATTGCTTTAAATGAAGACATATAGAAGTGATGCCTGTCTCTTGCTGGCATTAGTTATAGGTTTCCCAGTGATATACATAATCAGCCCCTTTCTCCTACATCCGTAAATGTCCTACCGATCAGCGGTACAGAAAACCTCTCAGCGTCTGGCATTTCTTTGTAGCTGCCAGTAATCTCTGACTGTAATCTTTATTAAATCAGTCCTTTAGTTCCTGGGAAAACCATTTCCTTACTATGTATAGCTATTTAGATCTCATTTAAAAATAAATAATAAAACCTTCTGAGACATATGGCATTATACCACAGGTGTCATGCCCTTCGAGGCCGCCTTGTGCATAGCAATGGCTGCGGATCGATGAGAGAGCTTGAAGGCTCTAAGAAATGAGTCTGCTGAAAGTTCGAAAGGTGGAACTCTCCAGTATGTAATGAGGTTATGTCTGTGCTGCGCTCTCTTTCCTACCAGTCGGGAGGCGTCGTACTGCTCTGCTCGCGTGGCCAAAAAATATTGTTCTTTTGGTTACTACCCAAGCTTCCATATGTTACCACTTTCTGGTTTTTTCTTAGATGCAACACTTAGGTAAATGCTGAATGGATCAAACTACATGAGGTTATGTTCAAATGGCAGAAAGAACAACTCTTGGCAGCCACGTTCTGTGTTTTATCCTTAATTCTTCATCTGTGTTTTATCAGCTGAAGCATAGAGAAGCAGATGAGTAGAAGCTTCCCTGCATAAGAACTTCAGAAAAGTAAAACTGGTCATTTTAAAAACAAATGTCTGCGTTACAGTCAGAGCACTCTGGAAATAGCAAACTAATTGTTTAAAATGTCTTTATCTGGTGGTGTCTCATTTAGAGCAGATATTGTGAATTCACCCTGATTATTTTCCAATGTCATAAACATCTTTTGGTGTTCAAAATAGCCCCTTTTTTTCCCTGTGAGTTGTTTTGGTTTGTCTTTTCTTTCTTTTTTTTTTTTTTTTGTTTTACTTTTCTTCACTTCTTGATCAGTTTATTTTACTGTAAGATTGACTCAGTAGTTTTAGATCTTGCTTATTGCTTGGTCACAGATGGTTGCCCAGCAAATGTATCCATTCCACATGCTTCTTCATATAGGGATGGTTAGATCTATGTAATGTGCTTTGCCTTATCAGAATGCAAAGCTTTCAGTCATTCTTAGCATTTATTTGTGTAAGGAGATTTCATAGTAGGGTGAGGGGCCTTTGACGCATTCATGTTTGGTATGAGCACTCACCAAACAGATTTCTGTGTTTCTGCCTCTGAGTGCGATATTTTGCTGGAGATTCAGGTCCACAGAGCTCTGTTCAAATCCTCTGGCAGTGGCACCACTGTATTTGTATTAATGTATCTCCTGTTCTTGCGAGTAAATGGCTGGCATTCTGTTTTTGTTGGTCTGCCAGCCAAACTATGAAGTGGTAATTGAGTCTGTTTTAAAGCGGAATGCTTTAGACAGTGCTTTAATTGTACTCGAGCCAATTCCATAAATATACACTCTAGTATTAAGTTATTTTCTACTATAAGCACTTACTCAGAATCCATTTGTATTGCGTTTAGTAAGTTTGTTTCACTTGTCTTTAAAAGAAAAAACACTTCTGAAACTCCTTCCTCCCTCTTGCATGCTTTTAAATTACAAAGCAGGTGCAGATTTTTAAAAGTGATCTCGTTGTTCTTGTCAAAATGGTCCTGTCCCTTTCTGCTCCCTCTATCCATGTGTGGAAAACGTCGCATTTATTATCACACCCAGTTTTATGCATCTTCCAGATGATTTAACTGAACTGATGCTATGGAGGATATGCTGACTGGCACTTTTCCCATGCCTAATGTGTTAACAAAAGCCAATAGTGTCAGTTTTAACAGTTTTAGTTAAATTCCCATGATGCTCTTAACAAACGTTGAAACCTCTGCCATGTCTTACCCTGACAGATTCCCTGCCGTCATTGCACACTTAAAATAAATGTCATCCCCAATCAAAAAGTTCACATTTTTTCTGACAATATAATTTCTTACTTTGTTCCTGTTTTATCTCTTTCTTCGGCACAATAACCCAAGGATGCATATGTTATTTCTTTGAAGTGTTTTGTGCCATCTTTTATTGTTAGAGCTGGAGCCACAGCAGCAAGTGATGGAAATAGCCCCTTCATTTGACTCGGTGCAAAAGGAAATTTTCAGAGTGGTGCACATGGCATGGGAATTGTGCCTCCTAGGGCTGAAGGATAGTAACCCAATGTGTTTGAAAGTGTTCTGGGTGGCAGTGCATACCCATCAAGTGTGCAGCATGGGGTGAGCCATGAGTAGGGAGTTCCACATGCTTGGAGAGATGCTTGACAAGCAAACATCACCCTTTCCTTTTCTACTATTTGTTTCACTACCTCCCTTCCTTCAAAGACAGTTTTTGCAGTGGGTAGAGGAGAGAAAACCCTACAAAACCCATTCTAGCCTCTATAGACTACCCTTGGCTATGTATAAGAGCTTTGAATTGGCTGGAATATTCTACCTGTGAGCACACGTATTTATGCAAAGAAAAGCCCCTTTGTGAGCAGCAGCAGCGTCTCTTTGATCTAACCTGTGCAAGCCGCTATGGCGAGATAGTAGGCAGAGTTTTTTTAATTATTGCATTATAGGTACAATTGGCACCTCTCTCTTTCCCTCCCTCCCTCCCTCTCGCCGTGTCTGTCGCGCGCTCAGAGACGGAGCGAGGTGGCTTTCACAGCAGCTGGTTAATTTCCCTGGCTTCACACTACTGTTTAATGATCCGTTTCTCCTGTGCCACCTCTCTCATCTACTGAAAGATAGGTACAAATTGTACCTATAAAAATTATAATACAACCCTGGATTATCTTTGTTTTTCAAATTGTGATCATCTGAACTGGGGTTTAATATTCTTTCCTCTCACAGTTCTTCAGAAATAGCCAAGAATAAATCACTATGTCCTGCACAAAGCATTTTGGTGTAAAGATTTTACATTTGGGGCATTTGGCAGCCTTTCCCATGGTTGGTTGTTTTTGAAGGTGGAAGATAAATCCCATGGAGATATCATCCAAACAACCGTATGGCCACTAAGCCAGCCTGCAAACCATTGCAAATGGCCAGATATGCTGGCAGGTCTGGCTATCGGGCTGCATCTGTCTCTGGGCACCTCAGAAGACCTTGTAGCACTTGGTTCTGCTTGAAAGAGATGGGTAACAAATGTCTGTGCAGGAATGACACAGAAAGAGTTGATCCTTCCTGGGGACAAGGGGATCTGCTTCTTTAAGTCCCTCCCAGGGTTCTGATCCTATCAGTGGTGGGTAATAGGAAGGGCACATTGTCACCTACACCTAATGAAGCCTCTCCTAATGAATTGCTCTCTTATCTCAGGGAGTGGTCCAGGTCAGAAATGACACATTTTAGCTGAGAACCAGAGGGAAGTTTACACCACTACTCCATTGTTATGTCCCTTCCAGGACTCAGCTTGACTCCCTAGGCAATGCCAATCCTTTGCTTTTGAAGAGTGCTCAAAAATATGATTTAAAATTTTGCAGAGTATGGGAGCATTTGTGATTTTTATTAATTTATTTCTTTATCTTTTTTTTTACTAAACTCTTAACTGTAAGGATATCAGGACAAAAAAAATCTGTTTTAACACAAAAGTAGGGTAAATGTTGGGACTGTGTTAAAGGGGTGTCCAAAATAAATAATCTCTAGGGTAAAAAAAAAAATCATCAACCCCAAACAAAAAGAAAACAGAGCAGAGTCAGTGCAGTTAAAGAAAGGTTGCACATTTGAAACTGCAGATTTTAATTCAGCAGGAATCCTTCTCTTGAGTATTACGACAGAGTTTAAAGGGACCTCCATAATGATTGATATTCAGTAGATTTTCATGTGTTTTCAAAGTTTCTTTCTTTAAGGAAAGCCATTCACATGCCTGATTAGTAAGCAGAGAGCGACCCTTCTTAAAAGCTGTGCTAGGAGGCTGGGGAATTCACGTAATTTAGAGAAACGTGTTGGACAGAGGGGTTTGGAAGTGAAGGTATACTGTCTTTGTAGGAGCAATCTACTAGAGAATCCTCATTCTCAGGCACTGTATTTTCTATAAAAATACTGAATCACAGTTTGTTGAATTTAGACACCGGATTTGAAGTCCTGTTCTAGCTGGCATGTTTCAGTCCATTTCTAAATGCCACAGTTGCAAACAAAGCAAACAGAGAAGTAATTTCAGGCACATAACCACGAAGCATTTCAGGAGGAAATGAAACTGCATTTAGATGTTACAGCCATCACAGCCGAGAGAAGGCAAGACAGGACAGGGATAGCAGAGCAAGGAGTTGAAAGAAAACCAGAACCAATGCCATTAGACATACAGCAACTGATGGTGGGAACCAATTTCACAGATTTTGTTATCCCATTGTGAGTTTCATACTTGTCCTTCTCAGTTTCCTAGGGAAGATCTCACATGAGTGACTCCTCCCATCCTCATCTTCTTTTTGCAGTGTAAGGGTAAGACAAAACCAACTACAACTTATCCTTAGTGACCTCCTCTCTCAAGATGACCTACTCTGCATCCTCCTGCCATGAAAACCAAAAATGTTTCAGTTCTTCTGTTCCCCTGATGCTCCCACCACAGCACATATATTTCCTGATTTCCTCTTTCAGAGCATAGTGCACATAGAGGAGGTCATACCCTGCTAATCAGTAAAGCAAAAACCAGAAGGCACTGTCTAATTAAAGCATTGTGGAGCAAGGAAGACCCTCTGCAATCCAACCACATGAACAATGTAAAGATAAAATTTGTTTGACTGGAACATTTACCAAAGGGTTGAAAATAATAAACACATACAAAATCCACCTGTAAAAAGTAGTAGCCAGGAAAAAGAGGGAGTACCACTGAATATGTTTTTCACTGTGAATTGTTGCCCAGGTTCTGCTTGAAATTCAGGTTGTTTATAACCAGCAATCCTTTTGGAAATTGCTTTGAAGAAAGACTAATGATCGGAGATTATCGTAAAGCCAGATTTCCATGAAAACCACTTTAAGTGCCTTTGGCATTCATAGGTCTTCTTTGCTTTGTGGCCTTCCACCGCAAGCAGGTGGTGTTCCAAAGTCAGGCATGTGCTGTAACTACATCTTTAGCATCACATGTCTATTCCAGGAGCACACAAGCCAGTGGCTACACAGTGGTCTGTTCCACCTTTGCAGAGGTATGACTCTTTGGAATTACTCAATTTCCACGTTGTAGTTCCTTCAATTCTTGTTCAAACACCTTTAAAATGTTTTCATGCTGACCAGCAAATTGTCACAGTCCCAGATGAGTGTTCAGCAACACTATGGTCTCTTTCCTGTACCTTTCTTTCTGTTTTGAGCTGTGAATGTGACTACACTTGGGTAAGAAACCTTCTTCACAGTTTCAGCAGGCTTATGATTGCAGGATGTCAGTAGTGAATCTTTTGTCTCTGTTCAAGCACTCACCTGCTTTCTTGCAGCCACTTCTGGTGTGTGATACAGCAATCCCAGTGAGCACACATGGGCTTGCTAAGACATACTTAGAGGAGTATCCCAGATTCTTTGTGTTTACTTATTTTCCTCAGCCTTTAGAAAGCCTTTTCTCCTTGGCAAAATTGAGGATTTTCAGTGGTGTTGGGAACATGTGTTTGGTATGCTTTAATGAATATAGAAATTAACATAGTGTGTGTTTCTTTTTCCAAATGTCAGCAATTTTTGTTCATCTATTATCAGTGTAATGGTATTTTCAGTAGTCCATCAGTCTAAGTTCTCTCATCACTATGATAGCATAATTGCATATACATCCTGCTATACAGACAGAGATGTGCAAGAAGTGAGTACTTAGTCAAAGGGCCATGGGTACAACAGAATGACACTGTCAAGGGAAGTTCAGATTGGACATTAGGAAAAAGTTCTTCACTGAGCAGGGGGTCAATCACTGGAACAGGGTCCCCACAGCACCAAGCCTGTCAAGAGTTCAAGCAACATCTGCAGGACATTCTTAGTCATATTATTAGTGTTAGGTAGTCCTGTGAGGAGAAGGGAGCTGGATTTGATGATCTTTTATGGGTCCTTTCCAACTCAAAATATTCTGTGATTCTCTGTTGTCTGTAAACAATCTTGTACAGGATATGTGTTACACAAGTTAAACAGAGGTAATTTTCAACCTATTACCTTGACAACAGGGGAGGCACATCAACTCAGATATGCAGTCTTTGCTTGTAAGGCCATATACCAACAATATTACCACTAAGTTATCTGGAAAAGGAAAGAAATCCTAGCACCCATAATGATTTTTTTTTTCAAAATCTTGGCTGCTGTGCATTTTCTCTAATTTTTGTTTGTTTGTTTTGGTTGCTTTGTTTATCATTTATCAACCCTTTGATAAATGCCCTGTGGTTTTGGTTTTCAAGCAGCAGAAAAGAAAACCATCTCCCTTAATTTGCTCTGACTTTTGTCTGAATAATTCTTAAGGCATTGTATCCTGTAAAATCTATTAAAACCCTTTGTACTTCTAAAAAGTAATGTGGAGAAGTACAGTCACTCTGTAGGGAGTGGTTTTAAGAAGGCTGAAATGTATACATACACATACATATATGCGTGCAAATATGTACATACATGTGTATATATTCACTCTGTAGAGCAAATATACATCTGCACATTATTTTTTAAAAGTGGGAAGGATTTCAATTGATAGGTGAATAAAAAAAGTCTCAAGTAAAAAAAGAAAATAAAGTATAGACAACATTTTGATGCAGAAATGAAAGAATAACCTGGCAGAAATGATCTTTTGGAGACAGAAGTTGCCTCCATCAACTCTGCCACTCTGTGATGAAACAGGGAACACACTTTCCTTCCACCTTTCAGTCAGCTTTGCAATCAGCCAGGCCGTGTGGGGAGGGAGGGGGGCTCCCTACTGTATCTTCCTTCATCAACATGGCATCTCTCAAGGGGCCTGCACTGAATCTGTTAAGATTAGCTGTGCTCCACATTAGTGACAGGAGCTGCCTGTCTCTCTCAGGAGAGCACAGTGGCATGGTACTGCTTCCTGTTTGAGCAAAATCAAGGCTTTAATTGCAAGGACTTTTTTTCATTACCTGTTAATTGATAAATCATGCTTGCAGGTTTGTGAAACAAGCCACATTGTGAGCAGACTTCCAGGTTTCTCTTCCTCCTTCCCTAAAACCGGGACATATCTAATACCAAGAGCAAAGCAGTGATGGCAGAGAAAAGACTCCATCCCACAGCACCCCAATTAACAGCTCTTAAAGCAGTCAAAGTGGCCTTGGGAGCCTGTGCCTTCCCCTGATGTAGGTCCTGAAGTGATGGAGATTAAGCTGGGAGGCTTTGCACCGTTCCTTTGCATCCTGGGGTAACAGCAAAGGCAGGTTTTGTATCCCTATTTTCCAGGCTCATTCTCAGCTGCCTGGATTTTGAGCAGACCCCAGCTGTAGCTTGGCATGGGCTTGGCTAGAGGCAGCAGCAGAACTGGGAGGTGGAAAGGTGAATTTTAAGTCACCTTCATGCACCTGTGTGGGTACGTGCATCTGCGTGCACACAGACACAGCCTCTTTCATTCATGCTAGCCACAGCTATGGATCAGGCCTTTGATCTAAAATCAACAACAAAAAAATGAGTTGGGCATTAAAGTCACTGTCTTCAGGAGGCACATAAAACATACATTTTTTCAAGATTTCTTTTGTCATTTCTGTCCTTTTATTCTTGCTTCTATCGCAAGTAGCAAGAGGCCACTGTCTTGGGAGGAACAGTAAAAATCCTGAGTATAGTGAAATAATTTAGCTGATAATTCCCCACTGTATAATTTTCTACGCTTCCTGCTAGCTGACCTTGTGGGCTCCTGTCAGGTTGCTAAGGGAAATCCAGCAGGACTCCTGAGCTGCTCCTCTACTTTTAAAAAAGTATTACAGGAAAAGGAAGCATGTTTATGTCAGCTTAGTTATGTGCGTATTTGATCAAGTGGCATTCTCTAACCGTTTTCCTTGCCTTTTATTTTCTTTCTTGTTTTAAAATTGGAGTGATAGCTCTGTAGAGAGGAGCTGTTCCTATCTAATCCCTTGGCATTTTCAGCATAAGAAACATCACTGAAAAGGTAGGGAGCAGGCACATGTGAGAGCAGGAAAGGTAACAAGCGTAACTGGGGTGTTTGAGCAAAGTGGTGGAATTGTGTCCAAGACTGCCTGTGTTTGGTGTCTCTATACAAAGGTAGGGCATTGTCTGTCCTAAACAATACTAATAATGAGGGATGGGAGCATTGAGGTTACTGCTGCCAGGTCATACCACCTTGGTAGTGTGAGCACAGCTGTTAAGACCTCCTAGACATTTGATGACTTGCGCACAAATGAGTCTGGTTCCCATTCCGGTTTTCGGCAGACAAATGTTCCTCACAAAAGCACATCTGCCGTGGGTGGTGCTTTCATTGACTGTAGCACAGCAGTGGGGACACAGGCTGACTGCACAGAAATAGCTCTAGGTAATGCAGAGATAGCTCTATACTGCATCTAGGTGGTCCCTCTCCGGACTGAGGAGGCTTGGATGGAAAGCACGGGCAGGAGGCTAGCACTGCTGCTGCCTGGTCTGTGCCTGGTGTGCAGAGAAATTGAAAATGTTGCTCGCCAGGGCTATCAATCTGGCACCTTTGACATCCCTCAAAAATAAATGAATCCGTTGGAATGGATTTGGCTCATATTGCAGTTTTTAGTGCCATGATAGCTGTAAAAATAAAAATTCAGATCTAGGCTGTGCTGTGGTGCCATGGTGTGCCCTGGTTTGGAATTTTGCATTCTGAGGTTTGAATGGGGTTCTTTTTTATTCATTAACATCTTTTAGGTTTTCCAACTTATAATGGCAGAGTAGCCTTTGGACCTGACGCCGGGCCAGAGAAGCCAGGCTCATCTGAGGAACCCAGATTGTCCCTGTGGCCTCTAACCATATTACAGGATCTTCAAGGTTACTCATAAGGTGTTTTGGCATGATAGGCACTGCAGGCAGGTGCAGTCGTTGCCTCCACTGTGATTTTCCCTGACCTAGCAAAGTTTCCCTGCACAACTCTTCCAGGAAATAACAAACCATTGATTGCTGTCTGACTTGTTTGTAGGTAATTGTAGGCCATTGATCTAACCAAGCTGAAGCTGTGGCACTGTAAGTTGTGCAGCCCTCATTACCTCTGACCTGGTGACTGCAGCATCGAGTCATTGGAAAACTCATCCAGAAGAGAATTGTTCCTTAAGATTTTGCCTGCTGTAGAAAAAGCAAAGGTGAAATGGTCATTTGTAAGTTTTAGTAGGCTGCATGTAATAACTTTGCAGACTGATGTATAAAATCGCGTGGTATTTTTGGGATAAACAAGCTTCCTGCATTGTCCTGGTTTTTACACGAGGAACTGGATGAGTTGGCTTGCATTGTGTCCCAGCTGTCACAAGGAAAACAGAGTCATATTTGTGATCAAATGTCAGTAGGCTATGGCACAGAGCTGGGAACGTGACATTGCTTTGGATCAGATCCTTTTAAAATTCAGCAATAGTAGCAAATTATGTCTGCAATGGATTAAACACAGGCATTTTTTGATCTACATTCAGTTGCTTGCCCCAGAATTTTATCAATAAGTCTACGATTTATAGGCATTGATTTTGCAAGGCCTTTAACAGGAAAATAAAAAGAGTCCTCAAGGATCGAACTCGAAAACTATTGCTCTTGCAGCAATCTGGTACTTTATATTAGCGAGGGTGGCAAATCTTTGATCAAAACAACCTCGAAAATAAGTTGTCACAGAGATTATTTCAGGATGTTTGGTGCTTTTAATTAATGCTTTCTTTTGGAAAGAAGTAAACCCTTTAGGTAGTCATGTGATTTCTTTGACAGTTTGTCTGATGTGTTCACCCTCTGTACTTCCAGTTGCACAACCACATACACAAAATAAACAAGCACTCTATAAGGCATAGACTTCTTTGCCCTCCAGTTTCTCTGCTCTTCTGCATTGAGTTTTGCAATCAGAAGAGAAAAAAAAGCCATAAAATATGCTTCTAAGGAAAAACCTTCACTCATTTCTATTTTTTTTTGCCAGCACCTGAATTCATAAATAAAGAAAAATATTGTACCTGCCAGGAAGTATTATACAAGGTACTTTCTTTCATGTCAAATTCCATTATTTTGAACAGGTTGTGTAAGGGCATTCAGCCTGCTGCATTGGGATATGCAGGGTGTGTTTGCATGGTTTATATTTGTGCCCGGTTTTGAATACATTTGATGTTAGCAGTGGATTTTTATGTTTGCTGCAGGATGTTATTCTACCACAGATGACAGGACAGCACAAATTGCTATGTGAGTCTAGCCACTGGGCTGTCGGCCTCTGAGTTCAAAGCACCAGAAGGGTGGATTTGCAAAACTGGTGGTAGACACAGGGCATTCAGACTATTTGAAGCAGAATTTCCAATGGCACCAAGTGTAGGCAGCCCCATGGACACGACCTCTAACAGAACAGGTGAAGAGGTGAATCCTGCCATCTGACACACTCCACACTGGCAACCACTTCTACTAAAAAATATTTCCAGTTTGTTCTGTCTGGTAATGGGCTAGAAATACCTCTGCAGACTGGGAGAGATGCTGTTCCACATGTACAGAAATACCACACAAATAGTAATGCACTTTTCTTTTCCTACACACTATTATGTGTGTATTTTTCACTGACAGACAGGTGACTGGTTCAGATGGGCATAGGGAGTGTAATTTATGCATCCATTTGGCATGTACGTGTTTCCAGATCATGGCATTGTCTTCTCTTTCCTGCTAGATAAGTTGAAACATTGACAGGCAGTGTGTTCACTTTTTCCTTTTATTACAGTAATTTATAAGATATTTTAGCTAACAGGAGAACAGCCCAAGGGGGCATTCTCATGTTAATTACCAAATGTGGGCTTGTCAAAATCAAATAGCTTCAGGAATAATGCAAGTAATACTGCATCATTATATTGTTTGGCCCTCAACCCCAATATTAGTTTTCAGAAGAAAGGGGGAAAAAAAACCCTTATTTGATAGGGCTTTGTAATTTAAAAAAAAAAACCAAAACCCAAGACTGGCGCATCAGAGACCGGAAGAAAAATGCATGAGAGAGCATGTATGTATTTTAAGACTGAAAGGAGTTCAAATAACAAAGTGAGCTTGTAGTTAAAAAAAAATTCAGCTAAAAAACAAAAGAACTGTCACAATGTTGATTGCCATTCTCTGACAAGCTTCTTATACAGAAGTAGTGTTTGCTGCAATGTACCATCAGGAAATTCTGCTTCCAACATTGTGTTGTAGGGTTTGCAGCTGATCTAATTTCTCCTTTTGCAGCACCCATGATGGGCTACCCAATATCACCTCCTAACAATACTCCACCTCCTGCCACACTTTGGCACCCTCCACAAACCACTCATCCCGTTCAGGTATTTCAAGAACCTGCCAACAACTGGGACAACAGAGACGATGCATTTATAAATATATGCACAGAGGCATTGACACTCACACAAACACTGCTGGTACATACTGTCTCATCATTTCTGAAGCTGTCGGCATGACCAAAAGGGTTCCAACACTGTCATTAACTGGCTTTTACTCTTCATCGTTTGGTTCTGGTATCCTGTACTGGAGGGTTTGAGGTGATCAGTCAGTAATTGTGTTTTCTCCCTTACATTGTACAATTCACTTTAGCCCACCCTACAGACTCTCTCTATCACTTCAGAAACCAGCAAGAAGAATCTTGTCATGCAATCTGATTCCTCAATGCTTTAAATGTGAGTGAGGCGGGTAAGGAAGGATTGCTTCCTGTGAAGCTGCTCTGCCATTCTGAAGTTTGACATTGCTATTTCAATTTTAATTAACTGATTTTGTGCTGCTTTCAGGTTTCATGGCACAAAAGTAGAATAGAGTTTACTAAATATTTGACAAAACTACATAAACTTTTCCCAGTTCCAGAATGTTACCCAGTTGGAGGCTTGTCCTACAGACCTTCTACATAAACCTCTCTAATTGCCAACCAGCTTCTCACAGAAGGCCATTTCCAAAAGCAACCAGATTCCAGTCCTGTTCAACTCTTTTGGATAACAAAATCTAAATCTACAAATCCCTGGACAAAACCTCCTGGCATTAGTATTCATCTGGTAGTGCCAGAATAGTGCTGGTGACTTGAACATTTCTGACCACATTTCTATGAAGAAAAATACCACCTCAGTTCAAGCAAGCTAGGGTTGTAAAACTTTAGGCCAACATGGTGAATTTTACCTAGAAATCAGGAGAGAGACACTGTAGTTCTTCAAGGATCATGGTCTACAATATCTGCAGTTACTGCACTTGCCTGCAGTGAAAGTCCCAGAGGTGCAAATATCTTACCTCCAGGAGCAAAGGCAGATAGTATCTCTATCTGCTCATATGCTGGTCAAAATATAAGTCTTCCTGCTAAGAAAAAGTGATGAGAAGAGCTTTTAGTAGTCATATTACCTGAACAGCTAATACAGCCAAGTATTCTCTAAATAAATATGTTTAGAAGGTAAGCCTTAATAATTGTTTGCCAGTGTAACTCAACATATTTTTTCATGTTACTTGAACTACAGAATTATCATTGTTTATTTGGGTGGAGCTTTGGCCTGGCATCTCTGCCCTGTTCATCAGTACCTATGAGATGCTTAGGTAAAATATTTTCCCAGTTCAGATCAGCAGAGATGGAGATTTACAGATCTGTCTACCCTGGTACCTGATTATGCTGTGATCCATTTTGCTTTTCTTACATGCCTCCTGATTCTCCCTTTGCACCTTGACATCACTGATAACAGAGCAGACTCTTTCAGTGAAGGCCTTTGTGACCTATTGGGTGAGGGGGAATCACCCCATAAATTCTCCCTCAATAATTTCCCAAAATTGAAGGTGAATGTCAAAGGTAGCAAGTTTTCGAACCAAACTTCCTCTCCTCTGTCACATTTAGGTCATTGGTATCTTAAATTGAGAGAGCAGCAGTTCTTTACATAGGAGACACTTGGATTTGACTCTTAGGCTTGACTGTGTGTCTTGTCACTTCCAGAAATTCGGAAAACATCACAGGCTGATATTCAAGCAGAAAAAACTCATTATTCTTAGAGACTCAAGACTTCATGGTGACTCTTGCAAATTGACTCTGACAGGTAGTTATCAAACACCCCTATATCTCCTTTAGAGCTTGCACAGCCACAAGAAACCTGTCTGGATCTGACTAGATCCTGAAAATAATTCTTCACAGTCAGAAACACTTGACTCCATCACCTGCAGCAAACAACCTGGATTAACCAGCTTGTTAACCACCTGTTTTCTTCGACTCTTGCACAGTTACAGCAGATTGCAAATGCTCTTTTCCTTGTAATCAATATATTCAGAACTGGGCTTAATCCACCGGCATTTTAGCCATCATCCTTTCTGCTTCGTTAGTTTGAGGTCATCTAAATTGTACAGCATAGCTGATCCTGCCTTAAGGCAGGGGGATGCTCTAGGTGACCTTTTATGGTCCCTTCCAACTCTATTTTCAACGATTCTATGATATGATCTGTCAACAGAAAATAGATAAGCAGGTACATAGGGAAATTTAGGATAGAGGCTCATCACTACTATGGTTTGATACCTATGCAGTTTTCCTTCTTAGATCCATAACAGTCAGTATTGACTTTTAAGAGATGCTTTTTAAATGCTTCTGGAAAATATCTCTCAATGTACAGCTCTCTTACAATGCTTAAAAAGAAAAGGAAAGACAAGGATTGTAGGCATGTAACAAAGGAGCATCTCACATCTCCCACTCTGTATCTGCTGCTATCACACCACACAGAGGACAGGGACGGCTAGCTATACAAGGGGAACTGCAGGCTATCAGGGATACGTGCATTACTGACGAACGTGACTGGTGGTGGGGAAACTGGAAAAACACAGACTGGTTAGGGAAGATGACTTTACCATTGCAGTAAGGTGATCTGTACACAAATCCTGGCCACGAGGTCAAGCCTCCTATTTATAATGGCCATTCTTTATGAAACGCAGGATGGAGAGTGAAGATTTCCAGTATCTAAGGCCAAGCATATACACCACAGACTCATTGTGTCCTTGAGACTCTTTCTTAATTTATGCTGAGCAATGTTCTCAGCTGTAGTGATTACCAAAGGTAGCTCTGATGGAGACTGCAGGAGGGAAATGGAATCTCTGACAGGGTTTCCATGCAGCCAGTTCATGGTGATGATGCTGTTGTGTAGAGTTGGCTGAAGTCAGCAGGTCAGATACAGATTCTACAGTCAGCTTATGGAGAAGCTCCCTTGCTTTGAAGGGTTTAAATGGGAACACTGTCAGGTTTGCTGTTCCTATTGAGCTCAATTTTCTTGGTGGACTCTACATGGAGAGCGAGTCTCAAATGCAGCCCAAACCTAGGTCATTAGAGGCTTTAAAAGATTACAGTCAAGACCCTGAATTGTATCTAGAAATAAATGGTGCATTAGCAGAGTGTGTGGAGCTTACAATGGCTTTGTATAGTAATACCCTAAATACAAAAAAAAATTAAGAATACCTCTTAAATGAAAATTTACTCCATTTGGATGAAGAACAGCAGGGAAAGAAGAAGGCAGTGGAAAAAAAACACAGGATGCTTGCTTGTGTTCTTATGCCGTTTAGAGTGCTGTACTAGCTAATGGAGACAGATCACTTTAACAGAGCAAATTTGATCTTAGATGAATCTACTTGATGAAGATAATAGATTTTAGGTTCAAAATGAGAATTCAGCTCCTTCCAAATATCCAACTCCTATTTATGAAGAGGCACATTTTATCAGCCGCTAACATAGAGGTTTGAATGGGTTCAAAAAATGGAGTCCCTCTTACTAAGTGAAATGAAAATCAAGGCACATAAAAAAGGGTCAAGGCAGAAAAGCTCACATTATCTCACCTCACCATTTATCATACTTTTCATTTTTTTGTGTTGAAGACTTTCAGTGCCCATTGTTCTCAGTCCAGAAAACTGAGCACCAGCTTACTCTAGTGCCAGAATAAACAATATAAGACTTTAAAATGCTGAGTGTTTGCAATTAGTAATTGTGTACATCTGTAGGTGTAGCACTTTGATGCATTCACATACTGTCACACCCTTGGCCAGCAGGGTACAAGGTATGCTCAGAGAACAGGAGCATAGAACATGAGATGTGCTCAGAATCTATGTGTGTACAAAGGGAATAAACAGAGTGTACTGCCTTACTGCACAATACCTTTGTGATTCCAGAAGATATCTCCATACTGAAATTCATCAGTATCTTTTGGGCTTCACTCATGTTGAAGGTATAGGATTGTTCATCCACAAAATTGTTTTAAGCTGTAATTCTGGTTTGATCCAGGCAACTTTGTGCAACCTGATTTCATGTAGACTTTAAAATCAACTGATTTTGTAACAAAGACTGGTTGCTAAAAAGTGTATGGTGGTGTGGAAGGGGGGTATGTGGGCAGCTCAACTGCATTTCTAGTTAGCCCTCAAGTCTCCTCCTTTTGGAGATCTGCATTTTATTGACCCTGATTCATTTGTAGAAGAAAAATAAATAGAATTCCAGAACTTAGATCTTCTTTCAAAACAGTGTTGAAGGAATTGAGTGGAGAGTTAACAGGAGCACTTAGCACTGTGGATGTCTATATTCTGTCTTGCCAAAGGGTAAATAGAGGACATTCATTTGTTCATCAGCTTCCAAATCTCCTCTCTTCCCCTCCCTAAGGGGGGAGGGAAGAAAAAATAATTTGAAGAAGGGGTTCTGAATACCTCATATTCTCTTTTGCCTATTTCTGGCAGAGCCAGGCATGAACAATTAAATCTAGGGCTTCCCTGTGGTCTGTGAATAACACAGCACAGTGCTAACCATCGGGGCACAAAGGCAGACAACAAAAGGGGCTTTTTTATTTTTTGTTTACCCTTCAGGACACTGTTTACCTTATCACTGAAGGGGAAGTTATCATCTCATCCCTTTTGGAAATCATAGCGGGTTGGTTCTGTACCTCCAGGTATCGGACTGGTTAGTGATGGAGTGGGCATGTCAGCCGGAGGTTAGGGGAGTCGTACCGGGAGCTGTTGCGCTCTCCGTCTTTCCCTCTTGCTCCTTCTCTGTCAAACCATTCTCTCTCTCTCTCCCTCTAAGCTGGAATGTTATTTTTTTTTCCTTCCCCCTCCCCTCTAAATTTACTTCACAGCAGATTGTCTTGTAGTAAATCACCAAAAACCCAAATAGCACTAAAGCATTCTGATACAACATTAGCATTTGCTTAACAAGCACAAGATAAACATTAAACAAAGAACTGCATTTCTTTATTAGAGGCTGCAAGATACATAATCCATGAGCACAAGAAACATGGGACCCAGTGGATATGCAGATGTGTGTTATTTCATTGGCGCTGGGCGGCCTTGTTAGAAAAGGTTTTCATCTGAAGGCTTGGGGGTGGATAGTTGACTGTCCCTGGTGGGGCTGTAACTAGATACGGAGACTGTTGCAAGCTAGGCTGGGCTCCCTGGTGGATGCGCTGATTGGACAGCCCGAGGAAAACTTGGGAAGCATCAGGAAGTGAACTCAATCACCTTGGGGATGAGAGGGGAGAACCAGATGAAGGCATTTGACTTCTTTTGTAACTCCCACTAAGGACAGATTGCCAGTACGATCCAGCCTCCATAACTGCAAATCAGGCCCTTTCCCCTATGCCGATTTCATTAGAATGGCCAGCATGGTGCAAAGAGGAGGGAGAAAAAAAAGGTTAGACACAGTAATTTTACAGGCAGGCGGGTACAAAAAAAATCTGCATAATTAAGCAGTCAAGGCTGCTAATAGGGGAGTTTATATGCTCTGGGACCAGGCAAGGGCAGCACATATGGATATAGCACTGGATATTAAATCTACGGCATGCAGACTTACTTCAGGGCCCTTAGAGAAAAGGCTAATTATAGAGAGAGGAATTGTGTTTACTGGTCTGTCTTGGGCAAAGATGTTGAGAGAAGTGCAACCAAGTTTTGCAGTTAGACATGAACAGTCTGTTAATAGAGATATCAAAAATATGTGCTTGTGGTTGCTTCACATCTAATCAACAGGAAATCACAGATTCCGAGACCCCCTTCTCCCAGTTAAATGAGGAGGGGAAAACACATACATATACATATTCCGGATGCAGGATGTGAATGTGTTCATTATTAAATTGCTGGAATTTAATCTGAACCAAGCTCTTTATCATCAATAAATTATATTTAGCAGTTTACCCTAGTTTAGCTGCTCCTGTTAAAAAATGTCAGTGCTTCTGGGTATAAGCTCCAAGTCAGCATTTAAATATAAATGGATGATATGAATGGAAGTTACAACGGGCAGGACTGAGCAGTTAGAGAAAGGGTATGTTTATGTAACAAGTCCTGACGTGGTGGACATTAACATTTCATAATGCAGATCAAAGGTACAGAGGAGACCCAAGAGCTGTCAGTCAGAGGCCCCTAGCTACTGTCTAGTGTCTTCCATGAGATGTTTTCTCCAAATTAGAAAGCATTAGACCTTTCTTCATCCAGATAGACAGATAGATAGAGATTTTTTTTTTGTTTTAATACTTTTGAAAGTCATTAGCCATTTTCTAGCTCCCTGCCCACTCCCCACTGAAGAGGTGTCTCATATTACTGAAATTATTTTACTCAAGGAATTATCATGAAACGGGGCCTCATATCCATAACTGATAGCAGAGGCCAGTGCCCATGGCCCGTTTTGATTTAGCATTTTGCTGCTTTAGGCTTTTGTCTCTTTAGTGTTTTGTTAGCTATTCTGTCATGGGTAGCCCTATTCTAAGGTCCTGAAAAGCAGGAGGGTCAGTCAGAAGTCTGCTGTGAGGGCCTCCTCATTCAGCAGGGTGTCAGAGACATGTTTGAGATGGTGGGTATCCATTGGGAGCTCAATGTGATCATGAGGCATTGTGGAGCTCACAGGAAGAAGCCATTGGTTTGGCTCCCTTTCTTGTATTGGTAGAGAAAACCGAACCAGCACTCAGGGAATTTACTGCAGTTTTGTGTGGAGTTCAGTACCAGCACTGCAGTAACACACAAGGATAGCCCAGAGGTGTGCAGAAAGCAGCCCCTGCCCCAAATGCTTGCAAAGACGCCCTGAGTGCTCACTTTGCAAAGGAAATAACACTTCTCTTGCTTGGTAAATCACTGCATGCTGGCCTGCTAACAGTGACTTCATATCCCAAGTCTAATCACAGGTGAGCTCAAAGCAGGTTTTTCCCCCTGTGCTGTGAAGTGAGGCATGGGGAAGAGTGCTGGGGTCACCTGGGATCAGCCGGATTGCTCAGCACTGGCTGGGACTTGTAGCAGGTGGCACTAGGAGGACAGTCCTTGGGGCATCTGGGACAGCAGAGGTTTTTTCTTCCCCACACCTAACTCAAAGTGATAAGCAACTAAATGATATATGTTTTTAGAATGCTGTTGTTTTGTTACTGATAAAGCCAGAAAGCTCAGAGTACGTATGAAGCCCTGTCTCTTCAGGGTACCAAATTATGCAGCCGTCACATGGCCACAATAGTGTCTGAGTGTCAGTCTTCCCTGTTTGTTCATGTCACAGAAGGAGAGAGGGCTCAAAGACAGCTGTACTGAGTCTGACTTTGCGAGAATGCAGTTGAGTGGAAGAAAATAATCTGTACAATCTTCCCAGACAGGAAAAATTATGTGCTGAGATTCAGCTCTTCCTAAACATTACAGATTGTGTAGAAAAGAATGGAAAAATAGAACCTGGGAGAGACTATCCATGTACATTTTTGGACACAATCAATCAACTGGGAAACACAAATCTGGGGAAATGGTGCATGCAGAATGGTTTGGCTGTTTTTAATCCCGAGTAACTTGTGTTCATCTCCTGTTCAGCTGGGGTGCTCTCCCTCTACAACTGTTACGGGTCTTTACCAGAGCTCCCTACAACTTAGTTTACATTTGTAAATTTGAAGTGGAGACAAATACACATCTGTGGGTATGTATGCACACACTCACTTTTTCACAGCTTACACAGCAGTTAAAAGGAATAATGAAAATTCTCTTCCAGCATTTTTTTCCATATGGTGGTGAGAAAATCTGCCTTAAAAATATCTGCAGGGTGTCTGTAATGATGGCAGTAAAACATCGGGATTGCCCCTTGTGAAACACATTTTTGGGGCAGTTGTGTTATCAGTTTAGGTGTGAATAAAACAAAATTGTATTTTCATTAAAAAAAAACCAAACTAAGTTGCAAAAGACAGAATAACTTTTCACTAGTGAGGAGCAAGCAGATAACCTGTCAATAGTGATGATCTAATGGCAGTCTCCAGGCTGTGCTGTGTCATCAGCCAGCTGTCAATCCCACCAGCATGTCTCAAAAGCACTAATTGTTGTGATAGTATCAGTGTGAAAGCTGCTAAGAAAAAAACATAGTCCCTTGGTGCTGCTTTGTAAAAGATAGGTTGAGGATCAAAGTTCAGCTTGCCTTGACTGGAATTCATTTTTGTGTGCATAGCTACCTGTTAACACATTACTAAGTCCCTAATTGTAGCTGGTTGCAGCTGCAGTTATTTTGCTGGTAAAACACAACAATCAAGCTGACTGCAGTCTCCTACAAAAAAAAGTATTCACCAGCTTCACATAAAATCACCTCTTCTTCTCCTGTGCAGCCCCATTAGGCTTGGATCAGGGGAAAAATGCCTACTCCTCCTCATTCAAGTTGATATTAAAGACTTGCTCCGGCTGTGGTTTCAGGAGCAATCCTGCTTAAGTAGCAGTTCAAGCATCATTTCTGTATGCAATTTGAAATGCATATGCATTTCAATATCTTTTATTAATACATATGTGTCCATATTGCTGTTTTTACAGCTTCTCTCTCTGCAGCATACTTCATTCACTGCTTGATTGTTAAGTCCTGTAAAAGGCAGAAAGTATTTATTCTTCTCTTTTGATTAGGAGCTTCAAAGACAGAAATAATATGTGTGTTAAGATAGAGTCTAATATAACACTGGCATTAGAAGAGATATGTAATTATAACTAGCAGACACCTGTCAGTAATGTTCTCTCTCAATATTCCTACCCTGTTATTTTTGGCTCCTTTTTGCTCCGGTAATCCACCCATTCCCGTCTCTAAATCCCACTGCTTTTTCCTTCTCATCATCTCAAAAGATCTCTCCATTTCTTTCCACCTCTACAGCCAGTACTCTTATTAGAAGCCAAGTTACATTTCACTTTAACCACACTGTTTTTCCTCAGACTAGACAACTGCAGCCACCAACCTTGTTTTGGATACTGATTTAATGTGGTTTACTTATATTTATTTGTGTTACTTTTACCCCTTTATCAAGTATAAACACCCTGTGATCAAAGATTTCTATCTAACCCTGCTTATGCTCCCTTGTTGAGATTCCTTTATCCCTACCTCTGTGCTCTTCTAAAGGCTCACAGCTTTGAACACCTGTTTCTGGAGTCAGAGCCAATGTCCCATTATCTTTTGTCACAGGACTCTTGTACTTTGAAGAAATGCTCTCAGGACCCCTGCACAGCTCTACCTTGTCCAGCTTTGTGTCCTCTTCAACATCTAAGTTCTGCCATGCTTGCCTGGAGTGACTATTTGTTTCAGAAAAAAGGGCACAAATATGTGTGCCTTATTCAGTATTCCCAGTCACATTCTTTTCTGGCTGCTTGTCCTCCCACAGTGAGGTTCTCTGGGCTAGGGCCACCTGCCTGGAATATAGTGTGAGCTGTGGGGAATGGGTAAAAAGGCCAGGTGACAGTATATTCTGCTGTTCTTCTCGTTTCTTCAAATTCAGGCAGGTAACAACCAGAGAATTGCTTAGTTGCCCACATCTCCTTTGCTCTCAAACATCTTCAGATGGTCTAGAAAAGTACATTTTAAAGTCAATTCAAAGGACTGGACATTAAGGTTTTTGCAAAGCATATGCAAGCAGCAGGATCAGGGGCCTGATTCTGCAGATTCTCAGGCCATTCTCAGCCCTGAGTACAGAGAGAGGCAGGAGAAGAGAGGCTATATTTATCCTGGTAGGCAACACAGAGACATGAAAACAATTGACCCCTTTGTTTCTATTTCTCCCCACTTTTGCAATCCTGCCAGGCCTAATTTAGCATCTGTACTCACCTTCCCTGAAAGCAATGCAGTCTTTTACTTGGCTTGAGACAGTTTTCCCAGAAACCAGTAAGTCAGCTGGCACAGGGAGAGATTTCTTGGAGAATGGGTGAGTGGGCTGGGTTCTGTGGCTCCTTAGTTTTTCTGCTGCACTGGTTGTACCTCAGGAGACCAACAGCCTGATTAATGCATTGTTCTAAAATGTCACAGGGACCTCTGGGCACAAAGTGTTGCATCCTTCAGAACCACCCAGCTCATGCAAAAGCAAGAGAGGTGCAGCCATAGGGAAAATGTCAAGCTGGGATTGAATAGCTGTGGGCGTCATTGCCACCAGTAAATAGGAGCACTTATTTGACCAAATGCTAAAAATACACTGTGTCCATCCAGTTTCCTCATTCAATATTGCAGCCCTGCTGCTGAGAAAGGGAGTTTAATCTGCATTTTTGACCTATCGTGCATTAATAAATAAATAAATAAAATTTAAAAAAAAAATCAGGGAATATACAGTAGATGCTTTTTACTGCCAGAGTGGAACTTCACAATCCTACCAGGGGACCTTTTTGTAATGTTTGTAATGTGCTGCTATCGTGCTTTAGCAAAGAAGAATGTCACTGCTGGGCTTTATTTTTAACAGACTTTTTTAAACATCAATTAATGCTAGCAAATGTAATGAAGCAGATTTTCCTTTTTATTTATATTTGGGTGAAAGCAGTGAGGGGGCTTGGGGGAATGACACACATGGGCAGGGAGCAGTGGGGCAAAAAGGGCTCTGCCTCTGCAGTGCCACTGAAGAGAGCTGGATTATCCTTTTGAAAAGTGTGTAAATGCAGATGGACACCCAGCTTCCAATGGCAGTCACTAGGTTTGAGAAATCAAGCTGCTTCTGCATGTATAATTCATGAGGCATCTTTAAAAATATACTGCAAAACATGCATCTTACTCAACACAGAGTAAGATGTGTGCTCCATTGGTATTCACCTGGCTGAAATCAGTCACCCCTCCATATGCACTTTTCTTATTATGAGAGGAAAAATGACCTTGTTTCTTGTTGCATTAACCCTATAAGAGTTGCATCATAATATATTTTCCCCATGATTGAAACCATTGCAGTGTTATTAGCAGCGCTAGCTAGCTCTCTGCTGTTTCTCTAACACAAAGGCAAACACATGTTCAGGGTTGTAGGCAAACTCTTCTCTTCCAACACTGATTTGTTTTTCACTGCTGGGAAGAGATATCACTGAAACTTTGGCCATGCAACATTGGACTTCGTTCATGAGGGCCTCTCATGGAATTAATGGTGATGCCTGTTGTTTGGCAGGCATATTTGACTTACCACGATGTGACAGAGTTTTGATTCATGCACAAAGGGCACAGAATGTATCATTCAAAGATAATGTACTATACATGAGGTAATATTGTACCGACAGAGTGAATTAAGAGCAAAGAAACAACTTTAATTTGGACTTTCCTTGCTGTTGTCACATTTTACTGGGACCTTCAGAGTGGTTTATTTTCTGAGAAATGCTGGTATTTTGGTATATCAGCCAACTTTCTGTTGCTATATCTCAATTTCAAGTTGTTTTTTTTCTCCTTATATCCAGCTTGTTGTCCTTTAATCTTTTTGGGGTGGGGGTAGAGAAAGGGTGTGTCAGTCACACAGACTGACAAAAAAAATGTTGGAAAGATAAGGGGGTGGATAGATGGCTTGCAAATACGGCTTTCAGTTCAGCTGCCCCACCTCAGCTTCCTTGCTGCTCTGTGGGTATTCCTTGTCAACTACTATTTCCAGTTCTGATCTTTGGCTTCTGGTGCCCAGCTGACCTACAGAGGCTGCCCACCTTTTCTGCTGTATAATTTTCAAGGATTTAACACAGTATATTTATTCTTCTCTGCTGCCATGTCATTTATCAAGTCCAGCAGTCAAACAGAAATGAACATCAACAAAATATGTTGCTTATTTGTGAAAGTGCCATGGGACCCAAATCTGCATGCTCCACCTAGCAAAACGCATTGCAAAATCTAACAGTGGGCTCTTGCTGGTCAGAGTGATGCAGAGCACAGCAAGTGAGTTTGCCCTGTTGTTTTTTTTACTTCTAAAATGTCCCTGTTTTTCCAAATATGACTAGAGGGGTAATACTCCTCCTTGACCTTATTTTCTGTTGTTCAAATCCTGCCTAGTGTTAAATCCCTCTGCTCACCTCCAGGTTTAATACATTTAAAATTGCTTCTTGAGTGAGGTGAAGGAAGCAAATGAAGGGGCTGGGGGATATATTCTATCTGCTTTACATCTTTGCATTTCATATGCTTGTTTTCCCCACTTTGTTTGGAGAAAGACTGACAAGTAAGCATAACATGCCGAGTAAGTAGAGAAACTTGCTGCCTGTGAGGTTTCTGATGAAGATGCTTTGTTTTAAACAGCATCAGGGCTTCCAAATGATGGCCCTCCAGCTTTAAAAAAAAACCAAAAAACAAAGACAAGGCAAGTTGAATGCATATCTATTCATTCTGTTAATATCATTCTGTTAAGAAATGCTTTCATTTCTTAATATCATTACAAATTTGAAAAATGTCATTACAATGCAAAAAAAATCCTTTGGAGCTGGCCTTTATAACAAAAAATCAGGGTATGCAATATTTAAATGACATTTTAAATGAATGTGCTCAGGTCTTGGTCAAACTGTTTCATGAAGTTAAGAAATTAAAAATTTACCCACAACAAAAATGTCTCCAGTGTCTTTATAAGCTTTATAAGCATCTTTACAAGATAGCATTAGAAACACTTTCAAATTTTTTTTCCTTTTTTTGTGGGCTTTAATGCCTGAGATTGCTCTGTAAAAGAGATGGCTATCTTCACTGGCTTTTTTTGTATCTGACAAAATGTTAAAAAAAAAAAATCTGTGTCCGCAAGTGTTTTGTGGGTCTCCTTCCATTCTTCTGCTTATTCTTCAACTGTGTCAACAGTATGTGTGGATAAATAAAATATCATCAAGAATGCTGATATCATCTTCCTTTTCCCTTTTCCCTCCTCTAACTTACAATAATGTGGGGCAAAGGTCTACTTAACATAACACAGTTACGATAACTAGTACATTTGTATTTCTGCTATGATGAGAGGTCTGCTGTAGTGAGACTCATTCACTGTTGCTGCTTCTTCTCAGCAGTGTTAATTATTCTTCAGGCTCGTGTAGCGTGTGTATGGAAACACAAAATAAGCGATGAGGGAGTAGGATATTTTTGGTTTTATTTGTTGTGTCAGTGACACTTCCACTCTGACACAAACTCACAGCACAACACTCCTGATCTGTAATGAGGTTATGTCCCAGGATGTGTGTTAAAAGCACTAAATAGTCCCTTGCTTATTCAAAATCCTCATTTATCTGAATTAATTTTGTGTCCCCCATTTCATTTGGGTAAATTAGGTTTCACAGTTTCACAATTTGATCACAAGTCTCACAATGTTCAGTACTTCTTGTTCAACCTGAGCCCCTGAAATGGCAGTGCTGCATCAAAATCTCAGTCTTCATTTAAAAAAAATTGAAATTCTCACTCTCCCCGTTACAGAGAAACCCTCAGAGGAGAAACTGCTCAGTGCAGACTTCCAGCCATACACTGAGTTAAATCTCATGGCTTTTAACCCATTCTACCCATTCTGCAGCACATGGCTTAAATAAATTTGGTTTCAGGAACTGCTAGGCACCTTGTGCATGTACACACAGCAATACATGTAGGGTTGGACTGGGTCTTCCTCCCTTTCTTCCTGAGTTCCTCTGGTTTTTTCCTACCTCTTCTTGTTGAAATGAACTGACACATGCAGTGAAAGCTCAATGGGCCTTTTGGAGAATATTTCAGCCAGCAAATGCAGTCTTGTCAGTTATTTATTAGAGTATGTCTTAGTAAAAGGCTGATGTCTTACAGTGGTCAGCCACCTATCTCTTGCTGTTACAGGCACGGTTTTCATATCACATTTCAGATCTCCTCAGAGCTTTACAAGTGTTTTTTGGTTTCTCACTGATGTTAATCACCTCATAGTCATTTGATGTCAGGCCACATTTTTCTCCAGCTCTATAACTTTTATCTGGAAAGGCTATATACTGACCTGACAGCCTGTACTTTTATTTTTCTCATAATGGTCCTGTATTTTTACCCCAAGTTTGATTCTTGATATTTGTAACCTGCTGTTCTTTTTAATTGCTTATTGTTATTAATGATAATCTGGTAACTTTGTTGGCTTGAGACATTTGGATGCAAAAATACATCTATAATTATTGCCACAGGAACTGAACTAAATTACTCAAGCTCTGCCTAGAAGTGCATGCTACTCTGCATTTCTTCCGTGAACTTCAAGTGAAGGTTAAATTGAGACTTTGCTGTGCCTTTTCACACAGGTTTCATGCCCTTGTCCTGCTTCAGCTCACCATTTCTTCTGCTCCATTCACCTTTTCAGTCTGCCTCCTTTTTTTGTTTATTTCTGCCACTACATCTTGTTCTCCTTCCCCAACCAATCTTTATCTGTCTGATACATCTCTTTTTAGCCAACTTTTCTTTATTTCTTCTACTCTGGTGTTTTTCCTCTTTTTCCCTTATTATTTGAAGCTCAGAACTTTGCCATTCTGTTACATCAAAGTTCACTGGAGGAGCAGCTGTGTTCATAGGCACCACTCCTCAATTGCTAGCATGGTGGGAAATGGTGTCTTTGCTTCAGCAAGGAATTAGGTTTGATCAAGAGTTGGAATAAATCTGTTAACAGAGGCATTTAGAATTTGGGAAAATAAAACCAAGCCCCAAACATGTAACTGATAGAAAGAATAACTAATTGGCCCTCATTATTCTCTTATCCACAAATGAAGAACTTTCGATATAAAAATTCCAAAAGCTGTTTGTTCAGCTCAGTGTGAAGTCTTTGTACCAGCAGAGAAAGCAGGAAGTAGAGTGGAGCAGGTTTAGAATGAAGTCTAGTCCTTTTTTGATATGTGGGCCCAAAGCTGCTTGCTTGCTTTATAGAAGAATCAAAGAGAAACATAGGGAAAGGTTAGCTCAAATTAAAATTGAGCTTTCTCATTTTAAATGCTTTCCTAAATAAAACAGCAAACTTAATCAGATGAGCAGTATAAATAATTCTTTATATTAGATTGAGCTTTATCATTTTAATACATTGCTGTACAAGATCTCCCCTAACAGGCAAAGCAGTTCGCTCACATGAAAATAATCTAATTAAATGCCCAGTTATCAGCAGGACCTGAGGGCCTTCACAGCCTGAACCTCTTCTTCCTCCCTGTTCTTTCTGAGGGCTGGGGATGAGGAAATGGAGGTTAAAGGGAAAGAAAGCAGAAAGTTGATACACACCTAAATGAGTTGAAGAGCTGAATCAAAATCACAGCAATCACTGCTCATTCCCAAGTGTCCCTCCACCTATGTAAAAAGATGCCAAATAATATTTGACTGATATAATAGCATTAAGATTTGGAAAACAAAATATCAATACTATCTGATGTATTAGGAAATATGAAAAGGACTGTTATTTCTTCACGCTCTTGAGTCAAATATCCAATAGAACAGGAAAGCCCTATCCTACTCTTTTTTTCCATTTTTCTTTTTTCTTTCTTATCTTTTAAGAATAAGCAGGCAATTCTTTGTAGATAAACAGCGTTTCAGCATTTAGAGGCTTTATCTTCCAGATATCTAATAGCTTCACGCCAAAAGAAAGAAGGCAACTCTGACCCTTTTTGTATACTCAGAACAAAAGAAATACCTGATGAGACTTGTGTACGAAACACAATTTCTACTGCTGGTCCACTGTAGTGTAGAATTAATATTGACACTTTGTCTCCATGTGAGATGTTTTCCCAGTACCACTAAATTTAGAACAGCTTGTCTGTAGTTTATGCAACATGAAATATTCTCCCCTACCTTAAAATTTTGTGTTTTCTTTGTGCAAAGCTGAAAAGTAGATATACCTGTACTTTGACCAGATGAGTGGGCATTACTTCCAGAAGACCCAGATGAGTGGATATTACTAGTAGGCATGTTGCAACAAATAACAGAGAAAGCTAGTTCTCCAACCAGAGAGCAAGAACAAGAAAACAAAACTGTAGCCTACACAGTGAACAAAAATACTGAAATTGAATGCATTTTTAAAAAAATTGAATTAATAAAAAAGCAAAAAGTTTTTATTTGTTTTTACTGTGTTTAGTTCTTCTGAATACCAATATGACATTTTTATTATTTTTCCCCTACAATTTGATTAAAGCATTAATATCTACTTAGCTCAGGCAACCTCTGAGCCATTCAGATTGCAATTTTACTTTACTAAAGAAGATTTGGTCCAAGAGTTTTTCCTGGAAATAGGCTCTTAGCTTACAGAAGAGAACAGCGAAAAACTCAATTCCATCCTTAATTCCAACAGTGCATTCATAATGGTGAACAAATGAAGCAGGGTCTGATTCTTCCACCATTAATTTAGTAAGAAAGTTTTCATTCTCTATTTGGGATGCAGTTTTGGGGTATGGTTTCTTTTTCTGTAAAACTCAGATAATAATCTGTATTTCACTGTATACTGAGAGGATGGAGGGCTTAACCTTGCACCTCAGCAGAATTTTTTTCCACAAAAAGCCTAGGCAGGAGTTTAGAAGGATGGGAGGCCTGCTCTCCTCAGTTAGTTATGCCAGCATTTGGAGGATCAGTCACCAAGTTTTTAATCAGTGCTCACTTAGTGCTGTTTGAAAAGGCAAATATTGAGCTGGATCATCTGTCTACAAATAACTCATACCACTCAGCTTATTCCTACTGGTTTAAATTTCTTTTTATATCCCATAGCAAAATTGTTTCCAAAATAAGCTCCATCACATGGGATTTTATTGCAATGATGGAGTGTAGCCTTGTAATGTGTGTAGCTATGTGATGCAACACAGACTTTTTTCTGAACGAATTTTAATACCTTTTTCTGGTGCAGTTACAGACAGAGAGTAGCAAATTATGCATGTCCCATCAGCTGGTGAATAACACTTGCAGAATTCCTGAACTCTCTCCTGGTAGCCAGTTGTGCAGAAAATGTTGTTGTTTGATGGAGAGGGGAGTTTGCTGTATTTAAATTGTTCTTAGTTGATCTGAATACACGACACTTATTAAGAAACAGACCCTGCCAGTTGCCCTTCTTTTATTTTCATCCAGCCTCACTGAAGCCAGACAATTTGTGGCTTTAATAGAACATACAAGGCACATGTGGTAAGAAGAGTTCACTTACAAGCAGCCAAAGTGAGTGCAACCAAGCAAAAAAGTGAACAGTTGGTGAAGTGAAATGCATCCCTTGCTTCAGACAAAAATACAGTGGAATGAAAGATGCAGTAGACTGGCTTTCCCTTAAGCAGATCTAATTTCAAAATCTGTCCCTGGAGAGAGAACTTTTGCTTTAATTGAGGAGGTGGATCCCAGCTCTTTGTCACTCCATCGATCAGCACCCTTTGCTGTAGCTTTAGCAGTGCACTGCAGAGGGCTGTAGGATTTATTTCCTGCTTGTTGAATAAAGCTTCCTACCAAGCTGCTGGGAGTCAGCATGGCCTGGCCTCTGCAGCACAGTGCAGCTCCCATCCTCTTCCTGCTGCTGCAGGCCAGGACCTTCAAGGCAGTGTCGTAGCCTTGTCCCTACGTTCCCCTTGAGAGGCTGCAGTTGTTGGGGACTCAAGAGTTTAGGATTGTTGCTCGGATCTTGTCTGCCAGCTTTCCTTGGAATGGGCAGAGTCTTGCCTAAAAATCATTCTGAACTGAAAAAGAAAGCAAGGGGAAAGACATTGCTCGGGGTGCAGCCAGATGTTTTGAGTTTCTTCAGCTAACATCATGATTTTGGTTAAAAGTGGTATTAAGGAGAAACACATCAGCATGCTGGCATGTACATGAGCAGTAGTATGTGGCACAAGAGGGAAGGTGTGAAGGATAACTAACTGTGCCTAGAGGGTGAGTGAGGAGGGAGGGAGGGTATTTCCTTCCCCTGCCCTCCTGTTTCCTAACACATGGTGACTTGCCCTGGACAGTCCAGGAGAAACACAGGTGTACTTCTGTCTTTCCATCCAATCCTCCATCCTGTCTCACCAGGACTGAACCATTAGTTAGGACTTAAACAAAAACTGGTTTTGTATGACAGGTTTTTCTCACAGTGTAAATTCTAGCTGAATACTTCTTCCTGCTGCAAATTCCAGCTGTATACTTTGCCTTTACTGTCTCCTCCTTTATCACTATTCCTATGCTTTTCATGTCAGCTTCCAAAATTAACGCTGTGATGGATCATGTTTGTCATTTGAGGGGTCCTGATAATGTTTGAGGAATTGAAAATGGCAGAAGCATTAGTGTTATAAGGGAGAAATTATAAATGGGGTGCTGGAGACTTCAGGTACTGTTCCATTTCAGCTTCCAAGCTTGGAAGAAGTGTTATTTGCTCTTTAGCATGTGAAGGTATGTGTCATGCACATACTTGCCACAGCAGACCCTAAGACCAAATTTTGAGTAGGAATGAGATTGTCTGAAGTGTTACAGGGAGGCTGGTGGTTGTGTAGGTGTGTGGCCAGTACAATTTAAAAGATGCAGATAAGCATAGTACTATAAGCTAGGAAGCATGGATGGCTATACACTCTGGAAATTAAAGTGTTGTATGGTGTATTTTGTCCTTCCCTTGTTTTTGTGTGAGATGTTGTAGCCAAGGGGTTAGTTGTCATCCATGGCATTGCTTCCTTACTCCTCAGATCTCTGGCTTATAAATCTGTGCTGCAGAATTAGCTCAGGGAAGAGTGAAAGCAATGCGAAGAAGGAGAAATTGGTTTAGGGGCATGGTTTGCTTGGTAAAAATATTACAAAGAAAACACATTGAATGTGGGAGCTGTGCATGTTTTAGATCTAAAAAAAAAATACAGGGCCTGCAGGCCATTTCATTCCTGTGTTGTGTGTGGAGGGCAGATTTTACATGACTTCTTAGCAGATTATTTTGAGTATGGACCCAGCCTCATGATGATTTACCAGGAGGACATCATGATCCTAGGACCTTTGCCTATAGATTTATTCAGAGTAGAAGGCACAAGGACCCTTCTGGACAACGTTGAGGATGAATAAGAGAAAGAGTTACTTATAAACTGTTACAAATTGGTGCTGGGTAATGGCTGTAGTGTTGATCAGACAATATAAGAGGGCCCCCAGTGGCTACCGACTTAACAGCTGCATGTAAGTCAGCCAGTGAACATTTGCTTGTAGCTGCTCTAGTTTTGTTTTTATTGAAGAGCAAGAAGCATAAACACAAGTCTAGACGCTGCTTAAAGGGTTCCACTTGTTTAAAGTGTGTACTGAAATGTCAGGACCTTCCATGGAAGGAACAAGTTGTGCCTCGAGTTGGTAACACAAACTGGGCCGGGTCATCCAGAGCGCTGGCTCTGGGGCAGGTGCAAGTGGGAGCATCCTGCCTGCTGTACGAGCTGCTCAGTAACTCTGCAGTGCATGGATAGCCAATACAAAGAGGATCCCCAAACATGAGTATATGCTCAGCACGAAGACTGATTATATTTGCTTTTATAGCTGGTTGTCAAGTTAGTTGCTGAGGTAATGGGCTGCACCTCAATTAAAATCTACCTGCCTGCATTGATACATTTAATATTTGTGTAAATATTAAACATTTATATGAATATTAAATGCATTTATTTGGAATTGATTCATGTTTACATTTTCCCACTATCTGAATAAAGATTACAAATGGAAAGCAATTTACTTATGCAGAAATCCTGCGTGCATCAAACTCATTTGACGTGAGCAGTGGGTAAACCATTCCCATCCATCTTGCGAGATCTCAGCCATGTCCAAGCTCATATCCCAGCCACATAAGGGCAACAGTAAGCACCAGTTCTGTGCTGTACAGTGGGTACTTTGTTCTTGCCTTCCTCATGGCGTTGTTGGGCCCATAATGTGAAGGACGTGCTGACTTGTTTTACGATGTACCACACCAGGGAATGCAGTGCATAGTTTTCTGTTAGATTTGGAAAAGTGCAGGCTTTATATTAAAGGTTCATTTCTTTTTCATCCTTCAGCTAACTCATTTGCACTGTAATGTACTTTCCTATTCCTCCTCCTGATACTTGCTGCTTTTATACCTATTTTGCAAGCCATATTTTTAGTCTAATCCATACAGCAGTTGTCTAAAATTCCATAGCATTGCTTATTTCTTACCTATAACTCTTAATAAAAAATAGGGCTGTGCCAACCTATTATATCCTTAATAGAATATTCTAATGGTTATTAAACCAATTGACTCTGAATCTCACTTTAATAAATGAGTCAGACAGTATTTTCCAATTACTGTCAGCCGTCACCTTTCCAAAGAGCAGATTATTTTGATTGAATTTTTTAAAGCTGCTCAGCACTTTTTTTTAAATTTTTGCTTTTTTTTTCTGCCTGAGTAAGAGCAAAGAGCAGCAGCTCTGTTCTGCAGGGAAGGAGAGCCCTTTGGACTGTATCTGACACTCCATTCCATTTCAGATTTATCCCAAATGAAAACTGAAAATGTGACATTTCACTGGCCCTTTATTTATTAATGATATCATATTTTGCACTTCCATAGCACCCTATCAAATTGTTTGCTAAACATGGAGAGCTAGACAGGGGCCACTGAGTAAACAGAGCCTTTTGCATGCTATTTCCACATCTGGCACCTTTGCAGGATTTGCCACATCCTGGCTCTTTTCATGCCAGTGGGAGATAAAAGGCTGGCTATGCTTTTAAATTGTCTAGGGAGAGCAGAGAACAGGGACAAAGCCTTGTTCCCCCATCCTTCCACAGTGCTGTGTGATCCAGGCTTAAACCCTTTCACAGGCAGATGGCAGCGATTCTGGGTCTTCTGAATGTGGTAGATAATCTTGGACTCTTCTCCAGCTCCACTGTCTTGGTTGTATTAAAAGTCTTAAGGGATAGTAATTAGGTCAGCCTGTTAAAGTAGAAATTAAAAATTAGCACCACTTCCTTAAAGATGGGTAGTCTGAGAAACACAGGCCACACTGTCATGCCCAAGGTGATAAGAGTATGTCAATGTTGGAGTTTGGAATGGAAGCCAGAGATCCTGACTCTTCTGCCTGTTCTGTACCCTTAGCTGTCTTCCTTAAATTTAAATCATGGCTGGTTTCACATTCTTTAATTCAAGGGCTGGATCCTTGCCCTTTGTTCCAAGGATGTAACAAAGCTGGTGATGTGCACAAAATGGGTGAAAACAGTGGGACTTAGGAAAAATATTATTCTGTTAGTTATACAAATGTAGTCTTATTTTGTATATGGTCTTTAGAACTTGGAAACTAAAAGCATTTCATTTTTAAGAGAAACTTAGATTCTGCACAAATTGATGTCTTTTGCCTGGGGAAGGTTTTTATCTGCCCCAGGCGAGTGGGTGAGGGGATTTTTCAAACCCTGTTTATAAGCCTTTAGGAAAATCACATTTGCAACATAGAATAATCAAAGTGATTTTGATATTTGTGACCAGGAAATCACCTTGGATCTGAGTAATATGGGAAATACAATAAGGGTCACCTTTAATGGGGTTCAGTTCTTCTTGAACAAGTACAATTTCTGTGTAATTAAAATTAGCTTTGCTTCAGCATCAGGGGTGCATGCCTTCCTTTCTACTTTTTTCTTCATCAACTAAGGTAATGGAAAGACCAAAAGAAAAGCCTTCCCTGTTTTCTGTAGCATCATATAAAAATATTTCTTTTTTGGAAGTCTTTCTTCCTTGGAATGTTTGAAGAACACCCTGTTCTGTGTTCCCATGCTCAGGAATGATTAGCATGGTTCATTTACACTTTGCCAACAGTAACTCTGTGATTTGAGAATTGTCATTGATTATTTTCACCTTGACTTGTGGAAGATCCTGAGATGGAGCTCCCTTTGTCCTAATTGTTTTGACTGTGTGTATCAGCACAAACAGGTTAATGAAGAAACTTCACCTTACAGGTTTCCTGTCTTGTAACTGCCCATTGAGGGGAACTTTCACCACCTCCAGAACTATCTGTTCAATAATGACCATGGCAAAGATATGCATATAGGAGAAATATTGTGCGTCAGTCTGTACAATCGTCATAATTAATTAGCAAGTTCAGGAAAGAAGAGGCATTTATATGAGATTTGTTGAGCCGTCCTCCTCTTTTCAGGATGCTGTTCTGCAGCTTTGCCCGCAGCTGTGGGTTGCTGCCTGTTGGAAGTACACAGCTTGCAACCTGCCTTGGAGGATGTGTCTGTGTGTCTTAGATCTACAGACTGGAGCGTGCCAGATTCTTTTCCTTCATGCTCCCTTTGGTGGTGCTTGCATGGGTTGTATTTGTCCTCTCTCAGCAATAGCAAAGGCAGAACACACTGGAAGGGTTTGTCAGTGATGGTGGAAAATGCCAAATCACAGGCAACTCTTGATAATCCACTAAAATTTTCCCTGCTAATGAAGTAGTTAGCATATATTTGATTTTTTTTTTTTTAATGAAGAGTTACAAAAGGTGTCATCTACAAGATGAGGAAGTGTCACCCACCCTTAACCTTCCCCTGGAAGTCTTTTGCAAAGGATTTTATCAGCTATTGTACCTGACTACCAGCGTATGTGGCTGGGTGGGATGTGTACCTCATCAGCCTGTGCTCTGCTGCCACCATATTCCAGTCTCTCCAGAGAGGCGATGGTGTCAAAACAGCTGAGATTGACCTCAGCCTTTGCCTGAGTTTGTGTTGACAGCTGTCCTCAGTAGATCTAGCTATAAACTGGTGCCTGGTCAGGCAGGCTGAGAGTCAAGTTCTTCTGTCTCATGTAGGTAACAGAGACAGGCACTTCAGCAGCAACAGTCTGTGGGCAGGGGATTGCCAGGACCACCAACATTTTTCAGCTGACACTTCAGACCAGGCCTTCCATTTCACACCCTCTAAAAGCTCTGCAGCATGTATGTGATGATGCAGAGCAACACAGCGTCCTCAGGCAGGTGCAAAGGAGAGCCCTTTATTGCAAAAACCAGGCCTTTTTAAGCAGCTAGCCCGTTACCATAGTATGGTTTTTAAGGCACAACAAGGCCAAGTGAACCAACCACCATACACTACGATGTAGACATGTGGCAGTCACGCAGCACGTCTTTCATGTCACTCACATCTCTCTACCCCTATTCCAGCTGAGTCACTCTCCTATAGTTCCCTTCCACTTAGCCTAAGTAGCTGGTCTGAGCCATGATTTTACAAGGCCCTTATTTTATAAGGCTTTACATATATGCAGCAGAGGTAGTCAGGAACACTGAACATTGCTTTCAGGAGGGACTGGGTAGAAAAGGAAAGGAAGTTTGCAGTTCGCTGTGTCTGCATGACAGTGATGTAATTTTGTCTAAACCTTTGTCTTTATTGGGTTTCATCTGCCCCTTTTCATTTGCAGAGCTCTGAAAGCTCATGGAAACCACACAATGGTAATTTTCAGTGATTCCACCTGCAGAGTGGCCACCATGGCCTGGCTTAGCTCACACTGTCTAATTCCCCTCCTTTGGCTAGAAATGCCATGACTTACGCAAAGGCTAAATTTAGCTTTTGGACTAACAAGAATTGAAAGCTGGGGGCTACCACTGACATTTTTTTCAATTCTTATAAGTCACTAAGGGTCATTTGGGGCAGGAACGTGCCCCCACTCAACCACTGGAGCACCATGTCACTTTCTCTTTACACCAGTGGAAAAGATTGTCGTGTGGGATGCACAACATTGTCTGTGCTCTCACTATCCTTTGTGAATGCCCGTCTCCAGGGTCACTTATGGTTGCTGCAGGCAGCGCTGTGTCCAGCAGGAGGTTGGCAGCCTGGCATTTAGGTGTTCAGCATGGGCAGGGCGCTCTCCTCAATCGCTCCTTCCCAACTGAGAAATGGCAGGGAACTGCCCCAGCCACCAAGCACTCCATTCCCGCTTGTTTTTTAATAATCAGATACAGTATTTACCTGCAAGATCAATGCCACTCGTGTAGCACACCGGTGACATACAGAAGGACCTTTTCTAAGCGGCGCTGTGGGAATTGAGGCCTCTGCAGCAGGGCTGGAAGCCACTTCTTACCTAGCAACTGTTTCTAAGTAGGACAGCCGCTGACTGCCCTCGTGGCGGAGTGGATGAATCCTGCAGCACCCTCAGGAAGGGAACCTGGTGCCAGGCACCAGCCGGCCTTGGAGGACAATGGGAGGAAGCAGAGGAACAGGCAGCAGGGAGCGGGAAGGGTTTTAAAGCCACAGGACATGGACAGGAAAGCTGCGTCAGAAGGCACATGGGGACTTCTCTGGGCTGTTCAGAGAAGAAATGCAAATAAAGAGGGAAAAAAATCCAGGATTGTCAGAAAGAGAGGTCTGAAATGCTGCAGCTTGCAAAAGGTTTCATGTATGCCCACAGGACTGGGAATGTGGAGTAGGAGTGGTGTGAGGGTATAAACTATCCACCCTTCTCACACCAGTTACAAGAAACTCCACCTCAGCCACAGTGCCAAAAACAGCATTCACAGTTCTTACCCATGGTACACAGGATGGTGTGTGATCAGCATTAAATTCCTCACGTGCTGTTTTGCAAATGTACTTGGTCGTGACTGGGTGGCTCTGCTAAGAAATGATAGGTCATAGTCATCATTTCCTACTGAAGGCTAATGCTCTGCATTCCTGCGTAGTGCTAATTATAAGTGGAAAATCTGTGCTTTTAAAGCCCAGTCAAGCTTTGGATATTCTGAAACATTCTGGGTAAGAGAACATTTCAGCAATCCAGTTTCCTGAGCTTAGGGAAACAAAAAGTTGCTCCAGTTCACACATTGTGTTGGACTTTCTCTTTGTAAGGGCTGTGGTGAATTTCAGTTCTCCTTTGATTTCTCCTGCAGATGAAGGACTGAACCATGAATGCAAACTCTGCAATCAGACATTCGACTCTCCTGCCAAACTTCAGTGCCACCTGATAGAGCACAGCTTTGAAGGCATGGGGGGCACCTTCAAATGTCCGGTGTGCTTTACAGGTAGGAGCCCATCACTGCTTGTCCCAGTAATGCCCTTCGCTTGACCTTGCAGCACTCCCTGAAAAAATGTGTTGTGTGCTGGCTTTAGGTCAGCTTTAGGAGGGAACATTACATTTTGCTCATTAATAATATTGATTAGAAATCGTTTAGAAAGCTGAGCTCCTTGGAAGGTCGGTCATCCATCTGTAAGAAGTGCATTTCAAGCTCTTCTATCGGAAGTTTGAGTTTTTTTATAATTACAGAAGTGATAGTCTGTTACCTTCCACGGTATCTCACTTCCATGTTTCAAACCTGCCAAGGTTAAAACTATCCATAAATTTGTAGCTTTAAAGCTACAGATGCTTCATCTAATAAAACTCAGAGCAGAATTTGGCCCCAGTTCCCAGGCATTGCCTGTGCAGCAGCATTCTCCTCTGATGGGGTAAGAAAGCCCACATGCATGTGTGTGTTGGCTTGTGGTGAGAAGAAACACCCTTGTAATGTGCTTTACAAAGCAAACCATGCTGTCTTGCCACAAGTCAAGTTCTGCTCTCCCCTGACACAAGTCCAAGTGTGGAATAATCCTCCCCGAGTCAGTGCTGTTATTCAGTAGTAAAATCCAAGTGAGAAAATAACTTGACCCAGTAGGGCTAAGCACTGCAGTGTTTGGGCCATAATGAAGAACAGAAAAATGCTGTTGTTGGAAATGAAAACACATTAAAAGGGTGCCTACTGAGTTGTTGTGAGTTTTTTAAGGACTTCCTAATAGAACATTTCATAAAATGATAACCTAAAACATGAGTGTTACTATGTAGCTTGCATTCCCAATTTTGCTTTAAAAGATGAAAATCAAAGATAATCACAAACATGACAAAACACACATTGGGTATTCACACATCAATGGCATGCTAATTCTGGAAGCCGTTCAAGGTTTCTGTTTTCCATTAATGGAAGTGAAGCATTTTCATTGATAAGCAAATAGACCCTTTAATACCTTCATTTTACTCCTCTTTGTTTGGCAGCTCCACACTCAGTGAAACCTAAGCGAGTGCTACCAAGGAAAATTAAATTTGAATTTTTCATCTTTCAGATACAGTGACTGGTGATGATTATTACCTCTCTGTGTTCAGATTTCACACATTTCTGTGGGTCATAAAATTTAAAAAATACATAGTTCCTCTTCACTGCACAGCTTGTCTGAGCATGGGTAGTACCACCAGAAACAGTTTGTCTGTAAAGTCTCTGTCTTCAATAATTCTTTCAGTTAGGCATTCCTTCAAGTTTTTAGTTTTACTACTGATTCTACCTTTTTTTTTCCCTTGTTTTTGCTTACACATTATGGTGTGATTTTTTTTTGTGTGATGTCATAAATCTTCCATTTCCAAGTTTAGGATGCTGTAAATGCAACATAAAAACTTGCATATGTAAGGAGTACCCACTGAGAGCTCTCCATGTGACCAAGATCCCTGATAAAACTAATCCTTCCATTTCTGAGCCAGTAGCCTTGTGAAATGTGTTAAGGAGTATGGAGATAAGTCAATTCCAATCTGTGCGAAATTCTTCTTGCTTTTTGCTGATGGGGTAAATAGACAGTGAGCATTAATCACAAACAATGATGCTTTATTAGCAATGTGCCATTAAATTACTTCAGCACATCTTGCTAGAATATTAACAAGAAGTAAAAATCACCAATATAAGTTTTATATGGAAAATGGAATCTGATCTTTTTTTTCCAGGGTAATGAGAAATGTGATTAAAATGTATGACTCAGAAGAACAATATTCTGATGTTTTTTGTTGCCTTGCAATTAGAATAATTTTAATGATTAGGAGTGGAGTCAAAGTCAAATGCCAGCATCTTTAATAAATCCTTTCCCTGCCTATACAGATTAATATTGTAGATGCAAACTTTTTTAGGTCACAGTGCACCAGGCATCCATCAGAAGTCAGTGCTGCCAACCCAAACACTGCCTCTGGCATATACAATTTAATTATTAATAGTATGTCTCCTAGGTAAACTGTTACACAGTCTTAGGGCCTTGTTTTGTAGTCATTAAAATTGAACATGTTTATATTATTGAAACCCTTGCATTCAGTGTGTAGGCAGAGTTGATCTTAAAGTATCCAAAGAGAATTTACCTGCAGTTCTGTTTCACATTTATAGACATTGCCCCAGTATAGCTGTGGGATATAATTTTTAACATTAACACATTTAAATACAGAGCTGTTTGTTAGTTTTAACTTTAGGCACACAGAGTAAACAGGACTTTGGCATCTGTGCTTTTCAAACCTGTTGGTTGCCAGGAAATAAGTTTTGTGTGTGTTCAATCAAAGTGCAGTAAGCATGAAGAAATAATCCTGAACAGGAAATGGCATTTTCAGATACTCTATAGATGAAATCTTCATTGGTTGTCCTGACAGGGTCCTTATTTTTTTTTTCTTGGTCAGTTGTTGGGTATTTTTTCCTTACACCAGGAATCTTCTTTTGTTTCAGTTCGTCTTAGAAGAAGCCTCATTTATCAACACTTTGTCAATAAATGACATTCATTGGTATGCATTATAGCAACAGTGTAAGGTGAAATCTGAATGCACTTGCCTAATTTTACATCCTGGAGTTGCTCAATGCTATTGGGAGATTGTTTATAAAAAAACTCTTCACTTATGATATGAAATAATTAAAAGCTTGTTTTTTGTCTAATATTTCAGTGTTTGTCCAAGCAAACAAGTTGCAGCAGCATATTTTCTCAGCCCATGGACAAGAGGACAAGATCTATGACTGCACACAGTGTCCACAGAAGTTCTTCTTCCAAACAGAGCTGCAGGTACTACATTTATTACCTGAGGGTTATAAAGGCATTATGTATTTGACAGCTGAGTTCAAAGTTGTACTTGCCATGACCTCCTCTGATTCTTGCTTATCATCAGGATGGGAATTAGAGAAGGTCAAGAGAAATTGCAGGTGATTCAACCCATGCTGCTTCAAAAAGATGCTGGCAGAAAGCCACCTGGTACAGAGCTGAATTTCGGGATTCTTGCACTGTAGGTTCTTGCAGCTCAAGGTATTCTCTAGGAGAGAGAAATGGGCATCCTGTTTTTCTACTTGATAGCCATAAAACATTTAGTAAACCAGTGAAATGGAAAATTAATGTATTCTTTTGTCTTTAAATGTGAAAAGCTATGCCCTGAAGTAGGAGTGTAGTGATGGCAGAGAGGGGAAGTAGAAAGAATTTCTCTTTTGATTTGGTGGGGAATAAAAATAGGGCCAAATGAATGTATTTTTGTGGGTTGTCAGATTTGTAATGATACTGTTTATTAATGGTAAACAAAAGGAGAGAGAGAAAGAAAGAGAGAAAGAGAGAGAGAAAGAGAGAGAGAGAAAGAGAGAGAGAGAGAAAAAGAAAAGAAAGAAAAGAAAGAGAGAAAGAAAGAGAGAGAGAAAGAGAGAGAGAGAGAAAAAGAAAGAGAGAGAGAGAAAAAGAAAGAAAGAAAGAAAGAAAGAAAGAAAGAAAGAAAGAAAGAAAGAAAGAAAGAAAGAAAGAAAGAAAGAAAGAGAAAGAAAGAAAGAAGAAAGAAAGAAAGAAAGAAAGAAAGAAAGAAAGAAAGAAAGAAAGAAAGAAAGAAGAAAGAAAGAAAGAAAGAAAGAAAGAAAGAAAGAAAGAAAGAAAGAAAGAAAGAAAGAAAGAAAGAAAGAAAGAAAGAAAGAAAGGAAGGAAGGAAGGAAGGAAAAGGAGGTGCAGGTAGGCAAAAGTCAGTTATGAAAATAAAGAAACAGGAACATAAGGTAAAAATTACTTTTAACAGTAGAATTAGGACTGGATTTTGAAAAGCAGAATAGATAACTGATTTAGGAAGATGTAAAGCACACAGTGTAATTATGATTTGTACAATCACCTCCTAACAAGTTTATCCCATCTAAAATACACTTCCATTTCAAAATACAGAGTTTCCCAAGCAACTGCTTTCATTTTTTTTATTGTAATAAACAAATGACATGTTTTTCCACTCAAAGTTGATTCCTGCCCAAGACTAAGAAAAAGATTTTGCTCTTTCCATCTAAGCCTCATTCATTGAAACTTCAACATAACTGAAGCACCTGGTTTTCTAGTGAAGGGCACAAAAGGGTGTCACTACAGAGAGAAACTCTGCTCTACGTGGGCTAGATGATAGTGTGTTGGTAGTTCCATGCTGCAGAAGGCTCCTACTAGACCCCATCTCAACATCCTTAGTGACAGCCTCCCTCTGTCTTATCTACGCTTGCAATAAGGAATATTATACTCTTAATTCATTAGGTTTATTATTATTTTAATTAATTTGGATAGCCCTACCTCAGTGGAGAATGCATTATGTTTAAAAAAATAAAGTGCCATCATGCCATTTGCATTTATATTTTGGGATCTCTGTCTTTCTGCTCTTACCTCCAGTTACCTACCCAGGCTGCTGAAAGGGCAGCAAAGCACTCAGGCACAGCAGTAGGCACTCAGTTTTGGGTATTGCTTTTGCTGAAAATGCATTGATTTCCAGCCCACTCCTACTTAAAACCTATTCTAGGAGGCATGGCTTTGTTCAGGCTATCTACCACCTAAAGCAGTGGAATCTTTGGCAATTTCTTCCAGGTTATGGTGTTCCATCCTTTCACGTTGCCTTGGTTTGTGTTGGAGATTGCAGCATAGCTGTATGTTTATTCTATCAAGGGCAGTTCCTTACTTTTTAAATTAAATGTGCATCTGATGTTCTTCTCCCATGCACAGGACATGCTGATCATGTCAGATTAGAAGGTAGGGTCAGCACTCCATGGTTGTAGGGAAGGCAGGGTGGAAACATGTACAAAGTAGAGCAGGGCAGAATGCAATAGCATAGAAGTCCTATCCACATGTATGGTTCAGCTGATAATTAAAGGGAATTAATTCAAGTAAACAGAAAATATATGCATTACAATGGAGCTTAATTTGGTGTTTGGCTGAGTGTGATTTTTAACTCAGAATTTTCAGGCTCCTGTTCAGAAAGAGGAGCCTATAGGAACGTAAGAATCCCCTCACATTATGTTCATCTCACCTTCTCAATACAAAAATCAAGTAAGAGTCCCTTTAGAAGTTTCCATTATTTCACTCCAGGCACTTGCTAGGAATGCAGCACAATCCCACAGGACCACATTCCGGTGAGAACAGAGAACAAATGACCAGTCTTGAAAATCAAACCTTCAATGTTTTGCTCAACCTTCAAGTTGAAATAATGAAATTTTACAGGAATTTACTCTTTGTTTTAAGATCCTTTTGACACTTCCTTTGTGCTCCATACATGGCTTTTAAATGCCTTTGTGCTCAATAGCTGCAGAACCAGCTTTAAACTATTTTGGATACTACCTGCATATGGAGGAGCAAATGAAAACCTTCTGTAACAGTTAGAAGTTTATGCTTTAAGAGTATGTCAAGTTGTGAAATTTTTGTACTTACATGTTTAAAAGGCTATATGGTGTATTTATTTTCTGAAATGGAGTTGAAAAAGTGTATCCCTAAAAGTGTTTATTCTTCAGAATAGAAAGCTTCTAATAAGACATGCTTAACACAATAAGGGCTTGTCTGAAATAGGCTTGTACAAACAAGGAAGCTGAAAGATAGGTGCATTTATAGGGTGCCTAGATTTCCCCCAAAAGATTAAAATCTTCTAATTGAACACCTGGACCATTTAGTTCTCTATAGAGGATGGATGTAACTAAAACAGTGTTGTCCATTCATTATCCATAATACTGAATTTTTAATTGATAAGGAAGTAAAGAAACTTATCACTAGTTTATTATTGAATTTTCATTAAATTATGAAAATTTAATGAAAATTTAAAGAAAGGAATTTTTACCTATTAAGACTTTTTTTTCCTGCCCACATGCTCTTTCCAATGCCTGCTCCTTTTTGCCTTAGTCTTATTGGACATAGGCTTAGATGTTTATTCTGGTGCCTCTCTTGTCTCTGATAAGGAGTAACTATCTCTTTCCTATTTTCAGTGCTAGTATTAATTCCACAGAATCAGAATGATTTGGGTTGGAAGGGACATTAAAGATCATCTGGTTCCAACCCCCTGCCATGGGCAGGGACAGCTTCCACAAGACCAGGTTGCTCAAAGCCCCATCCAGCCTGGCTAGGGACACAACATATTGTGGTCTTTGTGGGGAGGAATGTGGTACCCTTGAGGGATGTTAACCAAAGTGAATTAATCAATTCACTTTAGTTTTATGCAGATGTTGTTGGATCACAGAGGTACTGATATCCAATAGAACTGATGAATAATTGTACCTTTTTTTCAGTGTATTATCAGTGATGATAGTTAGTTTTCAATATGATGCTAGCCAAGATTACATGATCTCAGCACCATTTTGCCCAGAACAAAAATGATATCTCCTTTTGGTGAATTAGGACATTTCCTTAACTACCCCAGGGGCAACTAATTATTAGTCACAAGAAGTTAAGTGTCCCCACTTTAGAAACATGAAAACTGGGGCAAGAAATAATTGGATCAGCAGTTGCTTCTCATCCTGTTCAAAAGGGACCTGGCCTCAGTGATTCACGCCCTTGCTGCTTCCCATCTGGACTCCATCAGCACAGAATACCTGGGCATGGAGCCATCAGCCTGTAGGACGTTCCAGCTAATACAGAGAGCTGCAGCACTGGCCCTCAGTAGCAAAGGAGACCAGGAGCATATTCAATCAGCTCTCTAGCTGTCTATACTGCCTTCCTACATGTTTGTGCAGTTGTGTTCTAAGACTCAGTCCTTAATTTTCTTGGTGGACTGGGTCAAGCACATCTCAGACATGACCTGAGAAGTTATTCCCATTTGGAAACAATGTGGTAGTTGACAAAGTTCTGCTTTGTGAGTGTTTCTATCAAAGAGCTGGAGTTTTTTCCTCAGAAGCTAGAACTTCCTCACAGACTGGCCTGTGAGAGCATGGAACAGACTTCCACAGCAGTTAAGTATTACGAGAGATGTCCTCAACTTCAGCTTCTGAGAGCAGGATGCACCTACATGTGCCAAAGGCTCCCTTCTCTCATACAAACATATACCTGTATGTAGATTTCTAAACCTTCCCCAAAATCCCAACCCACAGCAACAGAGCTCTACCAAAACAAAATACACAGCTCCTTCCCCAGGGAAAGGATGAAAGAAAGAATGAAGCACTCATAGCAGATGTTACTCATGTCGCTTCAAACAGCAGGAGAACATTCTTAGCTCCCAGTACAAGCCGCTGAAACAAAGCAGGACAGGGGCAGTATAGAAGACTCTGTGGAAGTTTTATGTAGATTAATGTGATTCTTTCTCTGGATTTCCAGTTTTACCATTTTCTTGTTCCAAGGTTAGCACTATTGAAATTAATCTTCTAGTTTCTTCCTCACTTCTTTAAGGGTTAAACTTTCCAAAGATCTCAGCATTGAAAAATGCTCCCAAAAACTCAACATTTTAAAACAGCCTTTAAAATACCCTTGACCTGAGCTGGAGCAGAACTAAGCAAGCTCTAGGCTATTTCAAGAACTAAAGGCTTGACTGAGACCTTTAGTGGAGACAGTGGCAGAGCTGGGATTCAAACACTATGTTCTCTCATTTGGGGGTCAGCTAGAGAAAACTGCTAATTAACCTGGGCTGGGGCTGTCTCCTTGTGGCAGAGGCCTTCTGGGGCCAGCTGGGAAAGAAGCTGGTGTAGGAATAGCATCAGCCATAGCAGCAGTGGCACAGCTACCTCCATCTAGGATTGTTTTGCCCAGACCCCCACAGTAGTTGAGTCTGTGTACCATGTAGGTCCCAACAGCAGGGGAGACCGTGAATAATTTATGCTCTTTACACAAAACTTTTAAACCTGCAGGATGTCTTCTTCACACAGAAAAGGCCTCAAAACATTTTTTAAGAGAAATTGGAGATTAGTTTTGGCATTTCTAGGTCCCCAAGCTCTTAGGGTGAGGAGTGGAACATAGATGCTGGCTTTCTAGGCCCCAAAGGCCAGGAGCCAGCAGGGAATAACTTTGTCAGCTCTTCTTAAAAAGAAGCCTACCTGGAATCCAATTAACAGTCAAAGCTTTAGGCCAGCATTTTCAAACTCAGTGGCCTATTTCTGAGAGGGTGCTGAGCACCTCCAGGTGCAGATAAGGCCAGGGCAAGATGCTGGTGCTGAGTACATCAGGAAATCAGGTCAAAAATGCCTGAAGTTAGGAACCTTGATAAAAGCATAGGTGCTGAGCAGCCACAGCCTCGTTTAAAGTTTCAACAAAACACTTTTGATGCCTAAATACAGGCATCACATTCATTAATGTTGGCCCTAGTCCTTAGCAGGCAGTCAGGTTGCTGTTCTCAGAGCAAATGCCTAGGAGTCAGAAGAACTGAATTCATTTGTAAGGTCTAACTTGCTCCACATAACCATGCATGCTCTCCATCTTGTGAGTGAGGGTGATGATAATAATATGTGTTCCAGAGATACTAGCTTTGTAATTAATATTTGTGTTTTAGGGGACTAGGCTGAGCTGCATGCATTGCAAGTTTGCTTTTTTTCCTGGGCCCTTACTGTGCATTCTGTTTCAGATAGATATGTGTGCATCAGTATGTGCACATCTTTCCATGTCTTTCAAGATTTAAAAAATTCAGACTTGTGTTCCTGAGATTTGAGACTTTTTCCCCCTAGAAGGGAGAATTATTTTCTTTGCAAATTTTCTCAAAAAAGGCAATCAAGAGAAGCACAGTGGAGGCACTCATGCATTAGCTCTTTAAGGACATACCTTCTAAGTGTTTCCCCTGCAAGTCTTTTGCTTCAATGTCAAACAAAGTTTAAATACAAAAAGAAATTCTTTGAATTCCCTTCCAGTGCCCCTTCCCTCCTGGGGACTGAGGGGTGTTATGGCCACATTAGGTTTTCACGCGGTAATTCTTTTCTAAATAAGAAATTTCCAGGTTTGGAGCTTGTGAGTTCACCCGCCTTTGATTGGCCTATTCAAATGTAAACATTCCCTGTGGGTACTTCATTAGTTCATGAATATTTATAGCACACTGCAAAGCCCACCAAGCCCAAAGAGCCAGAATTTTTCAGGGACCATTTTGATTTCACTAAACAGTGCTTGTCAAAGATGAGCTTAATATTAATGTGTCTTATTTGTCTTCACATACTTCGTATAAGAGTAACTCTGCATACCACAGTCAGCCTGTGAAATTTTCTATAGTCTTTCCTGTAAATAAGGAGGAAACAATGTGTTCACAACATCCCTTATACATTCCCTGTGAGAACATTCCTTAAATTTCTGGAGCAGTTGAATCACAATTATGAGTTCATTTTTTCAGATGCTTGAGTAATATTATTGATGAAAATACAGAATTAATTGGCAAAATACAGCACTTAAGTGATGGATATTACACTTAAATTCACATTTTAATATTGAAAAGAAATTCAGACTTAAGGAACAATAAAGTGGCAAAGAACTGAAAACTAAATATGCTGTCCTAGGTGACATTCATAAAGTATCTTTTCAAAAATAAGCAAAAATTTATATTCCTTCTCTTTTTAGGGGACAGAATCATACCCAAAAGCATGTGTGGTTGAATATATGTCCCTGTTTTGCCTACTTCTTCCTGTTTATATGCTTGTATGGCGGGATTCTTTCTGTAAAATATAAGTACCTATTAAAAAAAAAAAAAAACATTCATCTGTTCTCCAAATTGACTCATATGGTCTATATTAAATAGATTCTGCAGAATCAGGTAATATAGTACCTAATAGTTTGTAATCCTTATGACTGCAAATCCTTATGACATACAAAAATGTTAAATGAAATTCATGGTTTCCAGTCTGAAAGCGCAAATGTTGTCTCTGAAACATATCAGTGATGTTACATGTCAATATTAAAATCATAATTTCTGAGGTTTTTTAGCAAATAGAACTGTGAGGTGTACAAGATTTCAGCCTAAAGAAGCAAATCAAAAGTGGCTGCAGAAAGAAAAAGGCACAGAAATGCAGAAGAAGAAGGGAACAAAAAGCAGAGGAGTAGAAGAGAAGCAGAGAGGAGATTATGGGACAAAGAAAGAAACAAGATAGAAATAATAGTGGTTGGGAAAGCAAACATTTTTTCTTCTGTGTGATGCTGGTAATAATGATAAGGCACTAGTAAAAATAAATCATGGTAATAATAAGGGGAAGTTCAGTTATTACTTAAAGGCCAATTTCTGCCCTCAGTCATTACAGAAACCTCAGCGAACATCAGAGAGTCCTGTCATAGACTGAGGGCAGGGAAAGCAGTAAATGTATTCCCTGACCCACAGATAATCATTAGAAATGGAATTCTGCCCTTTGCAGAAAATGAGGTTTTATCATCTGTGCCCTGAATGTTTCAGCCTACACCTTGCCATTAGTCAGATCAGTTGGCACATACACCTGGAGTAAGCAGAAGAAATAAGCACTCTATTTGCATGTGAATAATTTCCCTGGTAGATCAGTTCAGTTTGTTAATTGTCCATCCATTAATTTCTTGCTAATGTAGTTGATATCGATGACTGATTTTCTGTGCTAAACAGGAAGCACCACTTCTTCATTCTAGGACACATTCCTTCCTACAACTGCCCTGCTGTTAGCTACCAGTAGCTGCCATTATATTATCTTTCATCTGGCCCAGAGCTGACAACAGATGGCCATCTCCGGGACTGCCATCAGTGTGACTTTATGAAGCGTCCAGCTATGGTGTATTGAGGAGCTTCATGGCCAGTTCTGCAAATCTGATTTCCCTTCCCCCTACCCTGCTGCTGGCCCCCCTCACTCCATCTCCATGAATAAGCTCCTTATTCCTGGCTCCACTCTCCACTGGTCCTGTCATTTCCCAACGAGTGGTGGCACACGGTTATCACTGGACGTTTGCAGCCCGAGGTCTGCCCCCACTTCCCTCTGCAGCGCTGGCGCAAGGTTGTTGTTGCTCCCAGCATCCTCATTCCTTCATGTTTTTGGAGTACCAAAGCATAGGCACAGGGGTTTGGTAGAAGCAAAACTGCTACCTCCTAAGATCTGTAGTTCAAACCTTACCTTCTTCCACCACAGGGCACCTCCTCAAGCTTCAGAGGTTTTTGGTTTGTTTTTTTTTTTAAGTTCTACAAGACTTGCTGCCAAACCAACATTGAGTATATTAAGTGTGAAGGAAGCTAAAAATATCGATTAGAGACCTAAAGTGGAGAAAAGTGTAAAATTCACTAGCATCCTGATTCCATTGACATGTTAGATCACTTGGAAGAGCTCTTTCAACTGTGTGGCAGCTGTGCATTTTGGAGAAAGATATATTGTTTGCTCTTGACAGAGTTTTCTAAAGCAAGGTACCTCCAGAGCCAACCCGTATTTTACAAGAAATTCACATTTGTGTCCTTTATTGTGATATTTGCAGCAAGTCTACAGCTAGTGAGAGTCTCTGCCCTCAAGCTATAAAGGAGTAAGGCTCCATTGTTGGAGAGAGAGCAGCCGCCTGTGAAAGGCTGAGATGTGGTAGGCAAGATGAATACTGCTTAAAAGCAATGCTTTGCCATGCTGTCATTTAGAACAGGAACATGGAGGATTTAAACAAAAGTGAAAGGCATGGTAAATGAATCTTTTTAAACTGGTCAAATTTTCAGCAGCCAGAAATAACAAGTTTTCTCCATTGATAGGTTCATTGAGTAGGAGGAAAGTTGGGAGGGGATGAATTCCCCTAGGGAGGAGGTGCAGATAGTTTGGGAAAACAAGGTGTGGTCAGTGATTCATAAAGAGACACTCCAGTAAACAGCAAACTTGGCTCAAAAGTAGTGTGTTTTTTTTTTTTTCCTGCCTTTTGCTTTTTTTTTTTTTTTTCTCTTTACTTTGCTTTTGCCTTTTTTTTTTTTTTTTTTTTTTTTTTTTTTGCTGTCAGGGGCATGGTAAGAGCATCATTGGGCCACTCCATTCTAAGCATGAGTGAAAAAGACTCTGGTGCAGAGTGGCTATGCAACTGGAAGTGCAAAAAATGTGTATGTCCCCCACCCAGAAGGAGCAGCTTTTAGGTTTAGCATTTCTACCTGTTATTGGAGTTGGTATTGCTATGCTTTGATCACTCCAAGGCATAAACATTTTGGATGGGAAAAGAGTGTAATTTTGCATGCTCCTGTGATTTTTTGTTTTTTAAGTTGAGCTTCTTTTCTGTTCAAAGCTGAAATTGAGTGTCCTCCACCCTGTTAACAAAGGAAGAGAGAAAGAGATGATTCAGTTCTCATGAACCAATACTGCTGAGTTGCACACATTTCTACGTGCAGCTTTAGTTGTTTTTCTGTGTTGTTATAGCCTCGTTTTGCGGGAGAATCGCTAGGCACAGTCACGGATCATGGGTGTGTAAGTTTGCTCGGGGATACGCTGTGTCAGTGAATCCTCTGCCTCCCCCCACACTTCCTGTGTGTAGATGTGTGCTGTGTAAGATAAAGAACCTGTGGTATTGTTAAATATTAGTGGTGCATTTTGCTTGGCTTCGCATTTGTAAAGGTGAAAGGTGATTGTGCAGGAAAATGGAACAGTATATTTGCTGTGAGACAGGCACTAAGAACTCACTCCCATGCTCAGTTATAATTCATGACTGTACTGGTGGGAAGCCCTTATCCCTCTGTGGAGTTAATGCATCTCTACTGTAACCTGCTGAGAGCACCCTGTGTCCCCTCCCACCATCTGTGCATTCACTGGCGTGCTTTCTCTCTCCCCCTTTACTGTGAGATCTCTTGGTGTTAAAACTGTCACACTGCTAGTGCCTGGTAAAGGTGGCTTTATGATGTGTATTAATGCTGAATTGTCATTTAAGGATGAGGAGGCAGGTAAAGGATATGTTACCATTTGTTTTAAGCTCTTGTTAGAAAATGCTGGGGAGCAAATAGACAGAAAGGTAGATTTTTCACTTCAAACAACAAACAGCTTTGAACAGTACAGAGAAATTGTCACAGCTCAGGGTAAGAGCTGTTGATGGCAATGGCGTATTTCTTCCCAATCTAAGCATATTTAACTGTTTCTTGGTACAGTGGATCTCTGTCTCTCCATGTCAAGATCTAAACCAACCGCATTGTAAATTGAATAGTATGTTATTTACCCATCAGCTGAATTTTATTTTCTTGAAATTGATTTACTCATTTAGCTGAAAAGCCCTCTTGCAGGCTGCAAGTTGCTTCTTTGCTACCTGAGAGCTGAAATTCATGTGACCAAGTGCTGTGAGCTAGTACAGTCTTAACTAAACAGGTAGTGTATGAAAATTTTTTATTATTATTATTGCTGTAAGGCACTGTCAGAAGACTGGTGGGGCTGTCTAGCTTTGAAAGAATTGCACTCAGCTCACAGAGATTTAGATGATGCTTTATCAACCTGGCACTTTACCACAACATTAAACTCAGAATATGGTTAAAAGACCATGTACTTGACTGTCACGGCAATATTAATTTGCAGTGTTTCACTGGATGTAATCTCATGTAGTCTGTTGTTTGTATTCCTTTAAAACTTATAAATCAAATCCAGACCTGGAATACCAGTGTATGAACTTAACAGATGTGCTGCCATAAGGGACCTGCTAGGTTATAAACTGCAGAAATGATCTTTTTCTATTTCAGATTTCTGGCTTATTCCAGGGAGATTTAGTAGCCACAGAGGTAAGGTGGAAGGTCACGCGCTAGGACGGTAGCACCCACCCGGCGCTTGACGTTGGGTGCAATTGTCAGGAAATCCACCTCTAATCATTTTATTATTCAGTTGTAGCATCCAGCAAAGCTCCTGAGCGAAAGTAGGGCAAGAATGACTTCAGTAGCTCTGTGTCCAGGTTTTCTTAGGTGAAAGATCACTTTGAGATGACACAGCTGAGTAGTCAGGCTGAAATCCTAGTTGGTATTTTATTAATTTTGCACCAAGATAAATCTTGAAATTCTGACAAACTCCATGACAGGTGAAATTCCTTCTTGCAGAATCTGCTCAGCAAGAGGCTGCTCATTTCGTTCTGTTCAGAGGCAGGCAACAGGAGGGCAGCTTTATAATCAGCCCTCAAAGGAGCCCTGGCCGCCCCAGAGCCTTGGACTGATTGAATAACTCCTGGGCCTCTTCCCCTAGGCCTCCATCAGCAGGGGTCCTGTGGAAAGCAATCTCCCGCAGACTGGCACTGAAGTGAGCTTTAAACTACTATTTTCTGCTCTCCAGAGGAGCCTGGAGTACTAAAAGATAGATGGACTGCAGATATTTTATGAGAAACTGTCAGAAGAAGAGCAGAGTAAATGTTTTTTTCCCTCCTTCGAGTCACACGCTGCATCACTGTAGAATTTTTCCCAGAATCTTTTACACTGAAAGTTGGAAATTAATTGGTCGCTAACCTTAATTTCCCCCCTCCCTCTTATTTTTCTTTTTTTCCCCTTCCCTCTTTTTCTTCTTCTCTTTTTTTTCCCCCCTTAAATATTCACTCGGAGGCCCTTTGCTTAACCACAGTTGCAGAAAATCAGTACCATTTGCACTGAAATATTTATAATGACAGAATGAAAAATTGGATTCATTTTCTGGCCTGTAGCCGAACAGTCTGCAACTTTGCACAGCATTGTTTAGCATCTCTCATTCCTTCCTTTCATTGGGGTCCTTTTCAGACACACACACACACACTCACACACACGCACGCGTGCTGCCCATGCTTCAGAGGAATGTTTAGCAAAACACAGAGCCATTTTTAATCTCAGCCTTGAGAAAACAACTTGTCTCTAACCTTGCCACCATCTGGGGTGGGGGGGTGAAGCAAAGGGGGAGGTCCCTGGGAAATGTGTAGAATTCCTCTTACAGGAGAGGTTATGGAGAGTGACATGCAGTAATCTGTACTCTGCATTGAAGCAGTGTATGGCTAGCTTTCTGCAACTTGCTTTGGTGCGTTGCAGGTTAGGCAGGGTGGGCTCAGTATCAGGCTGGATAGCAGGATCTTTCCAGAAAACCCTGTTCTGCCACCAATTCCCTCCGTGGCCTTGAGAAACTCGTTTGCCCACAAAGGAAGAGGTTGTCAAAAGCTCCCTTTTGTGCCTGAGCAGAGACTGTAAAAATGCCCTGTGCTTCTTTGCACCTCCAGAAAACAGAAGATGCTGGAACTGTACATATTTACTTCCCTTGAAGCAATGGTGTGAAGGTGAAGTGGTTGATGTTTGCAAAGAGCTTTGAAAATGAAAGTGCAGATCCTCAGGCTCCAATTTGCATCCCCTGCCAGTATAAAAGGTACCTTAGTCAGACAGCCAAGGATTCCCTCAGTACACAGCAAATCCTGTTTATTTTGCAGGCTGGTTCTGTATCCCTCCCTTTTGGTCCTCACAGGCATGTCTCAGACTCCAATGAATTCCAGGGATTTTTAATTGGTATAACAATCCCATGGGGCTATTATGAGCTGGCATAAGTTTGGGCAGTGTTAGGAATGCTTCAACATGCACTGAGGACTATGGTAGCCCATGATTTAAATGGTTAGGCCACATGGATTTACAATAATATTAAGTGAACACGTAGGAATTAATCTGAAAATGCACACAATTTAGCAGAGAATTGTAAGTCTCTACAGATGTCAGAGTCTTGTGCAGAACTTAATAGGGAAATATATCTGTGAAAAGGGGTATTTCAAAAACCCTTAGAAATTACTCTCTGGTGAGTTTGTAGATTGCGTCGACAATGCAGTTGTTTCTGGAAAAACGAGGCCTGTGGCCAAAATCTTAATTTCTAATGCCTAAAAAGAGGCTTCTTCAGACAATACTGGGTCCCCCAAGGAAGTGGGTTGGATGCAGGGATGGATTCTGCAAGGTGGTGAGAATCTTCTGAAAATGCAGGTGACAGAAATTACCTGTCAAGGTCCAAAAATGTCACCTTGCTAATATCACCCACATCAAATTTATGACGTAGCTCTATTGCTGACAGCAGGTGTCTGTGTATGCTACTAAATTCTGATCTTTCAACCCTACATCACTCTCCTAGGCAGAAACTTTTTATTTCTTTGCTTTCTTCTGTAAAAGCTTCTTGATGGTGGCTTCCCCTCAAAGCTCTCAGGAGCAGAGGCTGAGCAGGTGTGCCTAGAAGCCATAGGAAGGGGTGGACATCTGCTGCAGGCACCAGTACTGCTCAGCTAACACAGCACAGCATTCCGTAGTTTGTGAGCAACACACAGTTCTTACCATTCAAAGTTTCTTAGGAACTTGCAGATTTGTCTTTTTTACCATGTTTCCCAAGATACTTTGACAGGTCAGCCTGAAGTGATGAGCATTCTGACACAAACGGCGTCGTGTCTTAGAAATTTTGCCTGCAGTTGTTTTACTTTAGTATTGCTTTGATTTGAAAAAGAACTTTGTACAAAGTGATGTGGTTTCAGGATATAACAAAAAAAAATCCAATATGCATGTATTACAGACATTTCTTTAATTTCTTGTTTAGACCTTATTACTGCTTTCTGATTTTCTTTTTTCTTCATGTATATAAATGAAGTACAGTATAATTTTTGTAATTTTTATCACTGAGAATCAAAACTAATAGAGATGAGAAAGAATGTGAGCTTTAAATGCAAATATTAAATATGTTTTTAAACTGACAATTTGAAAGCAAATTGCCCTGACTATTTAATCACAGTTTAAAGCGGTCAGAGACCCAGAGTAGGCTCTTTCAAATCCAGAAGTGTTTCTCTGTTTGAGCTGACCAGGACACAAATATACAGGTGTGTAATATTCCTTAGAATGCTAAAAATATTTGTGGGGACAATAGACTACAGATCACAGTGAAATGGCAGTACAGATGGAATGGTGCAGAATTGTTACTGAACAACAGGGACTGTAAGAGTAGCCAACAAACAAATGTTTTATCTCACTGTTGAAGAGAGTACCTTTCTAGGAAAGCTGTTTTCTCTGCAGGCCTGAACTGCTGTGTGGGTTTTTGTTTGGAGTGCCAGTCTGTTTACTAAAGTTATTAGTTTATAAATTTTGCCATGGTAAAGTAACTGTGAGAGCTTTAAATTAGAATAAGTGCCACTTCTGTGTGGCAGGTTCCTTTGAGGGCTTATTAGAAAGCAGGCCTCCTGTTGCCTGCCCCTTTATGCATGGCACTATTGCTGTGGGTACTTGTTTATAGCTAACTTTTGAATTTATGTAAGTGTACACTGTGGTATGATGAATTGCCCTCCAATTGCAAAGATTTTGCTTTTTTATTTTTTTCTGGGTTCAAGCTAATACTTTAAAGGGTTATTTTTATTAGGCGGGTTTTATTTTGATGAATTAAAATTATCTTGGAGTAAGAAATTACATAAGATTGTGAGGGTTATTGATTTGCCTCACCATAGCTACAGCACATCTTTTAGTGAAGGAATGAAAGTTCTCTGTTGCAGATACCTTGGCACTAAATGTAGACAGCAAACGAGTGTTGTCACCAATTATTTTCCTCATAAATGTGATTCTTTTCACTCAATCCAAAGATTGCCACACTAAAACCAGTCCTAATGGGCAATGAGGGGTGAAAGCAGCAGCTGCAGGAGGCTGGATCCCCTTGCAGGGGATAGCAAGGAGACAGGAGTACCCAGCGCCACAAACCAAAACCAGAGGTGAGGGGTGGGGGCATTTCTTCAACTGTCAGTACGGGGTCAAGGCAAGACCTAATGACATGTCTGGCTTGCAACGTGTCACTGGCCAGCTGTCTGACAGGAGCCAGAATGACCAACCTCAGAGAATGACATTTGCTAGGAGGATACGTCATCTCTCACAGGGAGGAAGGAAAAAGGCATGAAAGGATGCTTCTTTGTGTGGTACTTCTTATTTGGGGGAGGAGTATTAAATTGTAGGAATTGGACTTCACTGCCTTCCTCATTTTTTAAGGTTCTGAAAACAGGAGAAAGTAAGAGTAAAATTCCTCCCATTTAGCATGTGGTCACATTTCACACTTCCTTTACACAAATGCAATTGAAATAAACCAAACGAGAAAACAGAAGACAATAGAGAATCCAAACTGCGTTTTACAACCAACAACCACAACGACAAACAAGAAATTTTCTTGTCCTGGTACCACATGTTAGTAAACGCTCCAGATTTATTGATTTATAGTGTATGTCCTCACAAAATTTACAGAATGACTTTGTTATAAAGAGCAAAACAGCATTCTGGTCTCTCCAAAAGTCACTTTTAAAACATGGAGTTTCTTAGACATAAAAGGGGGAAACTCAGATGAGGTTGCTCTAAGAACAAAACGTTTCAACATAGGGTTCTTAACTGTCTAACTAATCACCAGCTATGAAGGGATAAAAATTGTCCTTAGTTTCCTTTCCAAGCAGTAGATCTGTAATTCACATACACACTAAGTGTGCCACATAAGCACTGTCCCAGCTCCTGCTATTCCTGGTTTGAAGAGCTGTAGGAATAAGGACTGTAAGATGTCCAAGAAGGGCTGGCACAATAACCGGTTGTGAAGGAAGTCAGAGCGCAAAATCCATGGGGGCCTCTGCTTATCAGCTCAGAAATCCTTGGCTGTTACCATCAAATCTGCTCAATCTGGCTTGCCTTGCAAACTGTCTTGAAGGAAAAAGATGCATCAATGTGCAATTGAGTTTGGAGCTTTTAGAACAGGAGGAGAGCTAGCAAAGCACCATAGCTTTTCCTTTTCTATCCTACACAGTCTAAAATTGGCATACCATGGACAGGGGGACAAATTGCCATTTGCATTCCTGATTTCAGGATCCAACATATGCTCCCATCCATTTCTGCAGTATCTTAACAGGGTGTATGTATGGATGGATAACTTCCAAATATTATTTCCATATGTGAAAGGAAAGTTTACTGATTTTAAAACTGGGCTTGTTCAGGGTTTGCTTTCACCTGAGTGAAAATGTTGGCCACTGTGAGTTAATCTTGGGCTGATCCACAACCTCCAGTGTGCCAGGTGCTGTTGTACAAGGCCCCACGCACCAGCTGGCAATGTGTGGAGAATCCAGATTCCAGGCTGTCCCCATGTCACCTGGTGAGCACAATTCCCAGTGTTATGCCAGGGAGGTAGGGAGGTGAACTCAGCGATCGATACAAGTGTGGGATGTGTCTGTCTGTATAACAGGAGTGCAGACAAGTTACAGCACTTTTCTTTCAGGCTGTATCAAGAAACTTGTAATTTCACTTGTAATTTTGTTCAAAGAGATTCTTGTACATGCACCTGTGGAAAACTGGAAAGTATCATTGTTTTAAAGGTTGCCCTTTGCATATAAATCACAGCTCTGTGTGCTTCCCCATTTTAATTGGGTGACCTTTTGAGTCCTATGGACAGGAGTTTGAATTCTGAACTTGCAGGTTGGTTGGAGATTTGAAATCAATTCATGTTTTAGCAATTACTCTGCTTAAAAGCACAGAACCCAAAATGGAAATTTGAGAAGAAGAATTCGCCTTGGAAAATTCCTTTTTGCAAGTCATAGAAAACTTCATTGCAGACCAAATAGATATGCGTAAAATCCAGATTCATTTGTTAGTTTAATCCTTGAAAAGGATCAGGATTCATTGAGTATGAGAGAAAGAGGAGGAGTAAGGAACGTGTAATGTTTCCAACAGGACATTTTTGTGCAATTATCAGTTTAAGCTTCCATTATTTGTCACTAATTACTGCACTGAGCTGTTAAATATTTAGTAGTAGTTTGTTTAATTGGGTTTGACCTATAAAGGAATCTGTGCATAGCACAGCTCCAGTTCCAGGAGCCAGTTCCTCACTCACAGCTAGACAAATTTGTATTCACATAAGATGATCACATATTGTCAGACAAAGGGGTTTGTTTTTGTTGTGCAGGTTTATTACCTCTCTCTCCCCCACAGATTTATTTGTCTTTAAGGTATTTGAAATCAGAACACAAAGTAGAAATGCTGCCTGTGGATGTAAAAGGGGAGGTCAGTCAAACTTATATTTGTTTACAGATGTTGTAGTTTAGAAAGCACCAGCATGATAAATTAGGCGTAACAAAGAAAAAAATTAAAGCAGAGCAACAGCTAGTCCATGAACACATGTCTTGTCAAAACACTGACTTAATCCCTGAATATCTTATTAGGCAGTATTGCCTATCAAGGCTTGGTGTCCCCTGTTACTCTGTTTTACAATAGCTGCAGACAAATCTGTATTTGTTCAACTTTGGGTTTGGCTTGCTGGGTCTGACAGGGTGAAGAGACTTCTGGTTGTGGCATCTGCAGAGGGTGTGCAAGAATCAATCAGTATACCAGCAATACTCACTTTGGTTTAGCCTGTCTGTGTTCTTATTTGTTCCTGTCTTGAAACTCCCTTGATTTCAGCTGAGCTTTTCTTAATTTATACCAGGGTAACCATAACCATATTCTAAAGTAATAAGAATTTTGATATATTTCTCAGATGTGCCTCCTTCTGCCTTTTTTGTTTCAGCTTTTATTCCCACTTAATGAACAATTTTCTTATTGGAGAATGCTTGTGTATTAATTTCAAACATTTGCAGTATCACAAAGGCCTTGTTTTCCCACAGACAAGACTTAAACTTGGATCCTGATTATCAGGACAGCCCCTTTGCCATATAAAAGAAGAGGTTTCCCAGTTTTGAAGAATTGTTGTGAACATGCCCTGACTATTGCCCCCTCTCCCCATTGCTTTCTCTTTTATGGGGTAATGCACACACCTTCCCTGTTCAGCCAGGCACATCTTGCCTGAAATGCAAGACATTGTTGCAAGTTTCACTGCATTTCAATGAGCACAGACAGGGTGAGGCAGGCTTATGGGAGGCGATTGCCTGGCACCATAGGTTAAAACAGCCTTCGAGCTACTCTGATTTATGTCAGAGGCTTAGCTGGGAGCCCCCTGCCAACGCTCATAATGAGGAAGGTGCAAGGATGGTGAACAGGCATTGGTGTTTGTGTCTGTTCTCTTCTAGTGACAATGATGAAAGTCTTATTTGCTGTTCCCAGGAATATATGTCATTCTTTTCCATACAACAAATCTGTGATATATGCACTCGCATATAGTAATGAATCCGAAAGGAATCATTGACATTTTACTAGTGACTTACTGGAAGTCTCTGAAGAAAAATAGGTATCAGGGGCTTTAGTTTGGTTTGGGTTTGGTTTTAAGTTTGCATCCCTGAGAACATGCTCTTCAATTTGAGATTTTTTTTGCAGGTAGTTTTTCTCTGGCCCAGCTGGAAACGCTGAGCAGAAAAACCAGAACACTGAGAGTTTTACATAAATATGATAAAGAACAAAATCTGATTAGCAGTCATGCTATTTCAGAAACATTAACGTAATATCAAATCACATAGCTTAGGTGAATTAATTTATATGAATGACTGCAATTCAGTGTGACTTTGCTAAATTACCATTGTCAACAGTGGTCAGTCATGTCCTAAGATGACCACTTAATTGGCAAACATGTCTGAGAACAGACCTGATTCTCAAAGGCTGGTAAACATCAACTCACCACACATAAATGGTATTTATGGGAACACAGATTCTCTTGGGATTTGGCCCCTTTCTAGTTGTGTAAATAGCTCTGGTTTTAGTTCAGATCAATTTTCTTGGGAATCTGAAGTTTTGGAGACTGTATTTTGTTAGGTCTGGGCTGGTGAGCAAACTTGGCCTGGATGAAACTCCTTGCCTACCGTGGTGTATTCATAAATTCATTGTTAGTCCTCCTGCTCTGCCAGCTGCAGTAAGTACTGGAGATGCTGGTGGCAGGGATACATTGCCTGGACTTTTTCTGTTCTCTCCAGAACCTCCAAGTCTCCATTCAGTTTCCTACTTTTCACCTATGAAAAACTATTAGACATCATCTCTTTTCTATTTCCCTCATTCACTCAGCATAAGTGTGACCACTGAAATATGAATATATATTAGTGTCAGGAACATTGTAATTCGTGGGGCAAAATACATCAGAAATATTTGTTAGTTCTGAAATTTCAGATACAGTAATTCAAGTTAATTTCTTTTAGTTAGTGTTTTATGAAAGGAAGGGTGGGGTCTGAGAGGGGAAATAATGGCTCATTTGTTAATGAGTTTCAACTGACGTTGCTCTTTTTGTATTTCACATATGTGCAAAGGACAGAAATGTTTACAATCTGAATATCCATAGATGCTCTGTCAGTACAATCAAGGATTATAGAATCAAAGAATGAGCCTGGATATGACCCTAACCTTCAATTAATTCATTTGGTGCAGTGTACTATAGGAGCCTTTACCCTTGGTACAAAAACCCCAAGTCCCACCTCTACTGGGTTTTTTTTCACCTATACAGCAACTGAGCCTTAGAAACCCACATAACTGAATATTCTTAATTGCTTGCAGCAGCAGTGGAGCTAGTGCCATAATTTGTTGGGGCATTGAAAGTAAGTTTACTGCTTTCAGATGGTTCAAAATGGCCCAGATATTCTACTGAAACCAGCTCCTAACTATGCAGATTTGGTTTCATGTCTGATTTGGGGTTGGCCGAGCCTCTTCCTCTCCTGGGATGAGCATCAGGAAAAAAAATACTAACCCTGAGGTCTGTGAAACTGTGAAATAGTCTCCCAGGAGGGGCATTGGAAGCTCTAATTAAAATTGGACTGGGCAAAACACTTGAAATTACACTATAGGCAATAATCCAACACTGGCAAGATGGGTGGAGAAAACGCCCTAATGGGTCTTTTCTGTCTTTAAATTGTATGAATTTTTGTTCTTCTCTTTTATTATGCTATTTCACCTTTTTGTTTAATAGTGACATAGTGTCATCTAGAAGTTATTATAAGACACTATTGTGAGCTGAGTGAGATGATGTTAAATGTCAAAAGAAAATGCAACAGTTTTTCTGCAGGCTCACAGTGATTATATGGAGATAGGAAAAGAGAAACTGACTGTAAGCGAGAGACGCAGTGCAGTGGTTTTATCTGTAAGACAGTGGCAAATTCATTGCATGCCTGCAAAATGCATGTTTATCATTTTGACATTTCGTTTCATATTCTCTTCTTCTTAAGAACAACCACATTCCACCAAATCTAACACAGGTGTGGGAAAGTCATTTATTCTAACTGTGTAGTTCGCTCAGATTGCTGGAGACATCTTCTATCCCAGTGTTTCACATATCCCCAAAGACCTGGACTAAATAATTTTTTTTTTACATCTTAATTTATAGTTTGTATTTAATCTTAGCATTGTACAAATCTAACTCATCGATTCAGTCCTTGAGTATAATCATATTACAGTTTACCAGGAAAGAATCCCTCAGCAATATAATGGGGCCTTGACAGGAAACTTTGTGCTGCAATATTGAAGCCGCACAAAACTGAAGAAACAGTGTGAAAAACAACCTTTTTTATAGTTGGGTCTGAATAAGTTTCATTTATTTGGTTTCGGTGTTACCACTTAACACTCCTCTTCCCTCCTTCCTTGCCTTTCCACATGGCATAATAATACAGTTTTCTGCATGAGAGGTCATGGCAACCAGGATAAGTAATAGAGCATTGGACTAAAGTTCTGGAAACCATGTTGATCTTGTGCTAGGTTTTGCTAGGCTTGCCTTTCCACGGGCCTTTCTTTCTTCCCCTTTGGTTCTGGAAAATCCAACATCCTCTTCTTAGCTGCAGACAGTTTGAAAAGTGTGGTACAGGATAAGAAGCTGGAATAAAAAAATAAGGGAAAAGAAGCAGAAATCTTGATTAGAAAGTATAATTTAATAGAACATGTATTGAACCAAATGTATTGATTAATGTGGTAGATATGGTACTTATATTGATTCAAACTAGAGATTTAGTACTAAAAGCTGTAAGCCAAAAAGCTGTTGCAGATTGCTACAAAAGTCAGTTTAATGCTGTCCTTGAGAATGCCTTCACAAAGAAATTCTTCTAATGTTTGAGGAGTAGGTAGAATGCGGTATATGTCAGTTTGATCCCGGAGGGTTTTATTTTGTACTCTAATAGCTGTTACGAGCCTACATTATATCCAAGGAGTAATTTTCCTTAGGGGTGCCCAGCTCGCTTTGTGTCAATATTCTAGCATTTTAAGTCACGTACAGTATATGCTTCTGGGAACAGTGCAGGAGCCAGCCAGACTCATAATGGTCTGCATTCATTAATAAAGGCAGAAGCTTCTGTCCCTCCATTGCCCACTACAGGGATGCCTCCCTGGTCTTTGGGGACCCGTACAGACACATTTAAAGAAAGCTTTATTTTGAGTGGGCAGGAGATGAAATGCAGGACTTGCAGGCATTTCCTAAGTCAGCTATATGCCCGAGCACAGGGGTGACCTTAATGGGTCAAAGAAGAATGCAGGTCAAAAGACTTATTATCCAGACTGTTGGAAACCAATTGCTTTTGTTAAAAAAAAAGAGTAAATTGTGGCGCTTAAAGGTTGATAGTAATGTAGAGCTCTGTTTTACAACCTGGAGCTGGATTGCAGTTCAGTGGGGTGGATTTTTATTTTTTTGAATGCAAAAAAATACAAGATGTTCTGTAATGTACACAGATAAAGGATTCTAGATAAGTGATAACATGTAGGGTACCATAATTACTTAATCAGTGATGATTGATTACTCATGTTTGTGTTCCTGAACTAAGGAAAAAATAACATGCTGCTGTTGTACTGTTACCATCTGTTGAAATAATGCACCTACATTTCATCTTTATGCCTCTTCACGTGTACCCTGTTTGCCCTGTTTGTCAGGTACAGCCATGTCTTGGTTCATCTGCTCATAAAATAGAGAAGTCCCATCTAAATTGAATGAAACCACATTTCACATTGGGGATTCTAATGGGCCACTGAGTCTGTGGCTATCTGTGGGGTATTTTTTTCTTCGTTAATTTTGATACTGTGGGCGGGAACTTTTTGCTAGCTATTACTTCTCATGCTCCCTCTGAAACACAAAGGCATGCACCAAACAACAGGTATTATTGCCTCTTTTGTCTCCAGCCTTTCCACAAAGAAACCTTTTTGAATTTGTTTGCAAAGGAGATTCTTCCACACAGTATTATCCTGAAATTCTTTGTGTGTTTTCAAGTCCTTAACACTAGTAACATGGATATCTCAAAGCATTTTCATCCAGAAAAGTGGTGGCATGTAATTTTATAGTAGGTCACATAACAGTTGGGATTCTGGATCCAGCTATCAAAAAAATTATTTCTAGGAATAGGGCAAATGCACTTAAAGAGTTTCTTTTGCTTGTGAAAAAATACTAAATTCAGATTTTCCCAGTTAATATACCTGCTTTCCAGGAAACACTGAGACATAGAAATTGGAGATGTTGGAGTTTTCCTGGTTTGTGTCTACATGATAACAAATGCACTGACACACACACCCCTCCTGCTTCCCCATTCCTCCATTTTGTGCATGCAAATCTTGAATTTGTATTTGCAAACTAGTCTCCTCATGAGATCCCAGCTCTTGGAAATTGGAACACAGCTGTTGCTGAAGTCCAGGAAAGATTACACTGAGAAAAAATATTTTCCCCTTTCCATGGCTAAGCAGGAAATTGACATTTTTGCTTTGTAGGGAGACTAACACATAATTAAACAGATGTGCTAATGCACAATCAGATTTGGGGGAGGCAAAGGAGGGGAGCATATGATACCTACTGTACTTCACTAAATGACTTCTCTTTGGCAAGTGGAGGTGCTAACTGCTCCAAACTCAGGCAAGCTAGTTGAGGTTTCTGGAGGAGGCGTGTTTCAGGCTTGTATAGTGTGTTTTTAGTGAAGGGCAGCGTGCTCTCCGAGGCACTCAGGGGATCTCAAGTGCAATATTGTGCTCTCCCTGGGTGTGCCACGCTCCCATGGCCCTGCCGCGTCCCTGCCGGCGGGAGCTCCAAATTCCGCTTTCCCCGCGTGCCTGATCTCCCACTGCCAGGGAGGCGGGAGCTCGCTGCACACGAGGCAAAGACACTATCACAGTCGAGATCTGCTGCCTGGATAATAGAGGAGAAATTTTGCCCTAAATTTTTAAACACAACACCCCTCATAAAAACAACAACGGTTCATAACTGGGATTAATGTTTGCAATTTTCAGTCACTTAGACATGGGGTCTCCAATAGATGGCTTTTGGTAGAGTGGAATATGGCTCTCTGTAGGATTACAGAATTTTCCTCCTTTTCTTATCTCTCCCCTCCCATCCCTTGCCTGCTTGTCTTGTCAATGTTATGTTCCTGAAGCGCTTCCACTTTGTATTTTTTTGCAGCTTAGCCAAATAGGTATTCCTCCCTAGTCCCTAACGTTTGGGGAGCCTTAATTACTGTGGAAACTGTGTTTTGTTTTGACTGTTTACAACATGTCTTGTTGCCTTTTTAAGGCCTAAACTGCTCAAAGCATTTCCTCATGTTCCTATCCTGCCCTGTCTCATTCTTCTCTGCAACTCTTGTTTGGTTTTTTCCTATTATTTCTTCATTATCTCCAGAGAATCTCATTTTGCACCAGGGCACAGGAGTCAGGGACGCTGAGAGCTGGGGCAAGTCAGTCCTTATGCTGTGCTTTATTTTGTCTCCTTCATATTTGGGCATTTTTATTTTTTAATCAAAAATGTCATTGCAGCCAGAGTTACGGCTGCAATTTTAAAACACCTTTTGACTGCTTCATATGCAACTGTTCATCCTGCTTCCTACTGATTATGCATTTTTCACTTAGTGAAAAGAAATAAAAAATGGGCATGACTGACATGCTTACTCTCAGTAGACTAGAAACAAAAGACCCCCCCCAAATATCTGTCTGCAATGTAACAATTGGTATATTACTTCACCTGCTCAGAAGCAGAGAAGAAAATCAGAATTCAGGCTGCCACCCCATATTTAACTTGTCCTGTTGTTTCTAGGTACTGCAGGGTCTCCAATAAGCCTGTGGTGTTATGCTGTAAGTGCTGCAATAAATGGACACAACAGGATGACAAAAGGACTGACTGTCAGGCTTAACTCTTAATTTCCTTGCTTTTGTGCTTTAAAGTCAGAGCCCATTACCTGTGACCAGCCAGCATTTTTGGCTGCATCTATTGTTAGTGCTTTACAGTATTTTGAAATTATTTTATGGGAAGAATGAGGAACTAGATGAAATCAAGTGGTGGAGCGTATTTTTTTAACACTCTTTGGCTTTGGACAGTCTGGAATTCCTGCCATCAGCATTAAATCATTTTGTATTCACATCTGGAAATTGCATCTTTGAGTGTCACTGGGTTATTTTCCTTTAATCTTGAGAATGGCACTACATTAAAAATTCCTCAGTCTTACTGTAAGGTCCTTTCCTTGCCAAATGTCCCATGAACTATTATTTGTGTGCGTGCATGGTTTAGGGAAGAGTGAAGGAGGATGGGAGAGAGGATTTTTAGGCCGGTCTGCAGTCACGCTGTAATTCACATTCGTTTCACCGAGGCTGTTTTCATGTGCCTTTTCATGGGTGGCTCTGGAGGGTATGGTTCAGTAGATGTTCACTTTGTTGTAAATGATGACTGTCTTGTGGGAACAGGTTCATCCTAGAGTGCGTTAGCCCAAAGAGGTTTAAAGACAGATTAACTTAATAAAGTGGAGTGAAGGGTCTGGGTGTGCTGGGAGCAAATTGTGGGATGTGACACCCCTGCCCTCTGGGTCACTGGCCCAAATCTGGCCCCGATTACTAAGGGGAAAATTCATCACTAATCAGTGGCTGCCCTATTGTCCAAGAAGGAGCATTCACAGACATTTTCTAGTTATCTGTGGATCCAGTGTACACTGCAGAAAACTTAAGATGTATTGGATTGGTCCCTTGCTCTTGGGTCAATGCTTGTGAAGGATCTGAGCCAGTACAGGCAGCACAATAGCATCTTTCTGAAAGTGGTCAATTTTGTTTGAGGAGTGAAGAGGAAAGAGGGTGAAACTGGCGTTTGCCGCTTGATTTAGTGATTACTTGTACAGGAAAGGAGAATTTAGGACTCCAAAGTCCATGCTGTGTTACTGCACATAAGGCACTGCCTTCACCTGAAGAAAAATACCTGTGGGTTTTGGTGTCCAAAGGGCAGGCTGTGCCAGCCCCTCCTGTTTTCTCATCAGTCTCTGAGCTCTCTATCAGAGTTTCTCTTACCATGTGGGGGAAATAGGTTTTACTGCAGGAGTGCAATTGAAGCAGTGCCACATTGCAGGAAGCACAGGCCAGTTAGCATGAGACTTATGGCAAATGCACTTCTCATTTTTGCAATGCATAAACCATGAGCCATGTGTAAGCAGACACCAGGATCACTGACCTGGTCTGCAATTTCACTGGGGCAGGTCAGCCCACACCCTGTCTGCAGAGACTGTTTTGCTCTTCTTGTGGCACATGTAAAGGATACTGGTGTGAAACAGCTGGGGAGAACTCCTCTCTTCCATACTTGTGCTGTTTCTGGCTAGTTTAAACAAGGAGGGGTCAAAAATATTCTCTTTATCCAGCCCATCATTTTACAAGATATGTTGGGAAAATTGTTTTTGCATCTTTCTTTCACACAGAAATGCCTGTCCTGTGACTAAGTTGTTTCTTTTGTTTTTGTTGCAGAATCATACGATGACCCAGCACAGCAGTTAGTGCAAGGCCCGTCTCTTCCAGAGAATTCTTAGTGGCACAAAAAGGGAACACATTTTACTCTTTGCACGAAACTTTCATTGTTAATGTATATTATTCAGAATCATTGTATTGTACCATAAAACTTGTATTATCGAAACTGTTGGATGTTCATGTGTTTGAACTTTTGAGCACCGGATAGACTTCCTGTATATAAAGTGTTGCACATGTATTATGTTGTCTGATACTAAAATGGTCTTATAAAGACAAGTGGACTTGGGCCCTATTCAGGAAAGATACAAATAATAATAATACTGTGTGAGGAGAAAAAAATAGCTTAAGAAAAAATGTCATTTTCAAGGAGGAGGGAGAAAGTAATAACTATGTTCCATTGCAGCTCTGTTTGGCCTCCCTTTCGTTTAAACTTCAGTCCAGAAATCTCTCTTTTGGTATACAAACGGATGAATCTAAGACTATTTTTTATTGCTGAAGATTCTTGCAAAAAATATGAAGAGACTCTTTCTCACAGAGCAGGAACCCACAGTTGAATAAGGCCCGTATATATATTTGTAAGCCTTGCGATATGACAGATAGCATTACCATATATGCAATAGTTGTTATGTAGTTTGTCAAAGAATTTTTTTTCCTGGATACCATTTGAAGCTTTGAGTGTTCAAGACTTTCCTTAATGATTTCACATGGCCAAATTCTTGAATCAGTTGAACTAACCTGTATGTTACTGTTATTAATGTTTACTCTGCGGTCTGAACCTGGAGATTACTGGAATTGTTTTCCAAAAGGAAATAAATTCAGTTTACCATTATGTGTGAGTGTGCTTTGTGTCTTGTCTTTTTCCTCAGAAAGTAGCATTAATATTACTGCTGTTATATTACCTAAAGAACCACCAAGATCTGGAATCCCATTGTATCAGGACCTGTACACTGCTCAGTAAAACAGGTTGTTTTTCTCAAAGGTAGGTATGAAATAAATGCAATAGTAGAAACAAATTTGCTGGCCCACTGAAAAGCAATATGTGCTTGAGAGTGATATCCACTGTTTTCTAGGTTTATTTGTTTCTTTTATTTGTCTGTCTCAGCAATTTCATACTTACACACTTGACACATTGGTAGCCAGAGGAGTCACCACACATCTTGCTTGTGTAATTATCAGTAAATTTAAATGAAACATCACCTGGTGAGCTGGGTCTGGTGCTGGCGAGAGGGAGCCACCACAGCTCTGGCCAGCAGTGCTATTAAGCTGACATTCCTGACCCTCTCCTCTGGCATGGGTAGCAGAATTGGAGGTGGTGCTTGCTGTGGGGTGATGGTCACTGGCACCACGCCCCGGGGGGAGCTCTCACAACACCTCACACCTTTGCTCAGGTCTCAATTGGCTCCTGACTGCAGCTTCAAGGAGAAGAATAAAGGGGATAAAAACTCTCCTTGCCTACACCACTGTCCCCCACTACTCCAGCTCACCTACAAAAAAAGCCAAAAAAGCATTCTCCAGCTATTCTAATATCTCATCCTATTGTTGGAATTCTAGTTTTATGCCATGAAAACCAGTGCTGCTGAAATACTGCCTTTAAACAGCTACACATCACAACAAGTCCAAATTTCTAGAACTGCTCGCCTAGTGCTGTCAAGGTAGATATAAAGTGTGATTTCCAGTTTGCTGAGTGTAACAATTCGACTCTTTACAGATGGAGGACAGAGAGAAAAGTAAAGTCAGAAAGTGTCTGGCTACCAGATATTCCAAGAAAAAAATGTGTCATATTTAACACTCCAGCTTTGAAAATATTGTGCAGATTTTGCTAAATTCAAGAAAGAAAATCCCAGGTTTTGTATGAATATCTCATTTGTGCTGACAAAAGGATAAATGCAGGCATGAATACATAAGGCTTGTAAAATGCCAGTTCTATTTATAAGTCAGAAACTGTTCCCATTCTTATTCTCATTAATATATTACTCATCTCAGCCAAATTGAATGTGATGATATGTTCTTTATTTTTGACAGATACCTTAAAGGATATAAGGCATTTCAGCCTTCATGTGTGAAAGTGTGACATATTGGTTAAGACTGAAAATAACATGTTTGTAGTAGAGTTCAAGTATATAAGAAATATTACACCCTACTGTTTTTGTAAATGCCAGAGTGCCACTGAGTTGAGACAGATGGTAGCAAGGAAAGATGCAATCTTATAATCAAAGCTAAAATATGTCAAAAATATGTTAGCAAGCAAAACATAGTCTATTACTAGCGTCTCATGTCATGACAGCTTGCAAAACATGCAGAGATGTTGAATTTCTAGATACGTAAATAAAGGAACAGTAAACACAGCAACAGCAAATGGGATGAAGACTTCATGCATCCATTGTCCCTTGAGGTTGGCTCAGGGGAATAGAGAGGTCTTGTGGCCAAGGGCAGCCCCAGGTGGCTTCTGAGAGCTGGCTGCTGGTATAAAGTGCTGGAATCCTCTTACCTTTTCTAAAGTAACAGGTTTCTCAGTGATACCTAAATAGCTGTTTAAATAGATTATGGAAGACATCCGAACTTCCCAATGAGAGCTGAGTACCGCTTGGGGAATTACCACAGCATTTAGAAAAATCAACAGGAGAGGCAGATCATCTTGCCTGTTGGAAAAAGAGACAGGCACTCTGTGTGCACGTGTGCATTTCAGCTGTGGAGTGCCTTTCTCTGCCCTGGGTTAGCAAAAGCTAAGAGAAGCCCCTCCTCGTGCACTTAACCCAATGTAAAAGGATAAATCTGTTCAAGAGTTGGGTGGATAGACTGGTGGACAAGGTATCCTTTTACCTCTGAGACAGGCTATATTCCCAGGATTTCAAGTGGACATGAGTTTTGCTCTAAGTGATAGTTTAATAAAGCAATTAGTCCTTCTGTTTGCTTGCCATAGTTATGTTTAGGAAATGTCCCAGACCTAAAGCAGATATAAATAGAGAATTTATACTGCAGAAGTGAAGTGACCTACCCAGACAATATCTGAGCACTGAATTTATGAGGAAAGGCATTGATCCCTTATGTGAACAAAAGATAGTCCAGGAATAAGCATGTATTAGGCCTTTATGACATTCAGCTACCCAAACCCAGAATTTGTACTTTCATAAATGTGTTTGTAGCCAGTTGCCTGTAAGTTAGACTTTCCAATCCATTTTTACTGGTTCAGTCCACATGGAGGTTGTCAGAATTTCTTTGGTTCACTCCAAGCCCAGGGCTCTCACTAATTTTCCTGATTTATAAGTCGCTTTGCAAACCCCATGAAAAATATTTCAAAAACTCTGCTTAGAACACATTAATAGTTATCCCTTCCTTCTTAAGAGCAGGGGGAAAGCTGAAGTTCTTTCCATGTCTCAGTGACTGGACTTTATTAGTAATTCTGGCATGACCACTCACTTTGTTTCATTACCACTGTCCTCAACAACAGAAAAAGGGAGACGTCCCTTCCTTACCAACATATGGCATTGTCTATTTATAACAAGATTAACAATTCATTCACACCTTGATTGAATCCCACTTTATTGAGATGTCACAACAGATTCTCACAGCCTGCAAAGGGAAAGACTTACAAATGTTAATATTGTGACAACCAGGACACATAAAAGTAAATGAATTATAATTGGTGACAATTAAAAATAGCTCGGTGTGAAAACAGAATATTGTGCTGGTATAGCAGCCCTGTCTAGGATGAGGCAATGTGAAGGACTCCATAGAATAAGACTGTCCATGAATTTAGAAATGTTACCTTGATTCCTGCTTAATGTGTTCAGTCATACACTGGTGCTCAATTAATGCTCACACGCCCTTTGCATCTTAGTGGGCGATGTGCCATTCTCTTTAAAGTATTTGCTTCACTGCTCTACAGCAGCACAAAAATAAACAAGTTTAGGCCTATTCTACCAATTCTATTTAATACATTCACTTTCCCTCCCTATGTCACTTCCCTTATTTGTATGCAGAAGATTTGTGTAATTATTATTGTTGTTGTTGCTGTTGTTATTAGTCGTAGTGAACTGTGCATGCTACAACGGAGTCCCCCAGGAGCTGGACAGTCCCCGGCCACCAACCCTTGTGTGCAGATCTTCTTCTGTGTGTGGCACACAAAAGCCTGACAAGGTCTCACTCATGTTTCAAGGCTCGTTCTCTTTTCAGAGCTATTTGTTATTGTCTCCACCATCACAAGTTTAAAAAAGGAAAGTTAATTAAATATGGAACAAGACTGAGCAACATCTTTTAAACCATCATGTCATTAGAATTGGATCCCTCTGAGAGCTGCTTAAAAGGGTTTTGAGAACAATGACTGTTCAACCAGATATTTATGGGCATAGTTATGTAAACACACTCTTTATTGTCTATGTATATTTAATATAATTATCAGTTTTGTACTTGGACTCTCAGGAGACCTAACAAATCACAGTGTTGCTTTGAAAATGTCAGCAGAAAAGACAATTATGTTGCGAGCAAATATTCATAAATTATATTAAAAAGTCCTGTGAAAATGTGCCCTGTGTTGCAGAACTTCTTTTGCACTAGCAGAATCATCACTGCCTTTCTCTGATTTAAACTCTTCTTGCCAGTAGCAAGGAAGTTGCTTGAGTAAAACCCTTTAACATTGTGGAGGCTTCTGTCTCTGACTATGTGACAGTGTAAATTATAGACAAATTCAGAAGGCTTATTCATTTTGTTATAATATGCTGGGATAGTTCTAGAGATTTCTAAATAAGCTTTCTTGAAATCATAGGTAAAAACTCTTTGCACAAGAGTGCCGATGTCACTTTTACTTCTCTTCTGAGGTTATTCCTGACAACTTGCCATGTTTTGCTCATTATGTATCAGGAAAAAAAAAAGAGTGGAGAACTGGGACAGTGTTCAGTAAATTAAATGTGCCACACATGCTAAACCAATACGTGTGCTGGAGTTTGATAAACACCTAGTAAGTGCCTGCAAATCATCTCTACTGCAAGATATACAATCAGCATATCAACATCTTAATTAGCAACTAATGACATTTGAATGGGAAGGTTAACGTTAAGCACACAAATGCATTTTAGTAAAGAGTAAAATGGAATACATTGAGATATTTCATTGCCTATTTATTTTCAAGTATAAAACAGATGACTTTTGTAGTAAGCAATCATCTATGTGAGTAATATCCTAATCCTTAGACATGTTTTGGAATAAAAACCCCAAGAGTAAAATGTCTTTTCTGGTTCATCCAGTCCATGTGTAGGAGAAAGAGATGACAGAACTCTGTTTTTCTGCAGGAAAAGGCATTTCCTCTGTGCCATTATTTTTCTTACGAGCCCATAACTAAATTTTAAGCAGGGTCAAGATGGTTTTTAGGCTGGTCTGTGACGCTTTTATTTATTATCTTCTAAGCATAAATTTTCATCTATAACTTCTCTGGGATGGTGTAAAAAAGCACATTTATGTTTGTTTCAGATGTAGATGTCATACTTAGGCAGTGAACCTTCTGGATGCCCAAATCAGAAGAAATAAGAATCACCGAGCTATTGGGAAAGAATCTGCTGCTATAGGAATGGTGCTGTTGACTTTGCCAGCAGCATGGGTGGTGCCTGCTGAGCATCCTACCAAACCATTACTTTTGCATGGACCTGAGGGAGCAATGTAGAGTGCTTGCTTTAAGATTTAAAATGTGACGTTGTTCCAAGATGCTTATCATTCAGTCTTATGGCCATACAAGCCATGGCTCTGTCCAAGTGCAATACTAGCTCTCTCCAATCTAATGATCTCTTATTCCTTGTTTGTCTACTGGTTTTTTTGTGTCATTCTGGACTCTTGTTCTCAGACAACCTTCGTCCTTGTTTGTGGGGACCAATGATACGTTTATTTAAAAGAGTGGTCAGAAGTTCGTTAACAAATTGTGCTGCTTTGTTTGCTGAGTCACTTTGGCAAGATCAAACTGGATTGCCCCAAGATATAACAGCACCTCCACAAGGTGAATTATGTCCTTCTCTGTAAATAATGGGCAGAGGATGAGTGGAAACAAAGCTTTCTTTGCAGACAATGAGACCAGAGATCAACAGCAACTGACAGTCAAAAGGCACATTGAGATTTTCAATTCAGAGCAAAGCACACCTTTCAGAGTTTTTAATTATTTTTTTTTTTTATAAAACAATTATTAGATGTTTCCTTTTTTCTTGACTGCCATCATTTCCCTCATTACTCCCCATGCTTTAATTGTTTAATGATTGATGCAGAATTATTTTGATTTTCTTAATTACATTTGCGAACCCATATTTGATTTGGTGACTAGGTCATCATTCCTCATGAATTTAAGATTCATGTTGATTCCTTCAACATATTTTATTTCCAAATACCTTTGTTCTTTTGACTTAATTCAATATAATTAATTTTCTGGCATAAAATGAAAGACCATGGCTTTGATTAGATGTTAGCTTCTTGATGGGTTATTTGCAAATATTTACCCTTATTCACAGCTTTTCCAAATCAATATCTGGCTTTTTTTACTTCTGCTTTCCTTCTCTAATCTTATCTGCCCAGATAACCATCTCCAGAGTCTTTCAGACATTTTCTTCTCACTGAGGACTCTGTCTCCTTCAGAAACTCTTGCTTGTCTTGCAACATATGGAGGATCAGATGGAGTTTTAGAGCTCCTCTCAACACTGCCTTGTTATTATGGTATGTGTTGCTTTGGTATTCATAGTCTGTGAAATCAGAAGAAGAATGACTTGCTCACTTTCATATTTGACAGCTTATGTTGTTCGAGGGCAAAATCTGAATTTAGTTTTGACTTGCTATCAACTAAAGCCAATCAGTCTTTTACCCTATTTCTGTCTGACATTTAAATCCTGGGAGTCTCTCTTCTCTCAATGATAACATGTTTTCAGAATCTTTCAACACTTTCTTAATTGCTAAAATTTGCAAACAAGAGAAACACCCATGCCTAGCTGTCCGCCAGCAGTTCCCTTGGTCAGGCTTTTCAATATGTTGTCTTCTAGTGTTTTCCTCCTCAGATTTTCAAGGGGAATGGAGAAGATTAGAGGGTTATCCAGAGGTTACATTCAACTGTTTGTTCATTAGATTTCTGGCTCACTTGGTTGTTCAAAGGAGTTCCTGAACATATGAACAGTGTTGCTAGATTACACAATTTTTTTTCATACACAAGGTTTCTGTGGGCCAATTCCCGTCAGGCTGAAAAAGGCAGGAGCAAATATGGAAACCTTCAAGGCCTTTGCTGAGAGACACCGGTAATTATCATCCTTTTCTGAATTTCCTTTTCTCATTTGCTTGACTCGAACATAAGGATTGAGCAGAGCTTTGGAAGCCTGACAAATATCAATCAGCCTGCTCAGCATTACAGCTACTCAACTCTTTGCTTACTTCACTTGTTAGATGCTACTAGATCTTTCTGTAGTATTTGAAGTTACTAAGCAAGAGCTTTTGTTAAAGATCAAAAATGCTGGTGCTAGCCTGTCTGTGGCAACATATGCTTGAATTTTTCTCAAAATTATACACACAGTGTCTTGGCTTTGGTACTGTATTCCTACACTACTTAAGTTGATATGAGTTGGTCTAAATTTTTATCCAAGCAATATATTATTTCTATGCTCTTTGTGGGCTATGTTGTAATCTTTCTAGGTGTAAGTCACGAGCTGGTGGCATGCATTTCTTCTGAAGTATGGGTAAAACCCTGCATGAAAAAAAAAAGGACAACATGATTTTGCCTTTTTTTTTTTTTTTTTTTTTTTTGTGGTCCTAATCTTGGGGACCTGAGCAACCTGATCTAATGAGTGGCCATCCCTACCCATGACAGGGGGGTGTTAAAGCCAAATGATCCTTAGGGTCCCTTCCAGCTCAGGATTTTCTGTGATTCTGATTGTTCTTCTTTCAAAGACATGCCTACCAGCTGAACACCTCTGATGGAGGTACACTGTTTTAAGTTACCCACAAGAAGCTCCTTGGAGATAGGGGAACACTTATGAGATGTGCTGCAAATATGGCAGTGCCACCTGGGAAGAGCTCTACTCTTCTCTGAACCTGGGCTGGCAGCACCACTGGCCAGCAGCAGGTGACAGGGAAAAAATGCAGGACTTGAGCCATGGAGTAGCGATTTGTCTTTGATATCCTGGCCTCAAGTGGCTGCTGCCCCAGGACTTCCTTAGCCTAAACTGAGTCTTGAGATTTGTCAGCTTTGGGTGGCTTTTTCCTTTATTTGTCTAATTAGCTTTTTGAGCCTGTATAAATGTCCAACACACACAAAATACTGGCATAGGGAGTTTGATTTCTTAACTGCCCATTGCATGAGAAAATGTTTTTTTTTCCTTTGGTTTGAGTCTGTTTCATTTAATCCCATGACATAAAATAATCAACCTGCTTCTTACCTTTTCGAATTCTCCCTGTGACTCAGGCCCACTCTACAGAACTTTGCCACAACCATTTTTTTCACTCTGTGGTCTTCCTCACTGCTCCTCTGAGTGACACAGACCATCCCTCCTATGAAAATCCCCTGTCCCACCTGTGTGACACAGGGGCAAAGTGTGGCAGATCTTGCTTTGCCTCAGAAGGGGATGGTACATCCTCAAGGCATGACATGGCACAATCCCATGCAGAGACACTACACAGGTCCCCAAAGCCATTCAGCCAGGTTAACACTGCCTCTTGCAAGGGCTAATTAACTCAGGACTAATTAATAGCATCATAGCACACTGACACAACCATCCAGAGTTTGCTCTTTGGCTGCTTGCTTGGGGATCTCCTCACGGTGTGGGTCTCAGCACAGATACGTCCTAAGGACACTGCCTGCATGTAGCCCAGAAACTGAGGGAGTGACACTGCAGACTTGATTATCCACTCATTTACAGTACTTTTAGCTCTGAGCAAGTCTCCTGAAGTTACTGAAGTTACAGTGGTATCTTACCACTGAAATACAGGAGAAAAATCAGGTAGAAAAAGCTTGTGTATGCTTGCATGTGTATACAAATGTATGTATTGCAAAAAAACAATAATATTAAAGTCAAAAATTTCATAGATCAGATTTCTTTGCAATTGACTGTGCACAGGATAAAGACCTCTCACTTACATGCTTCTGCACCTAAGTTTCCTCAGGACCTCAGTGGGTACATAATGGGGACATGAACCATAGTGTGAGCAGCAGCATAACATTTTTCTTTACCCTGGGTGCTCAGCTGGAAGCTCTAGATGCTGGTTGCTGCACACTGTTCACACCTGCCACAATGGACAGAGATATTAACTTCCCCCAGACCTGTTTTTGGTGCTCCTGCCCACAGGATCTGTGCAGCACACAATCAGCATAAACAAATGACATCTACACCCTGGGAGCTGAGACAGGCGGCCTTAGCTGGGGCCACAGGAAGGCATTGTCAACTCCCTTCTGACTTGTGGACCACTGAATCTTTTTCAGTGATGGAACAGGCCACATAAAGTGAATTTCAACTCATTGAAAATTCTTTTTTCTGTTTCATTTTGTATATCTCTAGACTCCGTCTCAACCAAATCCAGTCTCCCTACTTGCTCATTGCCTACTGCTTATTCTTGAGAGCTACAGTCTAGGACCAGTTTCCATCTTCCAGAACCCCTATGTCTTTCCTAAGTACCTTTTGTTTCTTCCAGTCATTCCCAGGGTGATTTGAAAGCAATGAAAAATGTGCTCTTCAAGCTTTACCCAATATTTCTGTTTCTTATCCCAAGCATTCTTTTCAATATGAGCACCCTTCTGGCCTTATTTTCATGCCCAAAAACGAGGCACACATTGAAGTAATTTGCCATTATGAGGCAGATATGTTTTCCCCTTGCAGTGGTTTGGGGTGCTGCAGGTGAACTTTGGGAACAAGTGACACCTGGGTACAGCCCAGTGCACTCCCAGGATGTTACATTCTGCACAGATATGTTATATATTTAAACAATTTGAAGTTAATTAAGAGTATTGGCTTGGAACTAAATCCAGAATCTCAAACATCTGTGTTCCCTTCTCAGAAAAGAGGCAGTTTAAAGAGTGCCTGAAGCTAAACACATTATTTTTTACCTTGCTAAAAAGTAAGGTTTTTTACTTCTCTTTTAACCTACATTGCGAGATGCTTATGAACAGCTTTTTAAAATGCAGGGTGATTTTTTAACTGATAATGAAAATTATTATTTCGTATGCAATTTAACTTCATCCTAACATCAGACTGCATAATTTAAAGTGAGTTTTCTTCACATACATAACATCATAACGTTGCAAGACTCGGAGTCTCTAGCGTATTTAAATGCCTGTTGGTGAGGGTTCTCTTCAGATCCAAATCTCCAGCGTCCCAAACATTCTACTTGAGCCTCATGATAGCTAAAACTATTTTCAATGGAATCTTCTCCAGCAGGCAGGTTAGGTTTTGCTTACCCTGTTTTAAATCAGATATGCTATGATTTTTATGTCTGCTATGAAAATGGCTTTGATCACACCTCTTCATGCCACTTTCACCTAAGCACTTTCAGATGTTGTGAGCCCCAAATGATTTGTTCAAAGGTCTTAAAGAAAGGGGGAAAATTGCAACATCGGATTTTCAGGTATTCAATTGTCAGCTCTGATTTGCAATTTACACTTTACATCATATTCATTATGGACCACTTTTTTTTTTGCTTACAAAACCACGTGTTTTGTTCCGAAATAATAAAATGTATGGAGTCTTTTTCTTAGCTTATGGAGGCAGAAGTGATAAAGCACAGCACTAATAGCACGTTGGTGAAAGAGCCACATGCTAAAAGGTTCAATATTAAAAAAGATAGTATTTCTTCACCCTAAATATGGCTATACTGGGCAACTCCTTATGACAGAGCAGAAGCTGCAAGACTACATAGTTTAAAAAACATATAATTAGAAAAATCACAGAACAAAATGGTCAAGTATTAAATATGAGAGTATCAACTTGCTAAGGAGGGCCATGAGCTGGCAAAAGCCATCAGTTACAGGTAGGACAGAGGAATGCATGAACCCTTCATCTAGCCAAACTACCACTGTCCTCACATCTTCCTGATCCCAGGAAAATGAAAGTATAGCCTCTAGCCTGACCCCTATGATTTTGGGTTGGAATAGTCGATTGAATTATCAGATAAAATTTAAAATAAAAAAAAATATTTTATTTTATGGTTGCCCATATGAAAGCAGGACAGCAGCAGCTATATGAAGATATAAGGATTTTAACAGCAAGAGCAAGACTCTCCAAAGTTCTTTCAAGGAGGAGTAAAGAATGAGCTGCACGCCCCTGATGGTGACACTGGGATGGTAAGCAAGCCAGAAGATGATAATGGTGAAACTTGGAGGTGAGCAGGAGAAATAAATGTGACTGAATTAACAGGGATGTAAGCTGCATAAAAATAAACCAAAACAAACATATCACAGTGCAGTCATCAAAGGGAAAGACTTAATTCACGCTTCCCTATTTCTTCAAGTGGAAAAAACATTGCCGTAGGCCTGCACTTTGTCAGCACCTACACAATGGAGCAAAAGAAAATAACATTTGCTAGAGGCAGGAGGGAGTTGGATGAGTTGGGAGACTGGAGGTGAAGAAGATGTGCAAAATGTCCCTTCTCTGACCCACCTGTGCCATGTGTCATGCTAAAATTTCTCTCCCACCACGCCACACTAAGGGCACCTATGCTGCAGCGGTAGTGGAGGCTGAAATGGGCTGCTGAGAGCAAACTCAGTTTCATGTTTCACTTTTTTGCAGAGAATCTCTGGTATAGATTCATGCTGGGTCTCACCTATAGTTTAGAAACTAATGTTCACAGCATCTCTGTAGAACACTGATTACTTAGCAGATCTCTGCAATGCTGCAAGCTGTTTTGGAATTTAGAACAATAAATAATTACAATTAACTAATACTGTATAAACATCTGTATAAACAGATCCATGTCATTCATCACCAATGGATCAGTATGTATTCTATTTCAGGATATCTTTCCTCAAAGGCTGAACTAGAAATAAGAAAGCCACTGTTCTTGTGTTGTATTAAAGACGCCACAGAGATTCGTCATCCTGCCCTCTAATGTGTGGCATTGCTGAATACAGGGCACAGAGAAGGCAGATAAAAACATGAGTTTAGGATTCTCTGCAGTGCTCAGATTTTGGTAGCAGAATTCCATAATACCTGAGGAATGTTCGGGGTTGGTTGATGAATGCACAAGGCAGGGCTTTCAGATAAGGTTGTTGTTCTGTACTAAAGCATGGTGACATCAGGAAAACAGCTGCCTGTGCAGCTCATACCACCTTCAGTGGCTTGGGCATGACAGAGCTTCTGCTTCTTCTTCTGCAGCATCCAGGCCTGGGGTGAGTGAGGATCACTCGTGCAGCAGGTACAGCAAGGTGGCACCCTGCAAAAAGAGGCTGTGTCAAACCAAAAGTAGTCCTTCCCTCATGGAAATTTGGAAGGCCCATGTGTACTCAAGGGACTCCTCTTCAGGGTGAGGCAGAAGTGGAGGTCACTACACATGAAGTGCCCACCGAAGAGAGATGATGTACATTTCCTTTTTCTGTGCCCCATTTAGCAAAACAGCATATGGAACAGGATATTTATATCCAGGAGGAAAACCTGAAAAATATGAAACCTGAAAAACCATTAAGAATCACCTTTGGGGAGCTCACTTGCTTTCCTTAAATTCCTAGTGCTCTTTTTATCTCTTCAGCTACTGATGCTAACCAGTCCCTATCACTATGCACCTTGAATCCTTCAAGACACCTGTGTTTTGGTGTATGCTAAAATTCAATCACCTGTGGAATTTTCTTTTGTCTAAAACATTTACACATAATGACTATAGCTAATGTTCACTGCCAGTTTTAAATACAATATGATTTTGGGAACAGGAACAACTAGAAGACTACTTCATGATGGTGAATCTAGGCTGAAGCATAATTATTTTAGTGTGGAAAACATTTTCCAGATTTTTAAGGCTGTAGCTACAGAAAAGTAAAATGAAGTCAGAAGGTGAGTTCCTTTTGTGCTTGGGTCACTATCCCACCAGCCACTGACAGCATGGAAGAGGGCACCCCTTAAGTGTGTGAAGCCAAGCATCTGTTTTCTCAGCTGCCAGTCAGGTGGTGTCACCTGTGCACCATTTTTTTTTTTGCTCCAGCTTCCACCTCAGTGCACCACAGTGAGGCAGAGGGAAGGCAGAAACCCTCCAAGGGTGGTGGAAGCTGCTTATGTGACTCTTCATCAGCGTGATGGAATGGTTCACGGGCTGGCCCCAAAGGCACATTTGGAAAGCAGGTGAGGAGCTGTTTGTGTTTGTCACTATTTCTGTCATAGGCAGACTCCTTTGCAAAATTAATCACACAGGAGGGGAAAAGGAAAGTAATGGCTTACTGAATCTCCCACTATATATTAAAAATATAGAGCACAAGAGGGAACCGCCTGGATATTCCTCCCCCAGGTTACAGGTTTAAAACCAAAGCTCTGAGAGATGAAAAAAGTGAGATCTTGGCTCCTCCTGCCCTCCCTTGTGCCAGTGGCTGCACAAGAAGTTGGAGAGGTGGTTTGGCCAGCAGGGCTGGGATTTCAGAATTGCTCTTGCAAGCATGACTCTCACTTACATTAGACACTTCTCAGGCTGGGAACCAGCACAGACCAGTCTGGAAGCAGCACATGTGAGCCCCTAGGCACCCAGGCCCAGCATGGAGGAGCACACATGTGAGGATGCTGTGTCACATCGGCGTTACAAGCCTTAAGCCACCACCATGGCTGGTGTCCCCAGCACAGAGCTGGCTCCCATCCTTGACTTTAGCAGCCTGCTAAACCTCACAGACCTCAGCTGGCATGCAGGTCTCCATGGCTGCTCCCTGAAGGAGAGCACAAGTTTCCAGCTGAGTTTCTGTGCAGCTCAAGTAATATTTCTAATTGCCATGGTCACTTTACAAGGGGACTGAGGAAACAAGCCGAACCCCAAAACAAACCCTTCTAGACTTGTTTCAAGCAGCAGTGCCTGCTCCACAGGACACAGAGGTTGAGAGGCAGAGTTCATTGGGCACAAACAGTCATTCCTTAGTGTTGTTGACCTGGCTAGGGCTCCAGGAAAGAATGAGATCTAATGGCTCCAAAAATAACCTCAGAAAAGTCTCCTGGTATCTGTTAAGAAAGTACAGCAGAAATGTAGTAGTCTGGTTCTCCAAAAATAAAATACAAACCAAGAAAGGTGTATTTACTTTTTTTCTCCATTATTTCTTTCTTAAATCTTCCTTTTCTTCTTTTATAGAGAATGAGCTTATGCTTACCAAAAATGTGTGATTCAGGAATATTTTCTAGTCTGTTGGATTACCTGTTCCATCTATGAAGGTGGGAACAGATCCCATGGGGTCAATCTATACCATTTGACCAGAGGCACAGGGGAGCTTCTGGACTGGGAGATCCAAACTCAGTCTTCAGGTAATGGTTGGGGATTATCTAATTTTTCTCTCTCACTCCTTATTTTGCTGTAAGAGGACTTGGATCACTAGGAGAGGGAGAGCTGTGGCATCCTTCAGCCAGAACTTCAGCTAAATGATGAGAAGATCAGAGCTTCTTGTAGCCAAGCTGAGATCTCCTGTATTCACAGCCCTATATAGCCCACACTGTCCCCAAAACTGACCCCTTTTTACCCACGTTGTTTTGTACACCTTTTCTACCCACTATGATGGCAGTTTTGCTCTTTTTTTTTGTTATTAGTTGTATGTCAAAAGGCTTGTTGTCTTTTATACACATTTCCGGTCATGGACTTATATTTTTTTAAAGCATTTGTAGTCCTTCAGTATTGGAGGAATCCAACCCGAGGTAACATTAAGGTGCCTCAGAAGTGATACCCATCTGTTTTAAGGATGGGAGGTACTGCAACACTGCAGCAAATGTTTCCCTGTCAAAGGCTCAGCAGCCCAATGATGGCCATGCAAAAATCCCTGTGCTGATGACACCCTGAACACAGAAGGACCTTAGCAAATACCTGTTTTTCCAACTGGTGACACAGTAACATTTTCCCTTCATCTCCTTGCTCTGAATTTCTCTTTGTGGAAAACAACCTGAGTTGATCAGGTATTTGGTCTGGGTATTCAAATCACTTTGGAAATCTCCAGCTACCGTGGTCAGTGAGATGTTTAATGAGCATGTATGGAAAGGGAAGAATCAGCTGAGTTTCGTGAACAGCCAGTTTGGGCAGGGGCTAGAGAAAGGAAAAGGACATAGGACTTCCTGCCTCTCCTGTGTTTTCCAGCTCCAGACTTCATTGTCCCCTGTCTCTTATTGCCCACAGACTGTGCCTAAGCAGCTCACCTATCTTCTCTCAGCAAACAGACAATGCAAACAGTCAGAGAAAAAGGCATAATCCCTGACTAACATTTTTTGTCGCCTCTGTAACTTCTCTCTAACATGACAGGTTGCAAGAGAGGGACATCTGTCAATGTGAAGGAAAAAAAACTAGTGAGGGTCTCTCACTCTGGGCTTTGTGCAATTTCCTGGCTGGAGTCCCAGGGAGGCTGCAGCTCTCACAGCCCAGCCGCAGCCACGCTGTGTCTTGTCTCCCAGGTCAGATACACAGTCGACAGTGCTTCCTATGCTTCTTTTGTTCCACACTCATTTCCTGACCTGCAACGCTGTGCTCCGTGGGGATGTTGCGCATATCAAAAATGCAGGGTGAAAGTTGTCCAGAAATGGAGACAGGTTGTTTTTGGCAGGAGGCCCTTGAGCCAGAAACATTTTACCAGAAGAAATATGGTCGATATTTATGGAAAGTAGGATTCGACTTTCAATGGGGCTTATGTTCATAAGTCACTTAAGGCCCTTCTAAAAATCCCACTAATAATTCTTAAATTAAACAAGTCAGCATTTCCATGCAAGCTGAAGAACGAAGCGCTGTGTCCCACTTGTGAATCTGAGCTAAGCAACTGAAGAGCCAAAGAAATCTTCAGAGGCTTGGTATGATCACATGGAGAGCTCGTACATTTTTTTATGTGCAGTATGTGACATGCATCACTCAAAAGAGGCTAAAGAGCCATTGCATTCCAGCAAGTACTGAAGAGACCTTGGCAAAATGTATTATCTGGCCTCTTGTACTCAGAATGTAAGATTTAATGACTGCTGATTCATAGTCAAGCTGGATTGCAATAATTTTCAGAAAATGTCCAGAGTGATAAAGGGTTCTGCCATTAGAAATATATCTTCACAAGACTTGATCCCCATCCCGGATGGTTCCTGTTTTCAAATGATGGTACAAAATAGCCCATTAGAGTAGTCTAAATTTTCTTTGGGTATTTTGCAGGATGTTACATCAAGTCCAGAGAATCCCAAGCCAAGCTAGCTCAAGCAGGTTACTAATCTTCCAGACTACCACAGACATACTCAAGATAGCAAAGGAGTCTGGGTATTGACTGCCTTGGGGTCCTGGTGGACTTTAGGCTAAGCACGAATCTGCAATCCACTATGAATTCCACTGACAACAAGGCAGGCAGGCAACATCTTTGTTTGTGCTCACAGGAGCAGAGGTAGGGTGTCAGTTACTCCCCTTTACTTGGCACTTGTTGGACCACAACTGAAATGCTGTTCTCAGTTTTGCCCCCCACCACCCCAGTTCAAGAAAGATGTTGAACTGAAGTGAAATCAGTGGATGCCACTAGGACAGCTAGGGTTGAAGCACTTCCTGTGAGAGTGGGGCTGGTTCAGCCTGGAGATGAGACAGCTTTGGGAACATGTGATAGCTGCCTGCTAATGCCTTGAGCAATTGCAATGATCCCATGATAGTCAAGAGCATTATCAGCTGCAATTGCATTGTAAATGCCCCTGAAATTCCAGCCTGGAGCCACCCACCCAACTATTAATTGGGTAAATTTCAGGAAAGCCATCACTGGTTGCTGGTAGACCACTTAACCACAGAACTGCTCCTCCCTCATTAAAAAAGTGGCAACAGATGGAGAAAGTGATGGAAATGAATTTTTGCAATGACTGCAGTTGGTAAGATGACTTCTTAGAATCCAAAAAGCACAGGTCCCTTTACAGTATGAGTTAAGGAGCAGGAAACAAAGCTTTCAAGTTTCCCTCAGCCTTCAGACCACCTCCAGTGGCAAACTCTGTGCTGTTGTCCCATACGCACATAAAGGAAGTGAACACAGAAGGTAGCGTAACAGGATCCAGCCTTCTGAAGAGCATCCAAAAAAACTTCCTCCAGCTCTTCTAATGGCCAATGGTGGTCAAACACTTAAAATACCTGCCAGATGTTTCAGACAATGAAGAAAATGGGATAAAGTAGGGAGCTGGTGGGCATAAATCAGTATTTGTAGCTGTATAAGAGTGCTCTCCAGTGGTAACAGTACTCTTTCCCTTGATGAGTGATTCAGACCATGTATTGCCAAGGAAGAAAGAGCCCACTGGTTGAACATGAGTGGTTTTGGTAGTCTTGGCAAGAGTTGGAAGAATAAATAGGTCATGACTGTGTAACTACAGTCAAAAATAGCAAAGATCTGAAGCTGTTTTACAAACGGAGCAAAAGTATTCAGATGTGAAAAAGAAAGGAACAAATGAAGTTAAAAAATGTCACTATTACTTTTGGAACTGCATCTAGAAAGACAGAATAGGTTTCAAAAGGGAGAGAGATCGCAGTTCTAGGAGAAAAGATAAAAGGACAAAAAAAGAAGGAGATTTTTCTGATAATATCTATAGTATTACTATGTGGCAGCTTCCACACAACAACAACGTAAAAAAACCCCAACATTGTCACAGCTTATAGTTCAAATGAGAGAAGAACAGTCAAAAAAAAAAAAAAAGATTGACCAGAAGGCACGTGGCTGCAGTGGTAGTTGTTCTTAGCTGTGAGTACTGGGTACATAAAAAAAGTAAGGACTGTTTCAGGAAGCAGCTAAGAAAGAAGAGATGCCAGTGCCATCTCAAGCCCACCCCATTGAGCAAGAAGAAGAAGAAACAATAGAACAATGGGGGAAAAGAAAAAGAAACTCTGAGGATGTGGCAAGTGGGACTTCAACTGCAGTGGTAACCATCACTTTGAGAGAAGCAGAAGGAGGAAATATGTGGTATCTGTGGACAAGGAGGAAGGAACCGAGGGGAGAAGTTCTAGAATTTCTGGGTTATTTTGAAGAAGAATAGGAAGAGGTACCTAGCTATCCAGGAAGTATCTTTTCAGTGGAGCTGGCTATCACAATCCTGTGGAAACTTGGGATAATGGCATATTTTTCTCTCAGTTTTGTTGCCTGTGAGTTAGAAACCTGCAGGACAAAGATAAAGCCATAAATTTGGACCAGGTGAAGTGAAAACTGAGCTAATCTGAGGCAAACAGGTCAGCATCAGATTTAATCATGGGACATAATGCCACTTTGTATTCCACAATGTTCTAGCAAATTAACATATCTCAATAATCACATTTACCCTTAGAGTCAAATGAAGAGCAAAACATAGCTAAAAGGGGAAAATACAATTTTAGGAAGGTTTCCATCGACACATCATGTGAGGCAGGTTTTGGCAGTGTTCCTGGTATCAGAAACACTCTTATGGAGATTGCTTGCTAGAAAAGGACAGGGCTACAAAGTCTGAAGCTCTTACCTCAAACCTAGTGTAAACTGGGACATTTATGTGCTACAGTGGATCATCTACCCCAATCTACCCCAAAACTACAGGAAAGATAATTTCCCTTTTAAAGTGCAATTAACTTCTCCATATCCTAATGACTAAAAGTTCTTTTAGACTCTGACAGAGCAAGTTAGTTTACTTATATGCTTGCCCTTCATGACATACCTCACTGTTCTGATGATCTATAGCTACACTTTTAAATTTTAATCATTTGCTAAATTAGACATTATATTGGCAGCTTTTTGTCCACTAGAAATAGCTTTCAGCTTTTTTTTTTTTTTTAATATGGAAAAGCAGGAATTGTTATCTTTTTTCATACTTTCGGAGAAGGCCAAGACTGAGATTAGCCATTAGCTTCACTAAAGCCAAATTTTAGTCAAAGAAATGCAGAAACTACAGTTTCATAATCCTTCCAAGAAGGGAGTTACATTATTCATGTGACTGCTAAATGTATTTTCCATTATTTTGTTCATGTGAATGCATTCTTGAACCACTCCACTCAAGATTTTTATCAGTTTCAGATGCAAAGGCACAGTATTAAAATATTTCAGTAGTAATTTGAGTTGTCTAATAATTCTGTACTGTGGACCTATCACCAAAGGCAAGAACAGCAGTACTGCTGACACTGATTGGTGTGTTCTGTGTTCATTCTTTTCATACTGTTCTTTGATTTCCTACAAGGCACTTTGGGAGGCACAGAGCAGACTTGAGTTTATTCAAAGGGTTAATGGCAAGAAACTTTCTTCTCAAATTCTGAGGCACAACTGATTACTTAAAAGGATTTGGTAGACTATGCCTGCTGTTACGCCTAAGAAGAAAGATAATTTGTTAGTTCTAAAGCCTATAAAACCACTGGTCTTCAGGGATGGGTGTTCTTCGTTTCAGATATCATGCCAAACTGACATTTGGGAGAGATTCTGTCTGAGATGCAGTACAAATGTGGGGCTTTTATGAGAGATACCAGAAAGCCTTTGACAGAAAAGTATGTCCACTTAAGCAGAAATCTGTCTTTTACACAATGTTGTTGGTACTCCTACATCCTACAGTGGTAAAATCTCCAGCTACAGCAGGAGAAGGATCTTTCTGGCCTTTGCCTTTGCTGGTGGAGCAGCCAGCCATGTCAAATTGCATAACACTGTTGTATGTCTACTATGTGCTGGGTGGAGACGACAAAGTTATCCTGCTTGTTTTGTTAGCCAGAAAGCTTCAGACAAAGCTATTTCCATATAGAAACTAGGTTATTATCATAGCAGATATATGCTGCCAAAAAAGCACCAAAGCATTTGTTAAAGAAGTAATCTGGGAAAATAAATTAGCTTTTGATAAAAAAAATGGAGGAGCTAATTTTGGAAAACATAAATGCCTGTAAGATGCCATTCTTTTGGGCTGAAGTCAAGAAAGTGTGCAACAGTAGTCTCAATCTCGGAGCCAGTGCAAATCCAGAACTGACGCAGGCCAGAAATGAGATCATTCCTGGGCTGCTGCAATACCTGCACCTTCATCAGATAGCATGGTACTGAGAGCAGCTATCACCATTTTGATGCTTTTTCTCTGAGCATTTCTGACAGAAGATCACAGTATCAGTCAAAACCCAATCCTGCCTGTCATGTCCAAGAGTCCATACACTGTTTCCAAGGCAAGCTGACAGCCAGAATGAGCCCTAAGGGCAGCCAAAATGTATGCCTGGCCTTTAGGTTATGAGATTATGATCAGTTCCATTAAGAAAATTCATGACAGGGATACCCAATCCCACCTCACAAAAACTAAAGAACAGGGAGAGAAGACAGTGATTTACCCTGAGCGGTCACCAGACTTTTGGGTCCACTCTACACAGGGATGTGTGCCATTCATCTGATTGTAGATTGGCAATTAGCACTGAAGATTGGCAGGAAAAAGCACCCCCAGCTTATTTCCCACCTTACCCCCATTACCTTTCTGTTCAGTAATTATAAAAACCCTTCTATTCAAGAAGAAACTGCTGGATTTCATAGCAGTGGCTGGAATGCCCCTTGAAGGTAGGACTTGTGAATTCTCACATCAGTACCTCTATGCCACCTTCTCTGGTCTCCTGACCCAGTCCTCACCTGCTTGGATAGGGCTCCACCAGCTCCAAGATTTTCAGATCCTGCTTCCATATGAATAGGGAAGAAACAAGGCACTGTGTGGAAGGTAGGATCCAACACTTAAACAAATCACAGACTCATCTGGTATCTGCTTTTGTTCTCAAGAAAGCTCATTCACTAATAGTTTCCAAAGTCTCGTTCACCTTGATGGCCTCCTTGCTCCTTAGGACTAGAAACTAAGCCACCTCAGCTGCCCCTGTAGAGCACTCATGCCTTTTGCTCCCACTCCTGCCAGGAAATCCACCTTGCCTGTGGACCCATGTCCTTCTCCTTCATGGGACTTCCCTGTATGCTCAGTCTTTCCCAGCTCATACTGTCCTATCCTTTCCACTTATTTGGCTTAAATTCACCATGACTGAATTAACCACCAAAGCTCTTTTACTGAATCTGTTATCCAAACTGCACCAAACCAAACCATTCTCCTATTTGGAAAATTATCATCAAAAAATGGCCAGTCTTAAACACCACTTTCCACTGGCAATGCTGCCTCTTGACCAGTCACTCTGTTGTCATATATGTTTTTCAGGCACAGATTGATTTCTGGGCCCGAAATGATCCTTCTCAGAAGCATGAAGTGGGAAGTATCTGCAGGAAGCAGATTCAAAACAAGCCACAGGAAGAGCTGTATGGCTCCTTCCTCCAAAATGTGGCCAGTTTGAAATGTCTGCATCGTTTTCTGGGGAGACTGTGCTGTTTCACAGCAGACAAATGCATTGAAGATCAATAAATCTGTGGAAAGTACCCCTGGTCTGGAAGTTCTGCGCCACTAATGGCTGGAGTCTGGGGGAGCATTTGGTGGAGGTATCATTTTATATGCTTTTGTGAGCTTCTCCTTTTGGCTACTGGCAGAAACACAACACTGGGTTATACAGACTCTTGGTCTGATCCATTACGGCCTTTCTTAGGTTCTCATGTTAATTTGTCCCAGACACACATGTAGAGAGACAGCAGGGAGCCTCACAGCATGGCTGGAGGCAGAGAACTTTATTTTCCAGGCCCTGTGCTCTGGGGATTAGATTAGAAACAGATTACAGCTGAAGGATCCCTGAGCAGACACGGACTGTGCCAGTCTGGGAGCTGGGCACAGGATAGCTGCTGTGCCCAGAGTAATTATCCTGGCAGAACTGGGCTGGCATGGCTAATAAATAAGAGATGTTTGAGAAAGCAGTTCTTCACAGCTTGCTCCATCTTTCTCTCTGCAGAGGAGTCAGTTGGACGTACAGGCATGTCCTCAGTTGTTTTCACCACTTAGTCCTCTGCCCCAGGGGATTTTGCACCGGAGACCTAAGAAACACTCACAGATGCACAGTGGAAAACATGACTTTCCACAGAAGTCCACTCATTTAGTGCCTTCCCAAGAAACCCCAGAAGACTTCCAGGCTAACCAGTAAGGCTCTCTGCCTTCTTGCCACCCAGATGCTGCTGCTGCTGTGAGACAAATGTATGAACAATTTAAGAAGAACCCTTAGCCCCACCATGAGAAAGGCTTGCTGCCAGAGAGGAGGGAGACAGGAGCAGGTCTAAGGGAGGGTTTTACAAGAACGGATATAGGGAGGAGCAGCAGGAATCAGACAAGGAGTTGACCTTTCTGACCCTCTCATGAGCAACCTGGGGAAAGTTTTGGCACAGAGACAAGTTTGCTTGAGATGTGCAATGTTGTGAAGAAAGGCTCCTCTCCATAAATAAGCCCCTCTTCTATTGCGGATTAGACAGAACTAAAGAGTGTCTTCCTTGCATATTGCTCAGTCAGGCAGCATTTCAACAGAGCAGAAAAACATTCTCTTTTTTTTTTTTTTTTTCCTTCATTCCCCTTCAAGAAGCAGGCTGAGTGTTTGAAAGTTCTGTGGTTTGGTTTGGAGTTCAGTCATCCCTACAGAGAACTTGTTCTGCCAATCTCTACATACATGTCAGCCTAAATAGCAACAGATGTAGAGTACCTTAGATGTATAAAATTTTCATAAAATATAACAAACGCTGTTTTTCCACTTGGGATGAGTCATTAACCATATGCTTATGATACTGCTCTTTTCAGGGGAAGAGCTGAAATCCTATGTTTGGGCTAGACAGAGTCCAGTCCTGTGAGGTTTCCCAAGTGCAAGAGCAGGACCCCTTGCATCCCAGTTCCCTTAAGGTCCCTTGGGACCCTGGAGACAAACAAGTTACAGATCTAATGTTTTCAGGTTCTTTGTAGGAGCAATGTCTTCTCTAGGGTACACAATCCAGACTACTGGTGAGGGAAGAGTAGTACCCCACTGCAGGTCTGCATAAGCCTGCCAGCACGTGAGTGGGCAAGCAGGGGACATTATTCCAGGGGACATCAAAGCAGACATGGTCTCATCACACTTTCCGTGCTTGTGAAGGCAGGGAGGGTGTGCCTGAGGCACGGAGCTGCTTGGAGCATGACTAGGGGAGCTGCAGAGCTGCACGCAGTACTCTGTGGGGGCAGTACCCTTACAGACACAGTCATTTTGGCCATTTCCCCCTGCTATGAGCAGTAATTAATTGAAATTGCTCTCAGATAATTTTTTACATGTTTTGGAGATGGGCCTGTTCTGCCTCCCATTGCGGCTGGCAGGGATTTCCCCCCAACTCAGCAGGAGTGGAAAGAGTCTTTGCTGCTGCAAATATGTCCTCTCCCTCCAGGGTTTTTTGCTCACCGAGCCTTCCCTCCAGGTTAGCTGTATGTGCAAATAAGAGTTAATCCCTGGCTGAAATATTATTTAAAGAAAGAACTTACTAAATGCTGCTCCACTGGGGTTTAAGGAGGTTATATTTTAGCTCATCAGCAAAACCAGAGCTGAGCCTAGAAAAACAGCAATCCATGAATATAAACAGGAAAGTGATAGTTGAGTTTTGCTGTGTATTCCAATCCCTCATATATAAGTTGTACAAATGTAGCCACTTATTTTTAATAGTAGCAAGAACACCAAATTTCAGTCCTGTTCGGTACACCAGGAACATCAATCCAGTTACCAGTGAGCTGTACTACCAAAATTGTGTCAGCTTCCCACAAAGGTGTCCATTCCTGTGTCTTCCTGGTCTTAACCTTCTTGTAACCTTTGCATGATGTGAGGGAATGGCTGCTGGGACTTCAGCTGGGAAAGAGCTCGCAAACCTAGTTAGAGTTTTTGCACAGTGAGGAGCGTTGCCAAATCCATCTTGTGTATGCACAAAATTTACTTTGGTGTCTAGGAAGAGACACTAACCTGGAGAACAAAGACATTTTCCCAAGAATCCAGATAATGGCCCAAGTGCACCAGAGACAGAGAAATGTCTAGTGCAGAACAGCTAAATCCACTTGGCAGCTCCTAAGATGGAGGAATCTGAAATGGTGCAGCATAGGTAAAGACAGTCCTCTCCCAGCAGTACCTGTCATAGCAATCCTAGTGGATTCAAATGGACTGTGAAGCAGCCAGCAAGGTTTAGTTGGCTTGTGTGGGAGGACTCAGAGCATTCTGCATCTACCATAACCAGTCTTTATTTCACCTCTTTCTTCACAGACAATGCACATGTTATGATTAAATCACAGCTGAATTCTTGTGATCCAGAGTGATTGGATCTGGAGATCCAGTATCTCCAACCTTACAACATCATGCCTGCAGAGTGTGGAGGACTGTGATCCACTTTCCTTTATCAGCTCTAGCTCTGCTGTTCTGTGCACTGTTGACTGCTGTAATCCAGACCATGGTTTATTATTAATGACCTCTTCTTATTTATTTCAGTTACTATGAGCACTTAACACATACTCATCATTGAAGATTATGAGTTTGTTTTATGGGGATTACGTTGAGTAATTATCATTCCAAGTAAGAGAAATGAACTGTCATGCTCCCCCACTGCCAGCAGCTTTTAATCTGACCAGACAGCGAGGAACCCAGGATTTCACAGTTTAAACAGATGGAAAGGTCTGGGAAAGAGGTGTATCTTGCAGCTTCTTCTAAATGCGGCCAAGTTCACGCTGAAGCATATTTCTGTCAGGGGCGTATTCCAGAGGTGTGAACCTGGAGTGCCCAGTGAGCATTTAGCTCAAGCTTCCAGCTAAGAATAGTTCGTACAGCAGATTGGAGGAAGCAAGACTGTTCTTAAATGTCCTGGCCTTTGGCTGTAGTGACCATAACCTTGAATTTCACCTACCTGTCTACTGCACAGAGAGCAGAGCACTGGCATTATATCAGGCTGGGGCAGCTCCTCACAGGGTTTTTCCAGGGTTTTTTCAGGGATTTGATGGAGGTAATATTGAAAAGTATCATAACCAGAAGTAAGTGCCGGAATGCGGGCTGTCCTGTTGGGGATCCTGAGAAGAATTTAAAGGCTTCCTTTAACAGGGCTTTTGCACCCCAGTAGGAGAATGTTTTTTGTATCTTTTTAGAAGCATAAAGCAGGGCTTTGGGAACAGAGGCAGTGCCAGAGCTGGAGCTGGAGCTGGAGCTGGAGCTGGAGCTGGAGCTGGAGCTGGAGCTGGAGCTGGAGCTGGAGCTGGAAGGGGGATTATTGGTCTGGGTTTGATATGCAGGGTAGGAGAGCAGGGTCCCAGTGACCTGCCAGTCTGTGTGTAGGTGCTGGTCTCTGGAGATTGGTGACACAATTCTGGGTACCATGAGGTGACAGACAGCTCCTCAATGTGCACAGGTAGGATATTGTGTTGGCCATTACCTGTTACTCAAGCTCCAGGTGGGTACCATGAGGTGACAGACAGCTCCTCAATGTGCACAGGTAGGATATTGTGTTGGCCATTACCTGTTACTCAAGCTCCAGGTGTGGTCTGAAAGTTCAAACCAGACCACTGCCAGCACAGCCCTGGCCAGGAGACTCTGGGATCTCTGCTCTACTCTGAGCTGTAAAACAATGACACATCCTAGTCAAGTGGTGTTTAACTAGGTCAGAGGCGGTAGCCATGGGACCAAGGTTGGAGAACTTTTAGTAGTAAAAACAAAATTAGGCTAATGATGGAGCTCATGAGTGTCCCAAATTCTTTCTTTGAATACTGAAAGCCATATTTTGCCAGTGAGTAGAGGCCATTTGAGGGGCATGGGAGATTTTATTGTCCTCGTTCAATGTACCTGGACATTGCTGAGAGCAGGTTATGTGGCAGTGGGATGAGTCCTCTGCAGAGTTCAGCAGTCACAGAAGTGCTGTGCAATACTGCTCTGAATGGAAAGGAGATGGAAGTTTTTATGCAATGCCAAATCCATGGAAGGAAAAAAAACTTGTCAAGGATTATCTTGGTGAAGGAGAGAGGTGTCACAGGCATAAAATGTCTCTTTGGACATAAGGTCTCTTCTCCCAGAAGTAAGAGATCCATGCTGTGGTGCTTACTTAATTCTGCTAAAACCGTGAACCTCACACTCCTCCCAATATCTCAAAAAGTGAGGTTTTGATGTGAGTCCCACACCCCACACTCTGCATGGACAGAGAGAAAGGTGCATAAAGGCACCGCTTTCTGACCCTTCCTGGAGCGGTCAGCCTCCTTACAGCTTGAGATGACATTCAGAATGTGGAAAGAGGGACTATGCTCAGGAGAATGGCAAAAATAGATCACAGTTTGACTAGGAGATCACACATAAATATATGTGGGCAGTGCCCAGGCTGTCCCACAAGAGAAAAATTTGGCATGTGTTGAAGATGGGCCAACACACAGGTATTGGATGGTTTCCAGGCATTATTGTTTCTGTAAGCAACACCAACAGAAAGATATTGGAACCACAGCAGTTGTCATGCAAAATCATTCTCAATCCATTTCATCCTCACGAGAACTGTTGCCCTCCACCTCACCTTCACAAGAGATGGTGATAGGAAGATCATGACTAACTGGGGAGAGTTTTTGACTCAAGCTGAGTTTTAGGAAAGGAGATGCATCGGATTGACATAGCTGTGTTGGAATGGCTGATAAACAGAGCTGCCCAGAGCACTGAAAGTTAGAGGCACATCACAGAGAATTTTACTGACATTGGAGAGGCGACAAACACCGTGCAGGAGGAAGGACGTAATGTAAGGGGGAGGGTGGAGGGAAGGAGAAAAGAGGTGGCTGGGCTGGTTTGTGAGCTCCCATTGCCCTGTGCCCAGTGTTGCCTAAATTCAAACCAGGCACAAGGAGCATGGCTCTCCGTGAGAGCGCTTGTCCAAGCTGTGACACAGAAAGGAAACCTGAGCTGGAGCGGGGTCTGGTCTGGGCACTTTGAAGTGATTTCTTTCAGTAAGGAAATAATTTCCTTTGTCTGTATATGTTCAGGAAAACTGCTTCATTGGAGACTGTTCTCAGGACATTTGGATCATAATTGTTTTGTCCAGAAAACTCCATAACTGGAAATTTAAAAAAAAATATTATAAATGGTAGGGAAAAAAAAAAAGCCTTGTGAATATATATTACATCCATATGTGGAGGGACAAAAAAGGAATCAGGGCTCAGTTAAAACCACAGTCAGGGTCCCATTCTGCCCTCAGCTATTCAGGGTTTGCCACACCACAAACACCAAGACAAGCTCCCACTGCAGGAATATAGGGGCATCTGTAGGCAGCCCTCTCCCTGGTAAACACCAGTGGGTTTTGTTTGATGCAGTGACATTTGGAATTTCCAAATATGCATTTTTGCGACATCTCTGCACTGTGAGGAGATCAGAAAGCAGCAACAGAGACAGACACAGGACATGCATTTAGAGGTGTACAGAGAGGAGAAGGGACACCTGGTCATGGATGTAAAGAGGCAGCAGTTGCTGCCAGGGCTCAGGTTATTTTTCTTTCAGTTTGTTTCAACAGGCTTGTTGTTCCTGTTCCCTGTTCAGCAAGAGTGCAGAAACATTTGTTCCCTCTCCCCTGTGTCCCAGTGCCCTGCTGCCTGCATGTGGGACAATGAGGAGCTGGCCTGTCCTGTGGCCTCCTCTGGGATGCTGAATCCTCATCCCACTTGGGGCCCAGCCTGGGTCCCTCATGTGTGTAACTTCTACTGCAGCTGGGGCAAGTGTTATGTCTGTGGGATTAGCTGTGTCCCTGGGCGATTCCTAATATTTTCTTTCCTCACATTCTTCACACTGGAATATTTAACAGAGTTGTAGAGATCCGGTGTCCAAGAGACCGTTCCCCTTCCAGAGCAGGATCTTTCCCCCCAGTACACTTGCCAGCACACTGTCCAGTCCAATTTCAAGTGAGTCAAATGTTGGTGTTTCCATCCTTGCCTGGAAGACAATTCCACTCCTCAGGCAGTCCAAGCCATTAGGAACATTTTCCTGATGTTCAGCCTAAATACTCTCTTTCTCAAATTCATCCCATTGCTCCAGGGATTCGTGTTACTGAGGAGATGGTCTCATACTTAAATCTCCTGCTGTGCCTTTCCCCAGACAGATTCATTTACTTCTTTCTATAGGGGAAAGGGACAGGAAAAGGGAAAGGAGAAGGGAAAGGGAAAGGGAAAGGGAAAGGGAAAGGGAAAGGGAAAGGGAAAGGGAAAGGGAAAGGGAAAGGGAGGTGGGTGCATGCTCATTGTATCATTGTCATAATGGGAACAGAGAAATGTTTCTAAAGGTCTCACTTCATTAAAAGACAAATTTGAACCCTCCAGAGTTGCTTCTTTGATGTCCCCTTGATGTCCCCTATTTACTACAAAACAGGTACATCGTTTGCAGCAATAATAGAAGCTTCTTCCCATCCAGAAGGAAGGGATGGGAATTGCAGTACTTTACTGTAATTCCTGTAACTTTAACTGTAACTGTACTTTAGAGAGAATGCATCTACCAAAGTTATTCTTTTTTTGTGTCTCATGCAGTCTTTAGCCTCAACAGGTAGTGCTCAGCTAACCATTGTGACAGCTGTGGTGACTGCTTTGCTTCCTGTTCAGTAAAGCAAAAAGGCAAATACTTAATTTTAGGACTTGACTGTATTCAGTTTTTGTGCTTTTGTCACCTGTCAAATTTGAAATGTCCAAAACTACCAACATGCTCCATGTAGGTCAGTAAAGAGCACTGTGGAGAAGGGGGTTTTTTAATCTGGGATCACCCTCCAGTCTGTGATAAACAGCTACATTTCAATCCGTTGCAAGCACTCAAAGTAGCCATCTCGTGTAAGGGTGAAATAATGGAAAAACTGAAATCAGCTGCTTCCTGCCATAATCTCTGAAAGAGTCCTTTGGAGCATAATTCCTAACGTGTATGTTTTAGTTTTCATTTGACTGGTTCACTGGTGTTCAAAAATAGCATTCTTGTACTCCAAGAAAACAACACATACTCACTAATTAATGAAAATCTGAGGCATTTATGCATCTTAAATGAATTATGGAGGTTGTGAACTCTACTTACTTCAGTCTTTTCTTCGATTATTAGAACTATTTATATTTCCTCTCTTTCTAGTTCTTTTATGTTAGAAGAATAAATTACAAGCAACCATTCAGATTATTTCTTCCCTTTAGGGCAATAAATGTGATAAGGGTTCAGAAATCTTTCTTCTCAGTTATTGCCACAATTACCTACTAGAGGCAACAGGTTTCTACAGGCCTCATGCCCAAACCTGCTGGTTCCTTAGCAGAATGAAATGCCAGAGCTGTTGTGTGCAAAAGATATTTGTGCATCTCTGTTTCTGCCCTAGACTTTATCTTCTGGCTGCATTGAAACCCCTCTCCCAAAGACTCTTCCTTTTTTTAAGTATCCTAGGGATGTCCTGTGGGTGTCCTGTGTCCCTAAAACAAGACAGTGGGGAATCCTTCCTGTGTAGAGGAGAGGAACACAGATGAGTAAATGCCCATCAGTTTGTCTCAAAAACTACTGCATGTTTATCTCTGTTATGTAAAAGAAAACTCTGATAACGGGCACTGGCTCCAAGGATCACCAAATTAATTGCTGGTTGTACCACATGCTGCTAACAAATGCAAAAAGCCAGCCCAAGTATGAAGTGTTAGATAGCTGTGCTGTTGGCTAACATGTCAATCCCATGTTTGAACCCCCTGGGCTGTAATGCTGCCTCTGAGCACTAATAAGGAACACCACCCCTGCCCTGATTTACTGAGGTGAACAGCCTTCTTCAGATCCCATTTTGAAACCCCTACCTAGGCTAATACCCCCAGGAGACAGAAGGTGAGAGATAAGAGGACAGAGTTAAGGCTAAAGCAGTGGAGTTATTTTTACTCTTATTCTCTAAGTGTTTCAAATGCATATGTGGTGAATAAATGCTGTTCTGTTGTCTACCACTTAGCATCATCATATTTCCAAATGTTTCACAAAATCTGCTTTTTTATCCTGATTTTACTTGGGCTCTGAGACTTTCAAAACAAAATAAGGTGGTTGTGCACCACTGAGGGGAAGTATAGGGAGATGGATGTTTTTGGGAGAGTGTTTTTACTGCTGTGTTTTCCATGTATGCCCAGTGATTGTGTCCTCACTGTGAAGGCCTGACTTCCAGATGTCCAGAAGTTTTTGACAAAACTCCAGTGTCTTTTTTTCTTTTTTTTCTTCCCCTGCCCAGGCAAATTTTCCAGTTGGAAACTGATGCCATAGCCAGGGAAAGCCAAACATATGGAAGTTTCACATTTTGCAGACAGGAAACACTCAGGGGACCAAAGGTCATCCACCAGACTGGGGCTAAAGCCAGGGTTACAACCCACATTTCCTGACCTCTGAGGCCGTTCTAAACCCACCAAACCCCCTTGTCCTTCTTTATACGCATCATATTTCCTCTACTCTTTCCATGGCTTTCAGGAGGACATAAAGCCCTGTGGACATGCTTTCCACGATGTATGTTCAGCTGGCTGACTCCACGGTCCTCTGGAGCCTCAGGCACTCTTTCAGGAGAAATATGTGGGAATACTGATGTGCCTGCCTGCCCTGTGCATGTTAATACTGTCACCACACTGCTTTGTCAGCTGCCTGGAGCTGCTGGCAAGCTCCAGTCAAAGCACCCTCGCTGGCCTCCCTCTCTGCCAGCGGATGTTTGCCACGTCCAGGTGCCTGTGTGTCCACATCCTCCCCTCTTGTGTCAGCACATTGCAGAGCAGTGAGAGCAGGCTGGGCTGGGATCAATGGCATGTTGTTGATGAACTGTCTGTGCTGATTTCAATCCGTCCCAAGCTGCTGGGTGTTTGTACAGGCTGTTGTGGGGTGCTGGAGTGTTCAGGAGGTGCCCTAGGCTGTTACGGCTTCCTTGAGCAGACTTCCTCCCTAACCTCTGATGCCATTTTGGGTTTTGCCTTTTTTTCTTTAATATGTTCTCTCACCCCATGCCTAACTTTCAGACAAACACTATTTTTCTGGATTTGGCTGTAAAGCTCGTTGTTTTGGGCTAGGTCCTCTTTTACAGGACTCTATAAAGGTGGTTGGTCTCCCTTTCAACATAGTGGGTGCTCTGGGCCAAATCTAGAAAAGCTGCTCTCCTTGAGAGGCTCTCCTGACACCAGACAGCACATGTCAGAGGGATTGAGGAGGAAGATGAGCTGTTCCCTGTGTGACCATGGGCATTGCAAGTTTTATTTGGACAATAAAAACGTCCCTCCACATTAAGCTGCATAAGCCAGAGGTCAGTTCACCCAAGGGATGGGACAAGGTTAAGCTTGTAGCAAGAGGACATGGGGCTAATTCCAGGAACCCTGTGGCTGCCCCAGGGGATTTGTTTATATTCTGCATATCATCTCCACTTGAAGCTGTAGAAAAAGGGGTATAAGAGAAAGGGAAGCATGCCTGTATGTGTATGTATATTTGTGTTTGTGATATTCCATGAGAACACCAGCGACAAAATCTCTTTTTCACTCCCCCCCCCAACTGATTTATTAATAATTTGTGTTCCATTACAGAAAATGGGCTTTTATGTGAATTGTACTGTGCCCTGAAATTGTTTTAGTGGCAGATCATAATTTACTATTGGGGTTTCAGGAGTCAGTGCAGACCACAATGCCATCTCCATATTCATATTTCAGATCTGTCAGAGCACCCGAATTGTTCATGTAATCAGATGGATTTCCATTCCAGTCCTTGAGAGACAAGAAAACTGGCCATCACAGAGAGATCCTTGGCAATTAAAATGAATAAGAGCTGCCACTCTCAGTGGATGTCTTCTGGGTTACCATGGGGGACAGAGATTGGTATGTGGTTTAATCAGGCACTAACAGCACCTTGCTGGGAACTTCATGGCTGATAAAGGCAGCAGCATCAGACCAAGTAGCTCCTCTCTTTTTAAAGGGAAAGGAGCCTTTTTTTTTTCCTTTTTTATAAGATGTAATAAATCCCGTGAAGTTTTGTAGTGTTTGATACCAGAGAAGAGTTAGAGGGTTTGGGGTTACTTTTCTTCTCTTCCCCACAAATGAATCACCCCTCTTTGTGGGATAAAATCAAGCAAAATGTGCACGCTGAATGCTCAATACATTTGCAGGGTGGTTTTTAATTGCTTGTATTTTGCTTGTGCGGTGGCTACTAATGTGATATTTGGCTTTTTAAAATTAATTTCTCTGTGACTTTGTGGCTATTGAAGGGTGACAGATTGGCAGGCCAGGGTTGGAAATCCTTTACTTATCCCCAGAACAATTACAATGCAGGCAGCAGCAATGAAAGCATCCCCAGCCGGTGTGGAAGGCCCAGAACAAGGATGAAGGAAAGCCTTCTCTGGCTCTCTGCTGAGACTGCCATTAAAGATACCAATTAGTGCCAGACTGTATTTTGTGATGGAGGAGGCACCGTTCCACTAGGACAGGAGTGTGACTGTGGCACGTTTACTCCTCAGCTGGCTGCAACTTTCAGCCCTTAACGAAATGGCCTGAATTAGCCGCTGCAATCTTTGTGGCCTGATGCAGCATGGTGCAAAGCCTCAGGTGAGCTGCAGTGCCCCTTCTGTGCGGGGCCATGATGAGGAGGATCTGTGCAAACCTGCAGCACAGAGAGTGACATGTGGGGGGTCAAGCTGCTGCTGTGTCCATGGCATCTGCAGAGCCCATCTTGCTCAACCTGCCTGTCACCTACTCTTTGTTTAATGGGACTGGCCACGAAAGGAATAAAAGATAAAGGAAATCCTCTCTTGTTGTATTTTTGCCCCCAGATTGGTGCGCCCATGTTTCCAGTCCATCACTGAAAACATTTGTACATTGTAACACAGAAATATTAAGGCTTTTTCTTACCCACAGCTTCATTTATACATTTACAGTTCCTTGGCATGAAGTGGGTAATGGAGTGGGTTCTTTAAGGTACAGTGTGCAGTGCTCAGAGCATTCCTGTGAGCAAGGGTTTTCCTTCAAGAAGACTTGACGGTGACTGTACTGCATCTTAGCTGTCAAGCTATTTTTTCCTTGCTAGGTTTCATTTGTGTTTTTCTTCACCTTTTGGAGACCCCTTATCTCTCCCCTCTTAAATCTATGCTCACCACAGAGCAGACATAATCCCAGATTTTCAGTAAATCAACACTATATGCTCCCTACTGACTAAGAGAATTTGATACTGACAGATTGTTACACCTAAAAGAAAAATACTGCCATAGTTTCTCTAACATGCTTTGCCTGCAACACTGAGCAAGGACGGATGTGTGATCCATTATGAATGTAACAATACAGGTAGCCTACCATAATACAACTATTTTTAATTTATATTTCATGACGAAGAGCATGGGTGCAGCCATGAATCACTGTCCTCCTCTTTTAGCTCAGTAAAACCACAGTGTCCATAGTACTGCAGCCATACAATTAACTCCTTTCAGCAGCAGCGCTGCAGATTTTAGTCCTGTGCAAAGCCATTGTTTAATCTACGCATGTATAGAAACCACCCTGTAGAATAGAAACATTTTACATTTATATGACATCCGACATCTGAGTTTCACTACGTGCTGGACAGATATGTAATTAATGTTGCCTTTCAACCTCTCTGTTTGGTGAGTAAATTCTAGACTGGGAACTAAGTTATATTCAATCCTAAGACGTGATGCTGAGCATCAGCAATGCCTGTATGCTGCATAATTCTCCTGTGTACTCAGCAAAGGGATTAAATGCATCCCCCTCCTCACCCTCAATTTTCCTAGATTCCTTAAAGGGCTACTACTGCCTATATAATCTTCATCCCTGAACTCAAATCCTTTGGATCCTCTGGGGCCCTTATTAACTGGATGTTTGCTATGCTCTGCCTTGAAATGGTCTTCAATCTCCTTATTGTTTTGCAAAGACCATGGCATGATTTCTGAGCAAATCCTTCCCTTTCATCTGCCCTTTATTAGCCCAGATGGACAGAAGTGAAGGGAACTCTCCTTTTAGCAGTGTTCAGTGAACTACATAAAGATACGATATGCAAAAAGAGATGTTTGGGTCTGATGAACTCTATCCTGTCCAGACCCAGCACAGTGTAACCCACTCCAGACTGCTTCCCTCTAAGGACCAGTGATACCAGCCTGACAAGCTTAGGCTGTTCCTGAAAACCTTGAAGCAGCATTTCAACCTTCGGACAGATTATTCCACCTTTGCAGAACAGAGATCTTCATAATGCTGCTTGGTTATTTAATCACTCCTGAGCTTTCCCCTGGTAATAAGTATGGGCTTGGCAATGGCAGAGAGGAATAGGTGGTTGGACGCTTTCCATGCCAGCAATGGTTACATTCCCATTTTCCCTGGAGGGAGAAAAGTAGTGAAACATAAAGGAAGCAATGCACCAAAATTCCATCATAAGAAAGAAATCAAATCCTCCTCCTTCCCCCCATTTCCCTTTGAGGCAGAAGAAGGTATTCACTTGTTCCCTGTCTAAGGGAACCTGGCTTTGGGTGACCAAATCATCATGCAAAGAAGGCTGGGGCACTGGCAAGGTCCAAAAGAGAGCCAAAGACTGCCCTTGCGCGGGTTCACCAGCTGGAGTAACTCACTGGCACTCCCAGATGAATCAAGAACTACTGTGATGAGAAGAACGGAGATCTCTGGACCCCAGGGCAGACCTGGCAACTCTGGCATAGCCCAGAGCTCAGCTAGGCTGGAGAGGGTCTGCTCCTTTCTAAATACCCACAGGAATGAGACTCCCAACACTAGGGCTTACCAGTAGGAAAAAGAAATTAATCAAAGAGATATATTTCAAAACAGAGCACGAGAATACTGAAATATAAGACAAACATTTTATCTGTCCAGTTGGTTAGAGACTACACAGACAAATTTATTGGTGTTAAATTGGACACCAGAGGACTTCCATATTGCTCTGTGAATGAATGTATTGCAGAAGTAGTAACATTAAATGCAACAGAGGCAAAGCAGTGTTAAACCATCCCACATGTTCTATACTCTGTTTAGTTGGGCTGATAGACAAATTACAGCTGAAAAGAAGAATTTTCTGCAGTTTGGGTAGGATTCACCTTAAATTTTCTTGTCATCCAGTGATGACTGTAGCAGCAGAGCAGTGCTATGTAATGGGGGAGTATTTTAGAGCACTGGTTAAGGTTACTCAGGGCACTGGCCTAGGAAGGAAGAAAGGCACTACTGGTGACGCAGTGCTCACATGTACAGTACCTGGGGCTCTTCTTCAAGGACTTCTGTTCCAACACTAACCAGACCCAATCTTAATTAACTGATGAGATTTGACAAGGCCATCTCAGAGCAAGATGCTGTGGCTACAGGGACTGTTGCTGACCAGTCTTGCCCAAATAGGAAGGGAGAAGCTGCAAATAGTAACTCGTGAGAGGTGCAGAGAGTGAAAGAAGAGTTAAGGCAGGAGAGGAAAGAAGTAGCTGAAACCAAGAAGTGGCTCTGGAGTGAGACTTATGTGTCGGTGCAGAGGCTGAAAACATTCCCAGGCTCCTCTGAAAGACTTATTTGAAAAGACTGAATGAATTTCAGAGCAGAACCAATGCCTCAGTAACCACTGATTCTGGGATAGATTTACAGCATAAACCCACTGGGACAGATTCAGTGTTGGAGTGAGTGAACACAACTCTATTGAAGTTAATGGACTTGTGCCCGCTTATATCAAAGATGAATTTAGTCTATAGAGAAAGAAAATGGGATTTAACCTGCAAATCACCTGTTATAGAGACTAACAACATAATATGTGGTGAAAAGACAAGCAAGAATTTGGGAGTGTGCTTAAAATGCTTCATTCTCTGCTCATCCAAATAGTCTGCATTCCCTGTGTTTCTATTTACCTGAAACCTGTCTAGCACTGGGAGGAATAGTATTTAACATTCATACTAGAGTAGCAACCAGAGATCCTGTGAGGGTCCCATTACATTCAGTGCTCTACAAACACAAAAGCATGCCTAATCCCCACTCACAAGAACTTCCACTTCTTTTCTGTGGACATGGAAAACAATTAGAATTGCTGAAGTTAAGATTTAGAGTCAAGTTATTTCACACTTTGGGACTGACACCCAAGGGGTAATAATTAAGAGATATACCTGTAACACAGCCACTTTTGGGGACATCAAGACTGGAACACTTGCACTCCAAATATTCAAACACCAGATTAAAATTGATTAACACAATGAATGAAGGGACTGTCTAGAGTATCTGTGTTGTTGTCAATAGGGTAATAAATCAACAGGAGAGAACACTGATACAGTGATAAATAATTACTGTTTGGGTATTAAATCTTGCATTGTGCTCTGTAAGTGTTTTGAGAGACTTGTGTGAAAGCAACTATAATCAAAATGAACTATTAAGGCTGTTACTAATCATATTAATAATACAAATACTGTTGACTTGCAGTTTGAAAGTATCATTTGCTGTATCCTAGCACATGGAAGATGAGGCCAGGTAATGAAGCAATGACAGGTGACCCAGGAATTTTTTTCTCTTGGAGGAACAATTTGTGAAGTGGTTACACAGACAAAAAGTGGTGATGGTCATGTATTTGCCATGGCTGCATGCCAGTTCATAAGACAAGCTCACACCCAGAATCTGTGTGAAACATCAAATCCAAGGAAAAACCAAATTGGCCTGTACCTCATAAAACAGTATTTAAAAGAAACCCCAATATGGGACCAACCATACAGCCTTGTCCTTAACACTTTCTTTCACTGTTGTCAGTAGATGCATTTTCAAGCAGATGTCTGGAATGGAACAACTTCCAGCTGGATTTTATTGTGTATGTGTCAGTGGGTATCTCTATGCAATGATTCCTGTCACCCTTCCCTCCTGCTTCTCCTTATGTCAGATGCATGCCAAGACAGGGCAGTCCCAGAGGGACTGTCAAAAAACAGCACAACCCAGAGCAGCCCTGAGGCTGTTCTGAATTGCACCAGGGGTTAAACCTGCCTCCAGCCAGCCTCAGGATTGGGGGTGTACACACAGTGTGGCACAGGCTACTCTCTCCCCACTCTGTGGTAAACTGACTGATACTCAAGGGCATCTGAGAGCAAACTCAATAGAGCCAGTCTGGATTCACAGTGCTGTAGCAGGAAGCAAAGTCAGGTCCTTTATCCCTCCTTTGTCCAGAAGAAAACACCATCCACATTCTGTCTCTCTGACATCAAAAGCTAATCCAGAAGAGACTCCATTTTTCCCAAGTGTTACCTGCATCCAAACCTGCCATGTAGAGAACTAACTACTCTGCAAATACACTCACCATATCAGCACAGGACAAGTGCAAGCAGGGAAAAGCAGTGCATTTTTAAACAGGCATATATTGTTGGAGGATGTATCCTTTGCTGTCCAGGACTGGGAAGCCTCTAACACTGGTTAATTATCTCCAAGATGAAGGGCTTAATTGGGAATGTCACAAACCAAACTTTATTCTCTTTGAAGTGCTGTCTACCTCACATGGTGCCTCAGAGAAATAATAGACAGCAAAATCAGTTCACTTTTCGTTGTTTTCTTTCAATTACATAAAAATGCAAGCAGTCAGGGAAATACTTTCAAATGTGTCTCTTATGCTTCCATCTGCATACTCTGTACTTCTGTGATGACACCCAGACTCAGGCAAGAGAATGATGATGAAGGTCAAGTGTGGAGAAAGGAAACTCTAAACAATAATGGATGATTTATAGCATACAGTGAATCTTATCTGGGTCACACTTTTGAAGGGCCCCATTTCTCAACTCTTCTAATTCTTGAATTAATTAAGTTCTCATACCCATTATTTTGTTTCTCTTTCTCTATGCAGCTGGAGACACAGAGGTGACAGGCTGAGTGATGCACTTCAGAGCAGCGATTCTTCTTGCGCTGCGTGAAAGAGCTTTCAGCAGAGCTTTGTCGCTGCAGCAACGGGACTCAGAGACACTCCTCACTGAGTCTTCTTCACCTTGCTCTTGTTTTGCTTATTCAGACCTCTTCCACATCTTCCTTAATGAGCACTATCCAGATTTCAGATTTCACTTCGGTGGCCTCTTGAATTGGAAGTTTTTCCTCGAAGAGTGCTCATCTAAAGAGGATTAAGACCTTCCTACAACCTCCAGACATTTGTGATTACATGTGGCAATGAACTCTTTCCACAGAGGGGACAGCTTTAAGGGAAAAGACACACTTAGTCTCTCTGGCATTTCCCACTGCTTGCATGGGCCTCGTCCATCTTCGTGCATTGACACTCAGATTCTGCTGTTGCAAGTGCAATGCGATCACAAAGCTTGTCAGAGGGACCAGGCAGCCATCTCCTCACAGTCTGATCTTTCACATTTTGACCACAGAAGCTTTGATCCTACAGAGTGCCTCCTGAAGTGCATCCTTGGTGTGTCTCATGCATGGGTAGCCATCTGAGCTCTTTGTAGGCTGCAGCCTGAAAACTGTAAGCTCAAGTTTATAAAATTGCCTACCAGACCCCTGTGGCTCTGCCAGAAAAGAGAAAACAAAAATAATAATAAATTCTTAAGGGCAATCAAGAATTAGTTCTGCAATAAATCTATATGCAATCTGTCCCCTGTACTCCTGTGTGTTTACTTATATTTATAAGATTTGTTTTGTGAATGATTTGCCATTAATGGAGAAAGGAGAGATTAAGAAACAAAAGCTGTAGCTTCAATCCATCATTAGGGAATTAATCAATTGGCAGCCTGTGCAGACAGCTATTTAGATCTGTGGCCTGAACAGCTTAATTGGGGGAAACGTTTTAAAAGGGCTAGAATGATGTTCAAAGTAGCATAAATTAGCCCGTTTTGGACCCATCACATGGCCTAATTTAACAACTTTTATATCTCAGAATTTGGCAAGTGATCACATCTCTTGAGCTTCTTAGCATCCTCCTATCCTGATATGCCTGTAAACTATATTTCCATCTGAAAATGATTAACTAGAAACACTCCAGCTACTCAATAAAAGGCAAGGGGAAAATGCCTGTGAAACACTTGGTTTTGCCTCTCCCTGTCCAGCTGTAGGTGTTTGTAGCCATTGATGCAAAAGAGAATAGAAGCAGGTCAAGTCCTCTGTCACCTCAGGTCTCAGCTCTCCTGCAGGGCTGATGGGGTTTTTGTGTTACTGAAAAAAAGAAGGGTGCATCTCAGGGTTTCTTACTTTTACTGCTGGTTTGTAAAGTGTTTTAGCCTCAGCAATACATTAAATGAGGTGTTTGAGTGGAAAACCACAAAACTATCTTTTAGTAGGAATTAGTGAAAATTCATAAATGCAAGTTTCCTGGAAGTTCAGCATTTTCTGGGATGTGGACCTTGAACTGGCTTTGAATTCAGCCGAAAGCCTATTTCTGTTTGGCCAAATCAAATCCCCATGAACTCCCTAACCCACTTGCGTGCTTGAAATCTGGGACTGCTCCCAGAGGTGAATTTCTCAGTCTCAGCATGCTGCTGCCACCAGTGCAATCAATGCCTGTGTGCTCTGCTCCCCACGCCCTGGAGGCTGCGCAGTTCCAGCTCCTACGGTTACTTCTGGTTACCTAATGTGGGGTCGGAGAGATGCTGCCTGGGGACTTTCAAACAAAACCATTTAGCTTTAAGGCTCTAAATGTTTCAGTGTCTTTGCCAGGCAACACCCTGACAACACAGCTAAACCAAACTAACCTTATACATATATTGTACATGACGTTTGTTTTGGAGCAAACTTGTTGCCCTGCATTCCGGTCCTCCAGAGGCGTCATGCCATCCTCTTTATTCATCAGGAGTATGCCCAAATCCCAGAGTTGACTAATGTGCAGCCTATCCACATGCTTCCCATCTCTGAAGGAAAATGCAGAGTGAAGCATCCAGAGACAGTTCCAGGCACAGTTGTTGTCAGCCAGGCGGGTTTCAAATGTGCTTGCTGACTGCATCATTGATAAATGTATGCCCTTTCAAGCTCTGCTAGAGATGCAATGGTACTTGTGCAATTCTTGGGCTGTCTCTTCTCCTGGTGGGTCAATAAAATTCGGTCTTTGGTCTTTAAGGAGTCAAAATGATTGCATATTCTTCCTGAGCTGTGCTAAAATGTTTGGTCATTGAGCATACAGCTCTGATCTCAGGCCCTCTGGAGGTATACCTGAGTTGTTCTGATTTATTCTGACCTTTCAGAGGTATAAATGGGATAAGAATCCGGTTATCTTTTCCTTCTGGTATGACCCCTGTTAGACTGATGAACCTGGCATACAAGCCGTTGGTATCTTTTAAGAGGCTTTCCCTTATACATTTACTCACAACTAATTATTCACCAGTTTATACTTGTGACAGGATATGGTTTAGAGGATCTCTTCTACAGACCTCTGGGATCCACAGATTGTATACTTTGATAACCAAACCCACACCCAAGGCACGTTGCAATTTTGGATGCACTACTCTTTATATCTCATTCTTTATTCCATTGGCACTAGTTTTAAAAGTAGATTACAGAAAAATATTTTCTCTTGAAATAGCAGGAACAAAGCTAAAACAAGAGCAAAGATGCGGCAAAGACTAAAGGTATAGGAGAAAGTGTTCATTTCAGAATATGATGCCACAAAAAGAGAAAGAAAAAACTCAGAATAAACATCCCTTCATTTTGCTTCTCAAACTACCAGAACAACATGCAGGAGAAAGTAAAATGAAGACATAGGAAATGCCAGATGAAAAATTGCCATGCAATTCTTGAACATAACCTCAAGCCAACTTCACCTAATAACTGAGACATGTTGGGGCCTGGAGCAAAGGTTCGCACCTGATGGTGTGTGACCACAGAGTAAGTTCTTCAGCTCAGTGGCAGTTCCAACCCTGGCTGTTGCTAAATACCTTCAGTACAGGACAAAGGCAGAGGTCCAAGACAACCACTTAATTATCACCAGTTCCCTGAGATGGAAAGACAAGAGCATCTTTTACAGCACAGCATCTTCCTCAACATGTGACACCTTGCCCCCTTACAGGGGCAGACTCATTCTGCTGGGGGATGTTCCCCTTGCATCTGCAAAGACAGGAGCAAAATTTCTCTGATGGGCATGGCATCCATTAGCCCATGGACACTTTTCTTTATTTCTTATACAACAGAATCAGCTGGCACAGGAAGTCTAATCTGCAAGCTCAAGATCTGTGTAGGAAGTGAGATGTTGTGGGTCTGCTGTGCACTGAATTATTTCAGAATAAATAAATAATACTGATGGATCAGGACAGGGAGCAGAAGATTAATCTGTTCATTGTTCCTTCAACCCTGTGTGTAACGTATGCATTTGGCAGGCTGCAAAGCTGACTCCTTTCCGTGTCTTAAAATACAATGCCAGATACTTGAAAGCCTTTTAAATTTTGCACATTGAACATATTCAGCGCTTAAAGGAAAGGGAAAAGAAAGAAAAATAAATGAATTAAAGATGAAGAAAAATAAAGACATGATCTGACAACCTATGTAGTTCAAGCCCATGCTCCTATATCTCATAGAACTACATAGACCAATGTATATATTTCAAAATCCATTAGTTTTCAGAGCTCTAGACTAGGTGTTTTAGCTACAGAAAAAATCATCTCTGAAAATAAAAGCAAAATGGAGAATTTGGATAGGCACTGATAGAAAAGAAGCAGACTTTCATGGCAGAGGAAGTTTCAACCACTTTTAGCTTATTGGTTATTTTTCTTTATTCCTGGTACATATGGACACACAAACTGATGTGTGCAAGAGTGTCAGCCCAGACCAGCTACTGACATTACACAGGAGCTTACTGAACACACCAGAGGAGAAGCAAAGTCACACAAAAGAGCTCACAACTACATACTCCTGCCATTCTTCCTATCAGTAAAAAATTTTATCACTAATATTAGCAAGAATTTTCCTATTTCATTTTGCACAAAATCAGAGCAGGAAATGTATGTTCTGTGCCTGCTTTCCCAGCAAATAGTTACGTTCACCTAAAGTGTAAAACTGCATGGGAGCTGGTCACCATTTGAAAAATGTGTATTTACATTTGTGGACAGGCCCACTTAAAGTAAGGTCGGGATGTTTTGCTTTTAAACATTAAGTTAGTTGAGAAAAATCTGTCACAGTAAAGGAGATAAATGTTCAGTTTTGAATAGGCTGTATTTTTGTCACTGTTCTTGCTTCTCATCTTCTTATGGCACCACTGCAAATATCTGGTTCTTCCAGTAATATTTTTGTCTCCTCTTAAAATGAGTTTCCACACTTACCTAATTTTGTATGGCATGAGCAAGAAGTGTCTAAGGCTTGGAGCAGTACATCATTTATAATACTCCCACTAATTGAAGAAATGTGGGCCAAATCTAAATAGTATGTCAACTTCAGCAGTTTCGGGAAAATGATACGTCAGATATCATTACACTCACAGGATATAGTAGAAGGAAATAGGCAGTAATCAATATGCTATATCATTGAGTGGAGTCGACTTCTCCTTGGCAATGAAGCATTAGTCTGTGTAGACATACCAGCCCAGAAATGCTCAGAAAGCCAATTAGCTTTACATGAAAGCTAGGATAATCTACAAGTAATACAAAAACATTAAATTCAGTTGTATTCAGATTGTCTCTTTAATTTACTTACTTGCGAGTTGAGAAGGTTTTGCAACAGTTTTCTAAACTCAAATGGTAAGACTAATGCACAGTGACATCAGTCAGTGTTCAAGACTTTATCAAATAAATACAGGTTCATAACCCCGCTATCCCAAACTATATTTCTGCTCCCCCACAGCAGCAGCCACTAAATTATTCCCAGCTAAACTCCCTTTCACCATGAATCATCTTACTAATGAGGCATGCCTACTGGCAAATCCCGCAACCAGGCCCCCCTGCTGTGGAGAGCTAACACCCCATCAGCTCTCATACCCCTCGTCTAGCACTGTATAATCTGTGCGATGTGCCACGCATATTATGTGCATGCAGCCAGCCCTCACCACAGCTAATGCTACCAGGCCTTGGTTTGATTGGCTCAGATGGATGAAGCAAAGCAGCAGCTGGGAGGAGCTATTTGATTAATAATAAATAGATACAAAGATTTATGATTAACATGGAACATCTTAATGATTTACCATAGCAATGAAACCAATAGGCTGATATTCCAATCCGATTTCTACAAATTTGTATAATCCTCAGGGTAAAACAATTTAATGTGCTGTCTCTTTTATAGTTACAAAAGGCCTTTCATATGATCAATTATACATAAGAGTATAATAAATGTAACTTTCTTCATACTAATCACATCTAACTTAAATTCTCTTGTCGGTCTTTGGAGTGTATGTAGCATTCCCCATAAAGTTTTTAGTCTCAGCTCTTAGCAAAAGTTAATATACCCAGAACTTCCAAATAAATCATTAGTACAAGGGTCTTCACACTAGTAAAACTGTTCAGACAATGCAGTTTATTAGCAAAGCACTACCTCCTTCCAGCCAAGCCCCTTGTTTAACACTTGCTGCTTCATATCAGAGGGTTGTCTAGAGGTTATGGTGCTGGATCTTTTAAAGTTTTGATAAGAAGTATTGTATCAATGTCATGACTCAGAGCAATGCAAAAGTAGCATAAAGATAACCTGAAAGTAATATTTAGCCTAGCAGATAGATCACAACCAGGAAATGGAACTGCATGAACACATGCAGACAAAAAGTCTCAAAAGCCGTGTAGTTTATTAAAAGTTTTGAGACAGAATTACCATCTAATGTAATTTTGGTGTCTAATTTCTGTAGAATTGCAATTCATAAGAAGAAAGCGGCATGAAATCCTTCACATGAAAGCAAAAGAGAGAGGCAGAGACAGGGTGATGTTGTTCACCTCATACGCACATTGAAAAATAATCTTTCAGTTAAATACAGGGGACTACGTTGAAGATGACAGCAGACACCAAAAGCAATTGAAAGAGACTGTGAAAAAAGTCTTCCTACTGTGTTCTAGCTACCTGTTTTGGCACATACAATGTTCTGCAGGCTGCACAGACACCGTATGAAATGTGTATCCATTCATGATCAGACATCCACAGAACATTCGATGGATGAAGAGTTAGTTGAAAAGCAGTTGAGACTATCTGAGCAGGTGGAAAAGAATAAAAAAATATCATGTGTTTGAAGGCTGGAAAGAGAAGACTTGGCACACAGCTGCAGGTTCCTATAGTGAGAGAGAGAGAGAACTCTATAAGAAACATTTCTTATGGGGCATTAGAAACCTTCAAAATTTTGGCTAAGTGTTACCACTTTGGGACCTTCCTTGAAACCAAGTACTGCAAATGTCTCAGACTTTTGACCTGATAAAGAATAACCTTTGTTCCGTGAAAGTCTTTTTCACTTCAGGGTGGAGGGAATGAGAGAGAGACAATAGATGTAAAAGAGAACCATCATGAACAGGACTTTGGGACCTGTGTGCAAAAATACATACACCAAAAGTACATCCATGCCTGTGGTGCAATTAATGGCTCTGAAAAAAAATGTAACTCCAAACAAATCCAACCAGTTTGGAGGTTGCTCTTTTTTCCCCCTCTCTTTTTGAAAGCTGCCAGATTTAGGTTCTCCCTTTTAACTACAGGTGCCAAAAATTTATGTTTTCCAAGTGAAAATTCCAGTTCTGCCATGTTCACTTTAGGAATTGGCACTTTAAGGAACCTCCTCCTTAGTGCTAAAGACCCTTAACAAAATCAAAGTTACTCGACTAGCAGAAATAACATTGAGTTAATTGCCTATCATACGGTTTTGTAGTATCTGCATGCACTGTCATTGGTGTACTGTTGTGAGTTGACCTGGCTTTTGAAAATATTGCCCTTAAAGTCTGGCACATTTTTAGAACCAGGCTGTCAGTGAGGGAAAAATGAACTGGAACATCATAATTTGCTTCAACCATAGTAAAGAGAGAGACATCTGGTAGGCCCCTTGGCAGTCAGCCAGCAACGAAGACTTGAATTAAAATGATGAACATGTTCTCAGGAGTCTGCCTCTAAACTGAAGAACTTATAAGACTCGCCTGCTTCTTGGAAGCTGGCTGTAAGTGGTGGCAGTGGGCCCTTCATCCTTACGCTGTGCCACGTGTTTTTCTGTTGTGGCACGAGCCATAAAACCATCTTAAATACACCTGTAGAGGGTCAGAAATGAAACAAAAAGTGAGTTAGAGTAGTAAGAATGGAACAGTTTCACATTTCCTAAAGCTACATAGAAACTAGGACAGCCTCCCCTGTCTAATGGAATTGATCTAACTTCTCAGTCAGGCTCAAAAAGCACCCTGAGGTCCTCCATAGCTGGTCTTACAGGTGTCCTGGATAAGCCTATGATTTTCCTGGGAAATAAAGACTTCTGAGATTTCTAACTATAAAAGACAGAGCAGCCTATTTTACCTCCCAACATATATCACCAGCTCCTACTGTCTTGGGTGTCTAACAAAGGGACAGGAATTGTGCTGGCCATCACTTCCCCAAAGAATCGTTAAAATAGAAATCAATGTCCCAGCTGCAAGCCCTTTCAGGAACAAAGCAGTGAGGAAGGAAAGCTGTACCAGATGACAATAGACCATAGCAGATTTCTGTTATTTTGATTTCAAAGCAAATTCCTAGCTGTGATTTGGCTTATGGTCAGCAAGTGAATGAAATTCCAACAGTGGTGGCATCCAGATATGGATGCCACTAAGCCATCCCAGTTCTAATAAAATGTGCTGCTAGAAAAGATTCTTAGCAGCCTATCTGCAGTAAAAAAAAGAAGGAAAAAAGTAATAAAATTCATGCTGCAGCCCAGTTTTGGAATTTAAAGGAGCAGTGGTTATCCAGTAGATGTGCTGTATTTGAATAAGAGGTTGGACACAGCAAAATGTGTCCCCTAATGAGACAGCACAGAAGTTCCTACATAAGACCATTTAAATTGGTAATGGTAACTGCTTTATGGCATTGTGAGGTCATTACATTTTGAGGCCAAATTGTCGCAGGGAAGATCTTTAGAGACCCTCTTACAAGGCCATTACAAGGCAGTATTACACACACAATGTGATTTCAAAGCATGACTTGGAGAAGGCCTCACTACAGTGCTCTTATAGTAAAATCACATTGTGAGACTACAATAAGAAATAAGACTGCAGTGCAAGTCTGTGGAGATTAGACTCAATTATGATGTCAAAACAAACTGAAACAATGTCAATGCAAGTTATACCATTAAGGTTGAAACTTAAACCTAGGAAAGCAAGGAAATTCTGCATTAAACCTGCCACATTACCTTTAAATCACACCCTTGTGCTAAGGTGTTGCAGCAGGTAGAGACCTCTGTTAAATTGTCTCTCAGGTCTAGGTATCATTACATACTGCGGATGATCTCTGTATAAAATTGTTGTAGTTTCATTGTAGACATGTTTAAGTGATTAACCTAAAGTGTTTAAGCTATAACTGAAGATTCTACAAGGCTCAGGTTAACAGCTGATATTTCACTGGGTGTGTCATGTCCAGATGTAAAGGCCTTGATCCCTTGCAAAAAAATAAATGGAACCATTTAGGCACTCTGAGATGAAATAGTTGTTTCCAATGTCCCTGGGGTTTTTTTTAATAGGAATAACAAGTGCAGCCCAGGTTTTGTCAAAATATACTAGGGTATGCTCCTTCTACTGACAGGTTACAGCCTGGCTTGAAATAGGAGGTAAAGAGTCTAACAGAACACTGATTTTTGCAATGTGTTTTTTAAGAAAAGACCACCACTGAGAGAAATGTAAGCATGTGCTGGGGCCTGCCTGGGTGCAATGAACTGTGGGAGGTCGGACCAAAGAAAATATCTTAAAATCATCCATATTGGTTAACTCAAGGAAGGCCCCTGATGGCCACACAAGCTCTCCACTTCAGCTTTGCTCTTTTAGGTTATTGGAACTATGGAAGTGTAAATGGTGATGGGCTGCAGATGTAGCTGATGGAAGCTGGCTGATCTGTAGGGTTGTATCTGTTTTTGTTGGGTGTGAGCCCTGCCCATAAAACCTGTGTATGGTTTCCTAGAGAGTGTGTCAGCTGACAGGGAGTCCATAGTCTGTATGCTGACTTTCCTTCCCACAACCAAAGTGTATGAAACACCTTGGGCTGACTCTGCGGGGCTCCCACAGACAGTTCATTCCTTCAGTTCTCTTTGTCTTGTGCTTGGGAACATCTGAGGCCTGTTCTGAAATCTAGCCCCAAACCAATGTGAACCTCAACCCAGTTCCTTCCAGATCAGCTCATTTTGTAGTCTCAAATTTCATTTGGTGTCCATGCATCTGTAAGCTTGGATGAATTTGTCTCAGGTTGAAGAGATGGTAACCGAACCTCCTTGCTGTCTGCCAAAGGATTTTCATATGCAGCTTTGAGTATGTATCCACTCTATTGGTTTCTCTAAGTCTGATTCTTTCTGTGTTTTTATATTGGTGCTATCCACTGTGCTAATTATACTGGCATCACCATCTGCATATTGATATCATTAATTAGCATAAAGAGTCACTCCTCTAAAATACATGGCAGTGTCTCTCTGACTCATTTGCCATGAGGGTAATGTAAGTGAAGTACAACACCATAATATACCATATTTAGCCCTGAGCTGTAATCATCTTTATTAATTGCTTAATGTAGCAATGCCTACTGCAGGAAGTGCCATCCTGCAAGGTCCTGATTAGCTCCTCAGGGGTTCAGAGGGTCCACATTTCCCTAAGAAATCACATGTGAGGACAGTCACAATATTTTTGAGGGACAACTCTGAATTTTGCCAGCTCAGCCCATTAGTACAGTCTATGGCCCTAAATAAAGACAGCTCACAACAAGTGTGGATGCATATGCTGGGAGGGTCTGCAGCTAACAACTAAGGAGGCACTCATCACAAAAAGTCCCGAAAGTCCCAACAGAGAAGGTGAGCCCTGGAATAAACACACACCCACCTGGCACCTCCAAATACTTCTGGAAAATATTTGGGCCTGGTTTGTACTCTCAATGAAAGCCCATGCTATTCTCAATATTAAAATAAGAATGCAGTGAAAGGGAAAGAGAGACATACAGCTTGGAGAGAAAAATAAAGGATGCAAGAAAGAGTGGAGAAAAGCAAAAGCAACTAAAAGGGATTGGAGAGGAGGGGAGGAGAACACAGATACCATAGCAAGGGGCCCAAAAAAGACTCAGCAGGATGTGAGGTGTCAGAGACACCACAGGAAGAGGAAGAGCAAGACTAAGAAACAGTAGGGGAAAACAAGACTGGGAGGAAACAAAACGCAAGTGAGGGAGAGAAAGTAAAAACAAGATGGTGAAAATGTTCTCTCTTCAGAAGTAAACTCAAAGATATGACTGAAATACCTTCCCAAGATAAAAAAGGGGCTCCAGTACTGGTTTTCAATAGGTCTTTCAAAGTAGCATTGCTAGGAAGAACCAAATGCTTCCAAAGACAATTTAATTGCCTATCACTGATGAATTAGTTCTCAGAAGGAATGTTCCTTAATGTTTTCTCATGACTCTGTCAGTCAGTGGTCAGTGGAGGAGCCTGTGCTGCTGAACACATCCAGCTATGCAAAGGCAGCCTGACTATAACAAAAATTATCACTATATGGCTAAATATAACTATTTCTGCTAGATTAATTTGGTGACAACTGGAGAGATATTCCTTAAACAGATGTCATAGACAATGTAGATCTTACAGTATCACAGGCCTCATTGCCAAGACCCATTGACTTGGCTCACTAGAAAGCCAAGTTTACATTGTGACCCCAAAATTAATGATCTGTCTGAACAAAAATAAAGTTTAGTTATGCACTGGTTTTGGGCTGCACACAAGGACTGTGCCAAAGAGCCACAGCGCGGAGCCCAGCAAGGCTTAGTTCTCCCATCCTGATCTTGGCATGCTCCCCAAAGCCATGGCCAAAACACTCTAGAACTCTCACTGACTTGAGCTGATGGCTTGATCAAGCTAGGCTCAGATTGAACCTGAGAAAGCAAGAGGCATATTTAGGCTTCTGTATATTCATATATACACCAAATCTCTGTTTGTACCCTTGGCAGTGTCAAGGCATATTTAATGTTCATTAAAAACCCTGAACTATGACCTTTAGTGTCCATAATCACTTCCCTGAGGAACTGATTTTAACTTGATTGACTCACAGGTAGTCAAATGAACACCTCTCTGGCCCATTCAAGAGGATGGTCAGGTGAGTTAAAGGTGATTGAAAATTCACTTTTCCATTGAGCTCAAAGAGCTCAATGACTCAGGTCATTAATAAGAGTCACGTCAGGGCCCCAGCTTTGCACATGGTCACTGTTGTGAGACAGCATTACTCCCACTAACGCACAGTGTTCAGTTCACTCTTTCTTCTGGTGCAGAAACGGCAGGTTCCCTTGCACAGAGGATAAACTGCCCTGGGCTCTGCACTAAAGCCTGAAACATGGTAAGGTGGCTTGTGGCAATAGGGAAGGTGGCCTGGCAGCACAGGCAAGCTGTCAGCAAGGTGCTCGCTGTGGTGGGGCAGGGGAAGGAGGGGAAATGTGCAGAATCACAGCACAATGAGAAGCCCTGCTAGTAACAAGCAGGCAGAGGCAGGTAAATCCCAGCAGATCACTTGGAGAGTCATTCTTACATGTCTTCTACCATTTTACTTAAGGTACCATTAATGTGGAATAAAATATATCTCCAAAGTGAAGGACTGCCTCTAAAACAGTACCATTGTTAATGTTTCTATTATTGATCTGCACCCAGCTGTTGTGTGTGCATCTATGGAGCACTCGCTGTTTCAGTTGCTGCAGACTGCATCTGCTGTTGGCAAGTTACGAACTCACATGCTTTAAGCAGCACTAATTTGAAGTGAATGCCTTATAAATAATCCACACAAACAATCTCTGGCATTAATACACATTTAGTGATACTAAACCTGAGCAGATAAAGTTCACAGTGGTTCAAGAAGAAGACCTAGATCATTTGTGGCCTTTAAATCCCCCACGGGCTTTAACAGTAGAGAGAAGAGAGAGGCCATGTTCTTCCTGCCACCTTCAATTACATTTCCTCCCCTGTTTATTTTTCTTTTCCTTCCTACCCCAGTGAAAATATTCTCTCCAGTTTTACAGGGAGGGGAGTGGAAAAATGAGGGAACTTTTCTAAAAAGTCTTTTCATGTGTTCTTGAGGTTGGACTGGGCTGCATAACTGAAGTCAGTTAAAATAAACATGAATTTAGGCTGATGCATTGAATCAGAAAGTATGGCTTAGGTTATAATTACATTGCTCAAGCACATAATTAATGGGTCTAAAAAATACAGGTGTACCGTGCTGACTGAAGGACCTCTGTGGAGTACAAAGATCATGGTGATTCTTGAGATTGAGGGCTCAAGTGTTCTGTGTTTTCATTTGAACAGCTGTGTAAAGTGTTTGCGATGCAACCAGCCCTCCTCCTCCAGCCCTACTTCCAAACTGACTAACTTTGGGGTTTTGCTTTAAATTCAAAAAGTTCAGGCCTTCCTTACCAAATAGGTCACAAGCCTTTGATAGTGTGTCAGTCAGTTTGTGTTTTTTCATCAAAATGATGATTTTGGAGAGTTCTGATGTAAAACGACATAATAAATGTGTGTAAATATATACAAATACATATATTTGTGTGTGTGCATATATGCATACATATGTATATATTTTAACTAAGCTGAGAGTGGAGAATTTAGGTTCATTTGAGCACAAAGCTCTGAGCAGAATATGGGACATACAGTCCCACATGGTTTGAAACAAAAGTCAGTCTTTGTGAAATAAAACTGCTTATTTGTGCACACTTCTGCTTGTTTGGGTTCTTCTGCCTGCTCCTCCAAAACTAGTAAAGCTTATATTTGGGTAGTAAAGGAATGTTATCTTTTTTTGGGATCTGAATCCTATTGTACTCGGTGGCACTTTTGCTGTTGACCTCAATGATAGAGCTGAGAGAATTTGCAATGAATAATTAATCTGATGAATTTAGCCTACTTTTCTGCCTGCGCAATATCTGAGGGCAGATTGCACTGTCATCAAACATATTTATTTGAAATTGCTTAACACACTTCCTTAGACTGTGAATTTGTCAAGGCTGATTCTCTGGGAGTATCAGTACTGGGCAGCATCCTTGCAGTCTTTGTTTCACACAAGTGCTACAAGAGCAGCCCAGCATGGATGGAGTTGTCAGAAATGTGAGGTGGTATTCAGGTAGGACAGCAATTACAGTCCTGTGCAAATTATGCTCAGTCAGGCAAAGTGCAACTTGTTGGTTTTGTTGGTTGGCAGCATTTTCAGAAATTTCACAGAAAATAAAGTTATATTTGTTTTTCTGAACTTCAAAGTGGAGGCAAATCAAACTTTCCAGTCAGATATTTAGAGACTGGAGTAAGGCTTTAGTCTTGTTTGGAGGGGCTCTAAATTTTCTTCATTGCTTTTCTTTCTCTCTCCCTCTGTTTTCCACTTCACTTTACAGACAGTGAAAACTATTTTTACTAAATGTACTTCTGTTTTATCACCAGTTACTCCTAGTCACAGATTTGTTATGTTGTCTTCTTTGCACTGACCAAGAAAATGCATAGCATGGCTGGCCACTTCCTCTCATTGGCCAAAGTTAAATTTTCTCAGCCATCAGTGATGTGGAAGGATGTGGGAAATCTTTATTTGCATTATTTAGTTTGTAAACATCTTCTACAACCTGGTTTATTCATCCAGCTATTTCCATTCTCAACCATTTCCCTGTTTTTAACTTCTTTTTCCACAATGTCCAAATCTTCCTATAACCTGGTGTTTCTGGTTATAACCATTCCTAGCAAGGATCAGGGTGGCGGGGAGCAAAGCAGGGGGGGTGGTCTTTCGTGGCCAAATTAATTTGACGTGTCCTGCATGACCTTTGTGCCTTGGAATGTGCTGGAAAATGTTGCTGCCCCACCACCTGGGACTGTTGTATGAACACTGCAGGAAACGCAGGCTGCTTGTAGGGATGTTGAACAGCTTTGGGCTGGTAGCTGGCACCAGCAGGGCAGCCGTGTTTGACCTGATTCTAGGAGGGGTTTCCAGTGAAGAGGTGGCACTTGTTTACAGCTCCCAGTATCTTCTGCCTCAGCCTTTTCAAAGGCAGCTGGTGCTTAAACGACCCTGATGCAGAGAGACCATGTGCCAAGGCATGCAGGACAGGGGGCAGTAGGCTCAAATTGAAGGAGATTAGCCTTCAATTAGATAAAAGGGAAGGAATTCTCTACTGTCAGGGTGGTGAGGTGCCTAGAGAAGCTGTGGATGCCCAGTCCCTGGAACTGTTCAAGGCCACACTGGATAGGGCTCTCTCTAGCAAAAGGCGTTCCTGCCCACAGCAGAGGGGTTGGCACTAGATCGTCCTTCAGGTTGCTTCCAATCCAAGCCATTCTCTGATTCCTTCTATGAACTCAAACAGCAGATCTTTGCAAGTGGGTTTAGGGGAAACAGCAGTCAGGTATTGAGACTCTGCTCAGTGGTTTCCCATTTCTCTGATTCCCCTCCATTCTCATGTCTTGATAGTGCTCATTACAGTTCTTAGTGATGAAAGAGGGAAAGGCTCCGCATTTATTACTCCTATCTGCAATAAAGCCTGAAGGAAAAGGAACATACCAAGGTTTTGGGAAGACTGAAGATAAATACAGACCTGAACACGTCTTGTATACAGATATAGGTGGGGATGGGAGGCAGACACTTTGCCTTGATGGCAAAATCATCAGACACTTGGCCCTGATGGCAAAGTCATGGCATTTCCTGCCATGTTTATCCCCTTTCAGACAGAACTGGGTGTTTCCAGCTCTACAGATTTGCACCATTTGAAATGCCAAGTGCATCTCCAGGGAGCTGGAGTGTCTTGCACACGCTATTCAAATCTCATTCTCAAAATCTGTATATGCCACGGAGACCTTGAAAACCACAAGCTGGTTGTGCTGTTTTGCCAGCCTCCCACCCTTCAGGAAATCAAGAAAACCAACCCTCCAACCTTTCAAGAAATCAAGAAAATAAAAGTTCATCCAAGGCAATTTCCTCAGTTCCATTCCTCCATCATCATTTGCTGTATCAGTTAAATAAACACACTGCAAACTCGCCTGTTTGTGACTGGCCTTAGGGATAGTCCCTGATGATCAAACTGCTGCAACACAAGACCTCAGTACCATTTTGAAAAGATCCAAGGCAAATGGGGGAATTGCATGATATAGGACCTTAAGACGATAATATGACTTTAAGATGTACAAATACGTAAGATTTCTTGGAATTATACACTTTGCATATTTGAATGAGAGAGTTCTGAGAGAATCAAGGAACATTTCAGAGAGATTACAGGGAACACAAGGGAAATTTTTACTTAAAAATTGTACATATAGAACCGACTTTAGACACCTGCAGAATAACTATTAAAAATTAAATTACTAAGCCTAAACTAACTCTAATGTCCTAATTCCCCTACCTGCGCCAAACCTTGATCAGCCAGTCAAGTTCCCATGGGGATGCAGCCTTCCGGAAGGTGACAGTGTATTTAAAGCACAGTAGTAATTATTCAGGACTCTACATTTAATGATATCTATGGTTGGCCCAGTACTCTGGCTGTGCAGAGCTACACCAGAGAGTGTATTTCAATCTCCAGGCCCCATCTCTCATTCCCCACGCTTGCAAATCCAGGCCTGTAGCAAGGTGGAATGTGCTTGAATGTGGGACAAACCTTCTGGAGGAAGTGCTGTCAAGATCCATTCCATTTCTTCCACATTTCCTTGGGCCTTTGTCCTCTCCAAAAGCCCACTCCAAATTTGGATTTAAACCCTACATATGTCTCCTGCTCATCTTGAAGACATGCATTACTAAGCTATAAGGAAATACTGTCTTATTCTCCCCTGTCTGGAGCAAACCATTGTCATTTTCAGTTGCTATTTGCTCAGAAAACAGTGGCTTCTGGATAACAAGGGCTGACGTGACCCAGTCTGCAAATACTGTGTTGTGGCAGCCTGAAAGATAATGTGTGTTGCCGTTGAATTCACAAAGGAGAAAAACTTTGAAACATTTTAAAAATGCAGGTGCACAAATTACTCATGCCAGGAGCAGCAGTGGCATTTTGTAATAAAATCTTGTGTTTATTCTCCACTGTTGAATACACATACCTTGCAGTTCTCAGGAGATCATCATCCTGTGCTATCCAATGAACAATTTACAGATAGATTAAATACATGTGCAAAATGAAATAAAACTTGCAGATTTATAATAGGCATAGGTTATCCTTGCAGTCGGCACAAATTTCCCATATATGAAGGGGGCTTTGGTTCACTTTAAAGTGTCAGTTTTTTCCTTATTTTTCCTTTGTGTCAAATTTCAGTCTATTCTTCTAAGACATTTGAATACTCAGAATATTACTGGGTTCTCAACAAAACTACATCCAAATAATCAACAAGCACCAACCACAATACAGAGCTTTCAAGTATTTCCTGCTTTGATTCTTTGGTCTTACAGAAATTTACTGTCCTTGATACCAATATATCTAGAGTAGAGAAAAGTGGGCCAAGAGTGTAGTAATGATTTGAGGGAGGTCTTTACTGAATGAATGCTGAGTCTGTGAACTCAAGCAATAGATAATATAGATAATAAGAAGAAGGGGTGCTGCAAACTCATCTATTGATCTGAAAAATTCAGTCTCTCTCATGTGACAGCTATTGTCTAGCCTCTGCATATTAGTTTGAAGAATATGTTTTCAATATAAATCATTTGCTCATAACTCTTATTGGAAAGCAGGCTGCTTTTCAATCTGCCTCATCCTTTTGCATCAGCTCCTCTGTATCAGCCTTTGGCCAGTCCTCCTTTTCATTTGAATCAACTCCTGATCATAACAGTCACCATCTGATCCAGGTATCACTTTGCCTTTCCTTTCTCGTTATTTCCCCAGCCTTCTACAGAAAAGCATTGCATTTCGCAGAGTGGCGGGGACAAAAGTCCCATGGTTTAGGCCCATGAGAACCTTACTGATGTAAAAGACATGGAAGAATCTTACTGAAGTAAAAGACATGGTCCCTGAAGTCAGCAGAGGTTATACTTGCACTTGTATATTTGCACTATTATAAACCATAAGGCTTTTCTGGTTTTTTTCTGAAGAAAAAAACTCCTAACAAACAACAACAAAAAACCCAAAAACCTCCAAAACAGAGCACACACACACACACACACACAAAAAAACTCAACTAAAAAGAAAATAAAACCACACAAAAAAGGGAAACAAAAGCATGTCCTCCAGTATATTATGAATATTTCTCTCCCTTACTATGTGCTGCTGCTAACATCAAGCAATGGCAGTGTAGATTGATCAGTCATTGCAGGCAGCATGCTGGGCTGATGGATCAGCAGTGGCATATGTGCAGCTGTGCAAGTCTGGTATCAAGGTGTGTCAGCCTGTCTGCTACCTCGCTGCCCATCCAAGCCATCTTTTGTTTCTATTGTTGTAGTTCCATCAATCTGGCAGATGAAAAGAGGAATCATGATATTCTTCATTGCAGGTCTGTCTGTCTGTCTCACACCCACCAAGTCCTTGGCAACCATCAGCTCCCCCCAGCTGGAATGGGCTTTGTTTTGCCTTCACGAGACCATTTGTGTTTTGTTCTGAACCAGGTTTTCTTTCACCTGTTCATTTTGGAGGAGCAAGAGAGGGGATTATATTTGACTCTCTTTTCTCAACTGTTTTGAAAACACATAGGCGTGAATCCTAATCATACTTAACCTCTAGAGAGATTCAGCACCTTAATGCAAGTGATGAGCCTCAGCTGTGTTTTTCTCTTGTGCTGTTTTTTGTCTAGTGATGTCAGGAGTCACAAGCTGGCAAGCTTGGGAACAGAGAAATTCAGGTGACTGACAACGTTGAGCAGAAATCCATTTGTGCCCTTGGAGAGGCAGAATACCCGACAGACTGGGACACAGGTAAGCACTGCTGCTCAGGGAGCAACGTACCCACACAAGGTGAGACAGCAGATGAAACAGACTGCAGCAAAGGAAAATCACGGATGAGCTCCTTGCAGAATTTTTTTCTTTCACAGGTATTTCATGTGAGGCACAAATTGATGTTTCTTTCTGCTGGTTTCTTTCACAGGTGTGCTTTGACAGTGAGAGGATACTTGATTCAAGCTTCATCTTTGTTAATACCAGAGAATCTGTCCTCTCTGTTAATACCAGAGATCAGCCCTATTAAGTATACTAACTTATAATGCTTCTTGTTAACTTTCCATGACACAACACCTACTTAAAGAAGAAAAGAGACAAAGCAACTCAAGAAATATAGAATATTCCAAGTTTCTTTCATATAAAATCAAGGCCACCAGTACATTGGCACTGCCCTAGACAGTGCCTAGCAGAGAAAAATGAGAGTTTTGTAGGACCTCAAACAAAGCTGTTGTATTATTCTGTCTCCAATATATGAGGTAACAGATAGACAAAATTAATCACCACTAGGACAAAAACAAAAATGAAATCTCTAGGACTGAGCAGCCCTTGGCTTCTGCTTGGAGCTGCTGAGCACATCCTGCAATGTAATTCCACTTTTCATTTTGCTTTGTAAGTTGACTTTTAGCATTTAGTTTTGAATTTTTACTGTGATTAGTCCCAAAACAACTAAGAAAATAACTTAATTCCATTTTGGGGAAGATTGCATATATCTAGCTCCTATTGGCATTAGCACTGGACAAGGACAACAGGCTGTGGAAACATGTCCAAGATGGTTCTTTAGAAATAAGTGGTTCTACTGCCACCAAAGCAAAAGTTTACCCAGTGTAGAGCTGCTTGCCACCCTGCTCTACACAGAGGATACAGATTGTTGCTTTTCTCTATATTCTCCCTTATATTTTTTATAGACATTTACTGAGTTACTTAGTGAAGAAAAACTTGACCTTTAAATTTTTCTTGGGATTTAATTTGGTGTAGTATGATTTCTCTCATGAGTTTTAGAGAATTCTGTTGTAAGTCCTTTTTGTGATTATATATTTACTTTGGTCAGGCATGTATTTATGCATTTAACAACAATTTATTTGATGATTTAGCCGGGAGCAGTATGTGCAATATTTGTCACATTTATAATTACATCATTTTTATGGAGCTGATATAATTGCGATGTTCAATGCTATTTAGAAATTGAGAGGGAAAAAATGCATGGTCTTCTTTCAATTTTTTTTTGCCTTTTATTAAGATCACATTATACATACACATGCTGGATGTTTGAAGAGGAGAGGGATGAGAGTCAGGATGGTAACAGATACATTGGCTTTGAAGCACAATTATGGTGAGACAGCTTGTCCCTCTCCTTCAGGAAAGGACAGAGACAAGTCACAGAAATTGCTACTGCTTGGTGCCTCTGATATGCTGTGAGATGTAGTGCGTGTTACTGTCTGCACCAGCGCATCATGCAGCATACACACACTCTGGAGTCCAGCCTCAAAGAACCTGAGAACCATAGAACTCATGTGCCCTTTACCTCAAAAGTGTCCTTCCTTTTTCCAAGGAGACTGCTCTTTGGATACCTTTCAGTCTGTAGCCCTGCCATGCCCTGTATTAGATTATTCAGGCAAGGGGGAGGCACAAGGAAATTTCACCTGTGATTACTTCATGAAACCAAGAGCTTTGTATGATCAAGTGATTAAAGCACTGAATCAGAGCTAGTTATTATACACTGTGGTTATGCCATAAAGTAAGAGACACCATGCATTTATAAAATAGCTTTAGGAACAAAATGTTATCCTACCTTGGTATTAATAATCAGTTATATATTTTAGGTCCTGCAGTATTGTAAAATTGTACACTCTGACCATACCTTTATTTCTGAATGATTATAGCATTTTCAGGAAAAAAATTTTTCTGATCCATTGTGCCCTGAGGACATCAGGGTCACAGCTGTGATTATAGAGATAACCTTTTTGTCCTGATGCATTCATTACATGAATTTGCAACTTATTAATTGCAATTACTTCTCCCTTGAATTAATTTATTTTGTAATTCTTTATTTCAAAAGTAATCAACACATGGACTTTATGATGCTTTGTTATTGCTTTTTGCAATTTATGTTCTTTACTTGTGCATTTAATGCTTGCAACACCAAATCTGCCTGCACATTTCTACTTGTTTAAAATGAATGTGACCATGTTTCACCAACAGACAGGTAGAGTGCCTGGGATTAGAGACAATTACAGATGAAGTGTGTGGCAAATAGCCACCAGCCGAGGTTCAAAAGGTTTCCTTTTAGTCCCTGCAGTGTATCATCCCTGTCAACACAAGCTGCAATTGCGGCCATGGCCTCTAAATGCCACCAACTGGAGAAGCACACAGGCTTCATCAAAATCAAGCCTCCTCAGGCCCATTTTTTCACCAGCTCCCACCCTAGAGCTCATGGTGATCTGGAGATCTTTTCAAAATTAGCAAAGGGCAGCTACAAGCTCTACAGCTCAGCTCCAACCAAATTCCTCTGGCCAGTCTTTAATTTCCATAGCTAAGGAAACACTTGCCTGTGTAATTACTCATTTCATCAACAGGTATTAAGGATAAATAAGGCTGGTAACTGCTGTCAGTTCAGCCTAATGCCCCCATGCTGTGGCTGCTCTGTGCTTTTGTTTCACCATGTTGCTTTCAGTGGGAGATTTTAACTTCTTTTTTGGGGGGCTCAGAGGACTAAAGCCCTCTCATGAGCATTGAGTACTGTATGACATTCCTCTGTAAACCCTGCCAGGGAGACCTTGCACTGCTGCACAGCACTCACCAAGACCATCGTGGCTCCATTTGTCACTGAAAGACCAAACTTATGTTCAGAGCTTATGTTCCATGGAGCTTTTCTTGAAGACCACCTGGGACTTGCAACTTTCTTTACTTATAACTCCTCAGCATAAAGTGTATATTTTTATTACAGATTTAACCAGGGTCTGGACTAGTACAGCCTGGACATTATCCAGGAGAAAACAAATGGAAAAAAAAATCTCCTTTCTTTACCATCAAAATCTATAGTCAGTCTTCAAATCTACTAGTTTTTACCAAAGACCTTTTTCTTGTAACTCATAAGCATTCATCCCCTCTCTTCACGCACCTTTCTTCATGAATAACCACTTACTGTGGGGATTCCCTGTGGGGCTAATCATTCTGCTTACAGAAGGCTCCCCTTGGATGCTTTGTGGGTAGCCAGCCCTTTATAACTGGGAAAGAAACACAGCTCCCACTCTAAGATGGCTGTCTCTGTCCCTCCCTCCCACTCACGCATGCACCCCTCCCCATATTAGTGTGGTCTGTGCTTTTTTTCCTTTCAGATCATCTTCTCCTTGGGGCAAGGCTTGTGTCTTGGTACATTTCTGTGGAGTTCATATAGTCAGGTAGCTCTGATCCTGGCTGGAGTCTCTTGGCACTACTGCAATATAAATATTATATAACAGTGGAGGAAATATCACATCCTGACTTGTGGGAACTCTTCCCTGGCCCTGTCCTGCTCTGCCCTCCCCTCCAATCTCCCCCACTGATTCTGCCTTAGTATCTTACTCTCTTTGTTCACAAAGCTGGCTGCTACTGCATTTTACACATACAAACATGTGCAGAAAGACCAAGATGTAGGTATTTCACCTTGATTTTTTTTTTGAGGCGTTGTTTGAAGCCATTACATGTGGCCCAGGGTAATGAATTAGTGGACAATGTGTGGATGAAAGAGTGAAGGTGTATGATAAATGACACTGATTGGTGTCTAACTGTACCTAATATTATATGTTGCTTTTTCCCACATCCGAAAACATCCATTAAAGGAATGTTAAGGTTGCAAACCAAGTGGAGAAGACTCCAGAAATTAAAGAATTAAGTCTTTCTTCATCCAGTGTCAATGAGAATTTGCAGTATGAAGTAAATCAAGGAATGAAAGGAAATGAAAAAGGAAGAACTTTTATTTAATATTTGATTTTTTAACAGTTTCAGGAATATGTAGTCTTATTGTTTCTGTCCCCATTCATAGTGACAGCCACAAAGCAATTCTCCTGCCCTATGTGCTGCCTCCCACCTTCAAGCAGCCAGGTATTGATTTCCCCTTTAAAACTGGGAAACCACACCAACTTAGATTCCTTCCATCCAGCACACTGGATGGAAGTATGCTGGCAGATTTCAAATTATCCACATGTTTCTTGTTACCCACCATGCGCATAAAAAGTATTTGCTCTTTTTCCAGCAGTTCATGTTTCCTCCCTTTCCCTGCCTTTCTTCAGAAACCACTCTCTTCCTTAGTTTCTTTCCTCTGTAAATAGTCAAGCACAAGTGAAGGTGCACAGGCACAGGATCCCTGGCTGTTACTGCTGGTACCTGCTCCAGTGTCTGGTCAAGTAAACCCTGCTGAAATCTGGGGACAACAAGGAACAGAAACTAGCAATGAGAAGCAACTATGATCCTCTGCAGTGGAAATTACGCCAGTGAGATCTGAATTTCCAAGCAAAGAAACCTCAGGAGAGTGGCTGAGCAGAGCCAAAGCTGGAGTTGTATGCTAAGATGGCCTTGGTGTGGAAGGATGAGAATGGGGACCTGACACTCACTTACTGTGGAAAACCATTGAGAAGAGGGGTGTAACAATGAGAACTGGCTGAACAGCAGATCCCAGAAGGTCCTAATCAGTGTCACAGGGTCTAGCTGGGGACCTGGCATTAGTCCCCAAGTACAATATTGCCCCCAACGCCCAATATGAGTCTAGTATTGTTCAACTTAACCATCAATGACTTGATGAAGGCACAAATGTTTCCTCAGCAAGTTTCCTGGCGACACAAATCTGGAAGGAGCGCCCAATACCCCAGCAGGATGTGCAGCCCTTCAAAAAGACCTCAACAGATTGCAGAGAAGGACAGAGATCAATCTTGTACAGTTCAGCAAAGGCAAATACCATGCAGCAGCACGGGCAGAGGACAGAGCTGCTGGAAAGCAGCTCTGTGGAAAAGAACCTGGTGAACAGCAAGCCATCCATGAGCCAGCAGTGCCCTTGTGGCCAACAAGGCCAAAGGCATCCTGGGGTACATTAGGAACAGCACTTCCAGCAGGTCAAGGGAGGTGATCCTGCCCCTCAGCCCTAGTGAGGTCAGATCTCGAGTTCTGTGCCCAGTTCTGGGATCCCCAGTACAGGAGAGACATGGAGAGCTCCCAGAGTGGGTCCAGCACAGGGCAGCAAAGACAATGAAGGGACAGGAGCATCTCTGTCATGATGACACTCTGAGAGCTGGGCCTGTTCAGCCTGGAGAAGAGACAACTGAGAGGGGGCTTCATCAATGTGTATAAATATCTAAAGGGAGGGTGGAGCCAGGCTCTCCTCAGAGGTAGCAAACAATAGGCCAAGAGGCAACTAGTGTCAACCAGTACACAGAAAATTCCACCTGAACACAAGAAGAACGTCTTTATTTTGTGGGTGACCCTGCACTGGAACAGATTTCACAGACAGTTGTGGAGTCTCTCTCACTGGAGATACTCAAGAGCCACCTGCATGCAGTTCTGTGCAATGTGCTTCAGGATGAGCCTGCTTGAGAAGGGAGGTTGGACGAGATGACTCATTGCAGTCCTTTCCAACCTCGCCCATTCTGTGATTCTGTGGTTCTCTTATGGAGAATAATACCTGAAACACTGGAACAAATGATCCAACACTGAATGAGATGGAAGGAGAAGGAGAAAAGGAAACAGGAAACATGTTCCCCTATTAGAGTTAAAGAAATATGTCTGAGAAGTAAAGACATAGGGAAAGTGTAGAAGCAAAATGTACCCAGCATGTTGGACAGGGTCACATCAAAGGAGCTTGGAAGTCAAAGCAGAGCAGGTTTCTCTCTGCCACTGAGAGGTTCTAGAAGATAACAGTGTCTCAGTAGTCCCTTTTCTCTGCTAGCAATGAAAGTGGAATCTTTTCCACAAACACCCAGGGAATGTTCACCATGAGGATTTTGGGGTCTTAGCTGTCTTTTCTCTAGTGCCTCAGCTTTTTCTGAAGTGTGAAGAAATCCCTTTCTGGTAACTTGGACTTAATGCTCTTCAACTCATGTAGAGTTAAGGACACATTTTCTCTCCAAACTATCATCCAATGGTCTAATGCAACACTCTCTCCAGCTCCTAGAAAGTGTTAATTTGACTAAGTCACTGTCCGCTTCCTCCTCTGTGCCACAAATATCATTCTGCTTCCTGCAAAGCTGGCAAACTGACAGAATTTCAAGGGATTTCTTGCACCTTCTCCCACCTGCTGGTCCTTAGTTGAGAGTATGCTGTCAGCCCAGCACAGGCAACATCCTGTGTCTCTTTACTGGGCTTTTCTGGCCCCCCATTTCAGTTTTATAATAATACTGAGTTTCTTTGTATCATGTCTTGTTAGCCATAGGAGAGTCCATCCTCTATCAGCTATGCTGTGGTGCATTCTAATGTTTTCTTAAAGGATTAACTTGAAATCTGCCAGTAATCACCTCCAGTTTGTTTTGATCACAGTCACAGTCTTATCAGGTCTCAGGTAGCCTCCAGAACTGTAAAACCCAGTCTTCATCCTGAGCCCAGCCACAAACACCCCTGTGATTTTTTTTCCTTCCTTTTCATTTTGTTTAATAACATTCCTCTCCCGTGTTTCATTCTTACATGAAATACAGAAACTCCTCAAATTTCTAAAATACAGCTTCACAATCAGCCTTTGCTCCCTAACTTAGCTGTCTGGCGCAGACACCAGCTACTGTTAGAAGAAAGGCTGCTTTGTGATTGCCTCCACCACTTGAAAGAAAGACCCTTTAATCCTTCTCCAGCTGTATTCTATATGGGGGTTTTTTGTTTTCTTGATTTTGGGGGGGTGGTTGTTTTGTTTTAGGGGGTTTTTTGTTTGTTTGTTGTGTTTTGGGGGTGGTGGTGGTGGTGGTGTTGTTGTTTTTTGCATGGAAATTACTTTTGTTGTTGCCTTTGACTCCAGTGCCATATGTCATGGATTGGCCACTCTGGGTCTGCCCATACCGCACTATCAGCTGTGGAACACGCACGTCATAAGACAAAGGGTAGGTTACACAGAGCTGAGCTGTCTCAGTGCTTTCCCTTCAGCTCAGGTACAGGGTGGACATGCCCTTGCTCATAAAGCTCTTGTGTTGCTTGTTGTTTGATCACAGATGGCTGCATATAGCCATAACGTCTTCTGCAGTGCCCCATCTGGACTGCCTTGTAGGGGAAGCTCAGCTCCTTAGAGGTTTCATCTTCTGCAGCACAGAGCATCTTGCAAACACTCGGAGGTATCAGCAGCAAAGGTTCTTCCAAGCACAGCACGGGCTGTTTTTACTGTAAGAGCTGACTTTAAACAGTATATAATTTAGCCAAAATATGACAGATTTATGTAGGGCACAACAAAAGCAACTCTCAGTACCAGTTTTCAAGATTTTATGACCACCTGTCTTGAAAAAACTTCTGGATTCTGTTTTGGATCATAAAGTGTTAGTGAGTGAATGTGGAGACTGTTCCCATAGCCTTTCTGAACTACCTGCCTGTGATTAATTATGGACAACTCTGAACGATTGTACCTCTCCGCCAACCTCCATGTTTGCGCAGTGACTAACATGGTGATGTCAGTTCTCACTAATGTATTTGCCAATTAGGAAGATTTAGTGTCGAGACTGAGGACAGCAGAGCGTTGGTGGCAAATCTGTAATTGTCCAAGTCAAATATCTGAAGACTGGGTGTTAGAAAAAGTGCTTTAGGTTTTACCTTCATGTGGGTCTGACTGTGAATCTTTCTGCAACAGCTCAGTTTGTATCACATCAGAACACATCAGTCACATCTTATTATGTCACAGCAAATCACTTTCTGGCTTACCATAATACTTAATCAACAAGCCCAATGCCATGTGCCACACTCCAAAGCATCAGTCAAGCAAATTCAATCAAGGAAATGTCTTGATTTTCTTTGGATGCATGCAACAGACTGCCAGTATTGGTAGTACCTCACAGCTCCACCAAGGCAAGCAGCCCATGATGCAAGAGCCCAATAAATGCTGCAGAAAGCAATCTTCCTCAACAAGCTTACAAGTGGGAAGCAAAACAATCTGACTGTACACACACACACATCAGCGCAGAGCAGACCTCAGTGAACCTGACAGGTTCATGAATGCCCAGTCCACCAAACCAGGCTGAGATATGTGCACCACTGCTGGTGTGTGAAATACTTCAAATGATACTTGGAGGCAGCAGTCTTCAACTGCCTGAATCAAGGCAGTAACCCCGTAGCTTGTGTAATTGCCTCTGTACAGGAGTTCGTGTTCAGCCGTACCTCCCTCTGTGAAAAAGTTGAGCTGCAGGATGAGAGCTTTCACACAACCAGCTGCTGCCAAGCAGCAGATTAGCAGGTAATCAGTTGTCTGGTGGTAACTTTGTCAGCTCCTGGAGTCTTGCTGTGTGTCAGGGGCGGATGGCTGAAGTGTCAAGGCAGGTGCATGTAGGGCAGGGGTAGATGGCTGAGGTATAGGGCTGGATTGGCTGTGAGGAGAGAGAAATGGGTAAAATATTGCCCTAGGTCATTGGCTTCAGAGAGTGATGGTGGGAAGGGAATGAAGGCAGTAACACCATAACCCCTGCCTGAGGGACTGTGACATTCAGCAGAAAGGAAATAGAGGCTTTCACATGCTTGTGCATGGCTCAGCCTTGTACTGCTGCTACCCACACACATGTGAAAGGCTGAGAACTGCAATTTCCTTGAGTTCAGGATGGTGCCAGGTAACCCATACAAACACCATACTCAGAAAGCCATCAGCAAGCTGTCTCATTCTCCAGCATGGATAAAAACAACAGCATCCAAGGCTGGCAGACTGTCAGGAAGCAATGCCAAGTCCAAGTGGCTTAAAAAAGAACCAGCCATATCAAAGCTACTGCGGAAGTTTTACTTAAGTGTTTTTTAAAGTGCACAGTTTTATTTCTATACAGTGAAACCAGCTACTGGGTTTCATATTTGGAGAAAACCAGTATGAGAGAGTCCAACCTTATTAATTTCTATACTCACATACCCACACTGTACACACAATCACTGTGATGAGAGGCAGTTGTATGCTTTGGCCACTTTATGCCAGCTACACAGACACAAAGAAACTGTCCAGGGAAATAACTTTGACAGAGAGGGGTTTATCTGGCAGCATTTATCTAGCAGTGCCTCGGCATTCCCTTTTCAGGACCTCGCCTCCTCCTCCGCCCTCAGGATGATGGTGGAGGAAGGGATTAAGGAATAGAGGGAGAATACCAGAAAGGAAACATCACTAGGGAATACTAAGTCTTCAGCTTTTCTCTTCCTGACAGTAGTCCCTCAGCACTGGGGATGTGAGCTACAACAGCCCTGTGAAAAGAATAAACTAGTCCTTCGAGGACCCAAGAGCAGAAAAATAAACCAACAACACCCAGCACTTCTGTGACATTCCTGAGCTGTACAAATCATTTTCCCAAGTCCTCATACACTGCCTCCCTGCTCCAGCTATGCTGCACTGCCACAGCAAATCCACAGTGCTTGGACAGCTGGTGGTGGCTGGGAATTGGCCCGATACATGGAAATTATTTGAGAGGTTTGTTGCATTTTTATGTTTACTCACTGCATGCAATGGCCAATGTTGCCACCACCACATACACCACATAACTGTCACAGAACTTTTTTTTTTTTACTATTATTGTATTTATGCCTTTCTTCTCCTGCAACCCTGTAACAAAGAAAGGAAAATCCAGAACAGGACACGTGTTATTTAATATCTGTGCCAATGTCAGAATGCAGGCATGCTTTTATTCTTTTGCCTTTTGCAATGAATGTGTGATATCTGATATATTAGGTATTAATAAAGCAGGCTGCTTTATGCTGTTTATATTGGTAATATGATTCTGGATCTTATCCCCAGCTGAGAGGAGTAGGAATGTAGATTTTCCCCTGTATATTATTGCCCAGCCATGGCTAATCAAGTATACAATATATTCGAATTTTTGTGTATTATTTTATTTTTGATTGACTTTAATTAGAACCAGCTCTCTATATAATAAATAGATATATTAAATGAGGAAAGGAGGGAGAAATGGCTAAAAGGCATAGAGAATGTGACTAAATAAAATTCAATAAAAAACTCAAAGGAATGTGCAGCCTTGCACTTCATCAACAGTTTTACAGTATTTCACCCATAATTGCCAGCACCAATCCCACCCATGCCTACAGCAGTGGTCTGTCCCAGAGGCACCAGTACCACACAGGGCTCAGGATCTCCATCTGCATTAACCAAGGGGTTCATGGGGAATTGCAAAGGGGAATTTCAAAAGTGTTATAGCACGGTGTGGAAAGCATTGTTTCCTCTTGACTGTGGGTGAACGGTGAAATTTAGAGATACCAACTAGTTCAGATAAAATAAGTCTCTGTTGAAGCTCTGCTTTGAAATGACATGTAAGAAGTTGTGCACGTCCCTTTGTCTTTCCTCATACACACGCTTTCCAGTTTCTCACAAGTTTTCTTCTGGATTATATTCAAAGTCCTGCTATGACTATTGTCAGTGACAAAACTCAGATGTCATCAGGCACCTTCCCACTGAGAGAAAATCCTCTTTGTTTGAATGTCCAGCTCTTCTCAAGGAATGTCTAATACTTCCATTAATTCAGTCAGCACTGACCTTAATTTGCTTGCTCCTGGATAGGAGATGTGATCACATAAACCACTTGCACAAACTCCTGGGTTTATCCAGCTGAGGAAAAGAGTGGCTGGCCTGCCTAGTATCACAGCACTTGATGCCTGTTCTGCAGGGCTTTTTGCATAACATCTGGGGAGCGCCTACTTCTAAGGAAGTTTGAAAATGGTCCCTTTCATCAGCATCAGATCCCATTGTATTCAATGAGAGCTGCAGGTGTTCTGTACCACTTGGGGCCAGGCCCTTCATCATAATAAAAAGGCCAGATTTGAGCTGGAAGCTCTGTCATTAAAACTGCCTGTAGTGTATTAGTAATCTGCTGAACCTCCTAGAGGCCCAGAGAAACCTTCTGCTGTGTTACTTTAACTCTTTGTGATTATCAGAACAGTGAGGATTTAAGAAGGGGCACATTAAATTCATGTCACGTCCCTTCTCTGGGTTGCCCAAAGACTAATAGACCCAACAAAACCTTTCTTGGGAATACAAAATAAAAGGAGCTCTCTCTGAATGAGATAGCACTGACTGTCAGAAGTGTCCACAATGTTGTTCAAGATGACTGACAGCCTCTCCCTCCATTTTATTATTTTACAGCTATTTTAATGTATTGAACACCTGGAGATGCTTAGGAGAATTTCCAAACCATTTTTAGTGCCTCTAATCCACACACCGAATCCATTAGCTGCCAAACTCTCCCCCAGAAGTGAGCACCATTTTGTGCAAGGGTGTTCAGCACAGGGTATGGGGGACATTTCTTCTCCAGACTTGGGAAGTGTGTTCAAGGGGACATTGCAATCCCGAGGGCACCCTGATGACTTCTGCTTTTACTGGAAACAACAGGACAGACATGGGAAGGGAGCAGTGACTGCATAGAGACCCATTCTGGCACATTCCCATGGTGGGTAAATCTGCTGATAGGCACCACATGGGTCATCTGCTACCCAGGCGGTGATGTGGAAACCTATGGAAGCAGGGTGCAACATGCTCCTGCACTGCCAGCCCAAGAGTCACTGTCACCTGGCATGGATCAAAGTGGTGCTTTGGTATTGTGAGATCAGCCGGAGGGATATACAGGAAGAACAAAGACTAGGCTACTCCGAGAAGGCTAAATGGAATAAGGAGCCTGGCTCTTCCTGTCATATTCATTAAAACCAAATTATTGGATCAGAATGGCTGTTCAAATTGGTTCAACTAAATATTAGGATATGACCCAAATCTATCCAAGTGAACATATGCATACGCTTTTCTGAAGCTCAAAAGATTTAGTCAGTCAAAATTTAAGAAAGGGAAGAGATTTGCATTCCTGGGGTAGGTAGTTGTTTATTTTATATTTCAATTTTCACATAAGTCTGTGCTTGCTGGAGTCAGCAAAGAACAGAAATTGTAACCCAAGAGATCTGTGTAGTGTCTTGGATAATCTAAAGATGAGGTTTGGAAAAGCTTCTGAGAAACTTCCAAGAATCTATAGCCAAATTTTCTATTTGCCAATCTCTGTTGTTGGAATGTTTCTCCCTGTCTAAAGCCACGACTTGTACAACTCAAAAGGGTCCACAGAGAGATTTTAATTTCTTTTTCTTTTCCTTTTTCATCTCATGAGATTCTGCATGTAATTTTATAATGAGCCAGAGGCCACAGTGATGTGAGCTTGAAAAAACAGGGTTGTAGCCACAGCAAATTGCAGAGGGTGTGAGGAATTAATAGCATCATGCTATAACTTCATGACATAGCAACATATGACACCATGACACAATTTTATCATAGCATATACTATAATTTTTTTACACTAGAAACAGACCTGAAAAAACCCCAAGGTAATCCCAGCCTCTGAGATCTGGCTCCTAGTCCACCTTTTGCAAAGCCTGTAACAGGCAAAATTTGGGACCAGAAGCCAATCTATTTTGGGATCATATCCATGCAGATCCAAAATTTCTCTAAATGTGGCCCTGTCTTTGTTTCATGCAGAGCTCAGTGGTGTGAAGCTGCTATCACTGGGGAAGGGAAGGGAAGGGAAGGGAAGGGAAGGGAAGGGAAGGGAAGGGAAGGGAAGGGAAGGGAAGGGAAGGGAAGGGAAGGGAAGGGAAGGGAAGGGAAGGGAAGGGAAGGGAAGGGAAGGGAAGGGAAGGGAAGGGAAGGGAAGGGAAGGGAAGGGAAGGGAAGGGAAGGGAAGGGAAGGGAAGGGAAGGGAAGGGAAGGGAAGGGAAGGGAAGGGAAGGGAAGGGAAGGGAAGGGAAGGGAAGGGAAGGGAAGGGAAGGGAAGGGAAGGGAATCTGGCATTGGGTCTCTGGGGTGAGACCTCCAGTGGTTAAGGATGTGGAAACAGTCTCAGCCCTTGTGGTGAGGGTTTGCAAAACATGAGCTACAAGGCAATTTCTGTACGTTTGCATGCTCCTGGTTGCAGCCCTCCTTTGAAGGATGGGAAAGATTTCAAGCTCAGGGTCTGGACTGCTCATGTTTGGAGGCCTGAATAGGCTGTCTCATACAACAAGTACCACTGCTCTTTCTTCCAATTAATCTTATGTAGCTTTACTGACAGAGCAGCTTCTTGGGCATCCAGAAGCTGTGTGTCCAACACAAAGAAGGACAGACTTCTCATTTAGTCATGTTTTAGGGCATCCAAGAAGTAAAGTATCACCACACATGAAAATACAGGCCTTCTTTTTTTTTTTTTTTTTTTGTACTGTCACCTTTTGCGTTAGAACAGTTCTTTTCCTTCACCCTTATAACTACAACAAAAAGCTATTCTAAATCAATATTTCAGGAATTTCTTTTCTCTATCTCAAGCCTTCATCTGCTACAGAAAGCCTTGGAATCAGGTGGTTAAACCAATTCTCTTCTTCTGCTGAGGTCTCAGAGGCTATTACCTGTTCTAGAAAGCATGTAGCTTTGTTACCATGCTGTAAATCATCGAGCTCTCCCTGGAGATTCAGCCAGACTGAAAAGAGCACCCTGGATGGAACTATCAAGAGAGGAAGAAACTATTTCCAAGAGTGGGACATGGGAGCACATTCTTTTCTTGCCCATGTTGTATTTTCCTATCCTTAAAGATGCAGGGAAAACAATCATAAGAGCTCGGGGTGGTTCTGCATTGCAACACACCTGACCTCTGGGGAAGTCTGAGCCTCGACAAGGATTCTGGTGTCTCTCACAGCAATGCCTCACTCGTCACCCCCGTGCTTTGTCTTCCTGTCCTCTCTCCTGCTGTCTTGTGGCCCGCCTGGCAGTGCCAGTGTTTTGGCATTAGTCCTTGTGTTGGACTGTGTTTGTTAAGATGTATGTTAAGATATATTTCCATTTCCAAACACACTGAGAGAAGACATGAATTACAAATATTATGATGCATTAAGCTAACAGGCAATGGTTAAATAAGAAAGCTGAACGGCAGGGATAAAGGAAAATAACTGGAATTCCATCAAAAGAGAAGATGAATGAGCAGAACTACACTGACATCTGCTGGCCCATACATCAGCGCTGGTATTGTTACTGCCACCAAGAATTGCAGCTGTGATGAGGAAAAATGACACATTAAACTCAATAAATCCTTCAAAGATACCTGCCATTCCACCACACTTATACATCACCTACTGCCCTGCTGCACTCTCTGGTCATCTGGGCAGGATCTCTTAGGGAAGAAGTTTTTATATTTGTACAATAGCAGGTTGTATTTCTTTTTCCTTTTTCCTTTTTTTTTTTCTTGTTTTGTTTTGAAGCACGCAGTATTTCAGGATGCTGGAGCTCTGCATGAACTGCTGGGCTTGCAGAGATCCTGCACAGACAGTCAGTCCACGTGCAGGACCTGGTTCCATACAGTTTGCACTCCAAATCCCCCACATGTGGAACACCATAGCTTGTGGTCCTGCACCCCTGCACCCCTGTACATGCACCCAGAAAATCCTGTAACTCAGTGAACTTGCTGTGTAAGCACTGATCAATTCTCCAGCACATATGCATTTGGTCTGATGACTCCTACAGAATCATCATGTAGCCCTTAGGCATTTGTTTCTGTCCAGGAAATTTTGCAGTGAGATGTGGAAGCAACTGCTTTCAGACTTTGAAATTTTGGCGGATAGCAATTTATATATTTTTTAATGAAGATACATAATTTTTAACTAAGTATAATTTTTCATCTAGGGGAAAGAGGCTCTTTAGGAAAGAAGGCTGTTACACTTATCAGAAGATACATATGCAGCAGTGTGATTTTGAATATCTTATTGCATATTCACCCATCTTTACAAATCTTTCAGAGAGATGTTGGGGTTTTTTGTAACACTGAATCCTCATTTTTCTAAATTGTGAAGAGTAAAATGAATGCACTCAAAACACATGTTCATTTAGACTCATATATACTGGGAGAGCTACATGTGGGAAGAGGAGGCTCTAAAGACAGTGGGAAATTAAGTTTTTTCCTATAACTTAGTGACTTCTCTACAATTTGTACATATTAATAAAGAACTAAAGCACAGTCCTTATAACACAAGCTAAAAAATACTGTGATATTTTTGAAGAATGAAGAAAAATCCATTTAGTTACCTCTCAAAAAGACACCTCCTCAAAACATTATTTTCATTTATTTTCATTATTAGTAAGTTAACAATGATATTCTATTTCTTTTACTGAAAAAATAACAGCCTTTTGGTAAGCAGCTGATACAGTTGAAAATATGCAACCCGCACCCTTTCTGTCTTAATCGGGGTGACAAGGGGGTGGGGCTGGACCATCTGAAAAGGAGCTCTGCTCTCCGCTCCCTTTCCAAATCACTGCTGTGGGATTTCTCTGGGTGGATTTTGATTGTTCTGCTTTTACTGCACGCAGAGCGTCTTCTTTGCACATCTAAGTGCAGAGGCGAAAAGATCTCGCTGTTCTTGCTGTTGAAAGAGTAGGGCAAAGAACAGACTTGCATTCATACATGAAAACCCAGACATTTGTTGGAAGTCATTGTTCCTTAACCATTACCAAAGACTGAAAGGAAGCAGCTGGACGAAACAATCAAAATACGTTCCAAAGCATGGATAAAAATCAGTTACAATATTTCTGGCTGGTTCTCATGATTATTAACAGCAATTAAGTCCATTTCATAAAACAATTCTAAGAAAACAAAATTTAGTCTTATACTACCCAAGCAAATTCACCCCCAGCCTGTCTTCCCCCAGAATTTCTCCAAGTCAGAAGACCTAGGAGGCTTCTGCAACTAAGCTTATCAAAGAGAAGGTTAAGGGGTAACTTGATCAAACACTATTTTTATTTCAAGAAGAAATACAGAGATGATAATAAAATTTTCAGTCCACTAGACAGAGGTATAATAAGAGCAAAAAAAAAAAAAAATTACTAAACCTGGTAAGAACAGAGCCACTAGCAAAGAAAAGGAGGCTTGATGGGATTGTCACCTCTCTGTTTTCAGAAGCTAATGCTGATCCAAATAATCAGAAGCAGGGTGCTTTTCAAACAGTGTTAGGATTTGAAAGGGTTTGGTTTAAGTTTCTTCTTTTAATGGGCATATTTTCTATATTGTGCTACTCATACAAATTTTAAGACTGTAAAGAGAACATTCTGTTCATCTGATATTCTGTCTTGCTTTGGCCAAAATATTCCTAAGTGTTAATTGCCACTTTGAGATCAACAGATGCTCCTGATTTGAATTATATTGAGCTTTTAAAAAATCATTCTAGATTTGAAAAATATCCAGCATTAGAAATTCCACTGAAATAACAATACACTGGTTTAAAGACCAATTACTGTTGCAGTTCAAAACATTCACCTCATTTCCCACTTGATTTTGTCTATTTTCTGGACTGACATTCTTGTGATATCTCTATCTGCCAGACTAGAGTCATCTCTTATTCTGTTTCTGCTCCTTAGGAAAGTATTAGCTGTCTGTGATAAAGTTTCTGCTTCTACTCTTCTCTGATAAGCCAAAAGGATTGAACATCTTCATTCTTTCACTATAAACAACATACTCTGTGTTTCTCGCTATTTCCAAAGACATTTTCCTGAGACCTCTTCTAATTCCCAATATTATTCCTGAAGGGATTATTTCCCTTCAGCAGGTAGCTAATGTAGGCAGCTGGCAGGGCACAGCCAATGTGGTGAATCTCAATGAGCTACAATAACTTACCCATCATTGGGGAGCCAATTCTGCATGAGCCAAAAGGGTGCTGTACTTTTAAAATACTGCAGCTTGTGTCGTTATTTTGCCTTGACAAACAAGGTTTATCATCCAGATTTAATGAGTTATGGAGATGTTATCTGACTAGCTGGACAAATATGGTATAGACTGTCACTTAGTAATCGTCACAAATGAAAATAAATCCTTACATGTCTGAGTGTTTCTGGAGGTGTGCCACGTCCAGCCACACAAATAGCAACTTGCATCAAAGTAATAACAACATACAGATTTTCAAAACCAAGGCCATGTACCCCACAAAAATCTGTCAGGAGATAACTGTGTCTCTACTGGCTCTCCAGATAAGTTCTTAAGTCTCTTTAGGTTTGAGTACCTCAGTGATGCACTGTGCTTGGAACTTCCCCAGAGACTTTAGCTGATGCTGATAAAGGTCTTTTTTTCATTTAGCAAAGGTAGCTGTGTCAAACATATGTCATCTTTTCTCAGTTGTAGAGGCTTTCTACATGCTTTTGAGTTCAAGTAGGTGGGTTTTCTTAATCTACTAATGTCTGATCTCATTTGACTACAATAATCTTAAAAATGTTCTGGTGGAGGTGTAGATTCCTGATAACAAGCTTCTTTCCTTCTATTTGAAGAACCTGTTAGATGTAGCCTTTGAGTGTCTTTGGACGATGGGTTGAAAACCACTGACTCTGTGTTCTTGACAGCTGCATGCAGTGGCTATACTGAAGATGCTATCTCAAAAGTTGAGATCAAGAACAGGCAAGCTGAAACTCTGATGAAAGTGTATTATAGCAACTGAACTTGTGCATTTTATCAGCACAGAAGTGCTGATAAAATGCACATTTTAAGGCACATTGCATAAAATCTTGCACAAAATCCTTTCTGGATGCAGGTTTGATCAAAAATAACCCTGGACTAAATCTGAGATGGTTGTTTTTCATTCCATTCAATTAAGACAATGATTGTGATTGTCAGTAAAAGGGATTTCCCAGAACGTTTTGTATCTACTTTGTAATCAGTTAAAAATTTAAATGATAAATGTAGTTGTGGATTTATGCAGTAAAATAGATTTTTCATGGACAGTCTTGACAAACATGTTTAAGAATAGAAAGGAAAAATTATTTTATGTCCTGTGTTGACTCCACAAATGAAGAAATAACAGGGATATGATTCAAAACCTTTCCTAGGTCAATTAAACACTTGTCTCCAAATCAGAGCAGCACCGCACCCTCATTTTCTGGGAATAAATCCATTAATGAATGAATGAAAAATTTTAGCTTGTAGCAAAGTTTTGCATTCAGTAAAAAAATGTGGCAGAGGTTGAATTTTATTACAGTCCTGAGACAGAGTTATAAAAACAGAGCAATTGGCAGACACGAGGTCTGTAATGTAAAAAAACAGAAAATGCAATGCCAAATGCAGGAGAACAATGAGGACAATGGCAGAAAGAAAACAAGAACAGCAATATTATTTAGATCCACACTCCCATGACAATCACGGAACAGATTCTGTGTCTTCAGTGTTCCTGTTTGTAGTGCAGCTTCCTCGCTGGGTTTGTGTTGACACCAGTGGCACACATCTCTCCAGTGAAATCACCCAAATAGGGATTGCCAAGAGCCTGGTGCAACTTCAGCTGGGCTTCATCACTCCCTGGACAATTGGCCATGACACACAACAGTGTATGCTGGGAGCCGACCTTATTACAGAGAATAAATCTTTTGCACGTGGGGCACGTCAACCATGTGGTGCATATGCAGATCCACTGTGCAGCACAAGTGTAATATGGCAGGCAGATGTTGTGCTGGATCACTTACTTTTGTTTCTTTTAGTGTTGTCAGTTCTATTTAGACATCATGATGCACATTGCCACAAGACCCATGAGTAGTATAGCAATACAAAAGAGAAAATCCACAATTCTCCAGACACTGAAAAGGTAAACATGTCATGTTGCTTGGGAAAAGGTTTCTGGAAGGTAAAACACGGTTATGATAAAATCTTAAGGGTGCTGTAGGATGCTGAAATGCCTCAGTGGATGTGGCTGGGGCCATATCCAGTAACACATTCTTTACTCTGCATTACCCAGTTAAGGGCATGAGCACAAAAAACCCACTTAAGTCCTCTCAGGTAAATCTAAACCACAAGGTATCTCCAGTCTCAAATACACCATGCAGTCATGATATCCTACTACTTTTCCATGCTTTATTTGAGTTGAGTGGGTTACCTAGATCACTATACAGTTCACACAGTGAGCAAGCAAAGAGGCATTTAGTGTCTCCCCTCCAAATCTGACATGGGAACCAGCCAGCTCTCGTGGTGCCAGAGCAGCTGAGTCATGCAGATCTCAGAGCTCTTCTTTATGTGTGAAAACACAAACCAGTGTGGCTGCAGGCTTTGCTCCTTTTATCCTTCCTTCTTCTCCCAAGGCCAGACTAAGCAAAGGTGAAGGTTGGGTGAAAAAAAAAGCAAACAAAGCAAAACCAAAACCCCAGAAAATAACAGTCCCTGATAGAAATATATAGTGGAGAAATAAAAAGTGTCCTTTCCTGTGCTCTTAAGTGCCCATTTCCAGCCTCTTACAGTTGTCCTTCGACAGGCAACTGGCAAAGCAGAGAGAGAAGGGACAGAATAAATCTGTCCTCCAGGAAAGTGGCATTCTGGGTCCTGCAGGTTCACTCTTCACCCTTTCCTTTTTATTTCCTCGGGGGCAGCAGCGAAGGTTGATGATGCCCTGGGCTCCCAGTTCATGGGCCACTGGCTTTTCCTTCCGTCCCCTGCTGGGCCTCTGTCATAATGAGAAGTAGCAGTTTTCAAGGGTAACATTTTACATGCCATAGCTGTCTCTTTCTAGGTACAGGAAGGTCTGCACAAGAACTTACACTGTGCACGCATGGCTAGGTAAGAATTTCAAATAGTAAAAGTAATAATAATAATAAAAAATACCATTCCCAAAGTATTAATTTATTTCTGAAGAAAACCGCATTGAAGTTTGGAGATGAAAATGAAATACACTCAAATTTCATAAGAAGTGTATGGTTAATTCCTTTTATATGAAAATCATATAACACAGATTTGCAGATTATGCACGTCTTTCAGTGACACCAGTTGGAATTATTACGTCAGTACCTTTGAAAATCTTAAATCTGTAAAGAATGTTTAAATTCCAATTAAAGGAATTGCTAGCTATAGTTAATTAAATGTACTAGTAAAAAATTTTACTTAAAATATTCTTTATTCATCATGATGTATTTTTGAATCTCATAAAACAAAATTACAGTCACTTTGAAAAGAAGCTATTCACAAAATTGTCTGTTTCCTTTAAATAGTTTATGTGTTTTCTGAAATTTGCCACTGTATGAAATTATGTTATTTTCAGAAATAAGAAAATTGCCATCTAACAGTCTTTTATAGTTTTGGGTTGGCTTGGTCTATTTTCTCCTTCCTTTGTTCCTCCATAGCAAGACAGGAAACAAAGGAAAAAAGAGGACAAATGGAAAGAATAGGAAACTGAAAATAATTTTTACAAATACTGACACCCTCCCCAAGTCAAATACAAAAATGTTTTAATTTTGAGAACAAACTGATTTTAAAAAATCATATAAACAGTCCTCTGAACCTTCTCAAAAGATGTCAATAATTACATTTTTTGACATTTTTGTGGAAAATATAATTAGTATTAACAGTATTTTAGAAATATCACCAATCTTTTCTGATAGCTTTCTGATCTTTTATGTGGACGTTATGAGAAAGACAGTATTGCAATTGCATGTTAAAATAAATGGGAAATTTATTAAATAATTATCATGCTTTCTAGCTTCTTCTATTTTTTGATATAGAAATAGTGATAAATTGTTTCCTGTATTTTTAAAGATATTTTAAAATATTACCAAAATTCATTGTTAATTAAATATTATTTGATGATGAAAAACCAATAGAAACCATTAATTCATTGCAAGAATTCCTGCATGGTATTGAATGCCCACGATACATTAATATTGCAGATTATATCCGAAAAACAAGCTAAAGTCTGGGTGCCTCTTCAAACCTGTCAGAAATGAATCTTCATTCATTGTTAAAGGTTAATTAAAATAAAACAGCCAACGTAGTCCTGAGCTCAGCATATCAGAGCAAGAAGCAGAAGATCTGGATTCCAGACCCTTCCTCTGCAAGACTAGCATAATGTATTGTTTTCCCATGATTTATTTGTGTTGTGAGAGCTCCTAATGACCCCCTGGTGACAGAGAAAGAGAGAAGGATTTCTCTAAGACAGTGACGGCTCTGAAATCCCAGATCTTCTGAGTTCTTGTCCAGCGTTCAGAGACCACACTGTCTCTTTTAATTATTTGTGAAATGTTGATTTCCTGCTTCCACATACAGGATAATATTAAAACTGCAATTAAAGGCATTTAAAGAAGAAGATTAGAGAGACATGTGTCCCAGGAATTGCCATGCTGGGTGGCAATTCTATATTCTCAAAGCAATCAGATCACTACACTGTTACAGATCTGCATGTCCACCTTGAAATTGGTTTTCCAAACAGCCAGCCTTCCTTCCTTCCTTCCTTCCTTCCTTCCTTCCTTCCTTCCTTCCTTCCTTCCTTCCTTCCTTCCTTCCTTCCTTCCTTCCTTCCTCCATTCTCATTTTAATTTATTTTCTTTTTTTCAAATTTCAGCAGGGAATTCTCCCTTGTCACCCACTGTTTGTCCTTGATTTCCCCTATCACGGTCCATCAGCATCAGACAGGGGTTTTCCTTAATAAACAATTTCTGAAATTAAAGTTCAGGCTCTACCTTTAGCTTCCAACACTCTGTGATTTCCATTATGCATAAGATGCTCCAAGAGATGTTCTTGGAGAGAAAAGTCAGAGCAGCAAAAGGCTGCACAACACATCTCTGTGCACAGATTCACTGCCCAAAGAAATACCTGTGCAGCCATGACATGGGGATGCCATACTGCACTCGTTCTGAGGACAGTCCCACTCTCTCCCAGTGGCTTTGGCTTTACTTCAGGGAAGGAGTAACCTCATGTTTTCTCATCCCAGCCTGGCTTCCCAGTACAGAGACACTCATAACTAATTACTGGGACTTCAATTCTTGCCCTGACCAGCTGTGTCAAAGCAAGGATGCCATGGGCTCCCCTGTGCTCTAAGATCTATAATTCAACTTCCATATAAAACAAGTCAATATTGGACAAAAGAATGACATTTTAAAATCATAAAATAAGTAGTTTGGTATTTACCTAAGATGCTCTTTTCTTCCCATAATTTTATATAACATGTGGTGGTCTGTTTATATTTCTCCTTTTTACACAAGTGGAGTAATTCTCTTCAGTTTCAGAAGATGCCTGGGCAAGTGAAGAAGCACAGCCATCAAGAAGAGACAGAAGAGGATGGGCAGCCTCTGGATACACTGAATTTGTTATGCTCTGAAAGAAGTTAGGACCCACATAACTTGTGGTTTTCTCTCTGGTTAAAATAGTGTTTCGAAAAAAATTCCTGATTCAGGCAGTGTAAAAGACACCCAGAAGTTAACACTCCCTGCTCCACTGCACCAACTCACACTGGCCCTGTGCAGGTCGGCACAGTGGGAATCACTTCCCATCTTGCAGCAATAACTAAATTCAAATGCAGTCAGGGGCTGCAGAAGCTGTGTGCTGCTCCTCAGAGGCTCAAGCACCCACGCTGTGTAGCCTCTGCTGGTGGGAGTAGATTGGTCTGCAGGATCAGCCTTTATGACTGCTTGCCAGAAAGTTCTCAAGATACCATTTCCTTTAGTGAGCTTGGTGAGCTAAGAAAAAGCAACTTTGCCTATGCTATGAGCTGGCCTTACTGCTGGGTTAGTGCGAGCATGATCACTTTTTCCACCTCTTAATGATGAAGGGTTAAAGAAAAACAACTGAGTTGATGTATATGGTGTGTGAAAACATCTCTTTACCAAAAATTGAAGAAACATAGCAGGTGTTCATTAGTAAACAGACTAATGACATCCACCCAAACTTATCTAAAATTAATATCAATGGGGAAGGAATTACCAGTGCACCAGAGCATAGGAAAACGCACAGGTGTCAACCTGAAGTTAGTGAAGATTAGGGTTGGGGTTTTTTCCTTCTCCTCCTGTCTTTTGCTGCTGATCTTTTTGTTTCATTTTGTTTACTTGTTGGCTAAGTTCTGCTGGTTTTCCTTTCATTTATTTTCACTATTTTATCTTGAAGTTCAAATAATTTGTTCTGGCCAACTAATTCTGAAAAGCTGCTACATGTTCACTTTGATCATTATCTGACTCTCTCTTTTTCCTTCCAGTTTTTTCTTTTAGCTGTTGAAATGCCACAACAGAGGATATTGTTTTGGAATGTAAAAGGCATTGTTTTCTACAACTCCTGTTTCAAAGACCACTTGCTAAACAAGACTGAGAACTCAAGCAGAGAGGAAAGAGAGATGATATTTAGATGATTATTTTAAAGATTTGATCTTTCACAGTTACTCAAAACACAAGGCCAGACTATTCAATTAGGCACTAAGCCATTTTTCATGGCTTGCAAATTAATTATTGAAACTGGAACCTGTCACCAACTCCTCATCTCTCCAGACTTTTTTTGAGGATCCAGAACAAAGCTGAGTGATAGGACCAGGGTCACCAAATTGCTCATGATGAGCCAAAAAAGGAAGATGGGTCCTTCCATGTTTCTGAACTCACCCAAACACTGGGGAAAGCATTTGTAGAGAGTATCCCACACTGGCCACATGCAAGACAAAATGAGTTTAAACTGAAAGACGACAGGTTTAGATAAGATATTAGGACAAAATTCTTTATTGCGAGGGTGAAGAAGCACTGGAACAGATTGCCCAGAGAAGCTGTGGATGCCCCATCCCCGGGAGCGTTCAAGACCAGATTGGATGGGGCTTTGTTCTCATGGAAGGTTCTCTGTCCATGGCAGGGTGATAGATCTAGATGATCTTTAAGGTCCCTTCCAACCCAAGCCACTCCATGGTTACATGAAAAGTTACTGCAAAACTAGGCTAATCACTTCTCCAGCTCCAGGACCACTGTAAACAGCAGCCATTTCTGCTGTGGATTATGTATCCATAAGAAGGAATTTTCTAGGATAGAGGAAGCAAGGTTGCTTTGTTTTTTGGTTTGGTTTGGTTTGGTTTGTGGGGTTTGCTTGGCTGCTTTTTTAGGGCTTTTTTATTGCTGCCCTTGTTTGGGTGCTTTGCTTGGTTATTTTTTTAATAGCTATCCTCCTCCTTCTGTGAAAGATGTGAGGAGTTTTCTGCTACATGGGCAAGCTTCCCACTGGCTGATTGGAACCTTTTAAATGGGCATCAGCTGATTGGAACCTTTTAAATGGGCATCAGCTAACACCACATTGCCCAGCTCAACAATTGCTGTGGCACACTGACAACCTTGAAATATTCCAATGGTCAGCATTTGCATTTGTACTGCCAGCATATCTCTGATCTGCATTACCATTCTGACCCCTCTTTCCTGTTCTTATGCACTGTGACTGACCTTCACAAAGATACAAATTCCAGTTTACTTCACTTCAAATGCAAGAGTGTGAGTCAGCCCCCTGAGGGAATAGCAAGGAATTCATTATAGCAACACAAGAGAAAGATGTGGAGGAAGTAATGTGTTTTCTTTACACAAAAGGGAAAAGGAATAGATGTGAGAGCATCAAGCAAAGCCCAAGAAATCTTGAGATGTAATCTGACATAGTGGCACTGAACTCAATTCTTATTGTCTGTAGGTGTATGGCCTTATTAAGGCTTAAAAAGTAAGCCAAGTCTTGTCTGATCCCTGCTGCAGCCTGCCAAGCAAAGCAGCTGCTTCCAGAAGTGGAAATCTTCATGATCAATATAAAACCACAAGAGGTACCACACTATTGTGGGTGAGATCTTTCAGAAAAATAAAAAGCCAAGATTCCTGAGTCACAGAAAATAGAAGAGGGCAAGACCTACTCTGTTTTCTTCTCTACCCCACTATTGGTGTTGTCTTAGACATATCTGTCATGTGCTCCATCAGCATGACTGCTTTTCAAAAGGTCCTAAGGAAAGAGGCTTCCAATGGAGTACAAGACTCTCCTGAAACCAAATATCTGTTAAGGATCCCATTATCTTTTCCCCAAGGAAAAGCTGTTGGCCTTGCTTCTCCTTCCAACTGAGTAAATAGCATTCTGATTATTCTAATTCTTTCCAAAGCTAATTTTCCACTTTCCTATCCTCCTCTTCACTTCCAGTGATATAATGCCAGACAGTGCAACATTGAGCTAAAAATCTGTCCTGTTCCACCAAAGGTATGGCTGCATTTAGAAAAGTGCCTCACATGTGAGGTCCTTACCAATAAAAAATACTATACAAGGGACATATTTTACTGCCATCCGCTCAAAATACAGTTGAAAAAAGGCAAAGAAACTCTAAAAGTTGACAAGTAACATGAGCATATTTTTGTACTGGATCCAGTGAAGATGGATCCAAATTAATTTCAGCAGGAATCCAGAAGCCTGTGTTAGTGCACGGAGCAACATATCCTCTGATGCTTTTGTTGGTAGGAAAGTAGAAATCATGTGGATTTCTAAAAATGTTTTATCCTCTCATGACTGGACAGAAAGACCTAATTATTAGTAATTACTGCCCAGCTAATTTTATTTACAATTTTAATGAAAATTAAATTTTAAAATATTTTCTGTTCTTAACATACTTGCATTAAAAAGCACATTTTTTTCTGTATAATTTTTAGCATAGTGGTTTTGTGATCCAGAATGCTTTGAAAAGTAATTGGAAATAGTTGCAGTCCTGCCCATTTTTACTATTTCCTGTATTTTTTTCTCCTCTAAGCTGCCACCTACCACTAATTTTTATTTTCTTCTCGAAAGAATGCTTGCATGCAACTTGGAAATGCCTTTAAAAAATAATCACCCACCAGCATAAAAAGTGCTAAACTGTGGCTAAAATTCTTGCATGGATAGATAGATAGATAGACGATATGGTGCAAATTTTTGTTTCAGAAACATTCAGCAAGATTCACAAAGAAGAGCTAAATTCTCAGTACAGTGCACAGATGGAATTAATGGCAGTTCAAAACTCTACTAAAATCTGGAAAAGTCCAATATCCATTACCAAACTGGCCCAGAGTTCCTATTTCTCAGAAATTAGGTCGTTTCTTCCAAGCATGGGACTTGGATTAAACTTTCGGCTGAAATTGTTTTAAATACTTTTCACTGTTTGTTTTTAAAACAGATGTTCTTTGATACAGCGGCTTCAGGAGGGTGCGGATTTTCACGTGTTCTGCAGATTGCAGCTCTGTTTTCCTGCAAAGCTCCTTCTATCAGTCACACAGTATCTCAACTTATTTACAAGCACTCAAGGAAATGGAAGAAAATATTGAGTTATTTGGCAGCCACCAGGACTCCACTCCTTGACAAAACAGAAACAGGTACCACAGAATAGAATTCATAAAATCAAATAAGGTAGAAATGGAAAAGACCTTCCTTACCTCATTGTGACAGCGCTAGCCACTTTCCCAAGCACTCACATTCCTGTGCTCTGCCCTAGTATTACCTGTTCCTGAGGACAATTTTCCTGCCTTTAAAGCTACAGCTACTCAGCTTTTCAGATTTACAGCTGCTGAGAGTTGAGCAAACCTGCTAATGTTCACATCAGGGCAAATAAGTCTTGACCAAAGTCTGATAAGGTTTTAATGCATAAAGATGTGATTCCACCGAAGTCTACACACCTAAACCTGCCACCCCTCTTCAGCTTCCCTCTTTCTAGGAGACATGGTTATTCTTTTCCTCTTTAGCTTGGTGCCTTGAGGTAAGTCCATGGGTACAGGCCCAGAGATTGGGGTCCCTTCCCACCCGAGGCATGAGGATGGGAAGAAAAGCTGCCCCTAGCAGCTGGGGAGCACCCAGAATAGCAAGGGGCTTGTATAGCCAAAAAGAGCCATGGCACAGACTTCCATGTTTTATTATCTCCATGGTGTATGGGGGTAATGATTCCCACTGTGAGCTGCCCCTGTAGCAATATTTTCTGGAAGCCACTCCTGAGGCTAAACTGGCATTACTGATACCTGCAGAGCCCCTGACTTCCCTGCTAAAGCCATACAATGGGACGTTATTTGTACTCTGGCACTACTGGTATGGACACAAGAATGCTAGGAAGCAGCCTAGATAACTTCATTTTATATACACTACAGAACAAACAGCTCATGCTTGCAGCTTTCAGAAGTCACTAGAGATCTGGGTCAGATTCAAATCAGCAACCTAGAGGTGAAAGTCTCTGTATCCCATTACCAAATCCTGAGACATCCAGTCCCCCATGCACATATTAATAGTTGATCATTATGAATTCCATGTTGGGATAATTAATTACCGCATCTGAACTCTGCCTTAGGAATTATTAGATCATTTGGGGCCTGTAATTTATTTTATTTAGCACTGTATGAAAACTGTTGCTCTTTTTTTTTTTTTTTTTAAATCTCCTATACTTTAGGCTTTGAGAAGTACATAGTGTTTTCTGCAAAACGCAAACCACAAAACAAATATATCTCTTATTGGGCCTGGAGTAGTCCTACAGGATTTGTTAGCAGGCTCTGATGATAGACGTGAGCAGCCATGCATCCAGCTAATGAGCTGGCCCAAGGGATAAAGAACACACCAAGCCACTAGCAATGGATGTGGAAAAAGAGCCAGGGGAATGATAGAGCATGTTGCCAAATGATGAGTCTTAAAGGTGGCTTCCCATATGAAATTAAAGGTTTTTGCAAAAGCAAAATCTGTTTTTCTCACTCAAAAATAAATCAGATAGTCAGACACATTCACTTCTGAAATGAATGTTCTCTCTGACTCCATTATGTTCTTAACAAGATGAGCTCGCTTTTAGAGAGCCAAATCCTTCAGACGTGATTTAACCTGCACTTTTGGGAGGCTTTGGTAGGTGTTGTGTAATGAGTCCTGAATAAAGACACAGTTGAGGACTGCAGAAATTTTGGTCCTTTGTGGATAGGAGTTATAATTCCAAAGAAGCTGTAAGGAGCCTATTCTACACATAGAAAGGTAAGGAAAAATATCTCCTTTTTTTTTTTTTTTTGTACAGACCCTGCTTGCTATTCTGTTCTTTGCTGCAGGGATTTGTCTTAGTTAGGTCAGAAATTCTCTTCAATCTGAGGGCCAGATTCTGCCCTTCAGTACATGTGTGGAATTTATTCCTTGAAATATATATTTTATTTGTAGTAGTGTAGACTAAAATGCTGTCTATTGATTTTTTTTTTTTTCACACAGAATACTTTGTGTTGTTTTCACGTGTGTCAACAATTGGTAGGTATCTAACTATAGAATAGAAAGTGTCTCAGGAGATGTAAAAATACAATCCAGGTTTGTTAACATTTGTAAGCATCTATAAGGTTCAACCTGGGCAAGACCTGTCTGCTTTACCCTAAATAATGCAGCTAATTTTATTTCCCAGAAAAGGCTCAGGAAAACAACTGCATGAAACACAAAACAAGTACACTGATAGTTTTGTTTTCTAATGATTTCTTTCTTCCATCTTCAATCACCTGCTGATAATTGACCCTGTAGTCCTAGAAAATTCCCATGAATCCTACAAGAAATGCACTGGCTTCTCTGAGCTTTATCTTAGACAATACTCAGAAAACCTCTGGTTTGTGTCCTGCAAAGGGCACTGGAAGAGGATCTTAATTTTATCATAATTTTCTGTCCTTTGGTATTCTCAGTACTCACCTCTACCTCAGCTTACACGGGGTGTCAGTGGTATGTGGCACATGCTGTGCGTTTGGCCTGTCAGGAAGGTTTGCAACTGTGAAAGAGAACCACAAAATCATGAACTTTGCAAGTGAGTTTTTGAGAGGAAGTGGATGTGAGGTTTACACATATGTGGATCCACATGTGTGGGGGATCCCCAGGGTGCTGGAGTGGGGATGTCATTTCTTGTAGGGAGCATTTGTGCTCTCTGGGAAGACACATGGGATTCTGGGTTTATTTTTTCCTGAAAGGCACTGCTGGAGATATTCTCTCTGCTGTTATTTTTCCAGTGGGGAGTTTAAATTTCAGGGAACCTCTGTTTATTAAATCAAGTTCGTGGAAAGAAGGTTTTGGCAAGAAGAGTCTCATGGTAATAAATGCAAGGAGCATCAAAATGACCTTGGTAGATTAGGGCACCAAGACACTAGCAAGAAAAATGCCTGGCAAAATACAGCATGCACACTTTAGTAAGACAATAGCAGTTTGATATACCTGAAACACCTTAGGACCTCTTCTGCAAACAATGAATCCGTGGTCACCCAAAGATGCTCAGCAACTCTGTCTCACACCATACCACTGATGGAAACTGAGGAGAGGGGATGTTTCTGCTGCACAGGACACAAAGATTGCTCAGCTGTTGATTGGTGAGGCTTCCTCTGATGGGAGGGAGCTGCCTGATATGACTGTGTGATGGGATTTATACAGCCTGGGTACCAGAGGCAGTTACACGACCACATCATGAACACCTCTGAGATGTCCCAATCAGTTGTGCAAGAGAGGAGTTTTCCTCATTGCTACTGCTGAAAGCATGTTTCATGATCCATTCATCCCAGTCACACCTTCCTCAATTACTGATCTCATTTCTATCACATTTTTGATGTGTCTACCCTTCCCCTTTTCCCCATTTATAGTGTTCTAGACTTTTCACACAGCTTTAAGGCCTCTCAAGAACCTCTGGGATGACTTCAGGCTCCCTTTTGCAAAGCTTTTCAAAAATTAAGATGACCTAACCTCAGGTGCATCAGAAGTTTAGAGTACTTGTAGCCAAACCTCCTCTATATCCTTACAACCTGCAAAAAGCAAGCCTGAAATCTAAAGAGAACAAATCTTAGTGCAATTGTGAGGCTTTCTTTGAGCAAGCCTCATAGAAAAATTAGCTCTCAAGGCCTTTTTGAGTTTTGTAACTCTCACAGCTATTTGTTACAGAACTGCAAAGCTTACAAGAGTTTTAGAAACACTATGAAAATTCACACTATATTCTCAGATCTAATTACAGGAATGTGTGACTGACATTTCAAAGAAGGCTTCAGATTCATTCTTACATTATCCCAGAAACGTGGTCCCACCCTGAAACCAATATTCTCCATATTCAGCCATCTTTCCCTCCCTTTTACTACCAAGCACAATAATGTGGCTGCTCATCACCATTGATCCAGCTCAGGTTGAAGCCTTATAGATGTTTACAGTTGGTACACCAACTGGGTGTATCAACTGTGCACCATGGAAGCCATGGATGCTAACATAGCTTCCCTTGGGAAAGTAAAAACTTTATGAGCATGTGTGGGTTGGGGTAGGGGAGAGGATGACATGTTTTCTGAGATGGACATCCACTCTGAATCCCATCTCCCATTAATGTAGAGCTACATAAATTGATTTTTCAGACAGGATGACACTCCAGAGCAAGGTGACAGGCCAGAACAGTGGCTGGACAATAAGATACTTAGGGAAGCTAGCACAGGCTTTATAGAGCTCCAGGGGAGAGTGCTGAATAATATTCTCCAAGCCAAAATCATCTCTAGGACATAAGCACTAAATTATGTTTCCACTTCCCATACTGACAGGTCTCTGGAATCTGCAGGAATTCCCTACTCCTCAAAGGATATCAGAGTGCACAGTATGCAGCTTTCAGGGATTGGCAACCTCACATTTGTGATCTCCTGTAATGAAATTTTTCCCTTCATGCCATAGGAATAAGGAAATAGAGCACTTGGAGACACTAAAACTATCAGCAGTTCCCTGCTCGGTGCCTGCACTGCTCCTTCGCCTTTAACTTTGCTAAATTGAAACAGTTTGCTGATTTATACACCAACTTGTGAGGAGATATTTCCAATTATTTTGGCATTCGTATCTTGGACAAGCTGTTCTCTCAAATCACCCTGGCACTTTACAGCCTGCACTGACTGGTATTTTGTATGACCCTGGCACTATTAGTCCAGCCTGGCTAGTGTTTCAATTCACCATGGCACTAATGATCTGGAAGTTGTTCTTGTTTTCCAGATTAATGAGTACCCTAAAAACCACGCAAAATTGGAAAAGAAAGAATGTTTTCAAAGGGGAAAAACAAGGCAAATTGGAGCTGCTCACTACCTCTTCATCATGTTCTTTCTTCATCTTCCTCCTCTGTAGCTACTTAGAGACACTAATAACAGTGGTGCTTCTGTGGAGGAGTGGCATATGTCCAGCAGCTCAAGGTGCCCACCATAGACACCTGACCCCAAAAAAGCCCTGTGGTGACCCACAGGAGGGAAGGCTCTCTGCCAGCTATGAGCTATGGAGAAATGCTATGGAGCTATGCTATGAGCAAGGAGAAATGACTGAAAGGGGAAAGGCCTCATTCTCACTTGTTGTGTGACATGGTTGAAGATTTCAGGTCAAAATCCAGCTCAAGATGGGAGCTGCTGAACCAGCACTTCCTTCACCAGAAGATGAGAGCTGCACCCTCATGGTGCTGCCACCTCAGCTCAACCTCCCTCTTCCCTGATAGAACATGAAGGAGGAGCACAAGCCAGAGCAGAGCAAATGCTCAACCCACACTCCCAACGCCTGTAGTTGCTGCCAGCAGCCACAGGTTGGGAAGAGAGGTAGGCTCAGGCCAGTGTCTCTCAGCCTGTAGCTCACACAGAGAAGTTTCCTGAACACCATCTCCCTTAGGAAGACATGGGGAACCTGCCTTGGCTCTGGCCTTCACCACCCCAGGGTGGTCCACACAGGCAGGGATGGGGGAGTGCAGCAGACCAGGAGAGGGAACAATGCTGTGGGATCCTGCTGTTTTATTAGACATGTTCCCTGTGTGAGAGGGGCTGGCTTTTAACTTTATTTCCAAGGGTCCTTAGCAGGTCAAAGCTTTCACCTGAGGTACATGCAAACACTGCCCAGATGTGATGGACATTCCTAAATTTACTGCAAATCCCACCTTTTTGTTTCTTTATTGTGATTTGAATGGGCCTTTCTTATGTATCTTTATAGAAACAAGCCCTATGCCACCCTTGCTTTTAAAGAGAGAAAGAGAGAAGGGGGGGGGAAGGGAGAGTGAGAGAGAAAGAGAGAATATCAGGCAGCCCCTGCAGAAAGGTTTTAGAAGATTTTACATCTCAGCATTTTTTAGCTTCACTATGCATTTTCCATTGTACCCTATTATTGGTTCAATATGTATACTGTGTTATTTAAATGTAAGGGGGAAAATTGACTAGCAGTTATGGGAGAAGGCAGAGCTGTCACAACATATTCCTGCTAAGCCATGATTTGTTTTGTGTTCAGTCACACATTGTTTGGATTTCAGCTCTTATTTCAGTCCTGGCCTTAGGGTTTTTTGAGCAGCATTGAAAGTCAGATACACAGAGTGCTGCACTGAATTTAGTATTCTGTATTTCTAACACAGAAGATGGAAGAAGAGGGCTTTGTAGATGGAGGGAGGGACACAGGACAAGTTCGTCCCTCATTATTTACAGATAGGTAATCAAAAATGAGTTTGTGCTGTACAGAATACCTGTGTGCATATGTGTGCCTGTGCGCATGAGTGTGTGAATAGAAATATGTCTGGCATCCCGCAGGCTGACTGCCCTTCTTGGCTGTTTTGGCTCCAGCCCCACAGCTGCTCAGGGAAACCCCTGTGCCCACAGATCAGGTGATGTAAGAGTGGGAGGCCAGGAAGGACCCAGGCAATCTTGGTCTTCTCACCACACAGCAGCTTCTTCTCTCCTAGAAACACCTGGTCCTCACATGCTCCAGCCAGGTGTTAGAGACACAACTCAGATACCAGAATCAGAATCTGTTATACACACACACACACACATACATACATACATACATACATATATATATGTGTGTATATCGGTATATATCTATATATACACACATATATACATATATATACACACACACACACATACATTTTCACCATAAAGGTGCTCATCTGGCAAATCTGACTGGATGAACCATCCTAATGCCCAGATTTTTCTGGAGATTTTTATCCTTCCATACAGAAGAATATCTATCATTAACTCTACACAGACATGGACAGGCAGAGGAACATGAGCCAACCATGCAGCTACTGCTATCCTATGATGTTTATGAAATGCACTTCTATTTGGTCATTATGTAAGTCATTCTCTGAATTCACAAACAAAACCATTCTTCAGAGCAGTGATGAGACAAAAATGTCAACCCAGCTGCAGCTCTCCTAAGGGATCTGTCACAATGTGTCGTCTTAACAGATAGACTATTTATTGTGCTATGTCTTTGTTCATAAAGAAAAGTGCTTGAAACATGAAGGAAAGGAAAATATGAAACCAATTTTTGGACAGAGGGGAGAAAATGTGGTGGGACCTCTCAGTACTCCTCTTCAGCTTTCACAATGCGGAGTAGAGCATTAACTTTGGGAAGGACACAGCAAGGTCTTCACCAAAAATGTTGTGGTTGTGCCAAAATAAAGCTTTGTCTGATTTTAGAGCTTTCTTTTGTTCTAAGTACAAATTCAGTGTCTGCCACCTTCTTTATATAGTCATCACCCCATCTAGCAGCTAGTAACAACAGCAGAAAGAATATCCTAATATCTTCTGCCTCCTCCCATCCCACCGAGCATACACAAATGCTGAGCAAAAGACACTTTATTTCTGACATTTTTTGAAAAGCCAAAGCAATAATAGATGTAACTTAAATGTTCTTCTCTGGGTCTTTTTAGCTGTTGCCATTTAGACTTACTGCCAGCCTGCAAGGACATTGTCTCTAAGTGATTATTTTTTATTGCCAATGTCAATGAAACAGAATAGAGAGGAAAGAAGATGCTGTAGCAGTTACTAAATCTGCAGAGAATAATTTTTGTTGCTGGTGGCTTTACTTGTCTTTTAATATGACTTTATTCACGTGGCATGTTCCAGGGAACAAAAGTCTCTTGGAAAGGGAATGATCTGGAAATGTAGTCATAATACAACAGCAAGGTGACCTCCAAAGGTCCATATGCCAGGGCATCAGTGTGAGGAAACTTGAGCCTCTGGAATAGCAGCAAAGAGCTTCCCAGCAATGCAGAGCACCATTCATAGCCTATGGTTCTGATATTGGTGAAATCAATTAAGACATGGGATACTTCCCACAGGACTCAGAAGCTGGCACAGGTGGTCTCACCCTTGACCTTAATGGCCTCTGAATCAAATTTACAGGACTTTATTAATGTTGCAAAATTATTATTTCAGTCACAGAAATGTAAACTGATGTAAGGCTGAGACAGTTTATCCAAATCTTATTCACCTCACTCTAGACTAAAGGATATTCCCAATAATAACAACTGCATTTTCATAGCATAAAATCACCTCACAAGGAAAATTTCAGTCAGGGAAAACAAAGAGGCTCCCATAAACAAAAGAATAATTTTGATATAGTACCAGGCACTAGTAATTGATATCCAGTTTGGGTTATTTATCAATTAGTTAGAAAAGACTACTGGCAAAAACCCACATATCTTCCTAACTTACAAGTGGATTTGGCATAGAAATTTTCCAAACCTCAAAATGTATGTTTGTCTTAGTTACTTGAAGGAAAAATCCTGATCTGTAGAGGACAAGATTAACTTTATCTATCTTATTATTTAGAAATTAGGCAGAAATCCTTATAGTCAAAGACTGACTTTTGGGAGTCTGTATCTGCTTGCACCTGATGAGTAGAATCAAAAGTTACTAGTTTTGGTAGCTTCTTAGTCCAAACAAAATGGGGAAATACATTGACACATCACCACCACAACCCCTTACAAACCACGGTGCCTGCTGCAACCCCTGAAATGCAATGTAGAAACACTGAAGTGGAAAGCTTACCCACGGGGAAGCTGAGACACTGGGGCAGGATGAGCAGAGCACTTTTCCTCCTGATGGATGTTCAACAAAACCTTGATAGTGAAAAGACCCTGTATCACATCTTGTTCCGATGGTGAAGGTTTAATGTCTCAATTGCTGTTCCTTTTATAATTTATGATGCTACACAAAACACTGATGAAGAGGATCTCATTGCATTTCTTCATATGAGAAGGATGCAAAGGCAGAGATCCAAAGACAAGTTAAATTGCAGAGGTGATTTTATGTTTATCAATCTTATCTAATTTTTCTGTAATGCAATTCATCCCACAGTACAATACAATATTTGTTAAGGCAACCTCCATAGCCAAAGTCCCTCATCTGAAATACTTAGTTAGATTAGAGATCTGTTTTGGCCATTAATTTAGCTTTCATTGTAGGTCTCTTCAGCTTTTAAAAATGTTCTGTGGACTCTTTTTGGCCATCAAAAAGACACTTAGAACAGGCTTCACAGTGAACTGATAGGAGTCCACTGCAATGCAGTCATCTCTGCAGAGCAGTGAAGAGAAGCAACACATGGCATTTTGCACAGCTGAGTAGCAAAAAGTACTCCTCAAGGGCATCAGGGCAACCTCAGCTCTCAAACTACTGTAGGACTTCAGTGTGCACAGAGGGTGAAAAAAAATGACAGCAAAGCTGCTACTGGTTTAAGACAAAGAAAAATTTATCTAACATCAGATCCATGCCATGTAAAAATCTTACAGTACAAACCATATATTATCTGTATAACAGGAATAAAGACCTAATCTGATTTTGCTACAAACTGAGCCTCTGTTTCCAGCTAATCAAAGTATTTCTAAGCTGGTCCTTAGATGTTAACATAATTCCTGCTGAAAAACACAGCGATTGCTCTGTTTTTGTAATACATTCATCCCAAGGTTCATTTGTCCATCTGTTAAGTACTTGCATATGTTTGTTTTAGGGGATCATGTGTATGCGTGTAGGTGATGGGAGAATTTCTACCAGGAGTTTTATTACTGTTGAAACAGATAAACATATTTTCCTTAAAACCCCAGGCATGATTTATCAAAAAAGATTGTTTTGTTTACTAATGATTCCTCGTAATAGCAGGGCTTGATGCTTGTATTTTCCTTTTTCCACACATAGCAAGGTCTAATTTAATTGCTGCAGCCATCCAAGACACATCAAATCATAAGGTGATGAGTTAGTACATATTGATGAACTCTCAGTCCTATGAGCCAGTTAATAATATCTCACCAACCTTGATAAAATTGGTTAGAAGAACAAAAAAAAAACCACATGAGTTACTCTGGTTTGTGAATATTCTTACAAAGAAATCCAGTTCACAGGACAGCAACCACAATCCAAAACACAACAGCGATTCAAGGCTGAGCTTAGTTTTCCCCAGCTAAGTCCCGTGAAGGCCTCGGGGACCCGTGCATGAATAGCTGAGCGCAGTACTGAGGAGAGCAAGGGAAGGAGATCTGCCTGCTCAAGCATAAGGAAAGGTTCTTGCTGCCCAGGAGGCAGCAGGAAAGCTCTTCTCAGTCTTGAAGCAAATAGCATAGTTGCCACTAGAGAGATGGAGACAACTGTGGGAAGACAGTGGAAGGATGTGTCTGGCACAGATGACCACATTCTGGTTTTGAAGTTATTCTTCTTGCATGGGAAACTTTGTGCAATTTCAAGGGAAAACTCAGACCCTATAATATTGAGAACCACTTAGTAGCTAACACTTGTGCCAGCAGATGAGAAACTCATTCCTCCCTGTGCCTTGGGAAGAACTGCCTGAGCAAGTTCTCCAACTGCGCAGTCTGGCTTGCCACAGACACAGCTCTAGCTCTGCAGGGAGAGGATTCGATAAACCTTCCCTTGGAAAAAAAATAGGGAGCTTCACAGGAAACAAGAAAATGATCGGGAGCTTGGGAGTTGAATGGATGCAGCAGGAGTGGTCCTCTCCCCCTGGCAAGCGCAGGAGAGGAAGGGAGGGCAGGGAAGCTCTGTGATCCTCTCAGCAGCGCAGTGAATCTAAACTAACAAGCAAAGAAAAATTCAATCAAAACACGTGCTAGCGCCTGCATCATTATTGTCCTAAGCTACCTCATGCTTTGCCAAAAACCCTTTGCCCTCATCTCCAGGAGTTTTGTTCACACAGATAGAGTATAAATAAAATTCCTGGATAGATAAATATCCACATTGTCCTCAGGTGACTTTTAAAATACACGTTTTGTACAAAGAATCTAACATTTTTTAAAGCTTTTTGGACCCATTCCTTCTGCAAACATAGAATACCTATGATGCTTTGTAGTACAGTTAGCTTGGTTAATGTTTTTTCATAAGGAATTCTAGCAGGAACCACCATTACAGAAGGAACTTAGTTGTTTGAACTGCTCTAAATAATGTAAGTTTCACTTTCATCCCAAGAAGTGTTAAGGATGCACAAAAACACACAGGGAATTTTGTGCTAGCACCACTGATTATATTACTTTCAAAAGAGAAATAAAATCTTACCCTGAAGCTCAGAATTATTAGAGTGAACAGCCAGAATCTATTATACTATAGAAATATCACACAGAGAGCATTCATGAAAGAATTTGCCAGTCAACTTGCTATGGTACGAAGCTGTTCATTTTGTACACATTGTCTCGTTACTTACTTTCCTCCTTATTAATGAAGAAGTCATAATATGTGGGTAAATTAAAAGTCTTTCTGCTGTAACAGAGAAAAATATTACAAAATTCATCTGCTGGGTCTTAGCTACGCTGCAGTTCTGCAACAGATTTGAGCTGGTAGAGGTGGAGGTTCCCAGTGTAAAGGTCGGCTCCTTCCTTCATGCCAGCGTTAGCCCCACACAGCCATGACATGAGCCAGATGGGGAAACTGTTCTAGATAAAAATTAATTTTCACCCCTGGTCTCCCCTTGCTGGATTAACTTGGAGCTGGTCAATTCCATCACCCTTCTCCTGTCAGCACACAGGAGGCCACAGGAACACACAGACAAGAAGGAGACTTCCATTGGAAGCCTACACATTGACAGAACCTTGACATCAAGGGATCATGAAATTTTCCCAGGCTAGGGAAAATCAACAAAAGGGGTTCCTCACACCAGGGCAGCCTGGAGAGCATCCACTGGGCACCAGCACAGACATCCACTGCTCTTTTTACAATGTGCCACTGCTCTGGAGAGGTTGGACCAGACCTTTCTAAGGGACCAAAGTGCACTCCAGCACCACTCCAAGCACTGCTATGGTGCACTCTTTAGCGTCATTAAAACCTCTTCATCCAGCCAGATCTGTTGCCTCTTTGCACAGTGCCATTAATGTTATTTTTTAATAAGTTGCATTAAAAATGTTACAGCTAACATGAAAGGCGTTTTACCATCACTCCCTCTGGGCAGTCATGCCCCAAGGATTGTGTGTCACTCTTGCTCTGTCTGAGCTCCCCATCACATTTCAAAGGAAAATTTTCATTAGTTCCTGGGTGACTCAGGAACCTAATTCATGGTTTAGAAGCAACTTGGGAACTAAAATTTCAGCTAAAATCCCAGGAAATCGACTCTCAGTCACTGACACTTTTGCGTGCATTCCCACATGGTTTTGTTCTTAATTTGTCTAGAATATAATAGAAGCAAATTAGGCACCAAGGAATTGTGCCTTATAGAGATGCTTGTATTCTTATGCAGACTATGTAAAAACAAAACAGGCTTCAAGTTTTGTATTCCTCAAGGAAAAATAAATCTGTGAGACCTCTAAGAAACCCATTGTCTTTTCCCAAGCTCTAACACCCAGGAGCACTTGCTAGGCAGCAGTTCATGCCTTGGCTCCACATCTGGACAAGATGTACAGAGGCAGTTTCCAATTCTTCCTTTAAACAGTAAGGAAAGCCTGGCACTCCAGCTGAAAGGCAACCCTTAAACACTCTGGTCTTCCCTTCAGGCAAGGCACATTACAGCTAACATCCCCTCAAAAACACAGATAAAGCTTTGGCAAAAGCAGGACAGAATTTGTTTTACAATTATTAGGCCAGTTGCCTCTTTCGCCTCTTTACAACTTGACTTAGATGAACATAAGAGTAAATCCTCCCATTGTCAGCTGTTTTAAAAATGCCCTTCTATGTTTTCCAGCTTGTTTGAGTTTTTTTGTTAATTCTACCATCTTTGTATCTCATTGTTCAAAAATTTAGTATCTAAAGAAAAACACACAAAAACCCCCATCTGAAGCTGAAGTGTTCCTTCTTGCATGGTGACTAAAAAAATTTAATTTTCTTTTTTTTCTTCTTCCTCTTCTTTCTTTTTATTTTTGGTAATGAGCATCAAGTATTCCAAAGGCTACTGAAGCCAGTGCAATTTTTTGCACCAGCTTTGATGGGTTCAGATCAGCCCCAGAGCACTTAAATTCATGTCATATTTTCAATTCTCTCCTGCTCAGGCTGTTTCTCATGTGGAGACGAGCTGAAATAGAAGTAAGCCCATTAACCATTCTTCGTCCAGACCTCCTCAATACAGTCAGAACTTTGTCATGATTTTAAATACCACATTTATGGCCCTGATCTACTTTTTTTATTATTACTTAACCTTTTGGATGTGCCTGAGTTCACACAGTCAGGGACCTGCTCTTCAAAGATAAACAAATTGTTGAAGAACTGAGCAATGCAGGAAATTCACGTGCTTCACCACTGAATTAAAGGGTGGTAGGCCGAAAAAAGTCATTAGTTTTAGTGACCACAGTGGGTTTTATATAGAAGAAAGGTTTCATTCCCTAAATTGGCTCACATGTTATTGCTAATGAATGTCTAACAAAGATTCCTCTCTATAAAATGTGATCATTTTACACAGGAGATTTATCAGTCGAATTCTTGGAGAGATTGAGGCATTGGAGTCTTTTAAAAGTCCATTTTTTAAGTCTCTACTCCACATACTGCTTTTATGACCTAAAAAGCAAAGGGACTCCACATGCTGTAGGGTTCAATTGAAATTATTGTTGGAAGGTAGGAATACAACAGTAGGACTGCATTCATCACAAGAGTTACACTTTCTGTTGCTAGAGCTCAAGAAAAGTCCACAAGGATCAGAGTTGCAAGCCAGCTCTTTCATTTGCTTGTTCTTTGTGCCATACTTTGTCTCTCCCTCTCTGGCGTTAAGAGGGTCACTTGGTGCAGGCAGCGCTCACGCACGCTCGCCCTGCTAAAACTTTTCTGGCAATTTGTTCAAAGGTTTCCATGTCTTGTTAAAATGCTAAGGCACGTACAGCCAGCCTGTTTTTCATAAGCAGGAGTTCAGAGGGCCGTGAGGTGCACACTGGGGCACCTGTGGGAGGGGGGAATTCGCATCACCTGCTTTTGGAATTTAGGGTGGGTGCAGATCCTGTGGTCAGGGCAGTCAGCTCCCTCTGTGTTCAGCAGAGAAAGCTGGCCACCTCTGAAGGGCAAGTCTCAGCATCTACATCAAATACTATTTCTTTAGCACAAAGTATAGGAAATCTTTTACTTGACTGAAGACCAAATAAGCCTTTCAAAATCCCCTTGGCAGGCCGCATGACTACAAGCCTTAGCATTATCCAACAATAATAAACACACACACAGGGAAGAGGAACCATGTGGCCACAAGCCATACGGAATGCAGCAGCAGGCCACATTGGACCTCCTGCTGTATGCTCTGTGCTGAGGCAAGAGAGGTATAAATACCTTGCTCTTCATGCAGTGCATTACAGCACTCTGGCAAAGGAGTCTTGGGTATTAACAAAAGGGCTGTGCTACCATCGATAATAGCAGCAGAGTGAGAAAAGAGGAAAAGGAGTAGACAAAAGAAATCATGCTTCGGTGCCAAATATTTGTAGCTGTGCTCACTCAGGACTAGTAGCTACCCTGGGGAAGGCAGCAGTTTGCAACTGCTGTAGTTAGTAGGCAAAAGGCATTGGCATTGGGTTTCTCTTCCATGGCACACTGAGATTTAAGTCTAATGCATGTGCAGTTTTTAGCGACAATCCCATCAGCCACCCATCCAACACACGAGTCTTAACACATATTGTCATCATGTAGTTGTGTGGAAGTGAAGGGGGCACTGCCTAAGCACTGCCAGGAATGGTCAGGCAATCTTTACAGAGTTCAACTTAAAATGGGGCCAGTACAGCCCTGGTTAGGTGAGAACACAAGATGATAGCTCTGTAGGTCTCCTCCAGTGCTGCCCTGGTACAAATGAACTGTTGCTGAGGGGCAGCAGCTCCCACCTTACACCTCTACACCCAGGTGAGCTCCTTCATTCCTCACTTGCTCTACAGCCCAGGTAAGGTACAGATCATGTGCAGGATGCCCAGCTGCACTCAAGGAGACTGGGAGGAGACATAGCCCTACCTACATGAAGCCCCAGGAGTTAGCCAGAGAAGCACATGAAAGGTGGCATGTGTGAAACCTTTCAGATGGGCGTAATCCATAACAACTTCAGCTGAGCCACCACTAGCAACAGAGAGGTGTTTAGGACTACTGGTATGGAGGATCCATCATAACCCAACCTGCATCCTTACTACCCTCCAGAGCAACACTGCCTTCTGCAAACTGACTCTGAGGACCTGCCCCCATGCTGTCCAGACTGCACCCAGCTCCTGTCTGGGCACCTGACACAGACCAAAATTGTACCACAGTTTCTTGACTCAGCAGAATGGACAGCAGGAGACAGGGAAGAAAGATCTTGCAATTGTGCAGACATCACTTCCACACTTACATTTCCTGATTTTTTTTCCTCTCAATAATAGTACCTTTAACACTTTTGTTTGTTTTGACAGAAACAAACCATCTGTGTATTAAGCCAGAACATCTGATTTAAAAAAAAAAAGACAAAATCATTATCAAAGCAAACAGTCTTCATCAAAATGACAGTCCTTTTTGCCTCTTCTTCGCCCTGTAAGTGTTGTTGGATACAATTAATGAGTCTTTGGATTACAGGAAGAGAGCAGGAGACTCTCAACCTAGAGGAGGAGACAGTTTAGTTCATTCCTGCCTATATCCATTAAGGACGTAAGACAGAAGAGAAAAGGGGCTGTTGCTCATGAGCACATTCTACACAGTTTTCTTTTGGAAACTTACTTTGCAATCATTATCTTGGCTCTCTCCCTCTCATTTAACCTCATCTGCCTGCCTTTAAATTCATGGAACAGATTTGTACTGCCTTGGACTCCGTGCAATTGGCCGCTGCAATATCCTTGGACTTTTTAATTTTTATAAAAACATTTGATACCATTAATCATATTGCCATATGTAACAAATTGGCTGCCTGTGGTACGTTGCCTCAAACTGTCACATGGTTCCAACCACAGCCCTGCCAACTGGTTGCTGGAAAGTCTGACTCTTCCTCTCCACGTGCCGATGGCGGGGCGCGCGCGGCTCCGTCCCGCGTTAACGACGCGCGGCTGCCTCGCGGGGAGCACCGGGGCCGGGAGCTACAAGCACACACATGTTTGTAAGTGCTGCTGTACATAAGCAATAATCTGCCCGCTATCAAAGCCACATCGTTACAGAGTCAGCTTTCTGACAGCGTTTGCGAGGTTTGAAGGCTAATTCGGCGCATCTCTAATTTGCAGCTTAACTACCTGCCAGAGTGAAAGGTGGAGGAGTGGGGGGAAGTATTAAATTTAGCTGTGTAAAATAATTCAGGGAACAAGAACACCGCTCCTGTGATTTGGCTTTTGCGACTGTCAGGGCTCTTGTCAAGGCACAGCTGGAATGCTGTGGATTTATAAGAACAATAGAGTTATTGGGGGGAGGAGGTAGGGAGAAAGTAATAAAATGCTATTTGTAGCTCTTCAGCTAACACTTTGACAAACGCTCTTTGGATCTTTCTAAGTGGGCATGGAGAGACTGGTTTAAATAGACAAAACCCTCAAAACACCATAGCTCCTGATCCTTTACAGATATTGTCTTGCTTTTTTTGCTCAGAGCAATGACAAAAAGTCCACTGACTGTAGAGAAAGACTCAGAAAAACATCAGTAGTTTTGAATATTCTGAACTGTCTTTCTACATGTCAGCTGAATGTGGGAAAGGACACTACTGAAATGAATTAATTAATCATAAAATAGTTTGGCTTGGAAACAACCCTAGAGATCATTCAGTTCCAACTCCCATGGCAATGGGCAGAACACCTCCTACTAGACCAAGTTGCTCAAAGCCCCATCCAACTTGACCTTGAACCCTTCAGTTGTGGGACATCCACAACTTCTCTGGGAAACGTGTTCCAGCACCTCTGCACTCTCACTTAGCTAAGAATTTGTTCCTAGTATCTAATCTAAACGTGCCTTCTTTCAGTTTAAAACCATCCCATCCTCTCCTCACCAATTTCCCTTGTAAAAAGTTGCTCCAGCTCTCTTGCAGACCTGCTTTAAGGTCTCCCCAGAACTTTCTCTTTTACTGGCTGAATAACCCCAATTCTCTGCTTGTCTTCACAGGAGACGTGCTCCAGCCCTCTGATCATCTTCATGGTCTCCTCTGAACTCACTCCAACAGGTCACAGTAATTTATATTATTTTAGAGCCCCAGTCATGGATCAGGGCCCCACTGAATTAATTATGATGGAAAGGCAGTAAAAAGACAGCCTCTGCACTCAAGAGATTTTAGTCTGGTCTCCAAGTTCACTGAGATTGTTCTCCTCTCTCAAACCTCTCAATTCCTGCCAGCTCTTAGTTGAAGAAAATACAGATACCTCTACAGATGTAGGCAAGGTATAAAAGAGCCCCACTGGGACACCTGTTTCCGCAGATCCTTGATCAGACCCAGAAAAGGAAGCCAAATGGAGAAAAAAAGAAGGAAAAATTTGGAGAGAGCAAACAGTCCTCTGGCATCCAGATACTCAAGTTCTCTTGGCTGGATCAAGGAAGGGTGCCAGCTGTGGTGATGCTGCAGTGATGTAAAAGTTAAAATGTAGACAGATCATGTACATAGAACCCTGATGCATTCATATTCTAAGGGCTAGCCAGCTTTGTGCTACTTTGTTTTATCTATGAAACTATCTAGGATGAATAATTAGAAAAATAAATCTTGCCATTTTATTACTGTGCCCATGTAATGAGCTGATGAGACATTATAACCACTATGCTGGAAGAAAATGATGATTTAAAGCCCAGCAACATGGAAAACTCTGGACTCATGGGAGCTGCTACTCAGCGCTGGACTTTGGTCCTGAACTCCTTGACTTCACTCATACATACAAACAGACAGATAAGTGTAAGCCAAATGCAAAATGAGTACAGGAATTCAAATTCTCAAAGAAAAAACATGCTATCCCCTCTGATCCATTATTTTCAAGAGACAGGTTGTTTTTTTTCCAAGCTGTTCCTCAGCTTTGCTTGTTCTATTTTTCTTAGAAGATATCTCAAGCTATTGCCTCACAGGCTTTTCTTTCCTCAGAAGTTACCACAAGAGGATTTTTCCTCAGAGGTCTTGATCTTTCAGACCTTTCTACCTGTGTTTAACTCAACATGTGATAAAAATCCCAGTTGTTAGACTCATTTGTGAAAAACAGACAAGTATGCACAAAAATGCTTACAGGATCTCAGATCCACAAGGCAAAACTAAATAGTTGTCAAATTGAAAATGCACAATACTGAATCATGCTGTCAAAAAGCTGACACCTCTACAATGCTTGGTATCTTACTACCTACTGGTGACATTTATGCGGGGGTTTTGTTTTATTAAAAAAAAAAATAAAACGTTTCATGAGCCTGAGAACTAAAGCTCTTGAAAGACTACATGAAACATTGCCAGGCTGACTTTCATGAACATATCACTTTCTGAAATTTATATAATCAAGGGCATAATTTTAGAAGTGTCTGTAGATGCCTTACAGTATTTCAGCTACAACAACAAGATAATAGTTTCAGTTCTGCATCGTACCCTGCAGTACCTTCACAGAGCACGCTTGTCAGGTGAATTGAGCTATGCATACTTCCAGTACTGTTTTGGTGTAATATGGACCAAATAAAAGACACTATTAGCTTCACCTGGGGAAACTTTTCCATTTTTTGGTCTAGAGGCCTTAAAAGACCTGACTGCAAAAGCTCCAAGTATTTCTGGAAACATCCAAGTAGAAAATAACACACACATCAAGAAGCTGTAAGCAACCACTACTATGCTGCATAGCCCCAATGGTTTTTTATCACATGCTTGACCACTGCTGCACAAGGTGGTCCCAAACATTTGCCAAATGCCTTACTAACAGGTAAAGAAAAAATCTCACTGTAATTAAGCATAGTCTTAAAAACAAACAAAAACCCAAACCAACAAACCACACATGCAGGATAAAAAAACCCACAAAACTTAAAATTTCATGTGATTTACTCTACAAAGCTCCTCAGTTATAACTCAAAGGAGTGAGACTTAATTTGGGGCTCAAATGAAGAGGGAACAAAGACCAAGTCTCATTCACCTTTCCCAAAAACAAATGTGATTGCCATTCATCTTCCAATACTCTAACAGATGGCTAGAGAAGGGAAAAAAAACCAAACAAACAAAACCCCAAAACAAACAACACCACACCTCAAATTTGCAGACTCTACAAATTGCTCTGACTAAAGCAGCAGCCCTTTTCCAGTTTGAACAATTGCATAAAGCAAAAGTTGCTTGATTCTCTTTAGTGCAACTTTACACACATGTGATGTTTATCTCATACAGCCTCCAGTGTGAAAGGAGGAGAGTGACTCAAGGGTAGGCATATTAAGTAAAGTCAAGAAGCCTTTAGAGGTTGAGTGTTTAATTTGTCAGTACAATTCATAAGAACACAAATGTCTGCAGAATCTCCATAACATGGACTGTCTTTTTTTCCCTTTGACTGAAGGCAAACCTCAAAGCAGTCCACAGCCCTTCTCTCCGGTCACCAGTAACTGGAGCTGAGGGAACAGCATGCAGTTATGTCAGGGGACATTTGGGTTATAGACAGGAAAAGGTTCTCCACCCAGAGGGTGCTTGAGCACTGGAACAGGCTCCTCAAGGAAGTGGTCACAGAACTGGCCTGAAAGAGCTCAGGAAGCATTTGGACAATATTCTCTGGCATCTAGTAGGATTTTTGGGGCCCGTCTCTGCCAGGAGCTAGACTTCAATGATCCCCATGGATCAAGTTCCTGAAGTATAGCCATTTTCCAGTAACCATGCACTAGCATTTTACTGTTAGGCTAAGGTATATACTCCTAAAATCTAGCCCTTAACTAAATAAAGAAAAAATATCTAAGCCAAAATTCTCAGCTGAGAAATCCAGATCATTATTTTCAGCTACACACTACCTCAAAAAAATAACTGAAAAATTTAATAAGGTACTCAGAATATATTTTTTTTTTTTATTTTAATTCATGTGACAAGTTAACAGCTAAAGGGTGTGCGACTTTTTAAGCAGGTTGTGCTCTAGCTATTTCACATTATCATACATAACTGCTTATATATGAATAATCAAATATATGCAGCAGAATACAATTTTTAGATTTAGATCAAGTTAAAGAAAAAAACACACAAAAAAACCACCAAAGCCTCTAGGCCTCTATAGGGTAAATTAAAGCATTTAGTGAAAGGAAATACTGGCATAAACAAAGGCTTTGAATTTCAAATATCCTTCAAGAAGCTATTAAATAGAGACTCTACTGCTGAGAAATAAAAAAAAAAGCTGCATTTTGCCTCTATCTCTCAAAATTGCAAAAGAAATAGTCATTACATTAGCTTAGACTCAAAGTAATTTTTCCATTTTTAATGCCTTATGATTACTAAAGGTTTTTAAGCTCCTGAAGAAGGCAGCAACACATATCAAGGAGACAAAACTGGAATGCAAATAACTTTCTAGCTGTCTATCAATCTAAGAGCAATATACTGAGCTTTACTCTGCTTGAACCTTCATGGCTTCTCTGCAGGCTTCAGCCTGTATTACAATAAACTCTGCACATGATGACAGGCATTTGCATCTCCACAGATTTGGCTCCCAAATTCAAAATGGATGTGCCAAAGCTCAGAATCCTCTCAAAAATCTTTCTACAGCATCATGAAAACTCTGGGCAGAACATTGCTTCCGTCTGTTTAAGGGAACCAGGGAATACTCCTCTGCTAAACTCCTGGCACCATCATCACTCCTAACACCAGCCCGAGAGCTGGCTGCTCCAGTGTCCCCAGTGCTGCCATCATGGTCTTCATCCACTGAAAATAATTCCTCTCTTATCATGGAGGTCAAGCTGTCGTCTTCATCCAGCTCAGATGGCAGTACACGGCTCCCAGAGGGATGGCCTTCTTCTCGTGCAGCCTCCGAGCAAGCACAAGCGCAGCCTCTGACCCAGCACCGAGGAGTTTCTGGCCTCACCCAGTATCCCGCAGCCCTGGCCATCATTCCCATCACATCTCCATCATCAGGCAGCTCGGGTCTCCGAGAGCCGCCACCGCTGCAGTGCCCGCTCACAGGTGGGGCACGACTGCTAAATTTGTAGACTGCAGGGGAAAGTAACAAGATTAGATCAAGCAGAACAGAAAGATCCAAAGCCAAGAAAAAGCTCGTGGCTGATTGGCCTTACATTACCTAACCACTAAATATTTTAAAGGTGTCTCATACCACTTCCCCCCAGCCTCACCCTAAGCCTTTGAGAAAATAAATTGTTTATCACAGGACTCAGCATCATTTTTCCAAGGTCAGAATTAAGAATTAACTGCACTCCATTTTGCTGGCCTCTACAGTTGTGAAAACTGCCCTTCCTGTCTTCCCAGTAAGGGCTGAGAAACCTCATGCTCTGGTTAACTAAGGCTGGAACTAAAGCCAGGGAAAATGACCACAATGCTCTTGGATTTCAGTGTTCTTCCAGCTCCATACAAACCACTGCAATAGTCCTGCAATCAATCTAGCAGGCTCGCTTTAACAGAAGACTAGAGCAAGAAAAAGAAAATTTGAAAAAAGGTAAAAATCTAACTACAAACCTTTCTTTGAGCTTCAATACTGTATTTTACCTTTCATTCAAGAGATTAACTCACTTGATTTACTCTTAACTCCTTTTATCACCTCTGCCCCTCCCACATCCTCACCCCTCCAGTATACCTGTTCCTGGTTTCTCTTTCTATCATCTCAGAAGTACTAAGGGAAGGGAGTTTTGACCTTGAAATATTGCTACACAATCTTCCCAGACAATCTTTATCAAGGCCCAGCTGTGGCCTTTGAAAAGGGCTTGTGTTACACCATCAAACCTGCTCCCAGGCTACAGGAACTCCCATCACTCTGAACTGCAAGCACAGAAGGGAGTTTGGAATTCTCCATGAGCTGGCCAGGAAGATTGCCTCCTCCTGAGAGGAGGTTTATATATATTAAAAAATCTCTGCAATTTAGAAGGAGGCTTCCTGTACCTGTAAGGTGGCTGTAAGGTCTGGAAGCTAGCTGCCTACCTAGGCCTTTGCCTATAACAAAGACACCTGGCAGCATCCTTGCCTTGCAGTTCTGCTGCAAAGAAGACTTTGGGTTCCTCAGGACAACAGCCAGTAGGAAATTACTGTGCTGCTCCTTCTCTATCTCTAAGCCACACTGGAGGGGTACAAACCCAGTAGAGGCTACATGGCATTTGCTCTTGGTGAGCTGCAGAGCCAATATGTACAGTGGAAGGGTAACACTGCTGAGGCTGGCAAGTAACTCCACTCAAACCATAGTGAATTAGCCTGAACTCCAAGCACTGTATAAAGATGCCTTGAGTAAAGTTTCAAAGCCAGACATATGTCACATAAAAGAAGGAATTCTCTACTAAGCCCTCTAAGATGCTATTTCTCTGTTTTGTTTGTGAGTTAACAGGAGGTTTTAGCTCTTGGAGAAGAGAGCCAGAGCAAGGACACAAAACAAAATTTTGTGCAGGTCAATAAATAGCAGCCCTGAAAATGCTAACAGGACAGCCACAGTGGGGTCACCTGGAGCTCTTTTACTTTTGAAGTCTTATTTTGAGGGAGCTTCCTATGTGAATACAGACAAGATTCCTATGTGAATACAGACAAGAAGACAAATGAGGAATAGCAATTGAAATTAAGTAGCACTCATCCCCCTCCTCAGCCAATACTACCACGCCTTTCTCACAGATCACCTTGAACGGTCCTAGGTTCATCTTCTCCTCGGGATGCAAGAGCTGCCTGTCTACGCCTCCTTCTCCGGGATCTACCTGGCCGAGGTCTGGCAGGCTGCTGGGTTTGGCTATCTGCTGCAGCATCCTCCTCCACAGGGGGACCCAGGGCTCTCAGGCTGCTCTGTTGAGCCATTTGAATAGGGTCCACCTAAAGCTAAGGGTAAACGTCAGTGAACAGGGGAACCTATCATGAAGTTACCAGTTTCACAAAAAAAATGGGAAACAGAGTCCAAGAGCTGTAAAAGCTCAAGTTTACCTCATACATCACAAAGTAGTCTTAGGGCTAATTCAACACCAACAGCCCTTCTCCAGCATGACCAGACCTTACCTTGCAATTTAGCTCTACTCCTTTTTGAAAGGGCCCTCTTTCCTTCTTCCTTGGTAGGACCACAGTGGTAACTCCACTGCTAAGACAGGTGGAAAGGACTAGGGCTATAAGAAGCAAACAAACCAGTGGAGGAGGAGCTAGCACAGCATCTTCTCATTTGTAATCAGCAAAGCCTTTCCAGGCCTGATGAAATGAGAAGAGAGACCACAAAACCTGCCTATGTTGTTTGGGTCTTAAAGGAGCCCACCATCACAAAGCTTCCTTGGTCCTCAAGGAGGCAAAAAGGAAGGGTGAGCTTCTCCTTTGGCTGAGGTATGCTCAGCACAGGGACAAGAGTAGAATAAACAGTTTTTACTTCTTCGTAACATATAAGCATGTTTTATCCTACTGTTTTCTAAGATTTTCCTTCAGTTTTATTATTTATTCTATGGAAGTGTCTGCCACAGTAACGGGGTAGGTATTTCTTCCTCTCTTCCAGGGGCACCATTTCCCAGATCTTGTGAAAATACAGTTTTCTTTCTGGACTATGTGACCATTGTTCAGCACCCCCCACACCCCCTTAGGTTCAACTAGCTCATAATTTTCACTGGCTTAAGTGTTTTTTGGACTTCTTCTAGCACTATATGTGTTCCTCTGAGACCTTTTCACAACTCTTTGAGGACCACAACACTTCACCAAAAAAAACCCTTCAGGTCTATAGTGAAGAAGAAGGAAATTATTATTTGCACTGCCTTCCATACACTTGGTGATGTACAAAGAGAAGAAGCAGATCTAAAACAAAGAAAGAATCATTGCCGAGTCACTTGTCACTTGGTGTTTGAAAGGGCAAAGTTGCTAATGTCTGTGCATGGCAGCCTGTCCATCTGCACACTCCCAGGTTAGGAGACAGTCCAGAATGGATGAGGGTGGATACACTTTCCAAAAGCACTGAAAGCTTGATGAACTTCCTGTGGACATGGGCTGTTTTGGTATTTATGATTATAATCATCACCTTAAAACAAAACAATGCTGAGCCCTGGGTTAGAAATGCAACTGGGCTGGTAAATCTTGTGTTTTCTCCTTGTCCTATTTCAGAAGTAGCTAATTAAATGCAGACTTACTAAGTGAGCAGCACCAGACCGCAGAAAGCTCGCTTCATTTCTGGGCTCTGCTATGTACGTGTTCAGCAATAAAATGCTTTTTCCCCTCCCGACCTGTCAAAGGCAAGGGCATCATATCATGAGTTAGTGCTGGGGGATGTGGGGGTGGGTAAGGAATGGTGGCCCAGAAGTTGAGGTGGACAAAGGCTTGATGATCCAGCTCATATGACCTAATAGACTGTGTCACTGCCTTTGGGAAATACAAGCCTCCTGACACATGCCCTTGGCTGGAAGGTCAGAATAGAAAAGGCCAAGCTCAGAAAATGAAGCCCTCCAGCTGAGAAAAATAATCCAACCATAGACTGGAGAAAGCTTTATATTTTTCCTCCAACTTTATTTTTTTTTCCAAATTTTCAGGCTTGCTGTAGTGCACTTCACATCTGATTAAATTAGTCACATTGCATTATGCCATATCAAATGTGACATGTTGCAATGGAATGTGAACAGCATATAAAGATGTACTGGCACCACAGAGCTGCTACCTGCTTCTGACACATCACTCAGCTAGCAGCAGGTGAGGGAGGCATTCAAGGTCCAAATCCTTCCTTGTTATTTAGTTGTGCTTTTGCAGCTAAACAGTAGTTTCTTGTATGGTTACTTAATTTTGCACCAAATTAGTAAACAGTTACTCCAAGAAACTTTTAACTACCCCACATCTGCTTGTGATAACATACAAGGAAGTATCTAATCAAGATTCAGCCCATCCCTTAAAAGCATACAAAATATGCTAACTAGAAGTAGGCCAGCAAAGTGTAGAGTATATAGACAATTGCAGTCTACAGAGAACAGGGTAGAGGCATCATGTTATTGCTTGTGTGCATAGAGTTAATATTGTTTTGGGGGCTGCAGGAATCCCACCATGGGGAAACTCTAAAATGTAGCTTACTGACGAGGCACCTCCTGTCAGGCTGATATCAGTGCAGCTCTTGTAGGGCTCTGCAAGGAATTGAAATTCCTACACCAATGAAGAGTACAAGGAAAATTTTAATATGATAGTCCACCTTTCTTATGGTAAATGCCTGCCCCCCTGCATGGCATATAGATCAAAGGATTAAAGAAAATCCATGCTAATTTGATCTCAACCAGACTGCTACAAATGCACAGCCCAATTTGTATTCACCCTGGACTCGATGTTTTATCTGGAGTTCTTGCAGGATAGGTTGGAAGAGACAGGAACAGTTTCAGGGAAAAGGTCTATTGAACTACTTGCCAAAAAGGTTCAAGCTCATTGCCACTTTTCTTTCATGTTCCTACAAGTCAATACCAGTTTCCAGCATATACCAAATGACTGAGCCGTCCTGTGAAATGACTATCTCAGCAGTCAGCAAAGCCATTTTTTTGGGTAATCCTAAAAGACCAGAAAGGAGAAGTCCTGGTACAGGGCTGGCTATACAGCTTATTTCATAAATATCTAATGAAATGCATTTTTTAAATCATGAAGAAATCACTTTGTACTAATCATCTGAGTTTTTTAGTTACAATTATTAATTGTAAGTTTTTTAGTTACAATTATTAACTGCAATTTTTTTTCTCTTTTGCAGTACTGTGATTTCCTGGACAATCCTGGTAGCCCCAGGCTCAGGGGTTTTAGGGAGCCATAGCACAGCAGAAAGCTCTCCTCACTTGAACAAATCTCCTGTGACTAAAAGGGTTTAACTAGGTGCATGCAGTGGGGACTCCCAAAACTCAACACCATGAGACACTACATGAAGCTGCAGAAGGAGGATGGGAGGCTGGCTGGGAGGCTTTGGTAACTTGGTCTCAGCGAGTCTAATTGCAGAGCTCATGCTCATTACTGTGTCCTCCCTGGGGAAGTTGCATCCTATTCTGTGATTATTTCACAGCATTCATCTTTCTTGTTCTGGGAAGAGAACAACCAGGTTCTGACAACTTCTGTGGTGCTTCTTTGACAGTGGAAATCCTTTTGCCTAGGGTATCTGGGCACTGCACTGTCGGGTAAATACACAGTTACAATATATCTGTGAGAAAAATAGTACACAGGCTAGAATCGTGAAAGTTGTATTCAGCCTCTTAGCCACATTTTACAGGATGCTGTCTGCATTTCAGACACTCATAACCAAAAGTTTTCAATCCACACATGAATGCAAATTGGTGTTCTGAATTTTCTGATGACCTTGTTCAGTACTCTCTCACAGTTTCCAGTGTTGCCTGAGGGCAGGTATCCCCAAAAAGAAAGTGCTTGTCTGTCATGGTGCTTCATGATAAAGGTTTTTGACTAATTAAAATCAGGACCATGTCTGTATACCTAAGAAGAAGCTAACATACTAGGGTGCCTGAGCACACAGACCTTGCTTGGGATAATCTCCATTGTAGGGGTTCACCAAGAAGCCAAACCCACTGAACTATTCTAGTGTCTCTGCAGCAGAGCTCTGAAAGCCTCATAGAAAAAGCTGCAGCTGACATGGGATACATTTCTCTTTGCTTTTCCCATTCCCTGCAATTGACTAGTTTTGAATCTTTTCCAACGTGTGATCCAGAAAGGGAGGACCACTCCCATTCATAGATTGTCCTGGCTTCCCTTTTCTGTCTTTCTGTGGACCCTCTTTCTTCTCATTCAATTTGATACATATTAAGCAAATGAAATGAATAACAAAAGGCAACTGTGTTGTAATTAATGCACATATGTAAAACCAGTGCCTGCATAGCTGACCTTTCCATTTCTGTATATTTGGCTGGGTATGAAAGAATCTGCCAACACAATTTCCCATTGGCAATGATGTGTTTATGACTGTACCGAACTGTAACGCTCTCTGTTTTCTGGTAGATGAATATAGTAAGAAGGTTGGTGATTGTGAAACCAGGTCTGGATCTGAGGTAACCCAGCAGAGTGCTACTTCAGAAGTTTGAATCAGTTCCAGGACAAGTAAGATGTGTTCTCAACATTCCCTGGATTCATCTGCTCAAGTAGTCCCTGTTCCAAATTTGGGAAATTTGAAAGAAATACATCAAGTACATGGTAATGTACTCATACCTGCAGCATGTCTGATGGAGAGCAAAGGGCTGATGTTTGAAGAAGACTGATGGGTACTGACTCCCAAAAGAGAATCCTTGGAGGAGGAAGCTGGGCACACCACAGAAAGCACTTCAAGCTCAAGAGCATATCTCAGGTAGGTTCTGAATTAAAAACACTATGATTTTCCTCTTAGGCTATGGAAGGCCTTACTTGCCATGATATCATCAAAAATGAGTACCTTCCTACCAGCCCTTACTGGCTACATCCTTGGGTGGAATAATTCCTATACAGCAACCTAGGCAGATCTTTCCTGAGGCTTCAGGGTTAGGATACATGGGTGCATGACCTGGTCTTTGGTTGGTAATGACTTCACATAAATGTGGCATTTGAGCAGCTGCAGTCTGGTTTGGGATTGCTATAATTTACACCACAGATGACACTGGCTTCTGTCCAGGCCAGGATCTGGAAGGACCACAGCCTTCATACTCACTGATTGGCCCAGTAAAGATGGGGAAATTTGATGCTGCCCCAGCAGTAAAACCAGGATTTTAACTGCCTGTTCAGCCATTTGATTTGTCTGGAGACCTGGTATGCGTATCTCACTGCTGGGGAATGTAGAGGAAACACAATTTAATATCGAAGCCACTGGAGTGGAAAAGCTGTGATGTTGCCCTCCCTCTTCACCCGCTTGGTTTAGTCTGATAAGCAAGGAGCATCCACAGTGCTTCCAGGAGCACATGTGCACACACAGATGTGATGATCACAGCATGGCCGCTAGTGCATCCATAGCCATGTGTTTCCAGCCACCAAAAAGCCCCCTGTGCTGCAGAGGCACATTCTGGTGGGCACAATGGGAGCAGGAGCTTTTGCCTTTGCAGGAAGAGTGGGAGGTTTAAAGGAGGCCTATGAATTAGGACTGCTATTGCTCCTATAAAAAGACAGGGAAACTTCTGTTTGGTCACTCCTGAGCTTCATGGTTGCCACTGGAGGGCTCGGGTGAATGGGGAAAAGGAGGAATTGTTATTAAGCCTAGTTAACATGAGGCCTAAAATTTAGGAGTGCAGGTATCTTGGGCTCTGTACAGACAAGAAATGAGTCAGAGAGGGGCCCCTTTAGGAGCCATTTCAGGTCCACTGAGATCTGAATGGCTGCATAAGGCTTTTCTCCCTGCCCAGGCTTCATGGAGACCTCATAGGCACCACCCTGGTGACATGATCATTGCAGTTTAGGTGAATCCAGCCCTTCAAGCTCAGCCATCCTCACAAGTTACTGCAGGGCTACAAGGGACTATTAGGAAATAAACTCAGTGAATTTTGCTGCAGAAAGGCATCCAGACATCTCCCTGCGTACTGCTAGGGCTTGTCTCTTGTGGAGCTGCCTGCTGTCTGCCAGCCCCTGGGAGTCCAATGAAAGGCAGCAAAGGCTAGTGCCTGCTGTTCAGGGCCAAGGAAACAGAGGCAGTGGGAGGTAAGGTCGGCACAGGGCCACAGGGTGGGCCAGAGGAACATTTAGGATTAATGATTGTGATTGACTATTTGTTTATTGCTCACCCTAACTGGCAAAGGCTGTTCTGACTGTCATTCAGAACACACAGAAGCAAGGCAGCAAGTTCTTTGTGAGTGGAGAAAAGAAGAAGCCTGAGGGACACCTTCAGCTCCCTAGAGATGCCATTGGTGAAATGAGCATGGTTAAGAGGCCACTTTCCTTGGTAGCCACCTAAGTGAAATCTGAGGAGCACTCAGGAGGGCTGGTGAGCTCCCACAGCCAGGTGCCCACCCCAGATGAGCCCACGAGGTCCCTGATGCTCCAGCTCCTACAGCAAAGGAACCTGGGCATGTTCCCAGGAGAAAGGAGCCAAACTCTGGCACAAGGCCTCAGCATCTTGACATAGCCTCTTTCCTGAGGAAGACAGAGGGAAGGAAATCTGTCTCAGAAGACTTTCCCTCAGTGTTTAGTGGAGCCTCTCTAGGCTGCCACTGAAGCCTAGCAGCCCCTCACCTGTTATTCACACTTCATACCCAGGCAGCAGGTAACAGCTTTGCTGGTAGGTATGGAGCCAACTTGTGAGGATGTTTTCCAGTTATCCACAGCCAGGCATCATAGCAGAGTGCAAGCTAATCTGCTACCTACTGACTTTGCATATACACAGGCCTTATTAGCAAGTGAAAGGCACTTTCTGTGAGCTCTGTAGCTCTTATATGATGTTTTCAACTAATATCTGCTCACTCAAGTTAATAGATTTCTCCTATAATATTTACAAGACTGTATGGGCTCTCTCATTTGACTAATTAACACATCTTTAAATTCCTTTGACTGAAGCTTTTTGTTTTTTGGTGAGTAATATTTAATTTATCAGGCTTTAGATCCAACTGTTTTGGGGGGGAAGTAATAGGCTTATTAAAAACAGTCTTCAATATTCTGTCTTCTCATAGTAAGACAATGTAGCAAGTCTTCTTGTACTACATCCTTTTGTATTGTGAAAGCTTCCATTTTATGTGTGCTTTCCTTTTAATGGTGCCATTTCACTTTATGTGAGGAAGCCAGGGTAACTGATTTTTTCAGAGCTGATGGTTCAGATCACCTTCACTCCAAGCTTGATTCTGCTTACAAGAAATACACAGCACCATGAAAACTGGCATTGTATTTGTCCCAGGAGACTGAGCACTGCTTTGTGATGAAAATGATCTTTGCCTGAAGCCAACAGAAAAAAAAAAACAAGACAGGATAAAATCCTCTACCATCTACCACAGCTTCTGTCACCAGAATTGCTGAAGAGCTGGAGGCCCAGTCTTCCGTACTGGAAAAGTTACTTACAGCCTTTACAAAATGAATATATTAGAAGCTGATGCCTCCAAAACAGAGCTCCATACCTCTATAGCTAGAAGGAAACCAGGTCTGGTTTTCCTCACAATGACACCTCAGTATCAAACATGCATTTGATTTTCTCAAAGTGCACTTGTGTGCTCTTCTTGGAGTGCCTGCTTCTGGACTCATGTCATCAGGCACGGACATCTGACTCTTTTTAATTCCTCACTTCAGCACCTCTGTGCTACAATTAAAGTTTATCCACAAGAATAGTCAATCAAAGTGGATAGCACAGATCTTTGTAAAAGGAGACCTTTGCTTTAAGGAGCAATAAAAACTTTGTTTTAAAAGAACCACAAAAGTGGCATCTGATTTAGCAGCCTTTGAACTCAGCAGCCTGAGTGTGGAAGTTCAGGGTGCATGGCTATTTGTTCAGGTGGATAGCAGTGACACTTGAGGGTCATATTTTTCAGATTTTCTTTCCTATCATAACACTAGGAGATTTCTTTTTAAAAGAAGAAAAAATACAGCTGATGCCGTAGAGAGAGTAAAGAGGACAGTCTGTCACTTCTAATCCTTGCAGGGGCTTTCGTGTTTAAATCATACAACATGGTAGTCTCAGAATCCTCAAGAAGAGGTTTGAGTATCAATATTGTCTAGTAAGGGTATACCTACTAGGTAAATTGAAATAGATTTCTGCTTTTTCTTTCTGAAAAAAATCTGTTTCATAATGCTCCAAGTATTACTTAAAATGCAATAAGTACTAAGATGCTTACACATAAAGGTAAAAAAGCAAAAACAACATAGACTACCTTACACTTTTTCATCATTTTATTTCTATAGTGAAATTTACTTTCCCACATGGAAAAATAAAGCAAATAGTAATAGAGGTCCCTAAATGTACTTTTCATAATGACCTTATAATAAGCAAAGCTGGTGGCCTCACATGTTATATAGTTCCATTAAAACAAAAGTGCCTGCTTATTAACTTCCCCTACCCAGACATTTTTGCTGAAGTTCTCAATACCAGGTGTCTACCCACACTGACTGGTTTTAAAAAGCTTTTTTGCCAATTTTTTTCAGCTATTTTCCCATCTACTTTAGAAAACCAGCAAAGGGACTGTTCTTCCCAAATTTAAAATTCTGGTAGCATTAACTTTGAGGCTTTTGAAGGCCTTATGCTTCAAAACAGGGATCTGATATTTGGCACAGTGTTACCTTTCCAAAAGGAGATGATTTACCGTGCAAACCCTTCAAAACATGAAGCATCAAGATTCTGAAGTGTTAGATTTTAAGAGCTTCATCTCTCAAGCTCTGGTTCCCATTAGGCATGGTGCAGACAAAGATCAAACAGCATTTTCTCAAAGGTTCCAAATTCCTGACATGGACAGGTTGGAGCTGGGGAGAGACTCGATGCAAGCTCGTGGGAGCTCTGTCATGCTCTCAGTGGAGTCCCAGCAAAGCACCAGCAGCCTGCCTCAGGGATAGTTGTTCTCATGGGTCCTTTGTTCTGCTGTCTCACTGGAAATATCAGAACACTCTGAGCTGTTGAGAACCCTAATAATGGCAGTCCTTTAAACAGAATTCTGCGCTTTGTATAATACACTAATAATACTTATTCTCCTATGCACACACGTTATACAGGAGTCATATGTACTCATAGGCACAGATGCACATGGGCTGTTCTAAAAGTTCAGATTCTTCGTGCGTCAAATTCAGGACTTGAAATTCTTGAATACTTTGGATCTTTACTTCTGTGAGCCTTAGTTCACTGCTCATAAAGATAACAGTCTTTATTTTATATCTGTGTTATGAAATAATTCTTCCTTAATGTTTGAGGCCATCTAGCTCTACAGTGAGATGTACCATAAACGTGTCCACAAAGAAATGAGGAATTCTGTCTTCTGAGCAGCATTTGAATGTTGTGAAATACATAAAACACATGACCACACACCAAACAGCTGAGTTGTTCACTCTTTCAAGCATTGAGTCCTGAAAAGATCCAATGGAAGAAATGGAATTTGGTCAGGTAACAAAGAGTCTTACCTAAACATAACATTCATTCAAGGACAGTCTGAATTCTGGGTTTGAGATCTTAATACATGCTTGCTTATCCATTTTATTTTTTATCTTGCATTCTATAGCATTCTTTTAATTTTGTTTGTGTGACACAATCTGAAGTATGAAAGGATCACTTTGGCAAGCAAACACTGCCATTCATCTGTACTGTAGAATTCATTTCATTTGTGTCTGCTGAAAACAAAGCACAGTGAATATACTTATTTTAAAGTGTGTCAGTGTAAAATGACATTTAACATAGAAGGTATCTTCAATTAAAAAGAAAAAGAAGTAGTGAATAAGGGAAGAAATGAACGAAAGAAACAGTATGCCCAAGAAAGTACTAATTTAGACTAGCAGAGAGCTGAGAAGAGCTATTGAACAATTTCATTATCACATCCTTTTCAAAGAAGGAAGGCTCCTGCTTTCTTATTTCACGATAATTGGATGAAGAAATGTGGGTGGGAGCACAATTCATTGCAGAATTTGATGAATTATTTACTAATTAAGAAGAGAAACAGGATAGTATGAGCTATATTACTTTCATATGAATGTTCCTTTTACTATATTATTTATGCACATGCAATTGTTGCTTTTATTAACTAAGAGGTTAATCACTTGAATGGGATGCTTTTCATTCTTTACAATTACATACACCAGCAAATTGGCTAATTTTATGTGAAAAAAACAACCTAGCAATTTTTCTAGTACTTATCTGTATGGTGCAGTTTAATAACATTTTTGCACAGTGCAAAATGAATAACCCAGCTGGTCCTGTGCTTTGGCAGCAGCGCTGCACGTTGCACGGTGGCACACACAGGCTCAGGAGCACTGCAGAGGTGATGACACACAGCTCCCCCAGGTCGGAAGATGAACCTGTGCATCCAGGCATCCTGTTCATGGGGCAGGCTTAGAATGACTTCAAAGGTGACTGCCTGCTTTTTTTCTGCAGCTGGGAGTGCCATTTTGTTCTAGGAGCGTTGTATCTGTAGCAAACTGGTCTCTGGCTAGACTGGGTGAAATTAAAACTGCCCCACTCCATGTGTTACACCCTGATAGTGCAGGGGATGCAGAGAGCCCCTCCTGCACTCAGCCCTCCAGTTTCTGGGGCTGAAGGACTCATCCCTTGCACTGCTGCAAAGCCTCAATGTCCCTGCATGCAGAGCACTGGTGCCATTAAATTGCCCACAGCCACACTGACACTGACAAGCCCTTGATGGTCACTCCTCTCTGCTGCTGTTCCACAGAAAGCACATCCAGGGCTTTGCGAACTGGTGCTATTCAGATAAGATCCAAATAATGGAAAAATGTGCCTGGAGGAAAAGGATTTTTCATCTGGACATCTCTTCACATCTAGATCACGTCACCAGAACTCCAGAGCCCACACTGTAGCTGTCCACGCCACTTAATTTTTATTTTTTTTACGCACATACAGATTGTTTTAAAAAAAACCCCAAACATATGGTGTCCAGATAGAAAAACCTACCCCTATTTAAAATATATAAAAATATGAAAGAATCTCTGTTTAGATTCCACATTTACATGTCCCACCCTTTCTTCCCTGATGCATATAAAGACTTTGATATGTTAACATCATTTGTTAGTCATTAGAAAAGTAAATAAAAGTACATGGTTTGGGTTGATGATGTAATGAGTTATTTAATGATTTTTACTGATTCAATGAAAAAGTATATCTTATTGTTCACTAGAGATGGGGGATGGGAAGTTAATATACATTTTGCTTCAGATATGAAGCATTTTGGGAACATTAATGGATTTTTTTTTCAATTGTAACCACATGGGGTTTTATTAAATTTTTAAATGAAAAAAAATGCAGATGGGGCAGCTCAGCCATCTAGCTCACTTTTCACATCTTCATAACACACCAGAGTTGCAGCCAAACCAAGCATTCATGACTGCAGCCCTGGGAAGGTCTGGGGAAAGCCTGAGCCCTGCAGTGAAGGAGTCCATCACCCACTTCCAGGAACAGACATTTTTTTCCCATTTATCAAACTCTTCCCTCCTCAAGAGAGCACAGGAACGCTCTGACTGCTGTGGCTGTTCTGTGCAAGCATCCTCCTTTTACCATGCATTACTGGGACACAGCTGAACATGACACAGGAGTCCTCAACGGTTGAATCCAGGAGAAAAAAACATTCTTAACTTGTCCAAGATGACTGAACCTCCCCACCAATTGGCAGCCGTATTCTGAAGAAGACATGAGTCAAACATAAGTATCCAACATACCCAGAAGAAAATTAAAGGGTGTGGAAACAATAATGACAGTAGGAGAGAAGCACAGTTTGTGCTCTCCAGTTTTCCAAGGAAGAAAGCATCCTTAGAGCACAGAAGCATGACTGAACTTCAAACCATTATCAGGTTTGGCAGGCAAAATTCCCTTTCAGAATCAATTTCATTTGAGAACAGTTATTCCACAAAGACAAACAAACCACACATATAAATATAATAAATAAAAACATTCTTGTGGAAAAGTAGTGGAAAACTTTCCATTTAATAATGTCAGAATATGCTAAGGAAAAGCATAAGCATAATGACTATACCAGCCCCCTATTTCATGGAGCTGTGGATGTGAAATTAAAAGAAGTTTTCCAAGTGAATTTTCTTTTACCTTACTGAAATACTGAATTTCAGGAAGATGAAATGAAAAACTCCATCAACACTGACACCTTTCTCTTAAACATTTATTCATTAACAAATATGTTGACTTTTTTTACGGGAAATCCATCAATCAGAACTGTTTTACTTGCCCCCATATTTCTGTTGTTGGAACAATCAAGCTCCCATTCTGGGCTGGGAAGTAGCCCTTATGTGTGGAGAGGCACAAAAGGCTGTGGGGGGTACTGGGACCCTCAGGAATGGGCACCAGCAAGCCTGAGAATCAGGGAGGTCTTGTCCCCTCCGGCAGCACTGCTGATTTGAGCACAAAGCTGGGCTGGGGGCAGCAGCAGGCTGACCTTTCCTTCCTGGAGCCTCAGCATGTGGTATCACAGCTCACAGGCTGGAAGTGAAATATTCTCTCAGAGGAATATGCTCATTCCTCTGACTGCCCCTGCCCTCCCCAGATAGGCATAGATTCTCCTAACACACCAATCCAACCATGTAACTCTGGATTTGAGGGCTTATTGGATTCAAAGCATCCAGTCACAGCCTGGAGAGAAGCTGAGTGCTGAGCAGGGCTGCTGACTTGTAGCAAAGGCAGACAAAAATGAGCACAGTGGTAGTGATATCTCAGCTGGAAGGAAGATGCTGAACCAGCTTTGCTCTTCATTTTGCCTCATCTTAAATAGAGGAGAGGCAAATAACCCAATGGGATACAGCACTCTAATATCAGGAAAACCAAGAAGTCACACCAAGAAGTCACACCAAGAAGTCACACCAAGAAGTTTTCCACACACACTTTGATGTCATCTTGTTTTTTTTCCCAGTCTTTCCCAGCTTTAGGAGTCTTGCATTTGCTTGGGTGCTATGTGAAAGCTGCGCTGGTCAAGTGAACCCATTGTGACGCTTCAATATGGTTGGACTAGCTGTATCTGCACTTTTAAAATGAAAATTTAATAACAGTCCATATGGTTATAATTAAAGAAAAATCCATTTACATCTTAAAATGCACACATTTTATTGAAACCAGGCTACATAAACACATCTGGAACACAGCTTTAGATAAAAAGCATATGCAGGGTCTGATTCTGTCATTGCTTATGCTGGAGTAAGTAAAAATTTACACCATCAAAGTGAGTTGACAGGTGTAAGGCCAATGAGAGATCAGAATCTGACCTTGGGCCTTTCATTTCAACAAACAGATCACTGCCAAGTTTCACTTCAATCTTGCAGCTTGGAAGAGAGGGGAACCAAAAGTTTATAGCCCATATGAAGGATTATTGTATTACGAGTAACTGAAGTTTATAGAAAAGTTATTTCCAATGGTTAGACCTATGGTTCCACTTTCCACAAAAACAGACAGAAGAGCAGGCAGTAACTTAGTAACTTCTCAGCCTTGGTAGGCTTCTTTTATTGTACTCTAAGCAATGTCCAGCATGCACTGCTACAATTAGGCCATCTTCCATTCTACCTTCCTGCGTTTAAAAGAAATGTAACAGCAAATAATTGTATCATATTTAATCAAGTGGACTCTCCATTTTTTCATGGGCTTACCTTCTCTTTCAGGGGCACTCCACCCACAGATAAAGGAACTGTGGAGCTAAAATGCATGAAGTCCTGAGTACTTGCAACATGTTCTGAAATAAACAGCTAATACAATCTTTCAGCTCTGCTCAGAACAGAACCTCAGCAGTGACACACAACCAGACAGGTGGATTCACTCACTTGGAATTGCAGGTATCTTGGGGTTAAATGCGCTCCCTTCCTAGCAGAATTCTGAAAAAAGTCAGCCAACTCATTATGGCAGGATGTTAAACATGCAATGTATTGCATTATGGGGCACAAAGCACACTCAAGATAAATACAGTCCTTATTTTTCTCATGTATCTGTTCCACCACGTGCATCCAGCAGGGCAGTAAATTAAAAACACTTCACCGAGGTAATGGTAGATAATTTATTCTGGTTTTACACACTGTTTTTAGCTTCCAGACATGTGAGGAATGACTCTCTCTTTGCAGCCAACCTTATCTCTTTTCCAGTGGGATTCACTTCTCTATTGATCAGCAAGGGCTCAGGATCTATCTGGTAAGATACCTGATTTTTAATTTGTAAGTAAAAATTAAAACCTTGTAATTCTGGGCTGTGTGCTTCCATGTGTGTGTGTATGTTACTGTGCTGAGAGAGGCTTGTTCTGTGTCATGTTGTGACCAACAGGACGAACATGTGTACCTGCACACTTCATTTAATCCACTGTTACAATGCTATAATTCCTAGGATAGAAAGTGGCCATCAGCTAGCAGACCATCACTCTATTATGAACACTTAAGAAAACACAGCGCTTTATATTAAACACTGGAGGTGAATTTTAGGTTTGAAGGAATTCAGTTACTCAGAATAGAATAGAATTTGGTCCTGAGACAAAAGCTACCATCTTCACCTTTTGAAGCATGCCATGGGATCCTTAATGACCACAGATGGTCGAGGCCTCAGCTTTATGTCTCATCTTAGAGAGACAGAACAGCCTTTATAGATCTAGATGCAACTAACTGCTGGCAAAAGCTGAAACTTTTACATTTAATGAAGCTGAGGATCTAAGAGCAAATAGCAACTATTGAACCTGTTATGGACAAACCCAGAGTCTGATTAAGTCCATGGAGCATTCACTCAAAAAAAAAGCAGCCCGTTGTGGTTTGCATGTCAACTCTCCTTCACTGTTAAAGAAATCACTAAGTTCTCTGTGGTCTGTGGACACAAAAAAGGCATCTACTCTGTGTACCAGGACCAAAGACTGTGCTTCCAGTGAAGCCTGTGAGCTGTGCTGGGAACAAACCCTCATAGGACTGAGTATCTCATCTGGATACTCACCTGAGAGAAAACACAGCTCAAAACAAGACATTTGGCTTTTGCAATGCAATTACCTTGATATTCTCATTAATACAGCAGAGTCTGCTCTAGGGGCCTTACAGGATGGGAGACGTAGCCTGGAAGCTCCAAGTGACAGACGATTTTTGAGAGCCCTGTGCCAAAGGAGGAGTGTTTCACCAGGGATCTGTGAATTACCTTTCAAGTTACCACAATAAGGCATGTTATTTTAAAGAGCTTTAGAGGGCAGGACTGTATGGCAAGTCTGACAAAGCACACAAATAATCCAGGGGAAATAATAAGGCTGTATTCTTCCGGCTTATCTTCCCTAAAAAAACCCCAAAAACAACAACAACAAAAAAAAAAAAAAAAAAAAAAAAAAAAAAAAAAAAAACAAAAAACATTGGCATCCAGCTATGGGGGTTTTGGGGCTATAATTCAGGGCATTAGGTTAGCCTAATTAGCAGGGCTTCTTCTGAATTGGGCCTGGATGTATTGAATTCAAACCCCCTGAACTTGTTCAGTTTGCAGGCCACTCTACAGCTCCCTGATGTTTTTGTGCTTTGCAGTCATTTTCTGCTGCTCTGCTGCCTAGCTCCACAATTAACTGGAATGTACAAACATTTCTCCTGGGTTTGACGGGAGCAGAGACCTGTCTGTGTGCTCAAGGTCATGTGAGAAGTTTCGGCAGGGTGCACTGTCTGAAGCGACAGCCTCTTGACATCCCCCTTGCAACCCAGTGTGCTCATTCTAGATGTTTTTTGACCATAGTTTGGCTGCTCTCAGTGTTTATTTTGGAGCTGGGAACTATACCCAAAAGGAGAGCGGTGTTTTTACTGCCCAGCGGGAGGCTGAGCCTGCGAATCAGATCTGATCTGACTCACCACTGCAGGAGAGAAAACAAGCACATCCTGAGCCTCCATCCAAGTGCAGAGTCCTTACCTAAACCCCCAGCCCCAGGGAGCTCCAAGAGCTGGAGTTTGGCAATCCTTGAGTCTCTAAAGCATTATCCAGAGACTTGTTCCCATGCAGTCACATTTTCAGTGAGGAGGCTTCCTATAGCAATAGGGGATGATAAGGATCACCGTGATTTTGCATAATTCTACCTAGTTTGAAGTAAGTGGCTTTTTTTGTAAACCACTGTGTTCCCCTTTTTGTTCATTGTGTTTAAAATACAGTTCTGGTTTATAATATTTTTTAATTTTCCTAACACATGAAAACATACAATGAAGGATGTAAGGTGTATGGTCTGATCTTGCTAGGAATCATCTATATCCAAGTCAGACCTGCAACAGAGCAAAATAGCCCCAGTGGAAGGCATTGATGCTGACTCACAGCAAAGGAACCACTCAGGGTTGTGCCTCTTCGCTGTCAGGCCCTGAGTGGCTGGGGGTGGGGTTAAATTAGAAAATCTCAGTCTTAACTTCTGTGCTGGCTGTTCTTTGAGGCAAAGCAGTTTCAAATATAAATATGAAAATCACTATAAAATCTACAGTATATTGATACTGTTGAGCACAGATAATGTTGACATTGAAAGAAAAGCCTATTCACTTTTCACTGTTGAGAAAAATGATATTCAGAGAGAACTGAAATAGGGCTTAACTGAAGGTTAAATGAAAGCTATGAAGGGGGCTCCAAGGGAAGTGCTACATTTTCCCATCTGTTATGGACCAAGGGGAAGGAAGGGAGCAGAAAGATTAGCAGGAAGTCATCTTTAAAGCTGGAGACATAAGATAAAAACTCATCTGAAAACCAAGTCTCTAGTCAGCAGTATTAATAAAATGCCAGGTTCCTTAAAAAATAAGAAAGAGTTGCTAAACAAAAAAAAAAATTAACTAAATCACTGTTTGTATTGCAACATTTAGTCTTTCATTCTCCTAAATATGGAAGCTCAAAAGTTGCATGTCAGTGGACAATCTTCCCACCTACAATTAAAAGAGTAGGTTGGTTCCAAGGTGTGATATGATAGACACGTATAATACTGTATAATATTGCACAGGGGCTATTTTATCTTTCTAAGAACCATACTGTACAATACTGAACTAGTTTTGCTAGTCCCTCTGATGGATACAAAGTGCAAAGTGGTATCCATATGGCCCTATGGAAGTATAACATCACATTCTTCTAGCTTATACAAGTTTAATGGCACTGAATTAGCATGGGCTGCCCTTTGGTGCTAATTCTTTCTGCACTCAGGGGGTTAAAGGAGCTTCATACCATCCAGATGTTCAGTGGCTCCTGCAAATGAAAGATTAGCAATTTTTGCAACTGCTGCTCTTTCTTCTGCTCCCTTTTTAAAGCTGATATTTTCCTTAAGAACTTGCTTAGTATCTGAGTCAGAGGAATCTCTTCCCTCAGGTAAATCAATCAATAGGCTGCACAAGAAAAGGAACAAAATGTAGGGGAGGTAGGCCTGAGTTGTATTAATTTGTTTACAGAAATTGCCTTCCAGGGACCAATATATTCATCCCAGTGTTTCATTTTCCTCTGTGAAATAGGAATCAAACACAGCATTATTTCAGGGTATCAAAATAAAATAATAAAAAGCAGCTCAAAGTTCTTCAAAACTCCCATATTTTTAGTGTTAGTCAATAAGTGTGCCTATTAATTTTTCAGCTTAGACTATAGATAAATTATACAGGTACCAGAAATACAGCTCTTTATTCCTACCTGCCACCAACAAGGCATCCTGGAGAGAAATAGGAAAAGTAGCAAAAATTCATTTCAATAAACAAATACCAGCTTCATATCTTCTAAGCCTGTCTTTTGTATACATAGGTTTACTGAGGTTCCTGCTGCTGCAAGAGCTGTTCAAGCATGGAGTAAGTAGAGTTCCAATGAGACAAAACCTTCTGCCTCATCTGGCATTTTAAAACTTGTTTTCTTGCTACAGCTCAGCTAGAATTTTTCTAACCTTAACAGAATTGCTAGATTTCACATCTTGCTCCAAAATGTTCTTTTCCAGTGCTCCTGTTATGGTAGGGGAAGCAATGAATTGTCTGAGGTAGAAAGCGATGTCGGATATGTGTTACCAGCGCTGTGACTGTGCTCTGTGAAACCTCCCTAATGAAGACATGCACCAGGCTGCTCTTAATGCTTTCTCTGCTTTTTGTGAAGTCCAGACATGCACTCTGCCTGGCAACAAGCTCCTTCTCATGTAGCTCCACCACCTTTCACACAAAGAAAACTAGGTTGAGATAGCAGCACCTTGTATTAGTTAAGCTGATTTGGGGTCATGTTGGTAACTAGTTATTTGAAGAAAGTACTGGCATAAATTTACGACTACTTGAATTAATTGCTTATTTTATTTAATAGGCACTGATGTGTCCGTTTGGTGTTGATCCTCAGCTCCCTGAGGGCACTTACACCCTTTCCATATTCAGCCTCCCTCAGGGCCACCCCTAGGCATGCCCATTGCTCCAAAACAGTGAAGATCCTACATATCATAATCCCCAAGCTACAAGGGGCAGAGAACAGTTTGGGAGCACTGAGTAGGACAAGAGGAAAGAGGCACTTTGAGGGAAAAGGCTCTTCCACAGCAGAGGACTCCACAGTTATGGACTTCCAAGGATTCCAGTGTGGCCCATCAGAGGTGCACCACTGCAGCCTCAGACACACACAGGCTGTAAATGGATCGGCACTGGCATGGACCATAAGCAGGCTGGGCCATGGTGCACATGAGCCAGGTCACCACACACTTACCCAGCATTGCTCCAGGAGTAGAGGTTATTGGCAGGGAGACAGCTGTGCACTGAGGACTCAAAGCTACAGTGAAGAGTAGCTGCAAAATAAGGAAAGAGAGGGGGAGAAAGAAAAGCAGAGGGAAATTATTATGAAAAAAGGACCTTCAATCAATTTCACCAGTGTATGGATCTCAAGGAACGGAAGAGCTGATTCTTTAGGACTTCTCCTGAACTCTTGTTCCCTCTGAAACATCTTTCCTGTGTTAGTGGCTAGCTGTGCTTATAAAGTTTGAAGAGATACATAGAATTTTATTGTGATGTGCTCTGTTTAGCAGCAACATTTATTGCAGGTCAGATTTAGGATCAGGCATGGTCCAGCTGCAGACACTTGACCCTTGTAAGCAAATGTTTGATTTTAACTCTATATTCCCATTTAGCAAAAGTATATTCTCAGCAAGAGGAGGGCTTAGCATGTTTCTTTCTCCTAACATGACAGATCCTGAAAGCTGCTTTTGTAAACCTCAGGCTTTGGGAAGGGATAGGGAGTTTCAGTGACTGGTTTAGAGTCTCTTACCATTCCAGCAGACACAGCAGTTTGTAGATGTGGCAGGAAAGAGTTACAGAAAAGGGGGCAGGGAGCAATGGAGAAAGTTAATGATCAGATCGAAGAATCCCACTCTTGAAAACTAATAGCATTACCTCTGTGTTTGTAAGACCTACAAACTCAATCAGAGCATAGCAAGTGGGAGAGTTCACTACCTGGCACCACAGCCTAATTTGGGAATTGTGCAGAACAGTGATGAGAGGCAGGTATTTGGAGGGCACTGAATCAGCAGCGATGACAAACTCACCACAGAGACTTTGCTAATCTATCAGACCAGAGCTGCTGTTGGCCAAGCAGTTAGATCAAATCCAAAGCCCTGTGGGTTGTCCCCAGTAGAGTGAGAAAATCATGATGATCTACTATTTTGGATATAGTTCTTTTTATTTTACAGAAATACATGAAGCCTTGCTTCCCAGAGCATGGGCAGAGAACCAGACAACAGGAGCCTGTTTCACTTTTTATAGCTCCTGGCTTCTTCCAGTCAGCATTCAGTCCCCACACTCTCTCTCCAGGTAGCTGTTTTGTTTCAGGGCCACATTAGTAGTACTCTTGCATCTGTCTTGTTTTACCTCACTGACTCTTCCCTCAGTTGCTCTGGTCTTTCTGCTGTTTCTTGGAGACACTGAATTACAGACCAGCGTATGAGCCCATGGGTTGCTGTGCCAGCCACCAGGGACATAGATTGGTTTGTAGCTAATGTGAGGTTTGTGCAACTTCTACTTACTTTTTGGGTTGGGAAATGGTTCCTTTGTTGGGATAAGATTCCCGACACAACAAAAGTGTATTTATGGTTTTCTACAGCCATCTGAGAAGAAGGTGAAAGACTTCTCTCATCACCTGAAATTCAGCCAATCTTGTGAGAATAATCTTAAAGTCTGCATGTTCACTAAATCTTTTGCTTTTGCCAGTTGTCCAACGAAACAACTCCCTCACCCTGCAGGAAGAAGTACTTGAACCTCAAGCCAGTGTCAAGGGATGACATTATATCCACCCCTACCTTGCAGGCTCCAAACGCAAATCAAGTATTTGCAAGAGTGAATGTTCCCTCTGAAACACCAGATACAACACGAGCTCTGTCCCATAGAACAAGCCTGTGCAGTTCAGGAAATATCTTGGGACAATCAAATTCTACAAGGAAGTCATGGTCATGGAAAACATCACAGCTTCACCTCCTCCCCACTGCTTCTTTCCTCTGCACAATGGGGACACAGCTTTCCCGCTCTGACACTCTCTGCCTTTTTATATCTCCCTTCTGTCACTCAGCTCAGCCATAATCCCACAGCACACCGTGTTCCTCATGTCTGTTGGCTTCCTTGAGTCTGGCTGGCCTTGGATCACACTGTCCAAGGCATAAAACAACATCGGTGTTACCTCAGGGCAGGAACAGCATCTCTGTCACATCACAGGAGTTACTGTAATTTAGGCAATAAAAATGAGAATACCCGTAAGAAAAGTCACCTTGACTGTCCAGCTCCTTCTCTCCTTGAACTCCAGTGGCTTCTTGGCTTTTGAAATAATGTAGCACAGAAAGCTGGTCTCCCAGGCACTGAGTTTCTTCTGCTGGGCTCTAGCCAGCTGCTCTCTTTGCCTGCTTTCTCTCTTCATTGACAATTTATTGGCTGCCCTACACCTGCTTTTTTTTTCCCCTCTTAAATTTTCTCTTTTCTGGGCAATCCTTGTACTTGACTCAGCTGGCAGTATATTTCCTCAGTACTTGAGTGAGAGCGTGTCGGCTGCGAGGGGAAAGAAGAGACGTCCCTCCCTGAACCTGCCACGGCCGTGCCTGTTAACATCAAAATACAGCGTGCTTGGGAAATGAAACTGCTCTTCCATTTCAGTGCTGCCTCCTGCTTGTACCTTTATACTTGGTTTATTTGGATCATCTCAGAAGGCTCTGGAGGATGGTCTCAAACATCCCTGACTCCCACCTCACCTCTCCTTGCTCTAGGCTCAGAGCTTAGTTTCCATGCTCCCCCTTCCAGTTGCTGTGCCCAGTGCCTCCCATGGGTATTAGTTTCTATGCTCAGCTTCTGAAAGCATGTTTAAAATCACTTTACATTTAAATTAGCTAAGGGCCTTAATGTTTGGATTATGACTAAAGAGCAAGTGGGTTGTAACTCTTTCCTCTCCACTGAAATTTAACATTTAGATTAAGGAAGGTTGAAATTTTTCCCTCTCCAGCTCTGCCTTCATTCTTTCTCCCGGCAGGTCCTATGACTAGGGATAGAGGACACTTCTTCCACTAGTAGGAATAAACAGCCTGTCCGTGCTTGGGACTAATCGGGACTGGCCACAGGATGTCACTATTACTCCACAAACATAGGGAGAGCAAGGTGTTTGTTTACAGAAGGCCAGGGTCTGAGCTTCAGCTGTCTGATTCTACTGCTCAGATTTCACCAGCCTGCTCAGCTCTGGATTGGAAATTGAAGAGTCACATCCCGACGCTCCTCAACAGAGCCACAATCCCGTGCAGAATTTGGCGAGGCGCATTAAGACACAACTTGCTTGTGCATGAGCATGTGCACACATCAGGTTCAGTTTGTCCTAACTTTACACAGCCCTTGGATTTCACCTTGGATATGGGATTCAAATGCCTGAAGTGAGCCAAGAACTGCTTGTTTCAAGCCAAAATCACATTAAGCCTCTGAGTATCAAATGGTTCCCTGTAAAACCTTAAATCAGACCAGGTCCCCTCCAACTCAGACAAGGCTCATAAAACTTGGGGTAAAATTCAGTTTCAAGTTCATAACGAAACCCAAAGGCAGGTTTCAGGTTTGCATTTGGATTTTGCTCTGAATGTTTGTGTAGCTCTGCTCAATGCAAGGTCACAGGCACTGGGTGGGGGAAAGGCTTTTTAAATGTTTCTGTTCTCCAAAACAGAGATAAACACGTGGCTGTGAGCTGGTACAACCATGGGGTGAAAACTAAAATGCTGCAGTAGATAGAAATGTCCATTCAGGAGAAGCAAATCTTCATTAGTGGAGACAGAAACCAGACTAAGTAAAATGGTCAAAAGAAAACATCCCTGTCCTGGGAAGCTGACTATCAGTGTGTCAGCATAAGGACTCTTACCTCTTCAACACCTTGTCCTTTCTTTCTTATTCCTTGAGATGTATGAGCTGTTGTACCTCAGATCTGATGTCTTGGGGAATCTCCAGCAAAATCCCTTCCAGGCCAGTAAATTTTCTATTCACATCTTGCTCACAAAACATCCCAGTTCACAAAAATATGTCCTCTGATTATGTATTATCCCTGATTGGTTGAGTTCTGAGAACTTATTCCATGTTTACACCTCACTATATTGAATTTGAGTGGTTTGTGGTTAGTGTCACCATTTTTTTTTTCTGGGGACCCATTTTATTATTTGCAAAAAAAACCCATATGTATGTACAAATGCTATTATGTTCTTAATTTGTGCTTTTTTATTTGCTACCTTTCTGGTAGCACTGGGCTTAATTTTTACCCTCTGGATAATGAAGTAGGTAAAACACCAGGGGTAGTCATATTCCATTCCTCTATAAAACAGGATTGTTTTTCTCAGTATTGGTTCAGGAATGCCTGTTTTGCAGGGCTGGTGGTGCCATGATGGGTAATAGGCAGCAGGTGACTCAGGTGGAAGAGAGACCTCTACAGAAGATCATTTTAGACAGACCTATCCTAAAATGTCCTACCAGGGCAGACTTCATGAAGGTTAGGAACATTATTTTGGGAACTAAACTTCACTGGTTTGACCATGGTGGACTAAGATCAGTTGAACAAAGGCTATTAGAAAAATCTGGAAGAGATTTAGTTTCTTAAGTTTCTGTGGAGCAGAAATATAAAAATCTATAAAATTGAAGAGTTTTTACCTTATCAGAGGTGAAGAGTTTCCACATCCTATTTTGTGTTTGTCTATTTCTGTAGTCTTAATGCCCCCTCACCAAGTCCCATGGGCTTTAACAATAACCCTCAGGCCTTGGCATTTGCTACATCTCACTGTTTAACTTGAAAGACTCTTGACTGGGACTCTGCTTGGTTATCTGGTGCTTCTTGTGCTGTCTCCTGCCACCAAAAGATAGACGGAAACATTGTTCAACTAGAAGACTTCCCTGCCAGTTCCAGCTTCCAGCAAAAAAAACAACAGACCAGAAAGGTGACTGCTGCCTCTAGGGAGGAACTACTACCCCATTCTGGCAGAATTACAGCTGTCCACCTGAATTTGAGTGTGAGCAACTTCTGTTTTAATCTCCACTCTGTCTGATGCTTTGTGTGTCTGCTTAGACACAGAAGTTGAGCAATCAAAACAGCTACGGCAGGTGTGAAACCTTGAACTAGGGTGGTCCAAAGGTACACAGTTAATGAGTTAAAGAAAGAAGCTGTTGATGCATTTAATAAGGTAGATAAGAGCTTTGTATTTTTCATGTTATAAAGTCTAAGACAGAATTTGTAAAATAGAACTGGCTGCCTGGCTAGTTTCATTTGCACAGAAACAGCAGAAGCGCCATACCTTGCCCTTAGAGCTGGGTAAAAAACTAGCTGCCAAATACCTGTACTGAACTGCCATGGCTGCATTACTAACACCACTGGAGACAGACATCTTAAAGCCAAATGGAATATGTCTCATGATCTGTCTTTTAAAGTCCTCAGCCTACCTTGTCCTTGCTCCACAGAGGATGCAGTGCTGCAGGTCCATACACATGGCAGTTTCAGTAGCCCCTGCTCCAGCACCAGTTTAGTGCTGACAGCAGGAGGGTTCCAGCTTCCACAGCACTCTTTCCAGCCCTCCCTTCAGCTCATGGCACATCCCTGCAGGGAGGCAGGCACACAGCATGTGCTCATCCCAGAGCACACATCCTTTATTCTCTGTGAAGATATGGAAGGTCAAGGCAGGCAGCACAAAGCCATTTGACACACAGGCCAGCTCATATTTCCACTGTTTAAGAAAATGAGTTGTAGACATACCTGTGGTTCAGGTAGTAAGGCAGATCTCTGTCATGTCTCATTGTTATCAGACAGTAATAAATTATTCTGAAGTCGCTATCATGGGGTGAGGAGTTACCTCACCTGATCTGATCAGAGCACCATCGCTGTAATCCACAAGCCCAGTAGACCAAGCTGCTCTATTTTTGTGTTTATCTCTCCTTCTCTGATGCAAGTACTTCCTGTAACAAGAACGTTCATCTAAGACACGTGGTACCCAGCTCTTTATCTATGTTTTGCATTTAATACCACGTCCCTTGCAGCTGAGCTGCAGCTCTCAGGGCAACAAAGACAAGTGGATGCATCCAACAACTCCATGCCCTTTCTGTCTGTCCAGTTGCACTGATGATTCCACCAACCTAGATTGGACTCAGAAGTCATAATTTGCATTACTTACTCTTGTTATTCCTACCCACATCACACAAAGAGCTCAGTGTACATCAGCATATCAAGATGCTTCTGAGGCCTTATTCCTCCAGAGGCAAGCATGGCAGTTCAGGTTAGAAATCACTGCCCTGGAGCCAGGTGGGTAGAGCAGAGCTATAAAGAAAATTAAACTTGTATTCCTTCTGCAGTAATTGCTGAGCCACACTAGGTATTTTATGTTGTGCCTTTAGACATGTGCCATGATATTTGAGTTAAATGTCTTCTTTCTTCTATTTTGTCTATTTTCGATCTCTCTCTGTGTTTTACACCTTCAAACTTCCTATGGATACTAATGTGCATTTGTTTGTTTGCATCCTAGAGTTCAATAAGGAATAAGGACACCTGACCAATATGATGCTCTCTGTCCTGTCTTTTTGTCTTTGGGACAAGCAGAGCTGCTTTGAGGTACCAGAAGAAAGCACAGCAAGGTTTTTTAGAATCAGGCTGAATGCACAAATGGCTAGAGTGCTTTCAGGTGGCACTTCAGCATGTAATGGTTGAATTGATTTTATTTAGCTTAGCCATTCAAATCACAAAATGGGTTAAATACAAATGTAATAATTTTACAATGCATCCACTAGATGGTAGCCTATCCTTATCCTTGCCATTTCCCAATTCCATAAAGACATTTTATACAATGACCAATGATCCATTCCATCTCAAGAAATCTCATTGTGTATTTTCCTGCTCTCAAGAAGATACTTGCCCAGTGGAATGCAGCACATGAGCAGGGAAATGCACCTCATACAAATTCCTCCTTCTCAGAAATGCATTTGCCCACAGTCCCAGTTCAGATCTGGTGCAGGTTTTAGTGACTCTTAGGAAGTATCCAAGCAGTATAAAAATATATGATCCTGGCATCTGCAGTTTCATTTTTATTATTTGAAATGCCGAGCAGACATTCACATTGGTCAGAAATGGTGTTCCTGCTTACACTGGCACCTAAAATTATGATATTTTCTAATCTTAAGAAGGCTTATCTAGGGCATGATTAGCCTTTTACTAAAGGTCAGATTCTGTACAGAAAGTCTAAGAGATTTTTCTGCATAACATTTTGGAAAGAGGTAATCAATAGTGGGTCAATGTATAAGTCTTCCTCTGAGCCTTCCTGAAAAAGATCAGGATAATCATGAATATTTGTGCCTCCTAAGCAAAGCACATTTCTTTGATCTATTTTTTTTTTTTTTGCTGAATATATATAAGAAAGGAGCAAGAGAAAGGGAGAAACATACATTATTAAGAAGTATCATCCCTCTTCACAATGGTATCTGTGTACCAACAAAGATAAATACAATCACCGAGGACTTTAAAGGAGAATTGAAAACAAAAATTACAGTGTTTTGTGCTGTGTGTGGCATAAACTGGTTGAAATAAAAGCATGCCACACAGCAGCTTTTCTGCTGTGCATGCCTCTAATCTCTGTCCTCGCAGCGCTGCCAGGTAGGAGGGCACAGAGAGCAGCAGGTGTTTGACAGACATTTCACTTTAATGGCATTATATCAACATGCCACAAAATGTCACACTTGCCTTTAATTAGCCGCACAAGCATTTTATGCTCGTATATATATACATATATATACTGCATATGCTTATAAATAAAAATATATTTCCAGCAATTCCACTCCAAGCTGGTTTCACCAGCTCCTGTAAGGGACTCCAGATGTGTCTAAAGATCAGCACTCACCAAGGCAGCTGACAGACTCAGACACTGAGGTTGAAGGCATTCAGGTGAAAACCTGGGACAGAAGACATCTCAGAGAGCCAGCGTGAGCCCTGATCTCTGTCCAGCACAGGGAGGTGACCATCAACCATTGCAGTGTGGCACAGATTGCAGGCTATTCTTAGCCTCAAAAACACCCTGACTCCATACAAGGATATTTCCAGTGCTTTTGTGTCGTGAACTTCTCTACAAAAACTTTTTTAAAAAATAATAAAATTAACACAAGCCTGGTTGGCAGGATTCCTGTGTGCAAATCTGGAAGTACATTTACACCCTAAATTGTTTTTACTCAGCAACTGAAAATGCTTCCCTAGTTTCTGCATCTCATTTGTATGATACACGGCAGTTAATAGAACACTTAGGAGAGTTATTAAAAATGCTCATTCCATACCATCTTTGCCATTTTTATATTATACCAAGGGGAGTGAAGCTCACTAATGCAATACTAAAGCCCTTCAGAGTTCTTACTACTGTACTTTTCCTGCTTGGTTCATGTACCATGAGTTCATATAATGTGGTCTGAAGGAAAAGGGAGGAAATATTAAAAGGAAAGTCTCCTCTGACTTACATTTGTGCTTGGTCATTCAGTCAAGACCAGGTAGAAAGGAAGCTGACCAAAAGCACGTGGCGTTTTTCAGCGTATTTTCAATCCATCATCACAGAGGAGCCACCAGCATCGCTGAGAGGCTCGGTTTTGGGCAGCCCTGGGTCTGTATTGGAGCTGGCTGGACCTGGGTCATGGCAGCAGCTCTTGGTCTCATCTCACAGAAACCAATCCTGCAGCTGCCCTGCTACCAAAACCTTGCTGCATAAACCAAATGCATTTCTTTCTTCATCACATCAAAAAAACCTCCACATACCTCTACATTTGGGATTATTATAGTGGCTCACCCCTACCAGACTAAAAAGATGCCTCGTTCTTCTCCTCTGATGCAGGCCTTATTGCTATTGCTGGATAATTCACAGTCTTGAGGACTGTCTCCTTCATATCCTACATCCCCTGCCAGACATAGCAAAATCCCAGAAGAAAATAAAATAGAGAAATGCAGCCAATTGCAAAATGTGCTCATCAGTTGTTAAATTTTAAGTGCTAGTATCTGACACAAGAAAATGGAGGGCTGTGTAGTGTGATCTCAGGCATTTTGTAGAGGCACAGGAAGAATGCAAACACGCTGATGTTTAAGGAGAAGTCCCCAAGCAGCACTGTTGATCATTTAATGTAAAGATCTGCTCAGAATTTAATTGCCATTACACGAAAAATAGGTGAACACTATCCTGATTTTTAAAGAGAGGGAAAAAGAAGTAGAGATTACACAGTCCCACAATAAGCATCAATAATGCTCATGCTGCAACTACAGCATTTTATACACCCAGTTTTGGAAAGGATACAGCAGAGGCAGGAAACAAGATGAATGGAGCCTGATATAATTTTGGTATGAAAGGAACCAAAGAGAATGGGACAGTTTAGCACAGAGAGATGAGTGGGAACAGGCAAACTGCTGTACTTAGTGTGTTATAAAGCAGGAAAATGAGATGTTCATAGTTATCACAGACTACATTGAATTATTCTGAAAGCCTGGTAAAAGTAAATACCTTCTACATATCCTACAACTAGTCTTGTTGCATCAGATAATGTCAGTCTTAAGCCCTAGTATGATCCAAAAGAAGATGCTTCAGAAAGTCCAGCTCCTGATCTGAGTCTGAATTTTATAGCTAGAATGAACTTGAACGTATCTGTTAAAAAGCATTGCCTTGTCCAAAAGATAATATATGTTGCAGAAATAAGCATTCACAAATGACATCTGTATTTCATGTTTATCTGCTTCTCTGCACTATGCATGAAGGTCACAGTTCCCACTTAACATGGCAACACTTATCAAAGTCTGGAAAGAGAATGCCATTTCAAAGGAAACATTTTCTCTCTTGACAGTTACAGCAGCTATAGAACAGCTGTAAATAGTTCAAGGCTTATTTGCCTAAGAAGGTCCTTAGGGGTAGAACTTGTTCTTTAAATTTATATTTATTTATTTCAAAGTACTGTAGAAGGGTCAGCAAGGCCAACCCTGCTGAGCAGGAGCAGCAGTAGCAGCAATGCAGGGTGGACAGCTGCATCCCCATGCTCAGTGGATGCCATTGGTCACACCCAGCAGAGTTCACATTAACAAAAATGTTCTCCTTTTTAAGACAGAAGACCCTTCCTCATGTGAACTTCCAGCCTAGAGCTGGTGTGCTAGCAGGACTGCACAGGAACATCCTCCCAGCAGAGTAAATTGCCAAAGGTGGAATGCAACCAGTGGCTTGGATTAGTGATCAACACAGTGGGGCAAAAGCAAATCCCCAGGGCAAATGAGCCCCAGCTGAGATCTATGAGGCATTCAAACTGGGGCAGGATGATTTATTGGTAAGGCAGGTCAGTCAACTTAAAATTTATTTTGATTTGCACTCTCTTAAACACTTTACATTCAGACAGGTGTGAGCTCCATAACCACAAGGTGAGTTTCATTTAATAAAAATAATTTGCAAAATATTTTCCTGCAACATGAAAGCTTGAAAGAAACTAATTTCTACCCTAGTCCATAGATATAGAAGCTTTCACCAGTTGTTCATATAGTATGAAGGGCGAACATTCCAGCATCACTGGCAAGAGGATTTTTAAGGTAGCTTTTGATCCTTGGGGGGGGCTAATGATCATTAAATAATGACATATAAACCCAAACCACATTGTGCTGAATAATCTTTCTGCAACCAGGCAGTTATATTCACATAACATAGTGATGTGACTCATTGATTACATTATAGGCTAAGCCACAGCTATTTAATTAATTTCTGTTGAAGTCTACTGGGTAATTTGCTGAGGAGTGCTCTGCAGGAAGCACTCTGACAGCTTCTATATGTTGACCTCAGGGCTGATAACTCTGGTAGTGACCAGCAGCAGTTCCCCAGGAGACTGGGATGATGTGAGAAGATACAAGACTTCTTCAGGACATCTCATGTCTTGGGGCAGTCTGAGTGAGATTTACTCATGGCCCAAATCAAATTGAAAATCTGCTGTTGGGGTATCTCTGATTTCAGCACTCACATCTTCAGCCTCCAATGGTTCCTCACATTCCCTGCTTGTCTGTTTCTCTTGATATGCTTTCCTCACTTCCTTTTCCCACCAAAGTGTGGAAGTGCTACTCCACAGAGCACCTTGTTATATACAGGTGAGGAGGTGCTGCCCTGTAGTGAAGGTCCCTAAGCATGGGCAAGCACCTTGATTCTATTGATTACAGCAAGATTTATTAACCAAAGCTGTCCAAAAATCCTGCAGTGTTTTTGTGCTGCAGCTCTTTGTGCCAAAATCCCACATTTGGATCATCCTCTCACAGCCTTCAAACCTTTCAGGAGTTTTCATTAGAATTGCCTGCCTCTTCAGTTTTAATTTCATTGAGAACCTGCAAGGGCTGCCCTTGAGCACTGTACTCCTGACAGAGCTGGGCAGCTTGGCACCAATTTCATGCATCCACCTGGCTGTTTCTCATGGAGCAGACATCTATCCCAAACTCACCTTTTTTTTTGACTCAACTTAAAAAGTGGTCTGGGTGCCAGTCAGCGAGGTGAACACTTCATAAAGGCCACTGGAAGAACAGTGTGGTTAGTAAGGGTACCTGTGCTACCCTGTGCTACTCTTCCAAGATGTTATCACAGGGAGACAAAGGAGTAATATATCCCTTCCTCTGCTGGAGAAACCTTGGAAGCAGCCTGGAAACAACTCTGTGATGGCAGAGGGATGGACAATAGGAGAACTCTTTTCCTCCTGGAAAAGTTGTCTCAGTGTGGGGTAACTATGTATGAAAGTGGTCTCAGAGAGAGAGGAAATCATAATTTTAGGTATCATTCAGTGAGGGAATGCTTCAAATTCAGGATATTTTTCCAGCAAAAAACCATTCAGGACATTCTTCCAGCAAAAAACATTCAGCCTCACTAGTTGAATGTTTGGATGCATGCTGTGCAAAAGGCAACATTCACTGCAGGATGGAGAAGGAGCAGATATGCACATCACCATGCATAGGATACTGCACCAGGTGACAAAAATCACCATTCAAATCATCTAAGGAGCCAAGGAAATGGCAGACACATTATCCCCAGGGATCTGAGTAGGACAGTGTCTGTGCTGCACAAGAGGGAGGAGGTTCACACTGGTCGGTGCAGAGGTTCCAGTGCTCCATGGCAGGGGAAAGTTGAGGGTTTGGACCTGCTACTCTGTGAATTTTTTTTTGGTTTTTTTTTTGTGGCACAAAGTAGTGTTCCTGCATCCTGGAGGGGGTTGGACACCACCCTGGCACCTCTTGAACAGGCAACAGCTCTGCTGGGCCACTGCCAACCCCATCCTGCCCCTGGGGAAGCGTGGGACACCAAACCCAGGGCTGCACACCTACTGCAGACCTAAGGACTGGGGATGCTAAGGAAAAGCGTGTTACTGGAGTGAGAGCCCTGCTGTGCTGGCCCAGCAGGAGCTCAGCTGCTTTGGAACCTCCCTGGGAGATATTTGGGTATGAAAATGACCGACCATCACAGGTTCTGAAATGTTTGGGCTGAATCCCGAGGAATTTCCCATGTCCTGGACATGCAGAAAGTCTGGGGTGGAGCTGGGGATTTATCCTGAATCTCAGGCTGGAATGACTGAACCACTTTTCTTCCTTCTCAACTCACTGGAGACAAGAGTTTCAGACTCTTGTCATTTAAGTGGTTCAGATACTTGTCATTGTCAAATGAGTTTCAGACTTGTCATTTAGTGCTCAGACAGCCCCAGAGTTGTCATAGATTTAATTCAGGTACACTGATAGTCCACAGAATAAATTGCATAAACAATCTAGGGCTACTGAGGGAAAATAGCTGCCACTTTTTCATGTTTTTTATACACGAAAACAAGATACAACATTACAAGAAAAAAACTTTGGTAAATTTCTTCTCCATTCTTTAGGAGAAAAAAAAAAAAGGTCAATTTTTATCTGTCAAGTTTTCCTTCTTGACTTTTAATGTGATTTTAAATGGATTATGCAGACTTCATCCCAGGCATGCAATGATTCCTCTGTCAATGATCAACTTACAGCCAGGGCATTTAATCAGGAACTTTTCATATACATTCATTTTTAAATACATAAATAAATAATCTCAGAAGCAGCAGAACTCAGTATTAGTAGCTGAAATACACTTGCATATTTCTGAAGTTCACAATCCCGTTGCCTGAGGAAAGAGCAAGAGAGTGTGAAACATTTTAAAGTGGCTGAGAAATACTGAGTTCGTTGGAAAAGCTGCCTCTCCCCCTTTGATACCAGCTCATGCTGTGACAGCATCCAGCAGAGCTTGGCTTTGGTACCAGAATGGCATTAAAATGTGATTGCTACGAAGGTGACCAGCTTGACATATGGACTTACATTGTGGGGATTTTTTTCCTCAGGACACGAAAGGAAAGACGAACCCTTAACTGAAGCAAGCTGAAATGAAGAGGCCATGGTCCATGGTCTAGGCCAGCTTGGAAGAAAGAACATGACTAAAAGCCATGTGGTGTGAGAGGCCCCCTTTTATATTCACTTATCACCAGCTACATAATGACTAGTTAAATCCTCATGAGGGAAATGAACGCATAGATTTTTTTTTTTTTCTGGCAGCTGAAGTGAAATTTTATTGATTTGACAGCTTTTCAGATAAATCACATACAGATCTAGAATGCAAGATTTCTGTGACTAAAACTACAGTTTGAAAGAAACTCAAACAACTCCATCAATAGCAACTGATAGAGCTGAATATCCAGAGGGAATGTATAAAGTGATAAAAAGCTTTGGGGGGGGGGGGCAGGTGGAAGCTGGGTCAGTAATTGCAAGATTGCCTGTAAGGAACATGTGATAAATGTAGATTTCAAAATGCCTCTAAATTTGATTGTGCACAGAAGTCAGCTGGAATAAAGAATTAGAGCATTTCTAAAATTTAAATATTTTATTTCAGCCACAAGTATTTGCTTGTCTGTCCAAAAGGGAGAAGTGGAGTGGCACAAGATTGCCTATACATATTTGGAAGAGAGAGTCTGAAAATAAGTTCTGGGGGTGTCAGTATGGAAATTTGTAAGTTTTGTATGATAGTGTGGCAGGTCCAGCCAAGGAGGCACGGTGGAAGGGAGAAGATATGTCCTACATGGAAGAGCTTACACTGACCATCTGTGTTAGAGACTCCTTTATCTTTGCTATTTGGCCTCATAATGTCTATAAATGCATGAACCGTTTCCACTGTTACTATTATCAGAACAGTTCCATAATTTACTCTTTGATCTACAATTCCCACTTCACGACTGCTCCAAGAAGCGATGCTGAGGTGGAGCAGCAGGCGGAGTCCCTCGCGGAGTGCTTCCTCCCTGGAGCAGAAGGTGTGTGACTGGAGGCCAGAGCCAGCTCCCCAGTCTGCTCCCCAGGGCAGACAGTTCAAACAGACCTTGTGTATGAAAACAAATAACAGCTTTAGGAAGCTGAAAGTACATCATTAGCTCTAGTCCACAGCTCTCTCAGATACTACTGCCGGAAAAGCCCTTCCAGAAGCTCATCAAGCGCCATCTTCCAGTCTGGTAGGATTTTTTACTTCATTGTTAAAGAGCTGATCCAGGACCCATTTTTACTAAGACTCTTTTTTTGTATGTGTGTGTGCTTAACTCCCTCCCAGCTTTCATTTTCTGAGCATGAGAAAGTCAAAATCTTCCAGTCTTATCTATTGCAAATTGCTCCCACACTCTTCATGCCATCATAGCAACAGTTCACAACAGGGTTTTTAGGCTAAGTTCATCCTTCTTGAATTGGGATGACCCAAAATGTGTGCAACATTGAAGTTGAAAATCTTTTCACTATTTATAAGAACTTGTTAATAAATAGCAGTTTACCCAACTGATGATTTGACGGAGCAGACGAGATATGCTCTCAGCTCCCAAAGGCTCTTGAGTCATTTCTTGCTCTAAAAAACACAACCAAGAATATATGGCAAGACCATTGGTGTGTAAATAATTACAACACCCTCACTGCTGAGCCTTTGAGTTTGCATTTTTTTGGTTAGGCTGATTGCTCATTGAAAAGGGAATATATGGACTTATTTCTGGAGGTTATGTATTCAGTGACAGTTCTGAACTTGTGGATACATTCCCTTGATCTCTTTTTAGTTTAACTTGCAAACATATGAGTTTTCTATTATGATCACATTTGATTATGTCAATATATGCATTGGATAGTTTGTTCAACAGTATGCTGACCATGAAAAACTATTATTATGTCCATATTTTTTAGGCTGATATTAATTTGCTTTCATGGTAAACGGTAAATTAAGGCCTTCCATCCAGTAGTGCCACACTGACACTGCCTCAAACGTAGTAATAACTTACAAGGGATAACACAGAAATGCTGTCCATCTAGTGTGTGGTCTCTAAGCAGGGAACCAGACAACAAACTATTCCAAGCTTGCTTGCATGTGATATAAATGATGCTTTTACCCTTCAGTTGCTTTTTCATGTATATTCTCTTCTTGCTTTCTCTCCTTACATTTTGAGATGATAAGCAAGTAATTTGGCCCTACAGCTGTTTAACTGTAGGGCAAAACTCTCAGTATGAGCCACAGAGTTCCACAAGTGCCACTATATTCATCTCTCATTTTATGTAGCATATTTTTTTCTATCTACATTTTGGTTACGTCTGATTCAAGTCACCAAAAATACTAAGATCTGGAACACACCACAGTTTCTGCTTTTCAATCAGCAACAAGTCCCCTTTTCTCTAAAAATATGCAGTTGGATATTTTTATAATTTTCTGCCAAACTTTTTGTTATTTTGGATTGTGGTTTTTCATGAGTAAATAATTTGGGGCACATCAGGCTTCTTCCTTCTTGAGATACTGTGGAAGCTTGTTGACATTTTGGAGCAAAGCAGCAAAGAGTGTTGAGAAACAGTAGCTCATTCCACAGATTTTGCTTAATTTACTTGAAATTTCTCCATAGATTTGTTCACCTAATTGGTAACATGTGAATCTATCTTATTGTACATTTTCTTTTTGCCATTAGGTATGGAATGCTTTTTGACAGTCACTGTCACGCAGGGTAACATTTTTGTAGAGTAAATGGAGGCCTAGCAATTGCATATCATCCTCTACTCCAGAGAAACAAAAAATTATGATTCCTGATGCACACAGATGCTTTTCATCTTCAGGGAAATACCAAGCAACTCTCTTTGCACCAGCCTCTGATGCTGTTAATGTTCATAATTACTATATGTTTTTGTAATAGCATATTAAGTTTTTTTCTTCTTTATTAGCATTTTCATTAGCCTTTGTTTACTTCCTAAAATGAACCCAAGTTCACTTTAGTTTGCTTCCTTGCTTTCTTAACTTTTTCTTATACTAGTAATTACCAACCAGTTGCTTTATTTTAGGCTGGAAGGTTAACAGCCTTGAGCTAAGTTCTCTTTAGGGCTGGAACCTATTTAAGCAGGTCCTGCCCTTGTCTCTCAACAGCCCCATGACACATTTCCACAGGCTGGGGGAAGAGTGTCTGGAAAGCTGGCAGCCAAAAAGGACCTGGGGGTGCTGGTCAACAGCTGGCTGAACATGAGCCAGCTGTGCCCAGGTGGCCAAGAAGGCCAAAGGCATCCTGGCCTGGATCAGGAACAGTGTTGCCAGCAGGACCAGGCAGTGATTGCCTCTCTGTACTCATCACGGGTGAGGCCACCTTAAATCCTCTGTTCAGCTTTGGACTCCTAACTACAAGAAAGATCTTGAGATGCTGGAGTGTGTCCAGAGAAGGCAGTGGAGCTGGTGGAGGGTTTGGTGTATAAGTCTGATGAGGACAGGCTGAGGGAGCTGGGTTTGTTTGGTTTGGAGAAAAGGAGGTTCAATGAGGACCTTATCACTGTCTACAAAAACCTGAAAGGAGGCTCTAGTCAGGTGGGAGAGTCTCTTCTCCCATGTATCAAGTCACAAGGGAAGAAGGAATGGTCTCAGGTTGTGCCAGGGGAGGTTTGGATTGGATATTAGAGAAAATTTCTTCTCGGGAAGGTTTGTCAAGCATTGGAACAGGTTGTCCAGGGAAGTGGTTAAGTCATCACGCCTGGATGTATTTAAAATACACATAGATGTAGCACTTGGAAACATGGTTCAGAGGTGCACTTGGCAGCGCTTGATTAACAGTTGGACTTGATGATCTTAGAGATCTTTTCCCAACCTGAATTATTCTATGATCCAAAGTCTTGGCTGAGTGGTACCACCTCTCTGTGAATCTAGAGGGGCCAGAGGTTCAGAGGTTGTAAAGTACGTGTGTCATTTGCCAGGGTCAGGCACCCAGCAACAGGTAAAAGTTCCTGTACATGCTCCTGCATGTTCAAAGTTTATATCTGCACAAAAGGCAAGCAAACTAAAATGATCTCAGAAGATGTACCTGATCCTGTCTAGACTTTGTTGTACATAAAAAGAAAACTAAAGAGTGAAAACAACCTCTTCTTTCTGAAGCATCTAAATGTAGGATGAATTGAGGTCATTTTCTTTGCATCATCAAGACATATCCAGTGGTATATCAGATGTGTCACGCACATACCTTGTGAAAGCCTCAAGAGTTAATGCAAACCCAGGAGCTTACACATGAAAGCAGTGGGAACATTCAGAAAGACAATGTTTCAGCCTATCAGTCTTGATAAAGGCCACGATGGGTAAAAATGTCAGTTTTATGTGTGTTCCAGCCACTCTCAATCAATCTACTTTCGCATGTAGGTTACCGAGTGTGTCTTTCCCAAAGCCTTGAAGGCTTTAAATCTTGTGCCCAGAGTGATGCCATTATTTTCATGATAAAATTGATCCAGGCAGACATCAACTTTCATTTTCATGGTACCAGACTGGTGGGATTGTACTTTTCAACTCAATGATTCTAGAAATTCACATTGCAGTGGTGATGTATTGAATTGATTCTCCTTTGCTTTATATATCACTAACACTGCACAGGGGAAGTGATTTTTTTTTTCCTTTCTGCCCACATTTGGCATGATGTAACTGAATTGCTCAAAACCAGGGAAATTTAATAAAGTTTCCACAAGATCTTACAGTGAATGCATTTAGGGTGTTCTAATTCTAATTCTAACCATTGTATTATTAAATGTGCTGAAATGGATTCAGGGATGAAATGAAATGATAAAAATTGCATTTTAAGGCCTGGTGTGTAGTATGCCTTTCCTGTTTCCTTTTTTATTCCCACATTTGGTTCTGTCCCTTTTTTACTCTTGGAACACCTCTTCTTCTTCTTCCAACACCTCTTCTGTAGCCTCTACAGCTGTCATGTGCTATATTTGTCTCTCATCTTAGGAATGCTTTTTTGTCTCCTCATCTTTTCCCACTTCCCTCTTAACACTTGCACCTCTTGTTCATCTCAAGCAGACTTCATCTGCAAGTTGTCCTGTCCTTGTCCTTCCCACCAGCAGTAACTTGCCAAATCCTCAAACAGTTGGGAGTCGGTCAATGAGTGCTGTCACATGCAATTCAGTTCTCTGTTACAGATTCCTTCTCAAAAAAGGTATTTCATTTAAATTAAATTTGTAATTTAGTAATTAATTCTGTTTTAAAAGTTTAATTTTTCAACTTTCCTGGAGTATTTTATAGATGTAAACACCCACCTCCATATTTATATGCTAGTGTCATAGCATCTTCATGCATCCATGATACCTAAAATTATTACCTTTGTTGCAAGAAGAATAGCATTCACCTTAAATCCTTGAGGCATTGAGAACATTTCCAGGGGATGCCTTTCAGTTTCTGCAGAACCCTGCTGCTTCCATCTCTATCAAAGTCTGTGACAGTTCTCCTGAGGATTTGCTTCTGCAGAAACACAGGTGTTAATTCTCAGCAACTCTTCATGTCCAACCTACTGTGAAAATTACAGAAACTCAGAGCTGTTCTAATTTCTTCTATGCTTCCCACTGCCTCTGAGGGAGCAGCTCTCCAGCATTGTCCCATTTCTTCTCCCTGTTTCCTTCCCTGATGTCTCTTGGACTTTACAAGGGATATAGAAGACATAAGAATGAGTATCTACCAAAAGCGGGGAGTCTCTGAGTGCAACAGCCACATCCTACTGTGAAGATCCACTGCCAGTAAAGCCCCTCAACCTTAAGCAAGTTTATACAATGATTCCCAAGGGTAACAGAGTCTCAAATCCATTTTCTTCATAGAAGAAATTGTTTAATCGGCTCGGAAAAGTGTGAGTAAATGTTGATGTTCAATTCTGAAAGGGTAAGACGGAAAATTCCTTTCCTTATTGAACAATGTTTTAACTATTCGTGCAGGCCTCTTATGCTTATCTGAAACACAGAGGAAGATTGGAGTTTTATAAACATTTCCCATTTCACTAGCTGTGTACTGGGGTTTCATAGCTAAATTTCTCCAGGCTAAGTCCATAATTTAAATAACTCTGGAATATCAAAACAAAACAAGACTTCCTTCCCAGGACCACAGGATGCCTGAAAGTCTAGATCCAAACTCATAGTTCCAAGAAGCTTAAGGGTAGCCACGTTATTGGTTAAAAATAGTTTTTCTCATGTCACTCCCCAAGTCTGGTGGCTGCTTAGGTGCTATCTAATAGAATTATTGGAGTGGGAAGCCATTGCATCAGGGGTGCAGAGAGCATTATCTGTCATACTTGAAACAAGTCTACTGACAGGCTTTTCAGGCTATTCCAAATTAATACTGTTCAAATTAAGGACTTTCTGCTAATTTATTGGTAGGAATATTCTGATCAGTCATATATCAGACTCCATGCTGATGCTTTCAACACACACACCCTTCCCATTCTCTAGAATCTCCACCTTTATTTCACTTCTAAAGTATCAGTCTTCCTTTTTTTAGTGCTTTCTTTCACCCTGTTTTCCTTCAAAATTCCTTTTCCTTCCCTTCCCTTCCTTTCCTTCCCCTTTTTTTTCTTAACCTATTGAAACAGAAATTGAACTAACATGACATTTACCTCTGCCATGGCATGTATGTTCATGGTGGTCCACATCCCTTCCCAATACTATCTGAATTGTTTTTGTAGATTTATGGCATCGACTTTTTTCTACTGTCTGGACAGTGTTACAAAATAAGGCCTGATTTTAAAGTTGCTCCTTGTGATTATAGATGATTATTACTCATAATTAAGCATATGGAAATTTCCAGAACATTCATTCTTACTAAGCTCTCAATCCAAAGACCACTGAAGCTAGAGGAAGGGCTTCTGCTGATGTGAATGGTCCTTACTTTAGACCTGGGCACACTGCTTGGTATAGTTCAAAATGAGAACTCCACACTTGGGAAGTTAATGTGTACTAAATAAAACCTTTTGAGGATGAGTCATGGCTATACTCATCTCTGCTCAGTGACATTTAATAATAGTGTTACAGATTTCCCAAAGTAGCCTTTTATATCTGCATAAAAATGTAAGGAAGCAAATACTGAACCAGCTTGTTGTATAATGAAGAGGGCAGAAACTGTACAGCTTTTACCACTGTGATTCTTTTATCTCCTTTCAATTTAACATTCAGAGTTGGTGCTTCTGAAATAGAAAGAAGTTTTCTTAAGGGATAACAACACCGCAGGGCTTGGAATTACACAACTGCATGAGAATATTGAGAAGGCTGCATACATCTCCCAGACAAACACTTCCAAGTAACCACCACTGGTAACCCAACATAGTCCCCCAGCCTATCTCAATGTGGATATGGTTTCCAGAAAGTACTGGCTCATGTAGCACTGTTGCAATAAAAATATTTATTTATAGACTTCTAATAGTTTCTCTGCCACAGTTGCAAATTCTGACTTCATTCTTGTGCCTCACTAGGGTATTATTTGGTTATGGAGGAAGTACAGAAATACAAGGAAAAACAACCCATTAAATACAAAAAGTCTATTGGATTTCATCACTTGGTGTGTACTACTTTGTGGCTTTCCAAAGGATGATGTAAAGCATCAAACCACAGTTGTCTTATATATCCTGCAAATTCTGGGATTTCAGATGGTCTTGTAGGTGCTAACTTCTCCCAAAACCATGACCTGCTGTTGGAAGATAAGTTTTGCTGAGTTCCCTGAAGTCAGCTCCACTGGGAGATGCGGCTCATTTGGCATTTTGAGGGTTTTGTGTTGGCTGCTGTGCACAGAAGTCTCTCAGCCCAATCAAGTTCTGAGAAAAAGGACTTGGGAAAGGCTCCCAAATATCTGCTATATGAAAGAGCTCAAAAGTGAGACTTTTTTTTTTTTTTTTTTTTTTTGCCAGGGGGAAAAGCATGAGGTGGATGGGCATAATGTGGGGAAAGATGTTTTATAGTGCTGGAGTGCTGGAGTCTGTGCAACTCCACAATTTAGGAAAGCAGTAAGACAAAAAATCCACAATGAAGCACAATCTAACAAGTTCATGTGAGACTGACTAGATCACTATAGACACAGTGATCACCAGACCACTGTAAATATATTGGTGACTGTCCACAAACATCAGGAGTCCTACAGCTAAGATGGACGAGCTGAAATACCAGGTTTGAAATGGAAGTATCCCTAGAGTAACACCTATTTTTTAGGAGAACAAAGATGATCACTGACTCATTGTAATGCTATGATACAAAGGAAATTCATCAAGTCAGCAAATTCATTCAGTTTTTAAAGTTTTAGGGAATATGGGATTAAATAATCACCTTAGAAATAATTTGTGACGTGGCTTGGAATTCCACACGCATTAAGCAGTGCAGATCTTTAGTCTTCCACATCCCACTGAGGAAGGGAGATAAACAAATCTGGGAAAGCACACAATGATCAGATGCTCCCATGTGCTGCATCTCTGCGTCAGCTGTAACACAAGGGCTGTTTTTTAGACATGGGAAACAACTCCTTGGATTAGCTGGTGTGACCATTTGCAAGAAGAGGTGTAAACTGTAGTTTTACTTGGTTTTAAGTAGTATTTTAAAAGAAGGTTCAAAATGCAGCTGTGACCCTAAAACAGTGACTATAATGCATTCAGATTCAGGGTCCTTTCCTTTCAGAGGGAAAAATTTCTAAAGATCACACTAAGTAACTCTTGGTTTCTAAAAGTAGAGCTACAGAAACATCAGCAAATAATTTAAAGCAACATAAAGAGGGCTTCTATAATATAAGATGTGCTTTTGCTGTTGTGGGAGGTGTCTAAGGACTATACATCAGAGGCTCAGGTTAAAGATACATTGCTCCAAAAGATTCAAACATGTTAGTATGGATAAATGTTAGGGAAAAGGAGGCTACTAAAAGTAAAAGGCATTTCTCAAAAAAAAAAAAAAAGGGGGGGGGGAATTCATGCATAGGTGAAGAAACCAGTAAGAATATGAACATTTGAATTTATAACATTCATCTAAATTTTATATATATGCATGCTAATATATTCTAATGAAAGCAAGAAAGACTGAGAAGCATCTGCCTCTAGAAAGAGGCAAAAAGAAAGAAAGAGGAAAAAAGCAAAAAGACCTACAAGAAAGTTACTGGGATCAAAACTCATCAAAGGGAAAGACATTGCAAAATCTACCCAACTTATTTGTATTAGCATGCACATCAGAAGCTAGAAAGTTTTCACACCTCACACAAGGGAAATGAGCTTGAAAAATGTCTTACAAGAAGAGTATCAGTGATGATGTTTCAGGGAAAATTAGTAATTCAAATCATAACAAATCAGAGGTAGGATATTTTTTAACTCAAAAGCTCTGAAAGAGCTCAAATATGAAGTTGATTACCACCAATTTGCCTTGAATCTTAGTTTATCTGACGGTCCTGTTTTGTAACACAGGACTGAAAAATGGCAGCCATGACACACTCTTTAGGAAAGCTTTGCAAGGGTGATTTTCAAAAACTACAGACCAGTAAGCCTTACTCTGGCACCAGGAAAATGCCTGCAGCCATAGTAAAGAGGGGAATTGACAGACACTGGGCTAAGCCAGTTTTGGAAAAGGTCAGTACCTGTTTAGTCATCCTGAATCTATTTTGGAGAAGGCAGCAAGCTCACCAGTAAGTGGTGGTCAGTTCACGCAGTAGGGTTTATTCATCACCACAAAGCGTTCTCAGACTTTCAGCTCACAAACCCACTAGGCTTTGATGGAAGATGGATATCTTTTCTGCTTTCACAAAGCATCACATGAGGATTTCCCAAGGCTCTCAATGATATCCCTGTCTCCACCAAAGAAAATGGGACTCTTATTAGAAGCAGGATGAGGCTGGGAGTTTTTAAGCATTTTCTGTTCTGTTTATGCATCTGCAGTGGCACATCTTTCCTCCTTCATTTATAATCTTTCTTGACTTCGTTTTAATGAGTTATTTTTATTTGAATTCTATTTTTCTGTTGCTTATCACCCCAAGTGCCTCTGCAGGAGAGTGGGGCATACTGTTTCCTTTGTAAATTAAGTATTAATTACATGATTAATTATTATTATTATGTGCAGTTCCCTGGAAGGTCTTATTCAAAGACAGTTAAAATGCATAAATTCTCCAAGGTATGTCTGCAGAGTGATTATGGACTGCACGCTTATACAAAGCTATTGATTTTTCTCATGTAGTCTAGTCTATAATACCATATTCTGCTCCAAGTAGACGCTATTCTACTATGTCCTTCCTCTTTATGATCAAGATTTGTATAAAATTTTATGAAAATGGTAAAAAAGGAAGCTGCACAATTTCTTACACATAGACAGAAATTTATTTCCTGAAAAAAAGCCTGTTCCCTTAGGAAAGCTGGGAAATTGCATTTAATCTTTGTTTTCATTAGTTGCCCTATATTTCCATTTTGCTTTCACACAATACTGCAATGACATTAACGAATCTTGTAGGCAGTGAAAGGATTTGCACTCGTTGGTGAACTCATAAGAAACACTGCAAGTATTTTTAAGCAAGCTCTGCTTTGGCAGTGGTTACCCCACAACAGCAGCTTGGGTCCATGGGGAGCTTACATTCTAGTTTATTTCAGAGGCACTTGTGACCCTTTTGGAGTTTTGTGCCTCCCAGTTTTCCTTCAGAAGATGAAGAGCAGCAGCTGCATGTTGGAGGGTCAGTACAGCCCTCCCAGGGCTCAGGGATACCCTGCTCCCACCCCACTTTGGGGGGTTCCCAGCACTCAAGAGGAACATCCCTCAGAACATTTTCTTCCATTCAGTAAAGCTGTGAAGGTAGAGGCTTCTGAAAACCCCAGAAAGACGGAGATGAAGTGATTGTCATGGAAATTCAGAGTGAAAGAGGGGTACAGACAACATGGACTGGAGACCCTTCTCCTGAAGACCAGGCCACACTCCTGAAGACCACAGACAGAAAATGGGGCTTCCTGCACCAGGGAGGGTTTGCCTACATGTTCCTTCTGTCTGACTCAGGCACAGTTCTCTTCCTCCTCCTCCTGATCCTCACATGATGGTGGTAAGGGGGGTTAGATCTTACTTAAAAGGTTCAATTTGAGAGAGAAATTCATATTCTCAGCAGTACTGGAAGTTTATCTAATCCTATCAAACCTCGTTGCTACTGTCATAACAGATGTTCACCAGCAATAATCTAAACAATACAAAAACACACAACATCCCCTCCCTAGGGAGAGGGATGTTCTGATTTGTAGATTAGATTTTTTTAAAGACAAATTGTCATCAATTTCTCTAAAAATGATCTTTTTTGACAGGATGAAAGTAGAGAACAGTCTCCTCCTTATGGAAGAGTATGGATGCCATTTGCCCCACTGACAATTAGGCCCCCATCCTAGAAGGAGATGTCCATCTGCTTCTATATCTGTCCTTTAAACCATCTGACACTGAACATTTTGCTATAACCACCTCAGTCCTATTTGCCAATTGGAGCATTTGTGTTATTCTTGTAGGCACATCAGGAGCCATATTAAAACCTTCTTCTGCCCCTCCTGTCGTCCAGACTATGGACAAGTGACAACAAGGTGATGGACAAGCACATGCTTGTAAATGTTGGTAATGTTATTTTATTTTGTGTACAGCTTCTTTTATTAAAAAGCTTTTGTACAACCCTTGGTTGTGCAGTAATAACCTTTGATTAAGTTGATAATTTTACTGCAAATTATGTAACTAATCTTCTCCCATAATTTATGAATGGTTACATGCAAAATAATGAATTACCGTATTAATAGTGTGGTGAGAGTAGGACTGTCTGAGTTTTCCTAGTGGCCCAGGGTCCACCTCTGGTCAGGTTCAGATGTAGATTTTGCACAGGCAATAATACCTGTGTCATATAAGCCTCAAGACTGTTTCTGTTTTTAATATGAGGCTGGAGAAAGTGGATGTCTGTGCCTACACCAGCACTCCCACTGAGACAAGGTAGGAGGAGAGAGCCAAGGTAACAGGCAAGTAAGAGCAATCCTCTCTAGAATGATGAAATAGCACAATACAGCTGCCACCACAGAGTTTGCAAGTCCCATTAGAGAGATGGAAAAACACTGGTAGAGAGGAACCAAGTAAGCCATACTTTGGGTACTTGGCACACTAAGTAACCATCACTTGGAAGAATTATCTCCAGTTGACATACTTGTGCAATGGGAACTAGAGTTCTGAACAGGAAATCATGCAAGGAGCCTGAGCAAAGGCAAAACTTCTTCCTTCCAAGCAGCTTTGACACGTAAATGTGAGTGCTGCTGGAGTGGGACACCTTCAGTGTACAGCTCACCCTCACTCTGTCCACCAGAGCCAGTGCAGGGAAGGAAAGTGGCAAGCGAGGTGGGCACCAGGGCTCAAGTGTCAAACCAGCTGCCCTCACTTGCCTTCATCCCTAGGTTTGAGGCACTCTCCCATTACACACCCTTCAGTAGCACATGAAGCCAAAACACCATCCCAAAACATGCAGGTGTGCTGAACACTGTTGCCAGAGGCAGAAAGTGGCAGGAGAGGGAAGGTACTGCAGGCATTGCAACGAGGGAGCAGGGTGTGAGCTGACAGCAGCAATACCTCCAGTGCCCTTCCACGGGGCTGAAGAGATCATCCTCAGCTCCCAAAGCTGGCACTGAGACCTCCCAGACCCCTGGCTCACCTCTGCCTCTCGTGTCAGGTGACCCACCCACACTGCAATGCCACCCAGTAGCTCGGCCATGTCCTGTCTCCCATCACCACCTCAGCTGCACGTCCAGGAACAGCCACAGCCTGTGTAAATTGAGGCTGTAAAGCAGGGATGTTCACGGACTCAAACTTTAAGTTCTGTCCCTAAAATGAATTGGGAGCATCTGGCTGTTTTGCTGTTGGTGGGTAATGATGCAGCCCGTCGCAAGCCCAGATGTGATTCTACATTCCTGCAGCTGTTCTGGTGGGAGTTTCAACACCCGAAACATCTGCTATTGGGAATCAGAGGCACGATACTTACATGATCTTTTAGGGCTGTTATTTTTGTATGTTTGCAGTTTTGTTTTTTCCCTTCCTTTGGAAAATACATTCTATTTATGTAACGCTACTTTCTGTTCGTCCAGTAGTGACCACTCCCCCCGTGAGGGTATCCCCACACTCTACACATCTGCAGCGTTGTGCATGAAAAGCAGCAGATTCACGTTGTCACAAATGAGGTTTATGGGGGCTGAAGCTGCAGAACACTATGGTCTGTCATGTAAATATGTATGTAGGGAGCTGCTAAAATGAAATCATTACTGTCTGCTGCATAAATATGTATCGAGACCATTTTAATAACACAGAAATGTCCATCCATCAGGTAATTACATACTTAGCCTATGGGAGAAAATGTTATTTTGACATCCAGTAGTTACTGAAATCCATTTTTAAAAAAAATCATCAAGGCAAAAGAGATGAGAAGCCCATACCATGACTTTACAAAGATGATAAAGGGAAGTTTAAAGCTTTCAGAAGAAAGCAAATTCTGAGCTATGGGGAGGTGACGAAGCCTTATAATGTCCATATTTATCTACTAAATTTTGTAGGGAAAAAAACCCACCATCTGACTGGGACCTCTAAATACCAGGATTAATCCTGAATGAAAGTTCATTATTATATTACTCAAAGCCATTAGAAACAGACTAATAATGGAAATGCTGACTTTGCACTGTAACACGAGCAGTCGTTATTAAAATTTCTTATTTCCTGTTACCATGGACAGTTAATACACTGAAAAGAAACAGAGGACCTGGAAAATTTATACAAGAAATCATGTCATGCCACTTCTTACAGTGCTGTTAATTACAGTTTGGTTCCCGCTGCGCAACTTGGCGCAGGTTTGCCAGCCCCCTGCATCTGGAAGTCATCCCTTGTCCTCCCCCTTCAGGAAGTTATTCCTACACCTTTTAGGTGCTGCAGAGGACGTGCTACCAAGTCTCCTGTGTGCTGATGGACCCCTACAAAAGCAGTAATCATTGTGCCTCTGGTCCTCATGTTATTGTAGAGAAGAGAGGGGCAGGGAGGCCATGGTGAGGTTTGGAGGGCTGGTGGGAGAGTCTGTCCCACCAACCCTCTTTTTAGAGAGGAAAAAGCCAAAACAGTTTTGGTAAGAGAAGCTGAGGACACCAAGGACAAGGAGGCAGGGGCAGCAAAATCTTGGGGGCAAGTGTCAAGGAATAGAAAATGGAAAGGTTGGTCAGAAAAGGAAGGCAGGAAGGCAGGAAGGCAGTCTGGAAAATGCTGCCCTCTGAAATATTGCCTTATTTATGCACTGCACGATGGGGCTGTCTGGAGAAGAGCCACCTCTGGACAGTGTAAGGGCTCCTGGGACAAACTGGGAAGCCTTGAATTATCCACCCCAGCATAGGGAAGCAATGAGGTAATGGAGCTGAAGAGGGAGACAGGGGAGCAGAGGGAAAGGCACGTTAAAGACACCAAGCAGAAATATTATCTTCTTTTGCAGTATGGGACAAAGCCCCCATTTCACTTTTTCAGGTTTTCTTTGGATTGTTTTCAAGCGAGGCACCCTGGGTTGCTTGCTACCTCTCAAGCAAGGAAACTCCAGCAAAGCAAGCCCAGCTCCTCACTTTGGCATCTCAGTCAGCAGTAATTTATATTGCTGTTCCTCCTTAATAAAATCCATCGTGCACTCCAAAAGAGTAACTAGGACACTTAGTTTTTATTCCACATGCATCTCATTTGTCTTCAGCAGGTTCTTCCATAATCTCATCATTATTGCAATCACCCTCTGAGGACAGCTGACTTGCATTAATCAGCTAGGCCTCTCATCCCTCACTAGATTCTTTACAGTTTTACTGTGCCCTTGGGCATCCTAACTTTACTTGAAAAATTAATAAACCTCCCCTCTCTTATCTTACCTTATTAATGTCTGTCTTTGTAACCCATTATCCCTGCATCTCTTCAGTGACCATTTGAGGATGTGGTTACCACCAAAGGATTCTGCCCTGGTGAGGCAGCACATGAGAGTGCCCTACATAATTGAAAAAAAAAAAAAAAGAAAGAAAAAAAAAAGAGGAGTGGAAGTGATGAGAGAAAGAAGGAAAAGGACCATGAAAACTTTCAACCTACAGTATTGTTTACAAGGGAGTATAAAAATATGGGAGATGCTAAAAACACAATATAGATTGTTCAGATTCTTCAAAGAGTTCCTTTTTGCCTTATTTCTCGAGTCATGTAAGCAGCCCCTTCTCCTGCAGTCCCTCCATCCATACCCCAGTTCCCACCCATCCCTTCCTGCTCCCCTTCCCTCTCACGCACCCTGTTAAACCTGACTCACTCATTTTGGATGTTTTGAAATCCTGGTACATTAATCACTTGTGTTTGCACACACTTTATGTGGGTTGTTGGTCATGGTCTGTAGTTATACTGGCTGTCTCCCTTGCTTACTTAAAAGTACAATCCAATTGAAAATAAAGAGTTTGCAGGTTTGCTCATTTCACACAGCGATAGCAGCTGGTAAGTGTCTTTTGCAATTCATCAGAGGCCTCCCAGACCACCTGCTCTTGGCATCCTGCAAACAGCTGGCTCTGTGTAAGTACCATAAGCTATTATCTTACTTAATAAATAATGAAATAAAGGAAGAAAGCAGGACAAAACCACATCTTTATAAATAACATACATTCATGACTAGCCATTTCTCCTGTTTTGGAGATGAAGAAAATCAAGTTAGGGTCCTTTGCTGGCTTTAGCAGTACCTTAGCATAGAAGATGGAGATAAATCAACACCACTACATAGGGGTCTAGTATTTTCATTCTTTCTTTCTTTCTTTCTTTTTGAAACCTGCTCTATTTCTGAAAAGGCCATAGGGAGCTTTTGTGAAACTTCAGCTAATGTCACCAGATGTCCCACTATTGAGAGGTGACTCTTGGTCTTTGAAAGACTGCCCCACTTAGTTTTTTAATTTTTTTAATGAACTTTTTTCCTCTCTTTCTGGTCCCAAGAGTAGATACAAGGTCACTTTCTCCTCCCCAATGCTCCTCTGCCCATGAGGCTGCTGCCAGGTGTCCTCCAGGCTGGGGAAAGAGCTACCAGCTTGTCCATCAGGAGACAGGCTGGAGCTAAGTTCAGAAAGGCCATGAGCCACCGGAGCTGGAACATGAAACGCATCCCTGTGGCTGGGAAGCAGCTTCAGAGGTGAGAAGGAGGAAGTAGATGATGGGGGAGAACAGTGCCAAAGTATTCCCTCTGAAGAAAAATAAAGTTTTTAATAGGAAAGTGCTGCACATTTTGGGCACAAAGCCTGTATCTCATAAGGATTTTTATTTTTTAATCTATGAATTCTGTGAGGCGCATCTAACAGATTTCTTGCTCTGCAAACAAAGGCAATAAATAAATGCAATCTGTTGCATGAATGATTTATATCAACACAATTTAAATTTAGGGTCTGATTTATCTTATTTTTTTAAATGGCCTCCTGTTTTATGTTTGCCATAAACCGAGGATGCGAGAGGTGGCAGTCAGAGACTTGACTGCCTGAGCAGAGGAGAAAACTGGGAAGTTCAGAGTCTGCCATGGTTTGCAGACACACAGCCACTCTTTCTCCTGCAGAGGAAAGCCTTGCTCTGCAGACTGCCTCATTCCCTTTAATGGTAGTTCTTCTGTAGGAAGGTAATAATCACTGCAAGAAAAGAGATCTGACCCCAGCAACTGCTATTGCACGTGAGGACTGGGAGAGGAGTATTTAAAAGCCTGCTTTTAACATCCTGTTAAAAAAAAAAAATTGTGATGGTTTTCAGAACAATTATTTCCTCCCCCTTGTCTTGCAACCACCCTGTGATATTTGCTACTGAAACTGCAGACCAAGGTATCATTCCTTCTCCTGAAATCAGATGGAACAGCTGGCTCCAGAAGTGGAGTGGGAGGGAAGGATCCCTAGTTTGATCCCATCTGTCCCAGGCAGTATGGCAGCACTGACACTGGGATATTTCAGTTTGCTGCCCTCATAGATCAGTGGTGAGTTAGTTAATACCTTCCTGACATGGCACACAGCCAGGAGAGGGTGAGGCAGGTACTCTGATGGGTGCCTTAAAATCCTGTGGCTGACAGGGCCATGCCATACACTTCTAGTGAAACATTTAAAGATCCCAGGAAGCATGACAAATGTTCATGACATCCATGCAAGTCTTTCTGTTTCATGGCAACCTTCCTGTCCTTTCTGGTCTCTCCCTTCTCTTGTTTTCAGGAGCAGTCAGCTCCAGAGAACAAGCCACAGGTAAACAACAAAAAAAAAAAAAAAAACAGCCAAGTATGACCCTGGGGTGATGTTGGGGACAAACAGCCACAAAGAGAAGCCTTGAAAAACACTCTGGTGTGAGCAGCACCAGTGGCTGGGTACTGCTGATGCCTTTCTGGACTGATTTCCAAGCCTGCAACATGGCAGATCATCTCTTTGGACCACTGCTATTCCAGCAGCAGGGCAACTCATTCAGGGAGCATGGTTTTATGAAGGGAACTACTCATTCTAGCCTCTGCAGGTAGTGTTTTCCTGTTAAAATGGGAGAAAAGGAGCAGTGGGATTTGACAAGTGATGAGCAGTTAGACTTCTTTGATGAATCTGGTGAGGTCTCAGAAGAAATATAACAGGATGGGTGGCAGCACTTCTGTGGGTCTCAATGGGGTCTGCAGAGGATGGAGTGAAAGATCTAAGTCAGTCTCAGATACTGAATGTTTTGTGGCTCCTCTCTAGTGGCATTTATGTACTTTTAACACTAAGATGAATCCTACTGGGCAGCATGTAGTATCTTGTGCTTGCACTGAGCTGGAGCCTGTAGCAAAAGCCTAGACCTAAATGTTCCTCCATTCTGTGTATGAGATTTTCTTTATGCCCTATATCTTCCAGCTTTTTCTCTTTTTGCCACTAAGCATTTTCTGAAACTTGTGGCTAGAAGCTATAGTTTTTATGATATTTTTAGTACACTGCAATGGTTGTTTAAAGTGCACCTTATAAAACTGCAGTCCTCAGCCAGCTCCCTATAAACTGGTTCTGTTTTACATCAGCCAGCTTCAAACATTCCTTGCCATTTTTCACCCTCCCTTTTTAATAACAAGGCAATCTATAGCAACCATTTCTCTTGCATGTGGTGATGCAGCCTACTCAGAATTCAAGACAGGAGGCTTTTACTTTCTTTATTTCACCAAGACTAAAATCCTCCAGACACTATTTTCATTTTTAAGAGCAGCCTGGGTAAACACTGAAGATGGAATTAAGAATTTTGCTCTTGACAGAAAGAAGCTTGAGTAAAATGAGCATGGGATATAGCATAACCTAGCCAGGAACTGAAAAAAACCTAGCGTTCATTATGAGCACAGGCTCGGTCTGTCATAACTTCATAACTCAGGGTCCAAACATCCTGAAACACATGGGCAGTTCAAATCTCATTTCTGGTCTGGCCAAATCTGTGGTTGAACTGGTCTTTCAATATTAATTTTGAGGAGTTTGGCTTTTCAGCCAGCAGATTTTGTTTTCTGTAGGGCATTGCTGAGAGTGTATGAGCTTTGATTTACATCTGCTCTTCAACAGCAAGGATATTTCTTTGAGAATTAAGTGAGTTACCATAAGACCTGCAGTACCATATTCTTCCTGATGATGTTGACTACTTCTTCTTCCATCAGGACAGAACTACAGCAAGTGTCATCTCCTGTAGGATACTGATGTCTCTAATTAAGATGTTACAATATTCTGTCGGAGAGTGCCTGGACTACTCAGCCAAGAGCAGAGCACCACTGCAGCAGGCACATGGCATATATATGTAATAAGAAACTTAATGCTGTGAAAAAACATCCATCAGTGAATCCCATTCATCACTCGTGCGTCAGCCTCAGTGGGACTTGTTTTCTGCTTGGATGGGGAACACATACTTTCAAAACCTCATTAGGGACTAGACTGGGGATGCCAGAAAGAAAATAATTTTACTCTTTCTATCATGGTTATTATTGTTATTTTTTTTCAGTGTTATTTTTGATGAGTGAATGGAGTACCAAACTCTCACCTGTGGAAGTTCCTGCCAGTCTCTTCTGAATATCAGATTCCACTCCAGCCCTTCAGTGCTTGCTTGTCTTTCTCCAAGTATCGTCATGCACAAGGCAACATGTTTTTCAAGCTGCCTGCATCTGCCATTGAAACTCCCATACTTTAGTTAAAAACTAAAAGTAAATGGAGGATATGGAGTATCAATGGGAGGTAGCACTCAAGCTGATGGTGCAGCAGTGTTAATTACACAATACTTTTATTGAGCAATTCGCTGGTAATTCTTACTGCTATTCCTCCTTAATAAGATCCATTGTGCACCATAAAATAGTAACTAGGACACAGTTTGTATTCCACATGCATCTCATATCTCTTTAGCAGGTTCTTCCATATCCATAATCTCATCATTATTACTATTACCCTCAGAAGACAGTTGACTTGCATTAATCAGACAGGCTGCCATTCCCTTGCCAGATTTTCTGCAGTTTTATTGTGCTTTTGGACATTTTAATTAACTTGAAAAATTAATTAAAAATCTTACCTTATTAATATCTCCTACCTTCCCCCTACTCAGTAATCCATTATCACTGTTTATCATCACTGACCATTCAATTCCAGAATGGTCTTGTAATGGGAGAGCACACCAGAATGCCCAGATAATGCTGAAATGATGGGGTGACTCTGAGACATCTTAAAGTGCTCGATTCTGTCTTTTACTTAAAGTACACAAAGTACTTAAGGACTGTCGGAGAAGCGAAACCAAATGGCTACAGCTCATTAAAGACAATTCCAATTCCTTCCCACTCACAATCCATCATTAATGCTCAGATCTTTCTTCCATGCTAGTACAGCTGGGTGGAGGTTGCCAAAGAATGGATTGAAGGAAATGAAATGAAAGCTAGCTCTTTTAGAGATGCCATGACACATCCCTGAAACGTGGTCACCAACCATACTAGTTCCAGTTTTACAATGTTCTTTATGAAAAAAAGAAAATGAAACAGAGAGCTACAGAAATTAATAAGGACTCCGTGGAAATTACTCTTAAAACATATGCAGTTTAATAGAGAAAAAAACCTTTCTACTGGTATTTTTTAAATAAGCTGCAGAACTCTGTAAAGAACAGTTGCCTCAACATTAAATTCTTTTGGGTAGTTTAAAATTCACAAGAGGCTGCAATTTTTTGTGCAGAAAATAAAGTGCTTGTCAGAAAGGGTATTTTTTTTGTACATTTTTGTCTTTTGTACCACACTTCCATCAATTGCCCAGCACTATTAATATGGAACTGCTGGCATGAGCAGTTCCACTGGGCCAGCTAGACTAACAGCAAAGAACAGCACACCATGCCACGAGGGTGCACAGGCTTCTCCTCAGTGCTTCTGTTGGAGGTGCCAGGTGGGGTCTCACCTCAGCTCTTCAGCTCATACACAAGGGGGTGCCCAGACTGAAAGATTTGGAAATAGACCAGCAGATTTTTGATTCAGTGCACCATTATTTTTAATTGCCTCTTTTCAGTGACCTTCCAACCATATGTCAGTGGAGTCACTACAAATTACCTCAGCTTTAAAGCTTACTCAGTGTTGTATCTTGATCTTCTGTTAAGAAGGGCCAAGACACACATGAGCCAGTTCCTCAGGTTTTAGGAACGGGACTCCTCAAGCTGCTGAAGTGAGAGATGAACACTTACCTTGGAATAGCTCATGTCCCTTTTCTCTGAGAAGGAGAAAGACAGCACCTGTTACTTTAGTCATCCACAGAGGGTCATCTATAGGGAAAATTAAGAAATAAAGCCAGGTTCCTACAAACCACTTGCGATGCTGAACATCCTTCACAAAAAAATGGGGCCTGTTGGAAACCTGGTGAAATTCAAGCTTTACTTTCCTAACAGTAAGGGAAGCTTGTCCCATGATAAAAGAGTCTGGCTCATGGCTTAGGAGATGTGGGTTAAATTCCACTCATGGGTATCCTGTGCATGCAAATAATTTAGATATTGCCTGTCATGTTGCTCACTTGTAGCCAGAGCCATGTAAGCAGCTATAACTAACACTACTGCTCAAGGGAGAGAACTAACAGCAGGGGGAAAGTGAACTGATTATTGAAAATGTAAACCAAAAAGAAGTTAATTGTTCCAAACAGATAAATATTCTGCCCAAGCACAGCACACCTGCAAGTCCTTCCAAACAGGACAATTCCAAGAGCTCTCCGTAAAGGACAATGATCCAAGAAAGAGGTACCCAAACTGCCAGCGGTCTTACTCATTCTGAGAACAAGAAATTTGCGTTTTAGGTGCTGTTACAGTTTCACACACAAAGATACTCACCCACTTTTCATCCAAGTAAATACTCACTTTACCAGAAGACAAAGGAGTGACCAGTATGGCTCAATTCCTAACAAAAAGCACTTTGAGGCAGTTTAAAGGCACACATCCTACCACAGCCAGGAGAGAGACTTCTGTATTATTTAGTAACCTTAGGCCTTCCAAAAGGAGATGAAAACCATTGCCTGGTTTCATGGTACTTAGGTGAAGTTGTGTGGGTAGGAGTATTAGATATTTTTTCACCATGGACTTTGATAAATAATTTACAGTTCAACCGATAAGTTCGCTGGTAAGTTCGCAACTGATAAGTAAGCAAATTGAAATGGAAATTCTGTCAACTACCCAGGTGAAGACCCAAACTCTTCAAAGGAAATTGCATTTACTAAAAATCAGCCAGAAAACTTCATGGCAGGGGACAAAAGTATTCTGCTTCATAGTTATCATTATGGACCCAGTCTTACCCAGTATATGGTAAAATACAAGAATTATTAACATAAGCCTGGATCACTGGATCAGACGGACCCTCTGCTCAGTACCACAATGCTCCCCACACAGAGGTGTCAGAGAGACAAAGAAAGTGTCTTGTTCTTACAATGAGTGAGTGAAAAATGTATGAATCCTGCTCCAAACTCAGTCAGAGCACTTCCAGCCATGAGTGCAGAAGGGAAGGGAGTTCTCCGCTAATGCTGCTAAATGGACAGAGACAGAGTTTATGCTCAGTCCCAAATTGTGTATCTTTCTCATTCTTTTTAAATAGATAGTCCAGAGGCCTTCCTTAAACCCCCTGTCTTGCTCTCCTTTTGAACTAACCCCATTTATACTCTCAGTTGCCTGTGCACATTGTCAAGCAATAGTGACATCAAGTGGCCTAGTCGCCAGCATTTTTGTTTCCCTGCTCATCCTGAGGGCAGATATTGATCGTCATCAATCCTTTGTGTAAACAGATCTGAAATAAATCCAGTATCAGACACTCATCCTGTGGAGGGTATTGCTCATCAACTTGATTTAAGTTATGTTTATATGTGAGTAAAGTGTGATTTACAAGACACCTTCCAACTTCTCACTGTATGGTAGTTTAAAAGTTCTCTATCAGAAATATACCTGTATAATCCTGACAGTAAGAAGATTAAGAGCCACCCTCTCTCATCTGATATGTAGCACAAGAAGAGCAATGCAGCAGGAATGAGGATTATTTATTGTTTGAATTCCATGAGTGCCTAGTATCCACCAGCAGAGATCAGGGCTATGTTGTACTAGACACTGCAAACACATGAGGAAAAACGTTCTAGCACCAAAGGAGCTTGGAGTCTCCCCAATGAGAATTGAGAAGGGCAGAAGCAGTCAGAAGGCAGGAAAGCACAAATCTATGAAGAGGCAAAAGCAACATAGTACTGTAGTCCTGCCCCAACAGGTTCTGAGGAACAAGGAGGCACAAAACCCTCTTGTATGGTGATGCAACCCCTAAAAACATGAAGGCAGTTGTGATGGCAAAACCATCACTGTTGGATGGAACATCTTCCCCCACACTCTTTCTTCTGTAACTGTGATGGTGTATGTGAAGTATATTTAACCATACTTTCAGGGGTTTCAGAAACCTTTGGGTTTGGGAGGCAGTGGACAAGGTGAGAAGCAAGTTGGGCAAAGTGATAAATATCACGAACATATCAGCTTTAACCTAGTAATGGCAAGCGTGAGATCCTGGAAGACACAAGGGAACTTGAGTGAAAAAAATGAATAAGGGTGGTAAGAAGGAAAATGGTACAAGATAAGGGATGCTTTTGCCTCTCACATTAAAGGTGGTGGTCACAGCCATATAATAGCACAGCCTCTCTCATCTGTCTGCAGCTGTCCAAGCTCCAAACTGGTCACCAGGCACACACCTGGATCCCTGGTTGCCAGAGGGGCTTGAGGCCTCTGCAGTGCACCTTCAAAGATACTGATAGGCATGCTGGTTAACTGGCACCTGGCACTGGTTCCTCATCTGGTGCTAAAATCACACCTTGCTGTGGAGGTACATCCATGGGAGCAATTGGGTCCTCCACACCAGAAGCACAATACTGGGAGCTGGATTTCCTGCTAGGGGAAAGTTTAAGGAGCCAGGTTGACTATGGATTTGTCCCATGTTTCTTTCTGTTTCCTGACATTTAAATAGCCAGTTTCCCATTCCTTACCCCCATATCCTTGAGAAGTTACCAGGCTTGCACAGTAGTGTCTACTGGTAGAGCCCATGTATGGGTACTCAAGGCCCCAGTCCAGATAAGAAGTGTCTCATGGAACACTGCAACAAGCTGCACATCCAGAGTGACATGTATGGCACATGCACAACACAGTGCCACAGCGGGAGAAGGAGGCCCTTGGAGCTGGGAGGCCCAGATTACAGACCCCACCCCCTCATGCTGTCAGACAGCCCTGGTTATAGCTAAGTACAGGTGCAAGTGAGAGAGCATGTTCCTTGTTATTAGTTATTCACCATGTGTGCTCCAACACTCATTAGTCTCCTGTTTAACTAGAGTTATTCAAGTAAGGAGTAGTGACAATACCATATGACTTGTGTGAACACACACACTGTGAATAATGAATAGTGGATGTCCAAAGTGAACCTCTCACTGGACTGAAAATGCTTCATACAAGCTGTTTAACAAATACTTATAACAAATAATTATTACAAATAATTATTAACAAATATTTCCATCGACAAAAATTGGACCTTGTAGAGGAATAACTGATGCATGCACAAAAGAAAAAACACACACCACCGGCCCTGGAATTTACTCAATTTACTCACTGTGAATAATCTCAGTAGGCTCTACTTTCATGCAACTATGGGAATCCTCCCTTGGATCCACAAGAGGAGGAAATACATCTTTATATTTCTACACACTATTCTTTTTTTGTTGCTGTTATGGCTTTTTGTAGTATTCTAGACAATGGTAGTACTGAAATAATTTCCTTTGACAGCAGACTGTTAACTGGAGGCACAGCAGAAAAGTAGGACAACATTGCAGCCACACAGGGGCTCATTCACCTTTTCAGGTTTCAAAGGGAGGGGTTTTTCTCTCAGTAGCGAGCTGCTTAAGTAGGATGCAGGGACTATGCAAAATGAATGGAGACTCCTGGGCACAGACTTGTTCCATCATTCAAGTCTGTTAAGGGATGACATTTACTCTGGCTTTCTCATGTTAGGTTGTCATATCACGTTGAATTCAGTACTTGACCCCAAAATGAGTGGTGGCAGAATCAGAATGGTGAGACAACAAGGAAGATTACATGAGCTGGAAATTATCTCTTATGAAGGAAAAAAAATTTTAAAAAAATCTAGCTATATCTCTTGATTTTTATAACAGGTAGTCTGAGCAGATACTCACAGAATATGCATGAATGCTTAGCAGCTTGAAAACTGCCCCAAACCGCTTAGGAGCTGCTTAGGTGAAACTATTGTGTAAGACTTCCAAAGCAATCAAAACCATAGCAGTCTGAAATGGTTGCACCTTCTACATTGTGTTCTGCCACAAAGTGCCATGAGCCTTGAATTAAATCACAGAGACACAAGCTGAAAGCGAGCACCTGCAGCCACAGCTTGATACTAATGTAAAGTTTACCTCACCTCACCAGAATGATCCACGATAGTGTTATAAACCAAATTTTCACATCCTCTGCTCTCTGGCATAGCATAGATCATCATCCTTGGAAAATATATAGCATAGAAGAAATAGAAATATATGGACCCAGAGTGCCAAAAGAATTTTCCCTTTGCAATAAGGATCAACTTTCGTTCTTAACACACCTCTTTGGTCCATTTAATTTCATATTGCACTGTTTTGTTTTCTGCACAGGAGCCATGGGTAGTGCTGCAGATAGAGGGGGAAAATCCCAGGGCTGTGTTAAAAAATTTCCAGATGTAAAGCAAAATGGATTAATACACTTTTCTACAAAGTGGTAAAATGAAAACACATCTGATGGACTTCCACACAGTTTGCCTCGGGCAAAGAGCATTCCATTAAAATAAAAATACATTTGGTTAGAGAAAATTAAATGTTCCCAAGAAGGAATAGTTTGAGGTCAAAGGTGAAGCCACTTTACTTGCACACATGTTTTCAATCTATTTGACCTCTGTGATCAGCAAAGCTCAGATGTGCAAAGGGGAAGAAGCTTAAAAGAGATCGGGAAGAATAAAAAAGTAAAATACAAAGAAATGTATAAAAGATCTGCATAATATAGTTGTAAACTGTCCATACTAAAAGAGGAAAAATTGTGAGGAGTTTTTCTGTGATCCTGTTCTGGGTGATATAGATCTTGACCATATTGCAGAACAATGTTTCTTCTCATCAGTTGGGACAGAAAGAATGACTCTTAAGCTGTTGTGGCAGGGGTTTGTGTGCTTGGTGGTGAATGGTCATGAAAAGACTCTAGGGAATTGGATCAAAAAGAAGAAAAAGAGCAAGTGAAAGACTTTCTGTTGAACCAGTGCTCCATTTCATGCACACTTCCCAATGAATGTGTTCCGGCTTCTCTCTTGCATGCAAATTTTTGAGGCAGGACTTTGTCCAATAAACCAGGAGACTGGGGCAATCAGGCAGAGGACAGAACACTGATGTTTTGCTGGGTGTCAGCTTTCAATACAATTTTTGCTGTGGCTTAAATCCACAAGGGATGAGCAGTACATGTCCTGCCTCCTTTATGAGACCAACATAATAAAAGCTTTACTCCAGCACTCTGGAGAGTCTCCTTGGCAGACAGAGGGGACAGGTTGAGCAGGAGCAGGGAAAATGGGATTGTGTGTTTTGCCTCAGCCTCTACTCTCTAACAGACACCATGCGACAAAATCTCTATCAGCACAAGGTGAATGTTTTGAACCTACATTCGACTATGTCCAAAGAGAAGCAAAAAAGCCAAACCAACCTCAGATAAGGTTTCCCTGGAGTTTGCTCCCTTCAGCTTATATAGCCCATAGTGCTACAAACTGCAGACCCTTTTATTGCCAGCCATGGGCTTACAAAGCCTGCTAACACTGCCTGTTCCCTGCCCTGCTGTCCAGGGAACTGGTTGTCCCAACTAGCTGTCCCCTGCAGCCCATGCTTGAGAGAGGAGCCTCTCAGTGATGGCTGTGCCTCGCAGCTGAGCCTTAGTCACGTCAGCAAGAATGGATTTTGCCCCACACTCCCAATGGAAGGCTGTCACACGAGCATGGACTGGAAGACCACAGATCTTTTGGACAAACTAGACTCACCCAAAAGCCATTGGGTGAGTAGCCAATTGGTAGCCAATTCAGCCACTCAATCCTTCACAACTTATTTCTTTGCTGTGGGTTAGCAAATCCTTTAGCCCCTCTCCATCTGTGGCAGCTGTGTTGCTGCCTATATTGCTGCAGGAAAGAAAGGTGCAACCAGGTCTTTCCCTGGTTGTTGCTGCAGATTGAGCCATGCAGAGTGCTGCAGGTTGCAGCCCTGGTGGCTCATTACCCACCCACACTCTAGCAGGCACCAGTGGTCAGTGCATCTGCTCTGCAGGGCCCCAGGCTCAGCTGGGGGCTCAGTGCTCATCTGGGCTTGGAAGGCTTGAGTGGCATTTCCACGGGGACTTTCAGCATTCTTTCTTCTCCTCAGCTGCTGTAAAGCAGCAGATAACCACAAATGCATTTTTCAAAAGGAGAATGTGTCTGCACTTCTACTAACTCCTGATCAAGAACAGCAGCTCTGTGTTTGCCACAAATTCATGTTCTCACTGCTCCTGAAATCCCAAAGCCAGTGTGGACAATAGGACCTGAATAAAAGTCAACTGTACAATATGGGTTAAAATCAGATGAAAAGCTGTAAGGCAGTGCTCAGAATATGCGCAGTGTTCTAACGTGAGCTTCAGCTGCAAATCAATCCCAAATTTCTGACCAAAATTAACCTTGCTTTGAGTCAGTCCCAAAGCTTACACCCCAGAGCTTTGGGGTAGTACGAATCTTGGAATCAGGCTTGAATCATCAGCAAGATCAATGCTATTTACACCTTACTCGATGGCAGCAACACATCCAAAAGGGATTTGCTACACCTCTCGGAGTAGCCAGGATCTGGGAGATCAGCCTTTTTATTAACAGGCAAGTCTGTGCCATGTGAGGAACAGCAGAATTTACACTTGCCATCTGCAAAATGAATTGCATGTTCCAGGCATCTGCAGCTTCATAAATTATAACACAGTGTCAACAGTGCACCTGTGAGGAGATTTGAGACAACAGGAGCAAAGAAACTGCCAGTGCACCAGGGGGATGCACAGGCAGGATCGCTGGGAAGGCATTTGGCTGCTGCCTCCTTCAGCTTGCCCGAGCTTTTCCCTCCTGCACGCCCAGCCGCCAGCAGATTTGCACCACCAAGAGTCACAGAGAGTGCACACTTTTATCACACTTTTATCAGCCTTTTAAATGCCGGGCTCCTTCCTGTAATTAGGAGTGGGGATGAGGCTCTGCTTGGCCTTCCTCTGTGGTCCCCCCTGAGCAGGAGTGGTGAGGGGCCCTTGGGGGAGAGGGGGCAGGCAGGGGGCCGGGGGCTGGGGTTTTGCATATGAGATTAAGGAATGAAGATTCCGTTCATTTTGCTTTTATCTGTCTGTGTGCCGTAGCACTGGAGTGTCTGCTTTCCCTGTGTTATATTCAGGGAGCAGAGTGACTCATCTGCAAGCACAAATTACCTTGCTAAAGTATTCTTAGGAGAAATAATTAGCCACAAGCACCTCCTCTCCAGCCTCCTGTATGTGCCTCCGGGGACTGGGGCGCTTGACATAAATCATTTAGTCCCGAGCCCTAGCACACACCTTTCCCAAAGGAGTCCATAATTGGCAAAGTAGTTGCCAACCGGGTTTAAAGTGATTTGAAATTGTTTTCCATACAGCCTTGCTGATAGCAAAAGGTTTCCCCCTTTCCTCAAGCATGAGTTACAGTAACATGATTGGATGTAACCCGTTATTCAGTTCAAGCTGTGATTCTGATACAGTATAGACAATATAAATTCCCCAGAGCTCTGTGAGGCCACCTCAATGGTCCATTTAAGTCCAATTCAATTAGGCTCACTATAGTTCTTAGGATTTCTTAGGTATGTTTGCAGCAGCCTTGGGGTTTGAATGTGAGAACAGTATTCATCTAGGAGTTTTAAATTAGGTCTCAGGTGTCATCATTCTAAATGAATTATTACAGTGGTGTGTTCATGCCATTACAGGTAAGGTTATGTTAGTATCTCCACTCAGCCATATTAATGCACCGAGGACTGGAGCTTGGTATGTAAGGTCCTTGCCTTACAGTGTCTGTTTTAACCTCTTCCTCAAAATAACGAGACTGCCGTGTTTAAAATATACGTAAATAGGTTGTTTACTTTCATTTTCTGACTGTTTGTCAGCAATGTGAGTTAGGAGGTGCTGGTACACACACAGCACTGCCAGTGCACTTCCCTCCACAGAGAGCTGAGGGAAAGGGGCCCTGCCCAGCCTCACTCATCCTCACTGCCTATGGCAAACAGGGGTGCAGAGAGGAATGGAGTGCCAGGATGATACCAGGGGAAGGACTGCAAACCTTGCTCCTGCCTTTCTTTCAGCTGTTAAGTTTGCTTTATTTCCCTAGCCACAGCTTGTGGGGAGGGAAACATGAAGATGTGCTTCATTTTTCTTTTCCCAGCTTTTCTCCATTTGTGTCCACATCTGATCTCCCTCTGGTATTTAATGCTTCTCTCAGTGCTTTCAGGAACGAGTGTGGTGAGGGAAGGGAAGCACTTCAGCAGCCCAAATGGGCCCTCCATATTTCATGTCTACAGATGCACACCATTTGGCTCCTATTACAAGGCAATGCAAATACCAGCTATGTAGATGAAGCTTACTTCAAAGAAGGGAAAATGAAGAAGCAGAGAAGATGATTAATTTTTAGCAGGGAACTCCAAAAGCCTAAACTGGCATTTGGATTGAATCCTGAGACTAGATTTAAAGGTCAAAGATAACATGTCTTTATTGGCCTGTATGTCTAAATTATGTTCATTGTTTTACTCTGGTCCCATCTAGTGGCTCCAACAGAAAGTGAGAGACCTTCGCTCTGTTTCTGTATTAACTGGAAAAGCCACAGTCCCACTAAGGCAAAACAGAGAAAGGGCAGGGGATATTTCACAGGTGGAGACCTGAGAAACAAAGCAATCAGTTGGCCTTTACATAGTTTCATACTGGCTGTCAGGTCTCCTGGATCCAAGCCTCCTGAGACCCATACAGTACTTTCTGGAAGAGTATCCTACTTCTCAGAGCCATAACCTTTTATGATTGTTTTTATCTTGGAAATTTCACTTGGTTTATCTCCACTCTGATTTGCTACATCTTGCCCCTATGCTCCTGGGAGAAACATGTCAATATTTTGCCTGTGTTATGTAGAGGAATAGTCAGAAGAAAAGACTCCAAATCTTTCCTCTGCTCTCTGTCATATTTTTGCTAGGGCAGACTGTAGCCCTAAGGTCCTTCCAAGATCAAATAAATGCCTCCAGGAAGAAAAGATCAAAGGAGAGAAAAGCTTAAGAAGTCACTAGTCTGGGTATTTCCTTCTATTAGAGTGGCCCATCATGATTCAAGCAGTCTCCTGGGTTACAAAAATTATGGGGCAAAGCACGCTTCTCTGGGGACAGAGACCCCCAGGTGAGAGAGAGCATCTGCAGGGCAAATCCACACAGGCAGGACTCACTTTCTCACAGCCATCTAGAGGGGAGTCAGACCTCACCCAGAGGCCAAGTAGCAAGATGAGTACCAATTATTTCCCAGATTCTCAGCAGGGCCTGTGGGCAGTGCAGCACTGCCACAAGCTTCTGGGCATCTCACAGCCAGGGTTTGGCTGAGCACAGAGACATGGGATCCATGGAGGTCACTGTTCCTCCAAAGGTATTTGGGGCATATGCTCAGGGATGGCTTTGCTGTTTCTGGACTTGAGCTGGGATATCCTGACTGCCTCATTATGCCGTAGGATCTTCTCTGGGGAATTAACACTAACTGGGGCATGCCTGCACTGTGCAGAGATGACCACTTAACCAAATATATTAGGTCACCTGCTAGGTGCTGGATGTTTTCATTCATTTTCTTGTTGCCAGCTTCAATTTTTAATAGTAAGTTTTGTCTCCTCATTTTCCCTAAGCATCACCCTCACTTCTTTCAATACTGCTACTATTAAAGTGCAATCAAGGTCACTTCAGAGGGTCACTCCTGGGACTGTCCTTTGTTTGCAAATACCCAAAGGAATTAGACCCAAATGACTTAGTCACATATGCAAATATCTTATTGAGTCAAGGCTTCGGTGAAAGGGAATGTGATAAAAATAAATATCTCCTAAGGAGCAAGGTTGATTTGCAACTCCTTACCTTGTTTACCAGAACATTTTTTCTGGGAAAGCCTATGACTTTCTGAAGTTTTATTTAAGTAATTAATTATACAGATGTATTTTCTTTCCATTTAACTAGATTTTCTTGCTAGAAACACTTTTGGAAGTTTAATCAATGAAGACTTAGTAGGAAAACAACAGTTGCCCTCATCTTAAGAAAGGTAGGACAATTCACAGAATAAAAATCTTGACATCCCTGCAGAGCTAACCTAAAGCCAGACTGGCAATTAGGAGAAAAATCCTTCCCTAAAACAAAAATACTCAACAGCTTTCTTTTGGACTCTCAGATCTAGGAACCAGTTTTCATCCATGAGGAACTTCTGTTCAACACAAATATTGGAGAGGAGGAAAGAAGAGTAAAATTCCTTTGCCTCTGTCTCTCTGCTTGCCCAGCCTTACAGTCTGCTCTGGCCTAAATGCTCTAAACAAAGAGGTGTTCACAGGTTTCCCTAACATTGTACTGTCTACAATCATCCTCTCTGGACAGACTCACTGCTCTGGGCTCCCTGGTGTTTGTCAAACGTTGTTTGCATTGGGAGCACCTGAGGACACTTCCCAGCTCCCTGGCTGGGCAGCCCAGTTGCACCCAGCTGCTCATCTGGGCAAGAGCAGTCACAGGCTGCTCTCCACATGCCCTGCCTGCCCCAGCAAGTGAGTGCAGGCTGGGGATGATGTGCTTTTCCTGGCTCCCTTCCTGGCATCCTGCAGCTCGGCCCTGATGCTCGGCAGGTCCACAAGATGCAGCCTTCTAGTCCTGGCTGGACTCCCACTGCCCTCAGACCTTTGTATGCAGAGAAGAGATTAACTCTTTACTGTCAGGGACTGAGGCAGTGGAAGAGATTTCCCAGAGAACTGGTGGATGCCCCATCCCTGGAAGTGTTCAAGACCAGGTTGAATGGGGCTTTGAGCCACCTGGGCTGGTGGAAGGTGTCCCTGCCCATGGCAGGGAGTTGGAACTGGATGACCTTAAAGATCCTTCCAACCACCATTCCATGATTCTATGAGTCCATGAAGTGAATAGCCACAGGAAATGTCAAAGACACACTAAAGCTACTTGTGGGGGATCCTGTTAATTTCATCACTGTTTCCTTCCATCACCAATAAGTGGCTACCACAAACGATGAACAGCACCGACGCCCAGAGCATCCATACCTCACCCTCCCAGAATCCATACGGACCTTTTGCCTGACACGGGGCTGCTCGGAGCCACTCAAAGCAGCAGATCCCGCAGCGGGAGTGAAAATGCGCGTTCTGTCACCCCATAGCTGCCATCGCTCCTCCGCCCGTGGCTTCCAAGGGTTTCCGCGGAACAACAGTGACATCCAGTGGCCGCATCCCCCCGACCGAACCGTGGGATTCCTGCTGAGGAACGACTCGGGACCATTACAGATGCTCTGCCTTCATTACGGGGAAAAAAGCCAGGGCACAGAGAGAGACCTGCCGGGCTGGGGCGAGCGCAGCCCTAAGGGACACACAGGGCTCGCTTTGCAGCCGCAAACCTGTGCGCTCCTGATGGCGGCTGGAGAGTCGCGGGTCAGTCGGGGCAAATCAGAAAGTGCCCGAAGAAGGAGGGCAGAAACACCTTCGTGAGGGGGAGACAGTATTTCTGAAGGGGAAGGTCATCTCTGTGCCTCCGGCCACTAGCCCCACGAAACCACAAAAGAGATGGGGAGCAGCTTCACATGAGTGAAACTGTCCTGGTGATGTTTTTCCATCTCCTTGTTTCAAACCTCACAATTGTGCCTGTAAATTGTCCAGTTACAGTCAAGGGACTTTAAAAAAAAAAAAAAAAAGGCAAAAAGGCAAATGCTGTGATTCTCCTGATATCTGCCCATCACCGGAACCTTGGCTCCAAAATAGTGAGTACAGGGAAACAGGCAAAATCAAAGGGTCAGTGATGCTGCAACCTCTCTGACTTTTTTCCCCCAACAGTCCAGCTTTAGTGTAAATGATGACAAGAGCTACCCTTAAAAATCCAACCTGAGGCTAAGTCTGCACTGGAAACCTCTATCTCTGGAACCACATTGGTTTAAGCAGTGACACTTTTATTCCTGTTTTTTATTCCCGGTAAATCCCTAGAGCAGGATTAGCTGTACTAGCAAAAGTTCCTGTGAAGGAGTGATGGCAGGCGAGTTAACAGGCAGCAGTCTCGGCTCACGAGCAGCGCCTGGGGCAGCCCCAGCTCAGCCTCGGTGGCCTTTCCTCCTGACCCTCCTCCCTCTGAAGCTCAGCCCGTGAGCTGTGGCTGTGTGCTGGGCTCGAGGCTGCGCCAGCTCAGCTCTCCTGCTGCAAAGAGACCCTTCATCATCACCCTTGCCTGCAAGATCCCTCACACAGCAGCAGCCCAGTATTTCCAGGAATATGCATTTACTGGCAATAGAACTGACTGCAAGTGCTGCAAGGTAATTTGCCATGACTCCTACACCAATCTTTCCTCTCGCAAGATCTACAATAGTAAGAAATACTCAGTAGGTGGAAAAAATGCCATCATAAAGGAGGGAGAAGGGCTCTGTGAACCTGAGTCATTCCTTGTGCATTAAAGATGAAGGACTGGAGTAACTACATGAGAAGTCACTTCCCAATTTCATTATCCTTGGCTGCACTGTAGATATCATAGCTCTAACATTTAAATATGTTACATGGATGCTCAGGGAGGAATCCATGGCCCATGAATGTTGAGAAGTGGTTTCTTGGTCCCTGACAGGAAAAAACCCCCAGATAATTAATTAAGGTAAATAATAGCTTTATTTCTAGCTTTCCCAGTTACTCCAGGGATCTTCAGGACTGCTAGTGAATTGGAAAACAAATCAATGACTAATTAAGAAGTAAACATTTGCTGTTATAGATCAAGCCCTGCAACCTCAAGCCACAGAAGGGGAACCCTCTTCTTTAAATTTTCAGTGTCTCAGGCTGGTTTAAGGCATTAACAGGACTTTAGTAGACCACCTCCACCTTACACATGGTAGATTTTAGAGAAGATAGAAATTCTGCAGATCTCCTACTGAAGCCCCTCACAACAGTGCCTGGGACACCCTCCTTGCTCCAGCCCTGCTCCAGTCTCCTAAGAATCACTTTCTTTCTAGAAATACTGGAAGAGGTTTCCTCAGTGGCAGTGAACATTTTGGGGATGCCATGGGCATGTGGGCAGAGCTGAACCCATCCTGGGTGTGACAGCACCAGGACAGGGAAGGAGGCACCTCTCCTTTCAGGGAATACATGCCACTGATCTCATGACAATAAAATGACTTCTTACCACTGTCATAGGGCGGGCAGGCAGAGGGATGTGCCCCGGGCCTCATCATGGAGCTACTCCCATTGCAGAGCACCCACGACTGTTCCATGTGTGGAGGCTGAAGAGAAGAACAGACTCTGCTTTTCCCCCCTCACTTAGCACCTGCAGTAAAAGCTGGACCGACCCAGTCTGTAAAAAAAAACTTTCTCACACAATTTGCTTGTGTAACAGTGTTGGCCACTGCAGTAGGCTTCCCCCAGGCCTAACAGGGGGTAGCCCATGGGAGACCAGCTGCTGTGAGATGTGCAGCACTTCAGCGAGCGGCCCGGCCAGCCACGGTGGTGGTAACGCGCCAGGACTGCTGGAGCCGGGGTGCAGCTGTCAGCAGAGATCCGGGTGCCAAAATCACACCAGCACCTCATTAACCTGCAGAGGCAGCTCTGTGCAGCGCTGGAGGCAGGCATGGCCGAGGAGGAGGAGGCCAGGCTGCTGCTCGGGTGTCAAAGCACAGGCAGTAATTGACAGCTACATGCTGGCAGGCAGCAGTGAAGGAGAAATCTGTGTGCTTGTCCTCCCAACATGAGGAAAGAGCCGCGTGGTTCCCTAACAACCCCATTTCGGCATCCTCTTCCTTTTCATGTGTGTAATAGCTACCAGCAGCATCTCCTGTCAGTTGCTGACAAAGGATCCCACCTGGCACTGTGCAGATGCTGCCTCATGAACAACAGGCCACCAGGAGAGAAGTGTTGAGCATTGGAAGATTTATAGGAATCGAATTCTTCTTTGTTAAAGAGAAAAAATGTGGGTGGCAGGAACAAAAAGGATGAGAATAGGGAAAAAAAAAAAAAAAAAAAACAACACCAAAAAAAACAAAACAAAAAAACCCCAAAAAAGACAGGGAGGAAAACCTGCTGTGGGGAAATACAAGAGGAATAAACTTACAGGAAAAAAGTCAGACTTTTGTGGTGAGTTTGGTCCCCTCTTTTTGGTCCCCTCTTTTGCTTTTAACCTGTGTCAGGATTTTCAGTCATGGATTCTGCCTTCAGATGGAGGTCTGAATTTGCACAGATAGTTCCTTCAATTCCTACAATTCCTTCTAACTCATAAGGTTTCCAAGTAGTTGTCATTTCCCTTCCTCCAGGAAGGGCCAGTAGGTAAGAGGAAAGACCCATGCAGTGATATTTTACCCAGGTACTTCTCAATCCTTCCTTTGTATCAGTGTAAGTTCCAAAGGTGCTTTTCCTTGCCTCTAAAAGTCAGTCAGTGGGGATGTCAGGTAGCACCGTATCTATGACCACAGGCTCTACTCTACAATTTGTCTTAATTTTTCACCCTTTTTGTTTTGTGGAGGCACAGCTTCTCCTGCTCACCGGGCAAACTGAGTCATCTGACATTACATTTGCACTTTCCCAGAGGCCAGCAGGCTTCAGCTACCAAGCCATCATCATCCAGCCTCCCCCTATGGGCATAATATGCTAATTTATACCTACAATCAAGCATCTGTGATACCATTTGTGCTGCAGATACTGTGGGGGGAATTGATGGTTATTCAGATCTTGTGTTAACTGAGGAAAAACTGATTTATTTCCCCACTGAGTGGAGCAGTTACTAAAACCAGTGTGGATGAACTCTGCTTTTTCAATGTGCCTTGGCTGCATGCTAATAGTTTGGAGTCTAGGTGACTCATTCATTGGAGAAACTTTGCTCTCTGAATTATTCACTTATTCAGCCTACTAAGCCAGATAATAGGAGATGGCAGAACCTTTCCTCATCTCTCAGAGGGTATATTAATATCCTTTAAACATTCATACTCTGCCCAAATATATACATTTCAAGACTTATTTTTGCCTGTGTTCTTGATATCCTTTTATTCTAACTTCACCTGTACAATGCACATTTAGCTGGGAATAGAGCCATATTTCCACACAAAGAAAGAAGACAGGTTCCCTTTTTTACGTAGGCATCTTACATGTGAAGATATTCAAAATTTATCACCTGTGAGGGGAAACACCACTACCCTCTTTCCTGTCCTATTGTCATTGTCTATATCTAAAGTCACTTCAACTCTAAAAAAATTTTAAACCAGAAACAACTCTATATGTGTGAATTAATCATCATTTACATACCTTACAGTAGTTTTTCTCTGAGATAAAATCCATGATACACATTATTTCTTGTGTGTATTCAAAACAGATTTCATGACATCTTTCTAGCTGTCTACCTTTTCACTTACACTAATCTCCATTTCAATTTCACCTTCTCCACTGAAGTTCTTTTCTGTACTAGGTCTAGGCTCCCCAAACTGCAGACCCCTTTTGCCTGCTCTCATTTTCATAAGGGCCCTGCTTCTCTGTCTGCTTTACTTCCCACCCAAGCTACAAGAAGCAGGTGAACCTACTACTCCCTCCTCTTTCCTTTTCACAACTTCTTCTGTGCTGATCCCTCCCCCTGGAGAACAATCTCCCCACCACAACACTGATCACTCACTGTGCAAGTGTGTCCCCAGGCTGTTCCCAGATCCTCCAGCAAGGATGAATCACCAAAATCATGGCATCATGGAGATCCAAGCCCCAAAGGTGAACAAAGTACTGGAAGGCTCTGCATGCTGGCAGGGATTTCAGCATTGCTATTGCCCTTATTGATAATTCACCACATAATTATTCAACACTGTAAATTCTGTTCATGAGGAACGATACTGAGCCCAACAACAGACAGACAAGATAGGTGTGATCCACCACCCTAGATCCCTCTTCAAGACTCATTTCTTCCAGAATCTCTGAAAGCTGATTAGGAGTCCCAGATGGCTGAGATGCTTTTAATATACTATTTTTATTTCATTTTGGTGCCTATCAAGGCTGGTAACTCCTTTTCAGGCAAGGACCAGATCCTTCTGTGGTTATAAGGCACCTAGCACAGCTAAATCTCACTCCAGCTTGTCTGTCAGTCTCCAGTTATGTAAATCATGATAATATCTGATTGCATGCCTCTCCATTGTCCCTCTCTTGGGGCTTCCAATACGAGAAAGTCAAAGGCACCAAGTCATCCTGTGCACTGTCTATTGCAACACACTCCTCTCCCAAGTTCCTCTACCAAATTAATATATCATGATAATATGTAGAATGTCTTCACTCAGACTTCCTTTTTTTACCATTTATTCTTACAATAAAAACTTAGCAAGGTCACAGGTAATGGTAATAATAATGGGATTGGGGTAATTTTGAACATATATAAGGACAGTTTCTATTCACAATAAGGTGAAACACCTCTTTTCTCCTGCTGAGGCTATTTGCTCTGAGTCATTATTTATCTCTGGCTCTTCACAACCCTGCTGTGTTAATACTGTTTCAACAGAGATTTTTAACATTAATGAAGGCACTACGTTCGATTTTAACCAACTGAATGTTGTATTCTGCATAGCTGAACCTTATTTTTCCCCTTCACTTTTTTTCAGGCAAAGCATTACATTTTTTTTCAACTAAGTTGGTTTCTGAATAGACCAGATTTAAATGTCTGCAAACTTGCTTGCATTTCCTTCACCTAGGGATAATAAAGCAGCACATGAAAGCCATGTTTCTGAAGTTCAGCACTGAACAACACACTGAAAAAAAATAACATGGTCAGTAATGGGTGAAAGAAATGACATGGCAAGTGCTATTTTAAGAAGAATTAACACTTTTGAGGATAATAGGGAACCCACAGGGGCTGAGTGTGTCCTGTGGATATGAGCAAAGGAGAGAACCAAAGCAATTCCTTCTTGCACAGCCAATAACAAATACCCCAAGCCATAGAAATACCCTTGGTGTGTGGTTGCACATTGTAGGGTCAAGAAGCAGCAAAAATCCAATGCATACAGACACTGGCAGAATCTAAAAGAAGAAAAAAAAAGTCTTCCTTGGAGACATCCGGACTCCTGTGGGCCCATTGCTCTGTACTATCTATGCCATCCCTTTGCAGCAGATGAATAAAGAAGGGAGAGTGTTAAATTTCCTGGCATCTATTTTAACACGTCTTCCATTCTGGGACCTTAATTATATCCAGGTGGTGTCCAGGTGCAGTTGTCTGGACTATCTCCACTGGGCACATTTGCTTGTAGAATAGTCTGGTTAGAGGCTTTTTTGTTTTAGAAAAATGTGTTCTCCTGGCCATTCATTATGGACTCACACTCTTCCCAAATTTTCCCTATGTCCCCAAACTGAAAAATAGCTAATCAAAGCCATAAATAAAAGAAACCCACTTTGACAACTGATAACACTTCTAACTAAGTTTATACAATACATTGAGCATCACTGATTTTTCCAAAATCCACAGCAGGGGCATATTTTAAAGAGTGCAATATTATTTCTGAGATGAATACAGTCTGGTTTTTTTCTTTTTGTTCTTGAGAACACCGAATTTCACCATGAAATCTAAAAAATACCCTGGACTTTATGAAACAGTACTATGAGAAGAAAGAAAGCCATAATAATAAAAATTGATGGCACCAACATACAAGAAGAGCTTGAGGCCAAAAAAAACATTTTAAAAATGAAACAACATTTTTGGGAAGAAGAAACTTTTTCCAATGATCAGACACTAAATTTCACTACCAGATTTGGTTCTACCCTACAATCTAAGGGCTAAGTGCTGTCAGAAATGGCATTATGGCAAACGATGACTTCCTAGATGTAGGTTAGCAAACAAATGCTTTTAATGGTAATATGGTCTGACAACATCATTAACTGAGATAATCAACAAGTATCTTCGTCCTCAGCAACCCTCATTCAGAAGATCACAGTTTGGACTTGATTTGGGTCATATCTGAGGCACTGTAAAAGACAGATTATTAAAGAAAATATCTTTTAAGGCATTATTACAAACTGTCTCAGCTGAAATTAAATGGAAAACACAGGAAAAGAAGTTTTATAAGTAAAGTCATTAACTTGAAAGAACAAAAGTACAGGTAAGGCAGCCAAACTGAATATTAAATATAAAGAAAATGTTCTGCTTCCCTAAGACAAAGGTGACCAGCATGCTAGAAAAGGAAGGATGAGATAATATCCTGCCTTAAATTAGAAAAGCTTTGCCACAAGATTTTTCAAGTCTGTTAGCAAGTCTCTGGTAAAGTAATAAGGTTGTGGACAGCGCCATAGGACTGGGGAACAAGGGCATGACCTCCAATTAAGAAGGTGAAAAAATTGACCCATATTTACAGGTCTATTAGAACCACTTGAATAGCTTGCTAGGCTTTAAAATAGTGTTCTGTGGGGAGTCTAATTAATGATGCAGAGGTAAAAGCAATATGGGATAAAATGCAACATGGGTTTACTAAAGGTAGACCTTGCCAGACTCACTTAATTTCAGTTTTTGAAAAGAGAACTGTTAGGGCAGCAGGGGAGATATTTCCAGCAAAAATAGGGAAGCATTCATGTCTTTGTATGAGGCCCAGGTGATACCATATGGAAAACTGCTACAATCCTGGTCACCCATGTTTCAGGGAGATACCTTCCAGCTGGAAGAGGCACAGAGAGGTCAGTGGGAAGGTTAGGAAAATGGATGCGAGGTGTCTGGCTGTTCAGCCTAACAAAGAGTGGCTGACTGGAGATGTGTCTGCAAACAGAGACCTAGCTAAAATAAAAAGCACTGGGACAGAATGTGTACTACAAAGTGGTCAGAAGTAACTTGAGGCTGGAAGGAAAACAAGCTGCAAAAGTTTGCAGTTCAAGCAAAGGTTTTCAACAAGAGTGGAGACACAGAAAGGTAACTACAACTCAGACTGAGTTGAAGAAAGGATGATTTGAGAAAGGATGGCCCAAGAAAGTGACCAGTGTCACTTTGATGACTCTCAATGAAGATTTCCTCAGTTCCCACTCAATGATTTCAGACAATTGCTATGGTTTTACATAAAACACATGCTCTGAACTAACTTTCAAACCAAATTATTCAAATTAGTTCATGTTAAGAAACTAGCACAAAACTAGCATTGCTATTAATTTAGCTAGTGGCAGGAGCTGCTGCTGGGTGCTGACAGGATCCCCTTGGCCATTGAAAAGTCCTTGTCTCGTTTTGATGGAGCAAGGTGTGATGAGGAGGTGAGTGGCACACTATGGTGGATCCCATTTTGCTGCCTCAGAAACATTCCTCTCCATTTGAAATCTGTCTTGCTTTAGAGGCCTTCCACACAGGAAAAGAATTGTGGGTTGTGGCACTCTACTTCCTCTGCTTTCACTTCCTTGGAGAATCAGAACTGACACACAGAAAGAAACTATTAAAAAAACAAGTGAAACTAGTTAACTTGTTTACACATTCAAAGTGTTCTCTCTTGAGCTAAATGACCTTCACAGGTCACCTCCAACCAAAATTATTCTGCAGTTCTGTGAAGTGGTGCTACAGGCCTTGTCAGCCTCTTTTCCCAGCTGACCCCTCCAATGGAAGCTGGAAACAGTTTGGAGCAGAAGAGCTCCATTTGATGCCAGGTACAGTCTGCCTACAAGGATGGCACTGCAAGACCAATCCATGAGAAAACTGCTCACAGCATCCCCAAACTCATGAATGTTTGAGCGGGAAAAAACTAAACTTTGGTTAACAGTAATTTCAGTGGCATTGAAAACTTTGAGACGAACATAATAATGTGTAACCGAGTCAGATTTGAAACCTGCTGGATTTGACACAAACTCTGCTGCATGAGGAAGGCTTAATATTTTTTTTAATGTCTGAAGGATGGCCTGCAAATCTGCAGCTAAGCTGCGTTAAGGGTTTAAAGACCATTTATTATTTTCTACTGATCTAAAATCCTTAAATCACCTTAAACTCTTAGCTCACCTAAGATCTTAAAATAGAAGAACTTAAGCTCCCTGTGTCACTGTATCAAGCATTAATCTGATCAATATTTATTAAACTTATGCAGATAAAAGTCTAGGCTTTATATTATTAAAAAGTTGGGAGGTTTTAGAACAGTCATGACTAAAAGTGACTCTCAGCCAACTTTGCAAAGGTAGTGTGCATTCATGTGAACCTTCACACTTCAGAGACAGTTTATTCTCTATATTGCAGACACCCCTTCAATTTGGGGACTCCTCTTTATCATTTATGAGGTAGGGGGCCACTATAATAAAGAATAATCAAACAATACCACACCAGTTTTTCCTGCGTGACTGAGGAATGCATCCCACAATATTTGAAGTTTGTATGGATAACTGCACTCCATCATTTTGTTGTCCTTCAGTGGAGTTTTAGTTGCATGTTGCACAATAACCACACATGATGTGAAACATAAATAGGCTTGCAGCTAGTATTTTGATTTATTTTTCAGATCTTAGAGAATCAGTAAGGTTGGAACAGACTTCCAAGATCATTAAGTCCAACCCTTGACCAAAAACAATCATGTCCACTAAAGCATATCCCAAAGTGCCAATTCTGCCCCCTTTCTTTGAACACTTCTAGGGATAGTGACTCCACCACTTCCCTGGTGAGCCTCTTACTATGCTTAATTTCTCTTTCAGTGAAGAATTTTTTCCTAATATCCAGCCTGACCCTCCCCTGGTGCAAACTGAGGACATTTCCCCTCATTCCATCCTTTGTTGCCTGGAAGGAAGAAGAGGCCAACACCCACATTGCCACTGCCTCCTTTCAGGTAGCAATAAGGTCTCCCCTCAGCCTCCTTTTCTCTTCCCTCATTTCCAGGGAAAGTTAACTTTCCATATTCAGTGTTAGATGGTCTTTCACTTCCTTCTATCACACTTTTTGTTGTAAATAAAGGGTAGTTTTGCTTTTTCTTTCTGTTCCCTTAATGAAACCGCACCAATGGAAGTGTAACTTCGCTTTCCCCGGCACCGAGGACACATCCAGAGCTGTTAAAAATGAGAGCAATAAAAAAAGGAAGGAAAAGAGGCTTTAAAGGACTAGCAGCTCATGTTACTGGAGCTGTGAACATTACAGTGGAGAGGCAATTAATGGCTCAGAAGAGAAAATGGGCTGCAGCATCTTCATATACCCCCCAAAACTGTAGGGGTGATGGGGCAGCCTAAGGGGCCTGGCAAAGTGTCAGACAAAGGTCTTCCATGCTGGCCCTCATCTCTGCTTCACCCTTCCAGCAAGCAACTCAACCACATTCACCCTTGATCAGTAAATAAACAACTTATACTCTCTTATAGTCTGGAAACCACCTGTGACAAGAGCTATAGCTTGATTTGAGGTATTAAAGAGGAGTAAATACCTTTGGGCTATAAATTTCAGCAGGAATTAAGCAAAAGTTTTCAGGGGATTTTTTTTTTTTTTTAAAGCCTGACATTTAGAGACAAAAAAAAAAAGAATCTGAAGACATTGCCCAGCCTGGAACACACAAGCCTGAGGAAGACCATAAATTAGATAAACCTGCCCTCAATGTTTGTCATTATATGCAAAGATAAATTAGGATTTAAGACCCTGCAGATTGGGTCATCCAGATGCCTGTGCTCAGGGTAGCCAGCTCTGGAAAGCTGCTTCCTTTTGTTCTCTGTTGCCCATGTCACACCTCTGCCCTCCTCTCTCCAGGGCAGGGCACGGCTTTCAAATTCACCTCACACCTGTGGAGCTGTGGAGCTTTTTGCCTCTAAGAAAAGCTAAATTGGAGGCTAAGTGCCCTGACTGTCAGCAAAGCACAGCTGATAGCAAGAGCCACCAGGCAGCCACTTCTCTTTGCAGGCTGCTGCCCCACCTCAGGCTCAGCCAGAAGCCCTTCAGGTGCCACAGAGGCAGCTTCCCTTTCAATTAATAAATCTGAACTGGGAAGAGCCGTGGAGAGGCAGGAATTATGCAGGGCAGTCAAAGGGGACAAGGCAAAGGCTAATGGCCTGAAGCAAGAAAGAAAGACAATCCAAGATGAAAAGATCTTAGCAGCAAGGTCTGCCAGGAAGCACCCACAAGAACTCTTAGAATGGTTATTTTTGCTTTGGGAGGATCAGGGGAAGGAAGGAGAGGATGCAAAGGCTTCAAGTCCAAGAAATAAACAAACACACTCTAGGAATACTAATCACTACAGAGACACTTCATGTTGCTCCACTGTGAATGAGGTAGCATCCTCTCCACAACCTGGCCAGAAATCTGTAACATTTTCAGCAGCACAAAAGTTCAGTTCACAGTTTTCCCTCCCTGCAAAGCCAACATGTCAAAAATGAGGGAAAAAAAGCCCGTTTTTTAAAGGGGCAATCTAGTAAACTACACCCATGTTACTAGCATCCTTTTCTTAAGGATCTAGCAAATTTGGAGGGGAAAAGAAAAAAAAGACTCCATTTAAACTCTCAGAGCTTTTCCAGCCCAGAAATGGATATAACATAGCACTGAATTACACCTGTCCCTCTGCTGGTTCCCTATCTCATTAGAAATACATCTGAAGAAATCTGCTACACCTCTCTATGGTAATTGATTCACTCAGACCCTTTATAACATCTGAGAAACTATGTGAAATGAGACACCTAAATATGACTCAAAGTCTTTATCAAAACCAGAGGTGTATTTTGTCTGTTTTAGTAGGCAGCTACTGCTCCTCACTTCCCCATTTGATTCAAATTTCCTACCTGGCAGATATGCCATCCCATGTTACCAAGGAGCAACAAAACTCTGACTTCCCAAGAAATACTTTGCACAAAGGGCAGGGCCTAAGCTCTGGGTATGGGAAGAATCTTGGAAAAATATGAAATCACCACTTTGCTTCAATTTTGGCATAAGGTTTCTTTCTTCAGTCTCTTATATGCCCAGATTCAAGTAGCAAGGAAGATATAAATCTGAATGCTAGATGGGAAAAATATTTTAAAAAGTAACACTTACATTCCTTATCATGAAAAAAACTTACAAGCATTTATGTACAGGTTCTTAAAGCACTCTAATTCCAGTACCTCCAGCATGGTAAGGAGGAGGGATACAACACCGGGTGCAAGGCTGTAAGAGGAGGTGAGTCAGATGCCAGTGCAATATGCTGTCATTATACCTGATGTATAATACTGAAAAAATTTTATTGTGACATTAAATAGTGTGAACAACCCAGCAACAGAGCACAGAAAGAAACAGTGCATCAATATGATACCACAAAAATCAGGGGGTGAGTTAACCTGAGATGGCATTAGCAGAACAAGCTGAAAACTGATCGATGTATATACACCAGAAATTATTACAGAAATAGAATACAAATAATATAAACCCTTAAACTTCAGAGGCTATATCCATTAACTTCCTTGGCTTTATTCCAGAAACTAATTTGGCTCATGTCCTGTAAAGAAGGCATTTGCACTGACATACTGTCTTTGTTTTTACTTGAGGATTGACTCTGCTTACAGTCATTTGTCAAAAGCAGCTGAATGTAAATGTCCCAGCAGGGAACTCCACAAATTTCAACAGTTACAAACAGTTTCCCATGTACAAAAGGTTCAAGACAGAGTTCAAGTTGCTCAGATCTTTAGAACATCAGGGAAAGGATTAGAAGCAAGATCTGTCTTACTAGGGAAGTTTTCCATCCTCAAAAACTCTGCTGAGCTGATCCTCTTGAAGCTGTCAGTGGTATAGATCCAGCAAAGGCCTTCCCCTTGCTCTTGTTTGTCACAACTTGGCTGTCTTGGTAAGTTCCCAATGACTTCAGCAAAGCTAAAGCTCTGATCCATAGGAAATGGCTGAGAAACATAACCAAATACTCATATCCAAAGCTGCAGCTTCATTGGTAGCTGAAGATAACCCAAAAGTAAGCTGCTGACAAAGGGCAGCAAGAAGGGTATGAAAGATGAACTTCTTTAGCAGCAGCCCACGAGTAGAATAGCTTAAATAGCTTAATGAGAAAAAAACCTTCATATGTCAGGGGACTTTGCTTTCTGACAAGCCAATGCTGAGGACCTGCTCTCAGCTCACTCTGACTCTCCCTCCTTTTCCATGGGTGACATGAGGCTGTGATTCAAATTCTGAGCACAGGATGATTTCTGTGCAGAGCAACTTAGGAAGAAGTTCTGTGCTGACTTATGATTATCTGTGTGACTAAAGTCTACCTTTCTTTGCCAAGGTAATAAGCCCTTCCCCTAATCTTTCCTGCAGCAGAGTAAATATTAGATGTAATACAGCAGATCTGGTGGCAGTTTTAGCAGAAAGGTGCTGGTGTCATATCATGTAGGATTGTGCACATAAATGGCACCTTTTGAAAAACCCACGGATTTGCAGGGCTTAAAAAAACCGTGTAGCACCAGTGACACCTGCAGGAACATGCTGGTTGGAACAGCAACAGGAAAAAAAGGCCAAAATGAGAAGCTATTGTAAGGATGTACCCGCAGTGCCTGCCTTCCAGGCATACTTAAGCCTACTAGGGAATATTTAAGATAAAAATTTGGGGGAGAGTTGTTTAGAAAGGAGAGAAAGTAGATGATCAAGTATACACACAAGTGAAGATCAAAGCACTGTGTCAACATTTAAAGGCAAGAAAGTTTGATCCAGTTTGAAGTATAGTAGCTAGATCACCAAAAAAAGGGACTAGAAGGGGAAAGTCTTCAGAGAAAAATACCTAGTGATTACCAGTGACATACAAAAATCTGCTTTTTCCACTTCCCCGTTTGCACAGTAACAAATTGAATTTCACCTCATTACACAATGCTGTTCCACTTTAGCCTCACAAAAATCCAGCCACTCCACTTTATGCCAGTTTACCCTATTTACACTAGGAAAGCTGCTTCTAATGCACTTCATTAACACTGCTGCTAAAACATTGCATTTAAAATAGATGCATGCAAGTCGAAAACAAAATCAAAGGAAAAAAGGAAAGGAAAAAATCCTGTTCTAGATTAATATTTTGTGTCTCTTGGCTTAAAATGTCTTTTATGTTTTGTGAAAAAGCTGTGTCAATATGACTGGGGAACTGTTGAGCAAGGCACAGAGAAATATGTGTCATAGCAGATCTATCGATACTACAGAATATGGAGGAACATGAACTACCCATTGCAAAATGGGAAATCTGGTAATACAGGAAATACAAAAAATGTGGTGAGTCTGCAAGAAAAAGGAATTTAGCACTGAATGATACAAGTGAAGGGAAGATTGATATAATGATAAAATATTAGGATAGCGCTGTTAAAAATAAAAAAAAGGTAAAGAGCGGGATCTGGAATTTTTTGGAGAGAAGAAGGCAAGAGATCCTTTGCAGGCAGAACTGAGAACCTCCTAAGGAGTCCTTGATCAGATTGGATATGACCCACTGGTGAGGTTTCTTTCTGAGAGATGGGTGGTATCACACACTATGATGCTGTGGATGGCTTCAGTTCCCTGTTGGAAAAGAAATGAAATTTAGCAAAATGTTTTATTATAGTTTAGTTATGAGTTTTGTGTGAATTGGTTTGTAAAAATAATTTTGTAGCCGTTGATATTATGTGATTGAGTTTTGTGTAACCCTGGCAAGTAGCTTTAGAAACCTAACAAACATTAAGCCAGGGTAGGAGAGTAAGAAGACTAACCGGTTTGGGGATAGCATACAATAGGACAGGTAGAAGATTTATGATTTTGCTCGTGAACTAGGGAATGTATTACAAGGGTCCGTAGTTTGGCGAAGGGCCACTGTTTCTTGGAGACTTTGCGAAGGGCCACTGTTTCTTGGAGACTTTGTTATGAATTGCTTGTGTATAAAAGGAAAACACCCATGTGTGAATTTTGGGGTTCTGTTTTTGGGGACGCTAGTCCGCAGGCCCCCGGGCCCTTCAATAAAGCGCCGCACAAAACTTATCCGAGTTTTGTGTCCTTTATCATTCGGGCAACAGTTTTCTGGCGACCGCAGCAGGACTCCGAGGGTTGCTGGGGCGGTTCGCGTCTCGATCCACTCCAAGCCGGCGCCGAGCACTTCTCGGAGGAGTCATCGGGTCGTGCCCGACCCCCGCGCCTGTCGGACGACTGCAGAAGGTAAGCCCGAAGGCGCTTTATATTGGAAAAAGGTGATAATTGGATTTGGTTTGGTGGTTAATGGAAAAAGCCTAGGCTCCGGCCATAAGACGTCTAGGGTACGCAGGTCCGGAATTCGCCTCCTATTGTTTTTTTTTCTCGGGGAAGGACGGCGAAAAGGTATATTGGTTTATTGGGATTAAAGGTGGAATAGAAGAAAAAAAAAAAAAAAATAAAAAATTAAAGGCTGTAATATGATGTCTTTTTAAACTTTTAAAACTTTGGTGCAGGCCAATGGAAAAATACCTGGAAACACGCCATTAGGTTGTATATTGAAAAGGTGGAAAGGCGAAGGCTTTTCTCAAGAGTTAGATAAGAGCAAAATGATAGATTATTGTAACCGTTCGTGGCCTGAATATGAGATTGGGGAAGTGGGATGGCCAGTGAATGGTACACTGGAATTGGAGATAATAGAATCTTTGATGCACTTTTTAAGGAAGAATGAGAAGTGGGATGAAATAGCATATTTAGATTTGTTTTTCGTTTTATATCGGAAAGAAGAATGGCAAAAGGAGTGTGGTATTTTGGTTTTACAGATGAATGATGAGAGCGGGTGTGTTGGATGTAGAGAAAGAAAGGAGTGTGATTTGTATCCCCCGATTGAAGAAGATTTGTCCTATTGTGTAGCACCTCCGAGGGGTCCGGTTGTTCCTAATGTACCTTTTGCTCCTCCTGCTGACATAACTATAAAAAGGGCATCTAGTGAGAGTGACAGTGATACTGAAAAGAGTGAAAGTATTAAAAGGACTCCGTTAGCAGAGCGGACTCGCCAAGGAAGGAAGGGGCAGAAGGGGCCACAGTTAATTGCGCCGTTAAGGGAAGCTGTGGGACCACAGAGAGAAAGGATACTTATAAAGGTGCCTTTCTCTCCAGGGGACTTGGTAATATAGAAACAATCGGCTGGAAGTTACCGGGAGGATCCCGAAAGGGTAGCAAGGGTAGTTAAAATGGTGATAAAAACTCAGAATCCGGACTGGAATGATTTACAGGTATTATTGGATACTATAATGGATTCTACAGAAAAGGAGATGGTTATTAAAGCTATGAGAGAAAAGGCTCGTGAAGAGATTAGGTTGTGACAACTAAATGAAACAGTTGATGAATTGGTGCCAAGTGAGGAACCCAGGTGAGATCCAAACTCTACGGGAGGAATAAGGGCTGTAAAACGATATCAGGAATTGTTGGTGGAAGGAATTAGAACAGGAATACCTAAGACTATGAATTGGTCTAAGCTGTATTCGGTCAAGCAGGACAAGAATGAGTCTCCGTCTGCCTTTTTGGAACGGTTAAAAGACACGGCTCAGAAGTTTACTAATTTAGATGTAGAAGATCAATCAGGGAAACTTCAATTGGCATTATTGTTTTTAAGGCAATCACAAGAGGATATTAGGAAAAAGTTACAAAAGCTGGAAGGGGAGGATACTCGGAATTTGGATAAAATGTTGGAGGTAGCATGGAAGGTATACAACAACAGGGAAAAAGAAACTGCAAAAAGACAACAAGCTAGTATTTTGGCTGTAATGCAACAGACAAGGGCAGGAGGAAAATTCATTAGGGGACGAAGTCAGGGAGGAGCTAATCGTGGACAGAGGGGGGTGATGAGAGGTCGGGGAGGATTTGAGTTTGGACCTAACACGGAGAGGTTGGATCCAAACCAGTGTGCATTTTGCCGACAATTGGGGCACTAGAAAAATGAATGCCCGGTTAGAGAGGGGAATATGGGGTTAGTTGGGAATACTCATGTGAGAGGATTTACGGGAGGACCAACAGAGGCAGCTCAAGCACTAGTTTTGGGAAATTATCAGAATCAAAGCTGACTAGACAAAGACCTGAGGGTAGTTTTAGAGATAGATGGGAAGGGTCAAGAATTTATGGTAGACACTGGAGCTACATATTCTGTACTTAATAGATTATTAGGACCTTTGAGTGACACAACTGTACAGGTGGTGGGGGCAACAGGGAAGCTAGAGGAACAACCATTTTTACAACCTTTAAATCTTAGGTTCGGGGAGAAGGAATTGGATCATCAATTTTTGTATATGCCAAATTGCCCCACACCCCTTCTTGGCAGAGACCTATTGTCCCGACTTAATGTGAAAATAATATTTGAAGAGGGAAGGGTGAAATTGGAGATACCTGAGGAACAAATAGCAGGCATTTTTGTGATTAAGGAAGTAGATGCCTCTCCTATTCCAGAAGAAATTGAGCAGGCTGTAGTACCCTGAGTGTGGGAGTCGGGGGTCCCTGGGAAATCTAAAGCTGCCCAGCCAGTAAAAGTGGAACTTAAAGAAGGGGCCCGACCAGTGAGGGTAAAGCAATACCCCTTGAAGCTTGAGGCAAGGAGGGGAGTAGCCCCGTTAATTAAACAATTTTTGGTTCAAGGAATATTACAAGAATGTGAATCGGAGTATAATACTCCAATTTTTCCAGTGAAAAAGCCTAATAGTAAATATCGTTTGGTACAGGACTTGAGAGCGATTAATGAAATAGTAAAGGACATACATCCAGTTGTTGCTAATCCTTATACATTGTTAACATCTGTATCAGAAGAGTTTAAATGGTTCTCTGTGATTGATCTTAAAGATGCCTTCTTCTGCATCCCACTGGCAGTAGAGAGTAGGAAATATTTTGCCTTCGAGTGGGAGAGTCCTGATTCTGGGAGAAAGAGGCAGCTTACGTGGACCAGACTGCCACAAGGGTTTAAGCTCAGCCCCACTATTTTTAGAAATCAACTGGCCAAAGAGCTGGAGGAATGGAAGATAACCCAGGTAACAATATCTCCATCCTTGTATGTAGTCCTGCAGTACGTGGACGACATTTTTCTGGCCACTAAAGAAAGGGACATGTGTGTGGAATTAACAATTAAATTACTTAATATGCTTGGCCAAGCAGGGTATAAGGTCTCTAAGGAAAAAGCTCAATTGATCAAAAATAGTGTTATTTATCTCGGTTGTGAGATCACACAAGGGCAGAGACGTTTGGGAGTTAACCGAATAGAGGCAATATGTGCTATTCCTTTGCCTCGTAACCATCAGGAATTGAGATCTTTTCTAGGAATGGTGAGATGGTGTCGACTGTGGATCATGAACTTTAGTCTCCTAGCCAAGCCACTGTATGAGGCCTTGAAGCAGCATCGGTTGGAATGGACGACACAACAAAAGAAGGCCTTCCAGGAATTGAAGCAGGCACTAAAGGAGGCCCCAGCCCTAGGACTCCCTGACCTGACCAAAGAATTCCAGTTATATGTAAATGAGAGGCAAAAACTGGCATTGAGGGTCCTCACCCAGAAGGTGGGATCATGGAAGAGGCCAGTAAGATACTTCTCTAAACAACTGGATTTGGTAAGTTCCGGGTGGCCCTCGTGTTTACGAGCCTTGACAGCAACAATAATCCTTATTCAGGAGGCCCGGAAATTGACTTTGGAGGCAAAAATGAAAGTGTTTGTTCCCCATATGGTCATGGCTGTTTTGGAGCAAAAGGGGGGTCACTGGCTATCATCAAGTCGAATGTTGCAATACCAGGCTATCCTGAGAGAACAGGATGATATTGAAATAAAGACTACTAACCATGTTAATCCAGCAGAGTTTTTACGCAGTGACCAGGAGGCTGAGGGACTGGTGCACGATTGCGTGGAGGTAATTGAACAAGTGTATGCCAGCAGACCCGACCTAAAGGATGAACCATTAGAAGACCCTGAATGGGAACTATACACTGATGGATCCAGTTTTGTTGAGAATGGGACTCGCTATGCTGGGTATGCAGTGGTAACATCAGATCAGGTAATAGAAGCAAAGGCTTTGTTACCTGGAACTTCAGCCCAGAAGGCAGAGGTGATTAGACTCACCAGAGCTCTGTACTTGAGCAAGGACAAAAGGGTTAATATCTGGACAGATTCTAAATATGCCTTTGGTGTGGTTCATGTGCATGGGGCGTTATGGAAAGAAAGGGGGCTTTTGAATTCACAGGGAACCAATATCAAGCACCGGGAAGAAGTGCTACAGCTACTGGATGCGGTACATAGTCCCAAAGCAGTTGCAGTAATGCATGTTAGAGGACATCAGAATGCAGAAGGAGAAGTTTACAGAGGAAATCGATTTGCTGATGTTACAGCACGGCAAGTGGCACGGGAAGTATAGACTCAAATGGCATTGGTACCAGTAAGAACAAATCCGGCTACCCCATACCTGAATCAGGAGCCCAAATATTCAATAGAAGATAGAAAACTAATAAACTTGCTAGGGGCACAGAGGAATCAGCTCGGGTGGTATGTTACGCCGATGAGACAAATAGTGGTACCGACTCGCATAATGAAATTTATTTTGGAATCAGAACATAATAAATGCCATTGGGGGGCAGAAGCATTGGTAAAATTTTTAAAGAATGAGATAATCTCTAATCAGATGTTAACAATGGCAAAAAGAGTTAATGCAATGTGCCCGGTATGTTTGAAAAATAATCCAGTAGTTAAGAGACAAATACAAATGAGAAAGTTGCAAATTGGGCCACAACCAGGAGATTATTGGCAAGTTGATTTTTCTGAATTGCCTAGGGCACAGGGATACAGATACTTGTTAGTGTACGTATGTACGTTTTCAGGGTGGCCAGAAGCTTTTCCATGTAGAACTAATCAAGCTAAGGAGGTAGTAAAAACCTTGTTAAAAGAAATAATACCAAGATTTGGAGTACCCTTAGGATTGTCGTCAGATAGGGGTCCACATTTTATAGCCGGAGTAGTGCAAGAATTAGCACGGATGTTAGACATAACCTGGAATTTGCATACTCCCTGGAGACCTCAGTCTAGTGGGCAGGTGGAAAGAATGAATCAAACTCTGAAAGGACAAATCAAAAAGATTTGCCAGGAAACTAAACTGCACTGGCCTCAGGCTTTGCCTTTGGCCCTACTCAGGATTCGAATTAAACCGAGAGAAAAAGTAGGCGTAAGTCCATATGAGATACTATATGGCAAACCATATCATGCAACTGTATTAAAAGGGGAGGTACATGTGAGTAGAGATCAGGCAATTGCAGAGTATGTTATGTCACTTAATAAAATCTTGAATTCTTTAAGAAATACGTTACAGTAGAATAAACCGCTCACGCTGGAGAACTCTGTCCACGACATCCAGCCTGGGGACCAAGTGTACATCAAGAAGTGGATTACGGATCCGCTACGGGAATCATGGAGCGGACCCCACCAGGTGATGATGACGACCTACACGGCGGTGAAGGTCCAGGGGATGGACGCTTGGATCCATTACACCAGGGTAAAGAAGGCACCGTTCCAATGGGAAACCCAGATAGTGTCTCCAACCTGGATGATCTTCCGTGCAAAGCCGCCTTCTTAATTATATTGCTAGTTGCTAGTAATCATGAGACTGGTACCCGTTCAAGGGTCTATTTTAGTACAGGCTAAAGAAACAAAGGTTACAGCCATGGAAGAGATAGATGTTCAATTAACTTGTGTTATGTTTCACAGCCAGAAAGTTGAGGCCAGTGAAGTTATTGCAATATGGCAACGGGGGGCTGAAAGAAGCCGAGGCAAGACAGAAGTCGGTTGAGATCAGGATAAACAACAAGGAAACACGGTACTGAATCTTACTAAGGTAACCACAAACGATACGGGAGAATATACATGTTTGGTCAAAATACGGGATAGTTTTGATTACAAAAGAGTGAGTATGAGTGTTTTGCCATGGACAAGGGATCGTGCTGGGAGGAAGCAAAATAGAGAACTGACCTGGGACAGAGTAAAGGACGGGACGAGCTGGTGGGAGAAGAGAGGCAAAGGTTGTGGGTGGTTGAATGTCACTAATCCTAGAATAGGGAATGCATGGTGGAGGCATGACAGAATGATGTCATCCTCACAGGGACACGGTGGAAAGAGAAGACGGGAGGCTAATGATACAATAGAACGAAATGCTGAGCAAGAAAACCTAGTGGTAGGATTAATTAGAGATTTTGAGATCATGCAGAACGTGACTAAAATAACAGCTTGTCTGCCATTACCACAGGCTGCAGGTGAACCAATTCCCTGGAGAATAATACCGGTAACCAAAATGCCTGAATCATTCAAGAATGTTTCATAGTCCTGCCAGTCAGTTCCTAAACAAGTAGAAGTATGGAGAGATTTGTGCATGACCATTCGGGCTATGACTAAAGAGGAATGTGAAATGAAACCAAATCATTTTAGTTGAATTCAGAATACCAGGAAGTGTTTGATTGCAACCCCAGTAGATGAGCCATGCAATACAGTACGAATAAGAACAAAATCCCAACAAAATGAGATGAGTTGTCAGAATATCACACAGAATTTTGATACCTGGAAAAGTTAGAAGACATTGTGGGGACCCAGTGTTTTGGAACACTATAGTTACCTTGGAGAAGTACAATGGTGCATCCAATAGTCAGGGGTAAAGAATCAGTCACATTATAGGGCCATCATCACGTCTATATCTTCCCGAGAGTTCAGACCGCAGAAAGAAAATTAGAATTGTACTGAAGTTTTTACATGTGATACACCGGAAGACCGAATTGGATTAGTACCAGTGAAAATGGCATTAAAATGGAGATGTGAGTGTAAAGAGTATAATCATACAGTTAGCAGAGACTCCATGGATGGACCTATAGATTGCAGATATACTACAGTGCACAGTCCTGGAAATCTAGTCTGGGTGTTGGGACACAGACAGTGGACCACACATTTATCTTTAGATGGATCAGTAACACAAATTACCCTAAGGGTTCCCACATTGTGTCCATACTAGAAGCAGAATAGATTGATTCAAAAGAAAGGACTCAAAAAGAGAGAAGAATCCCTAGAAGAGCAGTAGCATGAACCTGGCACAGGAGTACAATTTGAGTGGATATTAGAGTCATTATTCCCTCCGATAGCAACATATCGAAATAGGGAAATGCTCAACAACTTGTTAGGACAGACAGAAAGATTGGCAGCAGCTACTAAGAAGAGATTTAAAGATCTAAATTTGCAATTGCAAGCTACATCAAGAATGACCTTACAAAACAGAATGGCATTGGATTTGCTACTGTTAAAAGAACATAGAGTTTGTAGTTACCTGAGTAGGAGAGTAGATCATTGCTGTGTACACATTCCAAATGTTACACTTGAAGTGGAGAAAGATATTTCCCAATTGGCAGAAGTAGAACCAAAAACCAAGGAAATTGAAAGGGAAGCACAGCATAATTGGATAAGAGCAGTATTTGATTCTTTGGAGCTTCACCTGTCTAGCTGGATTACTTCCGTTATACAGTATGTACTAATGCTTTTGGTATTTTTGGTGACTATATGGATTGTATATAGATGTCTTTTAAGTGTGATTGAAAAAGAAAGGAAGCGATCTATCCGGTTGCTGAAGGTGATGACCCGTGGGCGGCAGAACGAAGAACATCCCCCACCTTGCTATGAAGATGTTACTGTCAATACCGTTGGTTGAGCATCCTTGCAGCAGGACTGAAGGATGCTCAAAAGGGGAGAAATGTTGGAAAAGAAATGAAATTTAGCAAAATGTTTTATTATAGTTTAGTTATGAGTTTTGTGTGAATTGGTTTGTAAAAATAATTTTGTAGCCGTTGATATTATGTGATTGAGTTTTGTGTAACCCTGGCAAGTAGCTTTAGAAACCTAACAAACATTAAGCCAGGGTAGGAGAGTAAGAAGACTAACCGGTTTGGGGATAGCATACAATAGGACAGGTAGAAGATTTATGATTTTGCTCGTGAACTAGGGAATGTATTACAAGGGTCCGTAGTTTGGCGAAGGGCCACTGTTTCTTGGAGACTTTGCGAAGGGCCACTGTTTCTTGGAGACTTTGTTATGAATTGCTTGTGTATAAAAAGAAAACACCCATGTGTGAATTTTGGAGTTCTGTTTTTAGGGACGCTAGTCCGCAGGCCCCCGGGCCCTTCAATAAAGCGCCGCACAAAACTTATCCGAGTTTTGTGTCCTTTATCATTCGAGCAACATCCCCAGGTATGGCTGGGGCAGAACATGACAAAACACAAGGTGACAAACTGGGTCCAAGGCCAATCTCAGCAGTCCAGCTAAGGCCTCAAAAAATGCAGAAGACAGTGCTCAGAGCAGCCTACATGCACTCATGTATCTCGGGAGAGGACCACTTCAGTTTAATGATCCTCTTAGGCCCAAGGCTGATGTAAGGAGTGGAGGCCCAAGGGAGATCAAGTCATGGCAGTTAAGTCCTATTGGGTGCCCACAAGGCCCTTACACAAATAGAGTAAGACTTAACTGCTCTTGGCTTAGCTTTCTCAGCAACAGGTGCTGCATGAGTTCTTTTTGTTAGAACCCAAATAAGATTTTTTTCATGAAGGACTAAGTGTTGTTCGCTAATGAGACTAAAAAGCCATCTCTCCAAGGTCCAGACAAATTCCTCCTAAAAAGCATGGCACTGTATTTCACCCAACTTTAGACTTTGGTCTTAGGTGCACATCTGAGTTTTGGTTTGTTTTATGATTCTATCAGTCCAAGGGAGGAGTGAAATCTGCATCTGACAGTGGTATCAGATTTTCCCTCTAACCATCAGCCTTACTGATGCCCTTCATCAGCATGGGTCCCAGCCATGGCTTGCAGGACCTGCACTGACCATGGGCTCAGAGCAGGCGTAGGAAGAACCTCACACCATCAGCATGAAAGCATCCCTTAGGTCAGTAATGCAGATTACTCGTGCAACCCCCACAAGGACTCACTGTCCACAAGAGTCTTCTTGGTCTGAACCCTTCCCCTGGCAATTCCAAGTGTTTACACAGCCTGGGTGAAAGGTAAGGGGTAAAAGGTACAGAGATCTTGTGATACCCCACCTGGAGTTCAGTATCCAGCTTTGGGGTCCCCAGCATAAAGATATTGACCTGTTGAAGCAGGTCCAGAGGAGCGATACAAAGATGATCAGAGGACTGGAATACCTTTGCTATGAAGACAGGCTAAATGAGTTGGGGTTGTTCAGCCTGGAGAAGGTTGTTCAGCTCCAGAGAGACCTTGAAACAGCCTTCCAGTACCTAAAGGGGGCTACAAGAGAGCTGGAGTGGGACTTTTTTATAAGGGCATGTGGTGATAGGACAAGAATCAATGGCTTAAAACCGAAAGAGGGCAGGTTTAGATTAGATATTAGGAATAAATTCAAGGGTGGTGAGGCACTGACATGGGTTGTCCAGAGAAGTTTTGGATGTCCCATCCCCATCCCTGGGAGTGTTCAAGGCCAGGTTGGATGGTGCTTTGAACAACCCAGTCTAGTGGAAGGTGTCCCTGCCCAGTACAGATGATCTTAAAGGCCCCTTCCAATCCAAACCTTAGCATCAATGCTATGATTCTGTGCCTTTCTCTGCTGGAAATAAAATCTACATCAGAAGAATAAAGAGAGTAATCTAGCCCCTCACCTAAACAAAGTCCATTTTGCCTTCCCATCAGCTTCTTTCTGACTACTCTATCCTACTAACAGTAGCTCAGGAAAAGTGAGGAAGATAAGACCAACTAGATTCACAACTTATTTCCCAGTACAGTTGCAAAAGCTGACAAAAGTAAGCCAGAGGTACTACTGAAATGTCTGCCCACATCTCTAAAACCAAGTTTGCACTTAAAAGCACAGTCCTGTTAGAGTGTTTATTCTGACAACTTCTAACATGTCAGCTCAGCCCAAATGGAGGCAGAATCAGGTGTTTCACTGCCCCTCAGAGCACCTAAGCCTGTCCTCCATATCTCGTATCAACTAACCTCAATTTACCTTTCCTTGGCTTTGCAAAGGGTGCTGCAGCAGAATTCACAAGGCCTCGGTCAGCTTATAAATAAATCTCTGTTGATGCCAGCACTCAGCTCTTGTGGCCTGTACCAAAGAGCTGAGGCAGAGGCCAAGCTGGTGTGAGAAGAAAGCAAAAGATGTGAGCAAGAAAGAGGAAGAATGGAAAAAAATGTAACACATCATAGATATAAGATTATGTGTTCTTATCTACATATGGAGATAGCTAAATTTCAAAAATATCTTTTTGATAAGCTAACCAGAATGAAATCTTTAACTCTGTATTGCTGACACAGTCAAAAAGTATGTCTTATAAACTTTGAGGAGGATTTCCTCTAAAAGCTGACACAGAAGGATCTGTTTGCACGTGCTCAATGCTACTGACTTTACAAGTTGTATTTTAAAAGAATGACAAAAGCCTTGCAGGTGCAAGACTGGTACATGCTGCACTTTAAGAAAACAGGTGGGTGTAGTGGCCTTTGTGTTTTGTGTTCTGACATGCTTTGGAGATACACAAATGCTGACCTCTAGCAGTAACTACAAGCCCAACTTACTGGCCAAAATGTTACAACAAATGCAAAAAGCAGATCTTCAATGTAGTTTGCATTGAATATTAGAGTTCTCATCTTATATTTTAGAGACAATACAGAGAGAATGTCTCTCAAATTTTTACATTGTTGAATACATGTGTAATTTGTATAAGTAGAAAAGTATAAATTATCATATAGTATAACAAAACATATAGTGGTAATTAAACAGTAGTTCAGCCTACAAGAACATTCAGAAGGCTGTTAGGTAAAATATACTAATATACTATATAAATATACTCCAAAAAAACCCAAAAAACCCCAGAAGATAAAATGGACACCAAATACCTCTCACATTTCTTTAGTTTTTATTCTTCCATTTATTTCCTAGTCTTATACTTACTGACCATGTGATGAAAAGAAATTATTTACATTTTAAAGTTATGCCTGTTTATTTTGTAGAGAAGTTAATACCTGATAATTCCAGAGCCATGCAAGTAAATAGTCCTTAAGAGTATGGAAAGTGTGTATTGAAAGAAGATCACTTCCAAGCTGTCTCAGCTCTCACCACACATACTACTACAGGCAGCCATCCAGGCCAGCCATTTTCCTGGCTCATGCAGAAAAACAAACACAGCCTTACACAGTGTGTAAGAAATATACTGTTTATCACAGCCTCCAGCTGAGGGCTTGTAACAGAAACAGAATTGGACATTTTCCCCCAAGGAGTAAGAACAAACACTTCTGTTTCTATGTTTTCTCAAAACTACATCTGAAGAAGGCTGGTTTCTTGCAGAATACTTGGACATCCACATAAATGCTTTACACACCTGAATTCTCTACTGCTGCATCTGAACAAATATAGTGAGCAACGTCCTTCTGCAGAGAACACATACATCCAAGTTTTTGAAAGTAGTTCCTCTTTGCTTCTGATGGCCAAAAACCTTTAGTGAAAGGAAGTAATCCTGTTATGTGCCTGGCAACAAATATCGTAACTTCATTGGATGTTTCATATAGGCAAAAATCGGGTTCTGAATGCAAATTGTTTAAAAGAAGTAGAACAGAGAAGATAGCAACTGTAGAATACTATTGACCCTAAGGGTAATATATAACTTTATTGTATTTTTAACTAATATCACCCGTGAACACAAATATAAGAGGTACTGCAATTGAAGACAACATTTTCAGCAATCAGAATTAAGATATTGTGGGTAGACTACTTGGGAAAGTCAGACAGAGGCAATAGCTTTTACCTGATCAATTCAAATAGCTGGGAAAAGTACACAAACCTTGGTCATGCACATTTGTCTGTAGGAAGACATTTCACAGAAGGCTTGTATAGATTCTCCAAATAGTTTAATCTCCTGGAAAAGACTAAATCTAATTTCAAACAGTGGCTACTTACGTCCCTCTTCCACCTCCTCTTGGACCTTGTTTTTCTTTTTTCTAAAAAGAACTCGATCTTAATGTTGCAAACTTTTTGGGACATAGAATTTTCAGAAAAGCCATTCGAAATTTAACATGACAGAGAGGGTAAAGAAATGGGTTCAAAGAGGAATTGATCCACAAAAGCCAAAACGTTGCTTCATACAGGAAGTTATGGACACAAGTTCCCTGGCAGGGCCCACGGAAAATCACTAGTAAAGAGTATGGGGCCCAGCAAATGGCAAACACACAGACAATTATGGCGAGGGACTTTGCTATTTTCTTGTCCCATTGTAGTTTTGATCTGGTCTTTGCACAGGAAGAAACAGAAAAGTCATTTCCTGGGGTTACAGAATTGTCTGTGGATGGAGATGAGCAGTGAGCTCCCAAAGACTCTTTCTTTGGTCTCATGGAAGAAGAACCACTGTTCTCTGCTTCTGACGAAGGAGATGATGCCCCTGGCCTTGGCAAGCCACAGAACCTCCAGGACAGGCTGCTCCTCCTGGGATGCTCACAGTCCTGCACGCTGCCGCGCCGCTGGCGCCGCTGGATGTTGTGGAAGATGTGCACATTGAAGTAGGTCACCAGGAGCAGGGGCACAAAGAACTCCAGGGTGGATGCACACAGCAGGAAGTACCAGTTGTGGAAGAACTCGGCGTAGCACTGATCCACAGGCACCACGCTGTGTCCAGCCACGTGCTCCCAAAACAGGATGGCTGGGCCGTACATGAGGAAAGCAAGTAGCCAGATGGCCACCATCTCAATGGTAGGGTTGGATGTTATTCTCTGCTGGGCTCTGTAAGATACCTGTGAGGGGAAAATACATTAAAAGTTCAGACTTGTAGAGACCCATTTTGGGACCAAGAGAAGCAGATGGAGACAAACTCAAGAGGTGCTTGGTAATACAGAGATGTGGCTGTGCTGCTCAGATGAAGGTCCCCCAAGCACATTTATTTCATTGATGCTGACAGAGCATAGGGCTGTCTCTCTACAAGTCAATGTCACTGTAATATTAGAGTCCCAACATTGTCAGGGTCCAGGTCCGTGGGATAAAACCCAATCATCCATCAATGCCTAGCAATTTGGTATGCCTTGTTTGGCATACATATGGTCTGAAGTGCCAGAGGAATTAGCATTTTATAGCTGTTGTGAGCATGACTCCCACTCACTGGAAACTGCACTGCTTTTTACAGCATTTTACAAACAAATAACTTTATGCATCATGGTGCTTAACAGAAAAGGTGACACACAGATTCAACCTATAAGAAAATTACTTGCTAGACAATTCATAAGGATGAAGGAATAGATACCACACCTGCACCACAGCCCTTAGCTGATGAAACTAAAAAAATCACCCATTTTCTTCATTCTACGTCCACTCCAGGGCCAGTACATATTTTTTACTATATGTTGCAGAATTTATAGATACAATGTGGCTCACATCCTGCTTCACCCCTTTCACAGGACAAATGTGCAATTCTGCAAGCTCAGACATCCAATTGATAACAAAAGTTTGAGTTAATGTCACTAGAACTATCATACAAATGTCCACAGGTCTTAATTGTATTTGATAAGGTGCTCTGAATTTTGCAATTTGTAAATGCTGTCTATGGCTTTCCAGCCAAAGGTTTCTTACACACCAAAAACTCTGGTGTTTGTTTTCCAACAATAAAATAAAACAGAATAATGAAATAAAACAGAATAAATGAAATAAAACAGAATAATGAAATAAAATAAGAAGGCAATTATAGGAAGTTAAATTATTATCACAAATAAGACTGAAATTCTATTGCATGAAGTTATGTTGACAGTCTCATACACACAAAAGGGCTGGAACCTTTAGTTCTCTGTGACATTCCCTGCCTCCTGAGCTAACAGTGGCTGGTGAGAAATGCTGGCCTCCACCCCAGCATGGCCCAAGACATAAAGCTCACAGCAGGCATGTAGGATTCTCTGCAGAAAGCAGAGACAGAACGTGTCTGAAGTTTGGGATTCTGCTCCAGACACAAAGAGGAGTTTATTGCTGCATATCTAGAGGCAGTGATTGCAGTCTTCCCTTTGTTCCACTTTCTGCCTGTTTGCTCTTGCTCCTGGTCTTATTAGAATAAGTTTTGACCACCTCTCAGGTCTAGACACCCTCCCCAGTATCCTTTATTTTACTGCCCTAGATCCACTGTATTTAACTTTCATGCCTGATTTTAGGTCCAAACGCCAATCCAGTCTACTCTGAATTTCCTCTTTCCCTGCCCCTTTTTTACCAGTCAGCTGCCTTACCCTTTTTACCCCCTAGACTGTTTTTCCTCAGGCAATAACACAAGAGCAGCTTGCAGCAGAAATTGTGAGAAAACTCCTGGTTGACTGGCTCTGCAGTGAAGCATGCCCAATGTAGAATATTCACCCCATCTGGCTGCAAAATATCTAATAATCACCACATGCTAGTATATTTTTGAGGGGTATTATCTTCATTAAATTTGAGCTTATACTCATCAACATGGCAGAGGCTGGTGAATATAACCATCCAAGGGAAAAAATCAGAGAAGCGCTAAACAGGTTACTTACAGCTTTAGTGACTGACAGGAAACGGTCATAGCTGATAAGAACAATGTTAAACCCTGAAGCTGTGCAGAGGAGATAGTCCATGACCAGCCAGAGCTTGCAGATGCCTCTTCCCAAGTGCCACGTCCCTGTCAGGCTGTAAGGGATGTAGAGGGGCATGCAGAACACACCTGCAGACAGCAACAACAAAAACACCATGAGGTTCACAGGGATCGCAAACTCTTGGAAGCAGAGAGACACACTCTTTTGGTATTTGAGTAAAAAAAATCAACAAATCTATTAAGGTGAGTATGTAATTTATATACATACATTCTTAAATTCTCATGAAATCTGATGGTGACTTTCTATGTTTTAGACCTTAGTGCGATTTATGTATGCTGGTTGTTGAGAATAAGCTGAAAACAATTCAGCAAAGAAGGATTTACTGAGGACGAAAATCCAAGTTTAACCAATTCAGACTCTCTAAAGGTATAAAATTAGTGCTGCAGCATATATGCACAGTGGTTGCATTCTGATAGGTAACCTCATCATTTTATTTCCTCTATTCTGTCATCTGTATTAGAATTTTGCCTCAAACACATCTGCAGATGTTGCGAATGGCAGTTATTCCTGTAAAATTGGTCAGCATTTGTAAACTGAACACAATATATTGTGTGGCATTCTACCAGAGATAGAGCAGACACAGCAGAAGTATGAAACTCTCACTTTTAAGGAGTGTTTTAATCTCATGTTCTTCTTCACCTGACAATAACTCCAGAACTATTTTGGTTTGTTAAATTTGTGTTTTGTCCAAAAGAACTTCCACTGAAGTTCCTAATTAAGAAAACAATATTTGTGTTTTATTTTTAAGCCAGCAACTTCTTCATTTTAACAGTAACATTCTTTCAAAAGTGTGGTGCAATAGCTGATTCTACATTCCTGAAAATGCTGAACTACCAGAGGCAAATAGAAAATTATACATTGCATCAAGTTCTATTTAAAACTCTCCAGATTACTCCCTTCTTGACAAGCCCATCAAGATCTTAGAAGTTACTAAATATATCCAGGGTGATGTGGTCCACTGACAATAAAACTCTGGGCAATGAGCTGTCAGACTGTTATCAACAGGGAAATGCTCACAGCACTTTCAATTCTGATGGCTTATTTTAACATATTCCTTAAATACCAGCAGCATCACTCTGGTACTAAATACTCATTTTTCATGTTTGCTGATAACTGCTAATGTTCTCACAAACTTCAATGGGATCAATGTTTGGCACCATGTCAAAAAGTAATGACTGCTTTTAGCTATACATATAAATATAGAGGCAAACCCCAGGTTTTAAGCATTGATATTTGAAGCTCTTCTTACTTTTACTAATTGGTTCATGCAAAAGACATGAGTCACATCCCCATAAATATTCCAGACTTTTCATAAATTAAAAAAAAAACACAGCAATTTCAGAAAATAAAGCATTTCCCGACCAATATCAGAGACAAAAATTTAAATTTACAGTCTGTATAGGCTAATCTAATACTGATGGCAATCATTTCCTCTTGGCTGACTTAAGAATGCATGAGGCACCAGCCACAAAGAACAGATGCTGAAGGCAGATATTTAATTCTCTTATTAAACTTTGAGATAGGAGGAGAAACAGACTTTTGCACACAACCTGAACAATGAAGTAGCAGCTCCAGCAAATTGTCTGCCTTAGCAGGAAAGCAAAGGCTTCATTTTCTGCTCCATGGGGCAAGTCTCAGAATAAGGCAGCACATGTTATAAATGGTGTAAATGAAGGAAAACCTTAAAGGCTAAATAATACACGTGCCTACACAGCACTGACGAAGGAACAGCATTTTGGGGGGATGGTATTGTCAGAAGTGCAGTAGGTCTGTGGCCACGATTTCCTTTCTCACAGTTCAGTGCATACTCTGTGACCATCCTGAAGAAAAAGCCTTTGTGTGCAGAAGTACCTCCTTGCCAGCCTCAAGTCAAGACATTTGCTGGCACATCTGCCACAGAACTATGGTATTGTCAGGATTTCTCTGCCACATGGGCTGTTTCCCTGGCTTCAGCCGTGGAGGAGTGCTGCAAAAGGCGTTCACTCCACCATCACCTCACTTGGCATCACCAGCCAGGACTGGATCCATGGCAGCTCCAGCAACAAACTCTCCCGGAGTTCTCCAGTGACACTATGGGAAGAGGGGACCAATTAGGAATATAGATGAGGGATGCCAGCAGGGGTCAAACTGGTATCAAACAACTCATCAGATCAATAGCCTGTGTTAAGCTGAAGCCAGTAAAAACTCAGGGTGATAAAGTGTCTTGCTGTAGTGTAATAACATTCATAAACCATTTGTACTATGTAGAGAAGTAATTCATTTACGTGGATGTATCACACATAGCTGCCAAATATATGTCACCTGTTCTGAAGTGTGTGGATAAACACCTTATATTTGGAAAGACAAGGGTAAATCATAAACTGCAGTAAACAACCCCTTCAAGAAGTATTCACATGTAATAGTCACTACTTTTTTTTGAAGCAACATTAGAAGTATTTGCACGAAAAAGAATGCATTTCTCATTATAACATACTTTGAGATATATTGGGCAATTAAAATACTTCATGGAGCTTGCACCATTCCCCATCCTTCCCCCAAACACAGCTGGGAAATAGTTCTCTCAGAAGAAAACACACAGAAAATAAACACCAGTGCTTCTCTTAAGAGTCCTACTACACAATTAGCACAGGGCTCCACAGCTCTCACTTACCCACTGCAAAGTCAGAAACAGCAAGATTCAGAAAGAAATAGTTACTCCGATGCCTCAGGTTCCTGTCCATAATGAAAGCAAGGATCACCAGCATGTTGCCAAGGATGGTCACCAGACACAGCAACACCATGAGGAAAGCCAGCAGTGCCAACACACCCAGGGAGAACTCGGAGCTCGGCACCTGGCTGGACCAAGTCTCGCTATGTGTCTCAGCAGCGTGCGGAATTTCGGCGGTGCAATTGTGCATGGTGGGTGTCCAGGCCAGGTCAGTCCGGGAAGGAAGTTGTGTCTGGCAAAGTTATCCAAAAGGTTGAGATAAGTCTATTAACAGGCTGGGCTGAATACTGAAACATAAAAAGAAAATATTCACAATACCAAAAAACTGGAATACAAGAACTGAAGACCTGGGTTCTCTAACATTTCTTGATTTGAATGCACCTATTGGCCTTAGAAAAGACACCTCACAATCAGTTTCTTTCCTGGACATGGAACAACTCTTCTCACAGTCAAGCAGCTTGCATATTAGCAATGTGTGAGTGGTTTTGCACATCAAATTGTGCTGAAGCCATATCTCATTTTCACCTCCACAGTGGTGAACAGGATTAAAATTATTACAATTCTATTTCCCTTAAAGTAAAATGTAAACACTTTTGCACTTGTTGCTACACTGTTTTTTAAATCTTACAGTTAACAACAGAGAGATATCTCTTAGTGTTGCTGTTTACAGAGCATTTGTAATACAGTTCCATGCAGCAGAAGCATCACCAATACCTCTTCAGCTCACCCTAACCAGAAGTTCTGGGCAGAATAAACCAAATACTTGGACTTTGGAGGTCTTTATGGTGTAGCCCATCTAATCCTGCACCTTTCAAGTAATCCTTGACAAGCTTTAACTCCATGAGGTACCAAGCCTTTAGCCCTTTTCCGGTGTGAGAAAAGATATGCCTTCCTCATCACAACTCCATTTATTTTGGTGGGAGTGCACAGAATTTGGTAGTCCATGGCTGTGGCTGACACTCACTGACACTGTAGCACCACAGCACACTGAGTGACCAGCATTTCAAACTGCAGCCATAATGCCAGGTACTTGGGAAGATATAGGGCAAGGAACAAGGAAAGAGAGAGTGGGCAAAATGTGGGGAGGAAAGATGCAGTGCTCTGCTACCTTATTGAGGAACAGAGGGAATTATGTTGTAAAGAGCCATTAAAGCAAAAGGTGTAGCATGACAGAAAAAGAAGAGACCTCAGGAATGGCAAAATGTGGCAGTGAGACACAGCTGCCTTAGGTGTGTGTGCCCAGCTGCAGCCTGGGAAGCAAAGGGGAAGTACTAGATCTTCCTGTGCAGCCACCAAGCCACGCTTGACATGGGTGACATTATGGTGAGAGCACATTGCAGAGCTCAGGGTGAGGGAGGTGATGAAATCTTCTTGAAGCAATTCAAGAAAGCTTCTGGACCACAGAACCCACTTCTTATGTAGGACTTTCAGTGTTCATGGCATCTGCTGGAAGTGCAACACAACAGGTCTAGCAGTGAACAGGGTTCCTGGAGGCTGTCAGGGGGAACTTTCAGACACAAATCCTGCATGGGCTAATGGGGGTGATGCACAACTGAAACACCTGCTCGGTGGTAAAGAGGGGCTGTGTGGGGATGTGCTGTCAGTGCCAGACTCAGCTGTAGTGATGATGAGGTAGTAGAACTCAAGATCCTAAAGGGGATGAGGAAGGAGAGCAGCAGTGCAGACCATGGGCTTCAGGTGAGCAGATTTCTGTTTAGAAAAGTGGTAGTGGGAATCCCACGGGAGCAGATCCAAAAGACAAGGAGCTCAAGGAAGCTGCAGGCCTCTAAAGACAGCAACGTCCATGCACAAGAATAGTCCATCCCTGCTCTCAAGAAAGCAAGCAGATGTATCATGACAGTAGCTAACCCTGGAGACTACAATGTGAAAAGAGAACATGAAGGAGTTTGAAGGAGGGACAGAATACAAAGGAGATATTTAGAAATGTTGTCTGGCAACATAAGAATGATATTAGGAAAACAAAAGCTCACCTATAGTTGATGTTTGTAAAGGACATCAAAAACAACACAGAGAACTTCAGCCACCCCATTAGGAGCAAAATGGTGAATAACAAAAATATGGGTAGCTTGCTGGATGGGACCAGTAATCCAGTGACAGCAGGTGCAGATAAGGCTGAGGTACCCAATGCTTCCTTAGCTTCATTCATCACTATCTAGGTCTCCCTTTCTTCCATGCTCAGTGAATGAGTTCAAGGATGAGAACTGTCACAAGCAGGTGAGAATAAGACAGGATTACTTGAGGGGACTTGACCCATAAAAGTCCATGGAACCCACTGTGCTATGAAGAGAACCAGCTACTACCTTTGCAAGGCCAATTTCTATCCTCTTAGAATGGTCATAAAGGGAGATTCCCAACCACTGAAGAAAGAAGAAAATCAGAAAACTGATTTTCAAATGTTGCCACAAAGACAAGATGTCAGATTGTCTTTACTCCTTGGGAAAATAATGGAGTGAGTCCCCTTGAAAGGTGTTTCTGAGGACCTGGGGGAGGAGAAGGTGACTAGGGATAGTTGGCATGGACTTACCAAGGGTATAACATGCCTGAGCAACTTGGTTGTCTTCTTTGATAAAATTACTGAATTAGTGGACAAGGGGAATGTAGTCATTTGCCTTTATAATTAGGGAATAAATCAAATGTTGAAGTTTTAATCATAGTTCTTCTGTGTGGCACTCAGGGGGAAATCTATGTGGTATTTCCTTTGGAAAATAAAGGACATGGACATTAGGAGAATCATTAGCATTCAATATTTGTTTCAGAAATAAACAAAAAAAAAGATAACACAATTTCTTCCAACATGTATTTTTATTTGTTGAGTGTTTTTTTTCTTTTAAATATGAGAGGGTCAGATTAGAAAAAAACTGGTGTGGTTTGAGTTGAAGCCCACAACGTTGAAGCCCATATAGCTACTGTCACCATCTATTTAGAAGGCCTACTGAACATCTGCAAAGACAGAAGAAAATTTAAGGACATGAAATAGTGAAATGGATGAGTGACTGGTTAGAAAGATCTGGGTTAGAAAACCATTTGTCAAGAAACATCCACTTGAATGGGGGCATAAGAACAAATGCTGAATAAGTATCATACCACAACCTTGAAAAATGTCTCATTTGTAATTTACAAGGGAGAATATTTATGATGTCACTGACCTAAAGTGGTGGGCACAGCAACCCAGTGCTTGACTTACCCTGGGAGAAATTAGCAAAATTTTCAACAATTAGAAAAATACAACAAATGCATCTAATACACAGGAGTGACATGAGAAAACAGTTTGAATAGTGTGTGTGTAAAACAGACTCCAAAAAACACTGATCTCTAGTAGCTTCACCATGCTATGTTGTTTCAAATTCACTGCAGATTGTGCTGCCTGGCAAATTCCCTGACTAACTAGCTTTCCAGCACTGCTGGAAAAAACGTGGATTATCTAGTTTATCTAGGTAATAATTTTCTAGGTTATTTTTCCAAAATGAACAATACATTCTTTTAGCACAAAATGCAAACTGAATTTTTATACTAAAAGCATAGGGGATAGAATGCAGACAACACAAACACATTTTTGTCTTGGGCCCATCTTCAGTTTCTCTATTTAACAGATGTTTAGTACACGAGCTCTTCTATAAATGTTTTAACTCTATGTGTGTGTTTAGATTTTTTTAAGCATCACAGAAAAGCAAACCCCACAAAATCTATGCCTGCACCACAGCTCATGACAGTAAAAACAGCTGTACTGAATCAATGACCTCCTCCTGAAGCTGCACCTCTCCTAGCCATTATGCTCACAATACGTAACACTCTCCATGTGAGGCAAGGAAGCATATCGAGAATGAATGGTGAAAGATAATCTTCCAGCAGCGTGAAAACTGGCAAGAGAAGCCTTCAGTTCCAGACCTCTGAACAAAAAGACATTCTAGCTCTTCAAAGCCATCAACTTTTGTGCTATCATTAAGCTGCTTCCATGCATTTGAATTGTGTTTGCAAAGGAGTACTCTGTTATGGCAACACTTCTACAGCAAATTTCAAATTAGATTAAAAACCATTTAAATTGACTACTGCTCTTCATTGTTCTGTGCATCAGATTTCTCTTTCAATATTACATACATAAACAAAGAGGAATAAAATTACACAAAAGGAGAGAGAAAAATGCAGCCAGTGACTCTCACTTACCCATCCATGAAAGCTTTCTGGGTGAGTTGCAACACTCAACACATGGTAAGAAAGTTTGGCACATGGAATGGGGTGTAATCAAGCTCCATTGCTTCCTCCAAGACATTTACTCACTCCTTTCAGCACTGGACATTCAACTGCTTTGTTTGTTAAGAGCTGCTTAAAACATCTCTGTATCAGCTTCCAGACCTCTGTAAATCTCATTCTCAAGCAGTGAATACGGCCCTTGCTCCCTAATTGAAAAAATCAAGTTTGATATTTGTTCTGTGGCAGAGAAAATCCATATAATGTCACAGTAACAGGACATAAAGCACTGATCTAGTATAAAAAATCACTCTGTCAGATCAAATTTGTTCCAGACATTTTGATGGAATATCTTTGCACTTGCAAAGCTTTACACCGGATAGGCTATTGTCTATTCTTGCATAGCCAGCCAAAATCAAAAATCCAGTATGAACTTAGCATTGCTTGCTCTGCTAATTCAACAGGAATGTGATCATGTGCCCAAGCCTGGCCTATCTTTTAGGCAATCACATAGTGCACAAATCTGGCACTAAATATCATTTAAGCATGACCAAAGGGGCAGCCAATGTCAGGTGAAAAACCGGTATAGGTGAAAAAACTAACAACCATTTGCGTCTGATACTTTTGATAACCAGTCTCAAAATTCTCATAGCATGGAAAATTTCATTCTCTAAAAATCATTCAGAATTGCTAACTTACATGTACTTTGTCCTGCAATGCCAGGTATGAGCTACATTAAAACCTGAAAAAGACAGATATGGCAGGTTAGGCATTCCATTCACTTGCATATTGCTCACTGTGGGGATTCTAACAAGGAGAGGGCACTCTCTTGTCTTCATAATAGTTTATGATATGAAAATATACTGCTTCTGTGAGTATTTTTACAATCTTTGAAAAATGTAGTAGTATTACTTCTTCACTGACAGCTTTAGATTCATAAATAGAACATAAATTTTAATTCAACGCATACATGAACAAGTATCTCCCTCCAGTGACTCTCTATGAAAATAGCAAGAGCAGAGTTCTTTCACAGTGCCAGCTCTATATATTAAACAAAGGAAAGAAAAAAAAAGAAAGAAAAAAATATACCTCACACCCACAAAGCAAGAGAACATTCAGCAAAGCTCATTATTCTTTTCAATCCACTAGATGGTAATTAATCTAGCATCATACCAGCAAAACCAAAAATGAGATCCTGATAATTAGCAATATTGGGGCAACTACATAACTCTGCTGCACTCTTAGACAATGTCATTAGTAAACAAAGAGGTTTTTTCTCTATTCATGCCAACAACACATATGAAAAGGTATCACTTAAATGACAGAGGAACCTTATCTGTAAGACATTCCTTTTACCTCGCTAAATAGAAGGCGTGTTACCAGATCTCAATGCTGCAAACTTTTTGGGACATAATATTTTCAGAAAAGCCATTCGAAACCTCATATGGCAGAGAGGGTAAAGAAATGGATTCAAAGAGGAATTGATCCACAAAAGCCAAAACGTTGCTTCATAGAGGGACTTATGGATGCACTTTCCTTGGCAAAACCCATGGATAATCATTAATAAAGAGTATGGGGCCCAGCAAATGGTAAACACACAGACAATTATGGCAAGAGACGTTGCTATTTTCTTGTCCCGCTGCAGTTTTGATCCAGAACTTGAACAGAAAGAAGCAGAAAAGTTCCTTTTGAGAGCTGTAGAACTGGTTTCTGTTCGAGATGGACCATTGGGTACCATTGCTGGTCTCCACGACCTCGTTAGTGATGAAACACTGTCCTCTGCTTCTGATGAAGGAGATGATGCCCCTGGCCTTGGCAAGCCACAGAACCTCCAGGACAGGCTGCTCCTCCTGGGATGCTCACAGTCCTGCACGCTGCCGCGCCGCTGGCGCCGCTGGATGTTGTGGAAGATGTGCACATTGAAGTAGGTCACCAGGAGCAGGGGCACAAAGAACTCCAGGGTGGATGCACACAGCAGGAAGTACCAGTTGTGGAAGAACTCGGCGTAGCACTGATCCACAGGCACCACGCTGTGTCCAGCCACGTGCTCCCAAAACAGGATGGCTGGGCCGTACAGGAGGAATGCTAAGACCCAAATGGCCACCATCTTGATGGCAGAGCTGGACATTATTCCCTGCTGGGCTCTGTAAGATACCTGCAAGGGAAAAAGGACATGTCACATACTCAGACAACATTTTGGGGGAAATTATGTCAAAAACCCAAATGTAATCAAGCCAAATATAGTATTTGTTCTGTATTTCCCCAGACACCTTGGACGTCCTCTCTATGTAAGGTTCTGAAAAACTGCTAGTCTTGTTCTCCTTACATTGCAGCTCTGTGATTTATTTTAATACTGGACATGGGAGAGGAGCAGAAATTATGATGGCTAAATTATCATTTGGCTTCCAGGTATGAAAGGACATATCTTGTTTCCACCACACAGTAAAGTAGCAATAAGGAATTGGTAAGAAATAGGTTTATGACTCATCAGCCCAGGCTCAGCAGAGAGTGAAAGCAGCTGTGGGAGTTCCTACATGCCCAGCAAAAGAAGAAGCCTTCTATATTAGACAGTTTGCCATGTGAGACTGCAAACACCAGACAATATAATTTCTCATACTGTTTCCTCTTGCCATAGCAGAAAAATCTATCCCAGACATACACTGTAACAACCCCTACCTTACTGAATCACTCTATTTTAATGTTAGCCTTACCTTGTAAACAGTTCATTCCACTACTGAAAATCTTGATGCTTTTATGTCTACCCAGACAGCACATTAAGAATTAAAATAAAATCATCCAGGGTTAGGAAATACAAGAGCTAAGCCCATTCTGCAATAGCCCATTCATACTCTTGGTCCCCTCTATCTTTCATAGCACAAGAAGATAAGTTAATGAAGAGCTGGACAATTTTATTTCCTCTATACTGTTCAACATTTGGCATCTCAGGCTTTCCCCAAAACTGCTGCCTTCCTCATCCGCTTCCAATACTGTTCATTAGAAAAGCATCTGCATGATACACAAATAATAATGAATGGCACCTTCACGGCCTCACTGCACACAAAGGGCATTGTCCCTATTTCACCAGCAAGTATCAGAGCAGTAGTTCAGGATTATGCACATTGGTTTGGATACTCTGTTTTAAATATGTGTAGCCTGAAAATTCAGACTCCTCTACATCTTGAAGCATCATATTAGCTCTGTGCACAGCTCCAGATCTGCAGTAATGAATTTGCCACCCTGTGCAAGACAAGCAGCTCAATTTAGAGGCAGAAAACAGGAAGCTGAGCACAGCTTCACAAATTATTAAGTCTGGAGTGACTGGAACCTGGCAACAGGCTAAGTTTGCAGCAGAGGCAGAGGTAGATCCCAAGTCTCTGAGGAAGCATGGTGTCTTTTCTTTGGATAACAGCCCTGTTACACATTCCTAGACTCATTCCATCCTAATACCCTAAAGAAGAAAACCAGAATGTGATCATGTAAATGGAGACCATCAGCAATGGCACAAGAACATGGATCTCAACTAGGTTACAGAGGCCCTTTTATTTCACATTATTCTTATTCTGAGCTCTGCAGCTTTGTTAATGTCTTAAATACAGGGATTCTTATACTTAACTGTTCAGCTTAAAAAAACCCAAAAAACCAACAAACTAGCAAAAACCAACTTATAAAAACCACACCACTAGGGAAGAAAAGAAAGTGATTAGGTACTGTACCAGCACCTCCCAAATGAGAAGCATGAAATATGAAACATGTCATTGAAGCAAGCAGGCTCATCAGCCAGGAGAAGAGAAGGCTTTGGGGTGACCTGACTGCAGCTTCCCAGGATCCAAAGGGCAAGCAGAGATAGGACAAGGGGCAATGGCTTTAAACCAAAAGAGAGTAGGTTTAAGTCAGATATTAGAAAGAAATTCTTTGCTATGAGGATGGTGAGGCACTGGAACAGGCTGAGCAGAGACGTTGTAGATGCCCCATCCCTGGAAGTGCTCAAGGCCAGGTTGGATGGGGCTCTGAGCAACCTGGTCTAGTGGAAGGTGTCCTTGCCCATGGCAGGGAGTTGGAACCAGATAATATTTAAAGTCTCTTCCAAACCATTCTCAGATTCTACGACCAAACACCAAGCAGAGCTTAGAAATGGTGAATGATAATTCTTACTTGATTCCTTGGCTATCTTCTGAAACAGAAGAACGACAACATTCAAGAGACTTCTCTTATCTCTCCATATATTTTGATTCATTCTTCTTTTTGCTTCAAGGGATCAGTTTCCACTCAACTGTTCATTGTCAGCACATGTCAATCACCCCCTGCAGTAATTTAGACCCTCATCTGATCTTCACTCAGTCCATCTCACTGTCTCTCCAAATGCTCTTCTTACAAAATCTATCTAAGCCTAAGCACATCCTTGACTCTGCCTAGTTGTCATCCCCACCAGCTCTTCTAATGGCCAAAGCCCAAGTTCTCCACATGCCTGCTGTCTCTTTCCCACCTGGACCTTCCCATCTCCTGTGTAACTAATAGAGTAATTAAATAACTTTTAGTGCAGGTGGTACGAGGGTAACATTGAAATCACAGCAAGGCAATGTCCTAAGTCCCAACACAACATTGAAGCATCATAATTTCTTTATTAAAAAATGGTACCAATAACAAAGCACCATTTAGCTCAAAGTGTCAATTGTGAAACGCTCTGAGTTTGATAGAAATCCCAACATGTAGAAAGCAATAAATAGAAATGTTAGCCTTACAGCTTTTGTAACTGACAGGAAACGGTCGTAGCTGATAAGGACGATGTTAAACACTGAAGCTGTGCACATGAGATAGTCCATGACCAGCCAGAGCTTGCACAGGCTCCTTCCCAAGTTCCATGTTCCTGTCAGGGCGTAAGGGATGTACAACGGCATACAGAACACACCTGTGAAAAGAAACCAAATGCACACGTCAGTCAGCACTGCACGGCATGAGAGCAGAGACGTATTTCTGCAGTATCTGACAAAAGATTGATCAATACTGGCTGGAATTGCCACATAGATGGCTTTGTATTATCCTGCAACTGAAGAACCTTTACTACAAACCAGGTACTAGTCACATTCTTATAATCAATACCCCTCTGAAAGGTGTATCATGTTTATTATGTATCATTGTTACCTCTCCAATTAACACTACCTGCTGAAAGAAGGAGCAGCTGACTGCTCTACCTGCTGAAGCAAACACTCTTCTGTGTTATCTGCTGAAATTAAAACAAACAAAAGCATCTTTCTCCCAAAGTTTTCTATAACAAATTATCCAATTGCCAATTCTATTCACTGTTTTCTATAACAAATTATCCAACTGCCCTGCTTCTATCCTCTTAGAAGCATAGGTGTTGGAAAATGTTCCAGAACTTAACTTCTTACAGAAATACAAGTTTTGGACTAATTTTAAAAACTATATGATCAAAATTCTGACAAGAACAGCACAGTTAATTAAATACACCGAGCCTAACCTTTTGCCTCATCTTAAATCTTGATAATAACTACTTTTCAGGGGCGAGCTGATAGGATATTATCTATGGGAACTCCCCAGACTGTGGGAACACAAGTGATCCACCCACATCCATTGCTACCTAAATTTAGGCTGCTAAATCCAAATGTTGTGAAAGTGCCAATATGACCTCATTTTAATGGATTTTGAGATGATCACCCTACACAGAATCACAACACATCCCTGGGAGGCTGAAGAACTAACAGTGCAGTCAACTGGGATGCAGAAATGCAGTGAACAGCAACAAGGCTGCAACAAAATGGAATCACTGCATTTACAGAGCAATTAGCATGTTGTCTTTTGAGTAAAACATTATAGATTTTAACATTCAGGAAAAAACTTGGTTTCAACTTTAGATTTACCACCTAACAGTGTGTACTCCTGTAACAGTATCTTGAAAGATTCTATTTCCATAAAAATCTTACAGTTCCTGTTATTCTCCCTGTACTAAGAATCAAGAGGTCTCTATTCAAACCCAGCTATAAGTACTGAAGCACCGAGACAAAGCAAAAATTGCTGAATGTCAAAAGCAGCTAGATTAGATATGTTAAAAGAATAAGCAAATTATTCTGTAAGCTTTTATCAATTTAGATCAAGAAGAAAGCAAGGACAATTTAGGCATAATTATATAGCTACAAAAATAAAAATCAGTTTGACTCTAAAGTCAAACTAAGACAAAGGCAAAGCTTTTAACAAAATTTATAATTAAAAACTAGACATTCAGGTAAACATAATATCACAAAACAAAAAAGCATGGAAAGTAGGAAATGCCAAGTAAGCTGTACTTCTTTCTTTGGCAGAGAAGTTGTTTACTTTGTAGTTCTCAGCTAGGGCTGGTGTTTGTTAAGTATGATGCTGGATGGTGAGTCAAATGAGAGAACATCAGTTTGTCCACTGGTTTTCTGTTCACTGCTCTATTTTTTTCCAGTGCACTGTAACAGGAGAACAGGCAGCAAGAGCTCTGTAGCACAGCAAGGGAGAAATAAGCTGGAAGAAGACATCAAGCATATGCAGGGAGGTATCAAAACATTATGCAAGAAGATATGGACATCACAAGGATAGGACTATTAGAAGCTGTGCCCCTGACAGAACTTCTGGCACTGGCAAAAAAATTTGTAAAAAAAGTTTCTTCTGCTCTTTCAGTATACTTCTTAAAAGTGGACTTAAAAATTGTTGTGATATGACAAGTCAGGATAAAGATTTCATTAAATAGCCACAACTGTTTAAAACCATCATTCTATACACTCAGTAATTTAACCAAGGTTTTTGGAAAGACACCCAACAATTCACAGAATATTGCAATAGCTCAGTCTCCAACTGAACATCACACTCCTGTTTTAATTGTACTTTTTCTCAGTAAAAGTTTCAAAACTAAATGTGTCCCTATGTATAAATACACATGTAGCATCAAACTTAAAAATTGCTTTATTTGTAATTTTTTATTTGTCTACACAAACACATATTCCTAAGGTATTTCTCTATATAGAGCATGTACAGCAAAATGCTTAAAAATAGCGTTCATTGCTATTTAGTAACATTTCAGGTAATGATCTGTATTGTGTGATAGACTGAAAGAGAAGATATTGATCATGTATGCAAGAGCTGTCAGACAATGTAGGCTGTATTTGATTAGACCATCTAAATTTCAGCCAGAACTCTTCACAAACAGCTCCCATTCTTTGTTAGACCATAAAATTCCCATAGTAATATTTTATCCTGAAACATTATACAAAGCATCCTTTATTTTCTAAAAAATGATAGCCTGCTGAAACACTTCATGTAGCTTGAAGTGTTCCACCATTCCCCATCCTTCCCCCAAACACAGCTGGGAAATAGTTCTCTCAGAAGAAAACACACAGAAAATAAACACTAGTGCTTCTCTTAAGAGTCCTACAACACAATTAGCACAGGGCTCCACAGCTCTCACTTACCCACTGCAAAGTCAGAAACAGCAAGATTCAGAAAGAAATAGTTACTCCGATGCCTCAGGTTCCTGTCCATAATGAAAGCAAGGATCACCAGCATGTTGCCAAGGATGGTCACCAGACACAGCAACACCATGAGGAAAGCCAGCAGTGCCAACACACCCAGGGAGAACTCAGAGCTTGGCGCCTGGCTGGACCAAGTCTCGTTATGTGTCTCAGCAGCATGCAGAATTTCGGTGGTACTGTTGTGCATGGTGGGTGTCCAGGCCAGGTGAGTCTGGGAAGGAAGTTGTGTCTGGCAAAGTTATCCAAAAGGTTGAGATTCATAAGGAGTTAAAATAGGATGGGTCAAAAATCCAATAAGCACCCAAAAAAAAATTTCTCAGGAGGGGAAAAAAAAAAAAGCTTTTGATACTAGATAAATCTAGCTTTACTAAGAGTCTCTTAAAGCAGAACTCTAGCAGAGCTCTGGTTAAGAAATATACCGTTTTTTCAAGCTTGTATTTTAAAATGCAAGTTCTTTAAGCAACACGATACTTATCTGTGGAGGTCAGGAGAGCTGATTTGAGGTTCCCCTCTTGCTTCCCTCCCTCCCTCCCTCCCTCCCTCCCTTCCTGATGTGTTTTGCTTGCTAGCATTATATATGACTTTTTCTAATTTTTTTTCTTCAACCTGTGTACATATCATGAGAATTTAAACTACTTTTTAATTTCATCCTTGTTTATCTGACATTGTTGCAATTCAGCAAGCCGTTGGCCCCTCTCTATCTATATATTGATACTTTTTGCTGAGGAAAAGCACGGTTGACTTCGTTGTTGTTGCTGTTCTCCTTTTTGTGCACTCTGGGACTGAAAACAGATACGATGTAAGTATACATACAGTTACTTACCAGAGCAGTTACCTGTAATGATCCAACCCTCAGAGATAAGTTCAAAACTCTCACTGAAATCAGTTTCAAAAATCTTAGCAGCAGCTTCAGCAACACATCACCAGCTGCTGTTTCCCCAGAACTCAGGAACTAAATATGGACTCCCTGAATGAGAATGAGTGTTTGGCAATTAACTTTAACAGGATGAGGCTTTTCTTTCCACACTGGTGGAAAAAACCGTGTGTCTTCCACAAATTCTTATATTTTGTATGAGTAATGAAGCCACTTGCAGAGAGCTGTAAGTCTTCTACAGTTGTAAAAATTTGATCATTTTTATCATGTGTTCTAAAAATACTTTGGTGTCTAATTTTAAATGCTTAAATTTGAAAAACGTTGGCTGTCATATCTTTGCTTCAGTTGTGGGAACAAATTCATTAGCATTTGCCAAGTGCTTTTACTGAATGTTTGAATATCGTAGTACAAAAATAAAAAACTTTATTATCCATGCAAATATCTTCACAGCATGTGCATCCATCACTGGTTTAGCTTTATTTCATGTCCAGGTACTCCAGAAAACACACTGTGGCACTATTACTAAGTAATACCAGTGGTTTTTCTTCTGCTAGCCATACTGAAGCCCCAAAACAAAATTCAGCAGTTTCACTGTTGTTCATGAGAGCCAGCTGACCTTGCCACATGGCTTAAATCTCAGAGTGCTTTTCTGGAATATATAGCTGCCTAATTGTATTCTCCCTCCCTCCCTCAACATTTCTTATTGGATCTTAGATCTAACTTGATTTCTTGAAATCTTAAGTACCCAATTCCTCCACACCATGCTTGGAAAGCCTGTGTGTTGCAAGGCATCTACACATATGAAGTGAAGTTTGATAGGAGATCCACTTCATGAGCTTTTAGCAGAATTTTTCTCTGTGTGTGGCTATGACAAGGATTAAATCAGTCTAGAACATGTCCAGCTAGAAAAATATTGAAGCAGCAACTAAACTGCTTCCATTTTCTACTAAAATAGACATGCTAGGCAATAAATATATAGCAAAGAGGAACACTCCAAAAGGATTCACAAGTAAATGTCTCATCTTTATCATCCTTCTTTCCCCCACATTAAACACATACTAAACAGTAGAACTACCGCCCTGAATTACCTGCAATATGAAGAAATTACTAACACTCCAGAATTGGTATTCTGCTGTAAGAAAGACAATTATTTTCACTTTTAAAAGTTTAGATTTTAAGAACGTGACTTTTCATATTTAAGCATGGAAGATTTCCAGACGCATACAGGACCTTTAGAGGAAATGACTGACACTGAAACCACCAAGCAGTTCTTCAGAAGATACTCAGCTAATGAAGTACTCCAATAAGACAGCAGATATCTTAGTCTGCTCATTAATGTTTGAGACACAAAAAAAAAAAATATCATTCCAATACTACCTTGTGGGAAACTCTAATGCTGTAATGAGTAACCTGTGTTCAGCTGTACTCTTGATTCATTTTCAGAATAACAAAACAAAACCAAGAAATTAAAAATATATTAAAACTGAGTGGCCAAAAATATAAAAGCCACTATCCACCCTTTCCTGATGTTTTGGTTTTTGTTGACATATTTTTATGACAGGCAATTGTACTTTAGGTATAAATTAATTATATCATCCTTCTTTTCTTTTTTTCTTTTGCCAGGTAGTGAAATTTGTAACTCTTCCACAAGTGAGCAGCATGTCTTAAAAACCTTACAGTACTTGATAACAAAAATGGTGAAAAAGTGCTGCTTCAGTTTAGCATTAAAAATAATGTCCCAAAAGAATTTTAAAGCTAAGAGTTGTTGTGAGACATTTTTTGTAATCTCTTTGTCCTGTATCTACTTCTTAGAATAAAGGAAGTTTAAACTTAGGAAATGCTTGCAAACAAAAATAGGAAGGGACTGTAACTTCTCTAACCAAAAGTGTCCACAAGACAGTTAGACAGCACTTCATGCTCTCTCTGAAAGAAATTGTGTGAAAATAAAAATGCATTTCCACTCTGATGGTCCATTTTCAGAGATTTTAAAGCAAGATGGGGATTCACCTTGCTCACTGACTGTATGGTCTATTTCACTGGTTCCTTTAATTATGCAACATGAAATTCTCATCTTTTCAATAAGCTCCTGGTGTGCCAACCATCACAGAACAATCCTCAAAGAGATTCTGCAGTAGTTTCATCACATTTCTTAGCTCACTGCCCATGTTCAGTCTTCCATGTGTCACCAAGCAGCCCCTATCTAGCATCTGATCAGGGACTGCACACGCAGGACCAGGCACTGCAAACACCACACTTGATCCCATGCTTTCCTTTCACAAAAGAGAATCTAAAACTCTGTAAGTGACCTGGTATATGAATTACTCCAGTCCCACTCTCAGTACAACAAACTGCAGAATTCAATTATTAATACAAGACAAATATATGACTCCAGGAGTGGAGATGATGAGAAATCCACATTTTCCACTAGTCAGCTGCTGTTTGGTGGGAAGGGGCGGGATGGACCAATGGTTCCAAATGCTGCACTGTCCTCGTAACAAGGAGCTCACATGTGTAAGAAACAGAAAATTTGTGTCTAAGCTCTACTTCAGAACAGAAGAAGAAATCACAAAACAAGGTGAAAATATATCTATGGCTTTACTGAATTCTCTTCTGAATACAACATGTCCATTCTATAAGATAAAGCAATAAGGTGCAGAGTTTTTTGTATAAATATGTGCAAAATAATATTTTAAAGTTTTTTAAAAATAAATTAGTGTTCTGTTTTCTTTTTGTTATCCTTCCTTATCTTTTTGCTCTTTCCAGCTTGTCTAGATGATTCTTCCTGAAATGAGAAAAATGCATTGCAAAATTTAGAAAATATTAATGTAAACCACAAGTATTCTCCCAAGTTTACCCACGAGAATTATTTTTAATATAAACAGTATTCACAGTTCACAGAGATTTATGAAAATTTGGACATGTTTATCCATTCACACAGGTTGTATTACTTTTCTTCTGGCTTCATCTAACAGTGGGAAGTCCCACAAGTTCACATGCAAATGCCTCCATTCTGGAGGGACGAGACATACCGTTGATGGTACACAGTTGTACTCTACAAGTACATTTCTTGCACAGTTGTTTATATGCTTGAAACGATCTGGTCCCAAGAGAACACCTCCATACCAGCGGGACACCACCACTAACACATTGTGCACGTTCAAAATCTGTGAATAACAGAAAGCAATAAAAGTAATTATCTTTTAATTGATCCTGGTTTACTGCTGACACCAATTTGAAACACAGAAAAGATCTACTATCTTTTATTTTAAAAATTACTGAGTTACATTTCTTATGCTGTGGTATGATCAATTATTACTCTGTCACTAAGCTGACTGTCTATACACATTTTTGAAGTGGTGGTGGATGAGGCTAATAACAGCCTGGCCACAGGCATTATACATATGGATATATAAAATGCCTCAACCTAGTGCTGTTAATATCTGCATGTTAACAACCACTAACCATCTCTGTTGAGGAGAAAAAAACAGATATCTGACTAATTTCAAAAATACTTTCAGAAGAGTCAGTCATTGTTTGTGAAAACAGAAATATTCTTACAATTTTAAAATGAAAAGGACCAGGACCATGTTCTGTGACAGGAATTTTCTACTCTACGTTTATGCATTTGCCATATAGTATACGTATAACAACTCCTGGCAGTAAACAGTAAAACAAAAAAATTTTGGATTAGCAAGATGGTGCTAATCCAAAATGCAGCTTCTTGTAACCAGAAAGTGCTATTTTGAAATGCTGGTCTGATCTGAAACAAGATTCATTTCTATTAAGAAAAAAAAAAAAAAAAAAAAGCCTCCCAAAACAACAACAACAACAAAAAAACTATGAATTCAGCAACAATGAATGTTTTAAATTACCTAATTTTCATACCCATATGTCATAAGAGCTCAAAACAAAAAAAACCTACAAGATCTATGAACATCCAGAAATCAGCCCATAAACTAATCTTCTCCTATAGCTGAAAATTGAACTTCTCTTATCCTTATCTTATTATTCTTCCAGAACGGAAGTATTTCCAGTAACAGAATTACAGATGGAGAATGATGACCCACGTAATTTATATCCACTCACATTTGAATGTGACATTCATGTCATGTTTTAAAAGGGATTTTTATGGAATATTAAGTGCCTACACAACTTTCAAAAGTGTGCACTAACATGCTGAGAAAAAGCTGATAATCTCAGAACAAATTGAGACACAGTAACTGCCAAATTGTATCTCTACATTATTTTCATAACAATAATGTCTTCACACTCAGCATATATACTTGCATATATTACATAACCTAAGTTTGTTTATTTATTTGAACTTCCCAAGTCTGGTTTGAGTTATTTTAGAAGTCTGAAAAAGTTCAAAATTAAAAATGTCAAAATGTTTCCCTCAACTATATTTTTTTTTCAGAAAAAAAAAGGAAACATGGGTGGGGGAAGAAAAGTTTCCAGGAATAAGAATGCAACACATTAAGCAAAAGAATATTCAAGCAAGAGAAGGACAGGAAAATAAAACTCCTGTTGTGAAGGAAAGGTCAGTCTAAAATAAAAATAAATATTTTGTCTGCTCACTCAGCTAAGTGACTTGAGGCACAGCGTTAAGATGCACACTGTCTCCTGCAGTTGTGCTACTTTAACTATGATTTTACTAGGGCTTGCATCATGAACCAAAATTTATCAATCTCAACTCACTCACATTTAGTAGCACCTTTGCCAAATCTTATTTCAATGCTTGAAGAACTAAAATATATGTGAGTATGAGGGCTATGGACCCAGAACAGAAAACAGCACAACAAAACAGACTAAATTATCAAAACAAATTAGCTCCTTCATTCCATTTATATTTGAAGTTCGACTCTGACAGTTCATATATTGGTGTCTCTTTATTATGCCTACTCAAGGAAACCACATGAAAGGTTGTGCACAGGTCAGCAGTTATATTGTGATAGTCAGCTTCTCCCAGTACTCATTTTTTGTGTACCTTACACCACACAGGAAGCACAGCATTTAAAACTTAGTTATCTTTTAACCCATTCAAACTATTACTGCCACCTATGAAACATCACTTGTTTCTATGATCTGAGACTTGAAAGCACTACAGTCTGTGTTTCTCCTTTCACCTTGAGAAAGCAATCATCTCGCTGGCTGCTAGCAGAGCAAAAATCAAAATAGGCTTCCACAAGCCTATTTACATTGTAGTGATTTTTAAAATCGATATAAATTCAAGATTTCCAAAAGCCAGAGATTAATTTCTACAACCTGCATAAGATGGAGAAGACGTCCACCTGCTGCTGTCTCTCCATCATCTTCACAATCCTGTAGGAACGTCTGCTTATCTTCACAGTATATTCTATAAAAGAAAAAAAAAATAGATTTAAAAATCAGCTTATTAATTTTCAACGAATATTGCTACATTATTAATAAGTCTCACATCTCTCATACACGTGTGCATCAATTCTAATCATCTCTTACACATATTTACATGAAAACAGGATGAGGCATGGGGTAAACCACAAGTGTTTATCTTTACAGTAGAACAAGTTTTGAGAAGCTTTTACACAGACTTCAGCTACTTCTGGTAAACTCCAGTCATTACCAGTTTAAAGTCCCTAAACAGAAAAACACCCAGGTTTTTAGCCTAATAATTGCATCTAGCTGAAACCAACTCTACCAGATACAGATTCAAATAACAGTATACCCCTAGAAAAAAAACTTGGACAAAAATATTATTAGCAATTAATTATGTCTGTATTTCAGCAACAACATGAAACTATAACTGAAATTTGCCCTTGGATTCTCCATGTCATCTCCCTCCTCAGGGGACACTGCAGTAAACTTTTGGGTGTATTGAAAGAAGACAGCTGCCCAGGCCTAATTTTCCATAAGTAATGCTCAGAGGTCATTAAGTTAACTGACCAATAAGTTGGTTTGTTACCAACTTACTTCCTAACTTCTGAACTTAGTTACAGCTGACACAATGAGAAAGAGGCTTCTAGTACTAGATGACAAATGGGAAGCAGTATGTGCCTGTTCTTTTTTTGGGTTTTTTTTTGGTTGTTTGTTTTTTTTTGTTTTGTTTTGTTTTGTTTTGTTTTTGGGGGGTTTTTTGTTTAAGTGGATTTGGGTAATATGAGTGAAGGAAGCCAGATCATCATCTGTGAAAACAGACAGAAATGCCCTCTTTACAGAAACTTTATACTTAGGTAGAAGCTTTCACTTTTTGGTAAAATAAGCTTTCACTTGCTCTCATTTCATGTTTCCTTAGGATCACAGCAGGATGGGCATGAATGAATAAGCATTGGTGCATATTTTTTTAGATGACTGGTTCCTACAGTTCCTCCCTTTTATTATCTCTTACATTCTTCAGAAAACCTATACTGGTTGGAAAAAACCTACATTGGACTGAGACCAATTCATTTCACATAAGCTATGCTCACAAAAGTTGCCAGAGGCAGGTGACTGCCAAACTCATTTTTACCTGTTTCTCATAATCCCTGAAGTTTCTTGTATTTCAGCTGAAACTTCATATGCCAGATGTCTGCATCAGGCTTTCTGATTCGACTCTTATTTCAACTGAACATTTCAGCTATTTCTAAATATAAGGTTGGGGGGGGAAAAAGAAGTTACTTCACCCAAATAAAAAGACATTTAGTTCAGAATGATGTAGCATTTCCATGCTCAGACACACTACAAAAGTACACCAACACATGTTCAAATCCACCCTTTTCTATTCCTGATGCTGGTTTGCTATCTTATTTCCTACTGTATGTTCTACTTTCTTGACTTGAAATTCAAAATAACACCTGCAACACCAACCATACAAATAAGAAACCTACTCTCTAAAGCAAGAAATTTCTTTTAATAGCAAGGAATTTAATAGGAAGGAATTTCTTTCTCATGTCCTGCACTCATTTGTAAAAGAACACTAAAAATAAAAATGAAAAATCACTATTTGTATCTCACCTGTATGCATATATGTTGTGGGTAGCACTTGCAATTTTCTTGTTCTCATATAATTTTTCAAGAACTCTTTTAACCTATAAAAAACAACAGAAAAAACTTCCTTTTATAACACGGCTTTCATACATCCCTCTCAAAATCACTGCTAAACAAATATCTCTCTAATACTACAATGAAATAATTTTATGCTTTGACATAAAATGTTTGGTAACTCAAGAAGCAGCTTCTCAGTATTCTCATACTTGTTTTAAACAATTTTCCTGGGATACTGAAAACAGCTTGTCCCTTGAATTTCTACATTGTGTACATTCATATTATTGCTCAAGATGTAGAAGTGTCAAATTGCTTTATTAAACAAGAGACGTAAGATCCAGAAAATATTTTTTGTCAGTATTTAGTATCAACTGCACCTGCTTACTTATTTTAACAATAAAGTTAAGCTGGAAAAGAACACAACATACATATTTCCACTACACACTGCTTTTACTTATTTCACAAAAATAGGATGTTTAGATACTACATTTCAAGTTTTTCCTTTTCCCTCAAACATGCCTTTTTTTGAGTTTCCACTTCACACAAAGAAAGTAAAAACAAAAAACATCCTATTAGGAGTCTGAAAGTGTCAGTATTTCCCAGAAAACAGATATTCCCATCATGTCTATGATCTCTTTGCTCTTAAGAAGTACCAAATTCAAAACATTTACCAATATCAGCTCATCATACGTTACTAAGTAAACAAGCTGGGAATTGTTCAACCCTTTCCAATAGTCTAGCAAAAAGAAGAGCTTTTGATTAAGACATCATTTTAGTACATAACACAAAACATTACTGAAGTTGAGAAAGCTTGGGAAAACATGCCTGGCAAGTAAATTGCCTTCCGTTCAAAAACAAATGTCTCAGAGGAGTAATCAACAGATATATTTAATATCTGCCCTAGCTATACTGCGCTATTTCCAATTCTTCTTGAAGAAATTCAACTGACAAAAATCACCTCAAATAAAAGATATCTCAATGAAAAAAATCCTATTATTAATGGAGAATATTGCTTCAGACATTTATCTTCCCCTTAATTTAAACACTGAAGGAAGACAACTTGTATTACTTCATACACTTTCATAAACATGGAGAGTATGTTAAAACAATACATTTCAATCCAGGCACTTAAAGGACAATTCATATGAAATGATCATCACCTTTGACACTACTTACTTCCCAGCTACCTGGTTCCTGGAAATGTACTTTAAAGATTAATTTTTGTGCTACAGCTATATCTTCTTTAAGTGAGTCTTTAAGATATATATATATATATATATATATATATATAAAATAAATGAACTCTGTTACTTTAGAAAGGGAAGAAATGGGAATCACTGGCTTAATGTATCTTTTTCATTTCAAAATACTCTCACCGTTTTATCATGATTTGTGAGTAAGACTGTTCTACATACACAAAACCCCACATGAATGTACAGAGTATGTGAACTTGAAAGGTCAAAGTGCTCCAGAAGGGATGCTGGGATTTAGACACTAATTCTTATGTCCATGTTAGGCAAATTATTGAGGGGGAAGAAAAAAACAAAACAAAACACAGATGGCTTCAAACATTACAGCTTTTGTATAGAGAAATCAGCCTAAAAACATTGTCAACCTGTCACTGTTTATTCATAGCCACTGAGTATGTAGCTGATCTAGCTTACACGGAACTTCAAGAAGCACTTGACAATACCCCTCACCAAAAATTATTTTAAAAAACCCTAAAATTGCATAAAAAGAAAGAGGAAAATCCTCTCAAGTTTTAACTCTGAGTTAATAAAAGAAAAGAACAGTAGGTTACCCACTAGAAAGGGATGATCAAAGAAGGCTGATGGTAACAGATGGAAAGTAATGCATAAAGGAAGTTTCAAACCCCTCTCAATTAGGTCATGATAAAGATTTACTTATGCACAATCCAAGTGAGTTCTTCAACAGAATTCCTTTCTGAAGGAGGGAAAACATATATAAATCCATTTTATGTGTTAGCTTTTCCAGCTAACACATGATAGATTTGGTAACTTCCAAACATCTTATGATAAACTTTACAACATCCAGAAGTCAAATTACAGTGTTCTTATTCTCATCCAACTAATGCACATAGTGGTGAAGAACAGCAGGAAGAGAAGTAAAAGCAAAAGTGAGAAACCAATAACTACTCAGACAGTACCAGCACAGAAAGATGCACAGACAGACCAACGTATCTGGCAAATGCCAAATATTCCTGTAATAGTTTGTCAAGCTCAAAGTACAGGCAAAAAGAGAAGAACTGATCTCTACTAACTTGTCTGGTTGTCACCACTGGAGCCAAATGTGCCTGGAAAGTGCTCCTTCGATCTGTGATTGGGTTTCCATGATGTATGGGGGGCAGTTCTTCATCTATGGGTCACAAACAAGGGAGTGTTTCTTTTCTTTTAAGAGGACAGAAACAATGCATGGGGCTACAAAAGTAAAGAATGTCTCAACTTTAAGAAAAGGGACTTATTAAAGTGAAGTACAGAAAATAATGTACAAACCCACCAAAAATATATTGCATTTTTTAATGACTGTTATTAAATGTTATTGTAATACTATTGTCCTAATTTTATTCTAAAACTGAGTAGAAAACCAGAATATTCAGGTCTCGTTTAAATTATTTCAACAGAATTAACAAGAGTATATTTTTTACCTTCATGACTTTCAGATGTCATGTAATTTAACATTTTTGTTTGATCTTCCTGAGTGGGCTGATAGTCGAGGAGAAAATCATCTCCATCATCTTCATCAACTTCTTCAGTGGTTTTCTTAATATCTGGTTCTATTAAGATACAAGTAGTAGAATTTATTACACATTTTTTGCAAGACAAGCAAAACTAAATTTCAAGCTCTTTTTCTCAAAAGTCTCTGTCTTCTCAGTTCAAAACAGTTTGACATGAAAAATTATTAAATGCAGAAAGCAGCATTAATTACAACAAAACCCAAAAGTACTCAGCCCAGTATTAAGTTAAAAATTCCTACGAATTAAAAATAAAATACTCATACTATGGCATCCTTCCGTAAGACCTTGTGTTTCGATACTAACAGTATTTCTAAGAAAAAAAGAACAATAATGTTTACTATTTCCATTAAACATTCAAAATGCTACCTTTAATCTGAATTTAGGGATCAAATTAAGCTGATGTTTCACAAGAACTCCAGCCATTTACTGGTCATTTGGGGCAAAATGTAGAGTTGTTGCTCAGTGCTACTTCATGAGAGTATGAAATTATTAAATAAAAAATTTTTAGATTTGAAACATCTCTCTCAACATGCTTCAAGTATTCTGGGATTCCAAAATTCCTGTTTTCCTTCATTCATAGAACATCCAAAAAATAATAGTCAATAACAAAGGAGGAAATATACAGGGTTCTGACATCTGGATTTAGAGCCAAATTAATATAACGCATTTCATTCCTATTTAGAGGGCTTGTGACGCAGGTTTTATAATATATGTATTTTCCATTAAAAAACAGAGGGGTAATAAAGCATGTTCAAAAAGGGAAGCTGTAAGGTTGTGGCCAAAATACCCAAACTTCCAATATTGTCAGTAAAATTTTAACTTCTCAGTGTCCACTTTTAGTCACATCAATGAAGAATGACTTCCCCAACATCTGTGATGCAGCAACAAAATGTGCAGTTTATCAAAAAACTAACTCTAGATCTTACCATGAAACCACACTGAAAATTAATTTTTTTTTTCTTCAGACTTTTATTTCTCACAGGACAAAGGTAACACCCCCAACAGAGAAAAGCAGTTCTGTTTCCTTTTCTTACAGTGCATGCACATGTCACTCACACATTTCATAGCAGTTTAGCATTTTAATGCACAGAACCTCCTACCATTTTTTGAAACAACAACTGTGAATTTACACAAACTCTGTAAGAAAAACAGCAGAAGAATCGTTGCAGCTCTACTGATGATGTACTTCTCATCCCAATACAGTAAAGTAAATGGAAGGACAGAAAAGTAAAAATGATAGAATACTTGGTCATTTGTCTGCAGAGTTCACTGAAGTTATCTTCTATTGAATCCCATTCCTCCAACAGTGCACTCAGCACCAGAAATTAATTACTGGTATGAATAATCCTTTGCAGAACGGAGGGCAATGCATAATGTACCTGTGGGCAGCACTGTCTTTTCAAGCAAATAATTTCATTCCTGAGAGAACTGCAGAGCTTGTTCCAGTTCAGAGGCCATCCCCACCTTCTTTTCCCTACTGCTTTTTAAAAAGAGACACTGCCACTGTAAAACACTAAGCCCTGACACAGGAGACTGTTTTTTGATATTTAGATCTAATTCAAAAGCGGGCCTAAACTAACTTGTACTAAAATCTTACTTCACAGTGGAAGAAGGAAAATAAAAGTCCCATGTATTCTCTGAAGTACCTGGATCTGAAGACTGTGCCTTTTCTACCAGAACTTCTCGTATCTTCTCCACCCATAAATACAGTATACTTTCACCAAGGTTCTGTCTGGAAGTAAAAGGTCATGGTAAATGAAGGATCACTTTTACAAATTTCACTTGGAAAGTACGTAAAACAACATACAGATTTCAGACACACAGAAACTGAACATAATCTTGTGAGATAAAGAGCTTAAGCAGGCTTGTGTAAAGTTCTGTAGTTCTGTCTCAGCAGCTCACTGGGTGAAAAACTTATCAGTGGACTGTGATAGTAGATCAGTGGAGCATTGGAATGAAACACTACAGTTTGGGTAATAGGCAGTGCTATAGGACAGGAGATAAAGATTTAGGCCTAGGAGGCTTCACTCAGGGGACACAGGTGTGTATTGAGGTAGTGAGGGAGAATGGGAGTAATACATTTTATATACACATGCCAGGAGTTAATAAATGCTTCCTTTATGTGGACCCAAACAACTCAAAACACATTTCAAATGGTTAAAATGGTTATGAACTGTGCATATTTGTCTAAGAAACAAAACTGAAGATTTAGGACCATAGATATCTCATGGTTTCTCATTAATTTTACTCTTACTGCCACCATGTGGGCACCAGTTAAGTAACAAAATTATGCATTTAAACTCTGTGTAATGTATACAGCACTACAGCTGAAAATAATCAAATTTAAATAAGCATACATATTTCAAGAAAAATATTCAAGCAAAAATAAGGATTTTATGAACTTGTAGCTCTCACTTCAAAATTCAGACAGACTCCAGAACAATTCAACATCCTGATTTCACACAGCTTATAGTACCAATTCACTGCTTTAACATCTGAAGACTTTTTTTTAGTGATGGAGAGAGACTAGAAGAGGAATAAAATTTCCCTGTTTAACAAAAGTAAACAGGAATTTGTCCAGCTATCACCCAATTACAGTTTCTGAATAGTTGTAAATTACTTTGTGTCTCCTAAAACAGACTTGTGCTCTATAAATATCCTTTTTTTTTCCCACGGCGATTGACAGTACAGTTCATGTTGGTTTAGACGGCAGAACTACACAACTTAGATCCCTAGGGACTAGAAACCTGGTAAAACACAATGTAAATGATACAGAGTATCTCTGTTCATCTGACAATCATTTAGACATTGAACAGATAAAAGGTTTTCACAAATACTGTGCACATCAGTGATTACTCCAGGTTTTCAAACTGATTAAAATGATCTAAAGTACATATATGGCCTAAAGTACAAACACTTTCACTTCCAGCTGAACAAACAGAAGTGAGAGCAGACCAGAGAGGACTCTGACCAGCAGCTGATAGAGAGAGAAGGGAGCTGAACCAGCACGATTTGACAGCCTACAGGATTGCACAGGGGGAACAAAAAAGGAACCCAGCAGCTCTACCTGTGGTAGAGACTCCATCAAATCCTTTGAATCTGGACAGCATTAAGGACAACCTCTGTCCTTTTTGCTCCACTGAACAACTGTGGTGAATATGATCGCACAGAACTTTTCACTTAAAATCCTTGTGCATTTTTAACACTTCAAATTAAATTTTACTTGCTTAAATGATCTGTTGCTTAATTAAGAAACCCAGTTAATAAAAATAAAAAACTCTTACGCAAGCTAAGTGGTCTCTTCCTTATGGCATTAAAAAATATTTCTTATGCAAGATGCTCAGATTTCACTGTCTGGGGCATGATTGTGCTTTCTTATGTTTTCATTTCATTTATTTTATATAATCTCTGGGATCTAAAAGAAATAAATAAACCATATAAAATTACTACATTTTCCACCACTCTTTCACAGCTATTCAGAATCATGCAATTTGAGTATTTCTAAATGCTGTTTATTCTCATGCATCCATTATGCCTTGTATTATGTGTCAGCTGCACACTGTGAAAATAAACAGTCCACAATGTTCCAGATTCCAGTTAAGAGATTCTGCATGTGTTTATTTTAAAACCTAGGTATCCCTTAACTTTTAAGAAAAACTGGTATTCCACTTATGCTCTAAGACAACCAAATATTTTCACATTCTGTGTTTTAACATTCAAGTGCAGAACAGATAGAAATTGAAAATACATTGTCTCCTTTTACTATATTCCAGTCTCAAACTTACAGATATATTTCTTCCAAGCTATTTGCTAGTTCTGTATAATCTTGTCCTCGAAGCCAAGGGGCACTAGAATGAAAAGAAAGGGAATGAAAATTGTGCTATATGCTGCTTCCAACATTTCCAAATAAATGTGATGAACACCTTGAAAATATAACTTTGCCAACCATCAAGATTCCAGCTGCAAACATCTTGGAAAAAGCAGGATAAAGAACAGAATATCCTTGCTGGAAACATCCCCCACTGCTGGTATACTTTAATTCAAGGAGTATTTTAATTAAACTTCCACTTACAGGTAAACAATTAACAGTGGCAATTTATCAAACACAAATGTTTGCAAGAAAACATCACCTACTTTAGTTGATAAATAGGTGGCTCTGCAGTTGGATATCCTGGTGGCAAAATCACCTGAAAGAAATTCAGGATATGTATTCATTGCACTACCTTCAGCTAGATGAGCTTTACTGAAGGACTCTGATGTCAAGCACCAGGACTACAATTAGTGTTACAAATGAAGAAAGCAGTTGCGTATGTTGTTACAGAATTACAAGAAACACTAAATATCTGCATTTAAAACTCCAATAGTGGTGATGCATACAGTTATATTTTATTGGGCAATTTATAAGGATGCAAAATAAAGTACAGAAAAAAACTGAAAGCAGCTGCACACATGGTTACTGGACTTAAAAAAGTGGTACCATGTTTCCCTAAGTAGACACTTCCATGTTTCTTACACTAAGTAAACTTATTGCTTTCAGTTCTGAAACATAAAGTAAGGACTTGGATCAAATAAGTTGATCCAAATTTCCTTCTGTCTCAACACTTTCCAGAAAGCAAATCTAGATGCACTTGCAGTAGATTCACCGAGGCACAAAGTCCTCAGTGTAAAAGTATTTCAGAAATTAGTCTTTGGTGAAATACACCAAAGTACACCTTTGGTTAGGTGTGGAATTAGGATATGCAATTATTGAATATATCACAAGCACACCAATGTGTTACACAAAGAATCACTGAAAATTCTTATCACAGACTCCAATCCAAAAGCTTCTTAATCATCTGAGTAGATAATAAACCATATTTAAACCTGCATCAGTCTAACTGCAAAATTCGTGCTAAGCTTCTTACCACCACTATACCTGCAAACAGAGGGTCCATTTTGGTTGATCCAGACAGTCACTAATCTTAATGCAATAGATTTTTTCATCTTCATCAACAACGCACCAATCATCACCATAGATCGATGAAAGGGCTTCAATTTCATCAATCTAAAAAAACCAAAAAAAAGCAAAAGTAAATATCCCCCCCATAAAACCCAAACAACTTTGTGTGCCAATCATATTTTCATCTTTTTAAAGTCTTTCTCTTCTACAACTCATTGTCAGATGTGACAAGATTCACTTCACAGGAAGGCACTAAGTATTGGGGATCCAGTCCTGATTCACAGGACTTTGAGTGTGCCAGGGGAGGTGTAAGTTGGACATTTGCAAGAATTTCTTCACAGAAGGGGTGATTAGACATTAGAATGGGCTGCCCAGGGAGGTGGTGGAGTCGCTGTGCCCGGAGGTATTTAAGGAAAGACTGGATGTGGCACCCAGCGCCCTGGTGTAGCTGACACGGCGGTGTTCGGTCACAGGTTGGACTCGATGACCTCAGGGGTTTTTTCCAACCAAACTGACCCTGTGATTTTGTAAGTAACCCTTGCTCAGTTCTCACACACACACAACAGCTTTTGAATGTTTCTGGATAATTCTGTCATCTCAGCAACGACAAGGCGAGCAAAGTGACAGGGAGCAGGTGCCAACACGCTCCCTGCAGCTCCCAGTCGGGCGCTGCTCCTGGCTGGACGGGTCGGACCCCGGCAGGGGAAAGACCCCGAGGGTTCGGCACTAAGCTCGTCCTGAGGAGGAGCGGATACTCAGCAAATTCCCATAGAGAAAAACCATGGAAGTGCCTTTTACCTAGAAAAGAAACACCTGAAGTGTGGCGGTGCAGGCGCCACGGCGGGCACGGAGCCGCTCGGGGGCCGGGGCTCACCAGGAGCCCCTGAAGGCACCGCTTTCCCCGCGGCCCCCTCCGCCGCTCACCTGCTGCTGGGCCCTTTCCGTGTCACTCGCCGCCATCGGAGTCGAGGGAAGGAGCAGGAGGAAGAGAAGAAGCAGGAGGAAGGGAAGGAGAAGCAGGGAAAAGCCCAGGGACACCCCGGCGCCGCGCCGTGTGCGCAGCCGTGGCGGTGACGCTGCCGGCCCTTCCTTCCGCCTCAGGGACAGCGGGAGCGGGCTGACCGGGCGCTCCTGCCTCGCGTTACCGCGCATCCTTTATTTCCGTCTTTGAACTTTTCCCGGATTCCCTACATCCTGTTGTTAAACAAAAGTGTGTAAGCAGTTCTGTTTCACTGAGGATTTTACTCATGCAGCCGTTTTCGCCTTGCGTTTATGACACGCGGGATGCAACGATTGACATATAACTACAACATTTTCTTTAAAAATTGTTTAAGAGTAACAGGTGTTTCAAGCAGTTTTCATTACACTTCTAGAAATCCATTCTTTTATTTAACCTCCGGAAGTTTAAGGCATCTCTTTTAGAGACAGCTCTGATCAGTAAAGATCTCTTTGTGTGCAAAACATGGGTTTCACCGTTTTTGCAGGTTTTGTAATTTATGTTTTTTTCCAGTGTGATTTTTTACACAGTTGGGAAGAATTCTAGGTAAACTTCGCTTTGTCTTTCTCGAAAGCTTGGAGAATTTGTACCCATTCCGGAGAACAGTATGAGGGTTCAGAATGATTGTGACAATCAGGCGAAATTGACAAAACAAAAACTAAAACAAACTAACAACCTACAGAAAAGAAAAAAGGAAAAAAACAACCCAGGATGGTACTGAGTAGGGATAAAACTAGAGCTGTATTATCAACTACGTACATTCTGGATGGAAAGCTACTGGTTACACAGCAGTTCTGCAGAAATTATTTCAGAGTTAGAGGGAATCCAAGACCATCTTTGTCTTCGGTGTCACAAGCAGAGTTGGTTTAATTATTAATAAAAAGAATATAAACCTAGTCTCAGAACATGACAAAAACGCATATTTTATCAGACAAAGTCACATATTCCAGTTAATTTTAAAAGAGAAAGAAACGTAGAAAAACAGTGAGCTTATTGTTTAATCAATTAACTTCTGACCAAAGCATGACTGAAAGCTTTAATCCATAAGGACCTAGAAAAGATGCTGTTCCATCAGTTCATCCTAATAGTAAATTGCCTTATAAATCTAAATAGGGAACTATGACAAGACTTAAACTTTGTGACAACAATCTCTGTGTGATGCTTGTGCTTTATAAGTTGCTAGTTTTGACTTAGTTGAACAAGTGACTTTACATTACTGTACACATTTTTAATTATTAAATAACTCTAAAATGTTATTGGCCCTTTTTATGAGTGTTTCTCTAAATCATGTAAAAGCATTAATATTAAAGACTTCAGCAATCTACTATTGGGCCAGGAAGAAAATGTACCAGATAAGGAGGCACAGAGAATAAATCACAAAAACTGTATGGACTGCAGACATCTCTGACAGATTTCAGAGGACTCGCTAATTTCCTTTCATTGTCATTTATATTTGTGACAAGTCTTAGTAAATAGCAATGGAGATAAATGTGGCTAATGAATCTCCAGCATGTTTAGAGATACTAAATTAATAACAGAATAGCTGAACTGATATGGTGCACAGATATCAGATAATTACTTACCAGATAATTACTGTCTTTGTCTGAAACATTCTACTAAAGCAGATATGAAATACATATTCACAGCTTTCAAACAAAGGATAACAGCACAGTGGAGTTTTCTAAACTATTTGGGATATTCTGAAAGAGTATATCTGAACCTCACTATTCTTTATGGTGATGCATCTCCCAGAATTATACTCCTCACAGCAATGCATAAATTTTTATATTTAAAATTATTAAAAAGTCTAACCTTGGTCCATCAGTTCACAAAGACTGATTTGTGAACCATAGATAGCAAGTTAAAACATTTAAAGTTTAAATCAAATCAGTTAAGCCAAAAAAAACCCTGAGGTCAGGGAGCAACCCAAATTGCTACCTTGAATTCAAATTCTTTGTTCTGTCTTGTCAGGGCACTGGGTAATTACTCATTTAATTCTGCAACTGGAATCTAATACTAGAGCATGAAAAGCTTAAATGAGGTACAAATAATAGTCATTCAATCAGGAGTGAATCACAAATAAGTGAAAAACACAGAACTAAGAAATACAGAAGAATTAAAGTTTGAGTAAAATATCCATAACCCTGCTTTATTTTGCATACAACAGTTCAAACAACATGATGTATTTTCAACTCCTCTTTGACAATAAAAGGAAGATTGAGGAGAAATAAGAACAATGTCATGTCATGTACTAATGATTAATCCCCTCAGTTCTGGACCCTGATTTTGGGCAGGATTTTCTTCTATTGAGACTGTTCCAGTAGTGTCTTAAGAATAGCTCAAGGAGAGCATTTTGCTATAGTTACTTACCAACAAAAGACTATTTTTTTCTCTAATGCTCCAATTCCACTCTACATTCAATAGAAATCTCATTCTGTAATAGAAATCTTAATTGGACCATCCAATAATGAGCATTTATCCATTTGAGGACATAGTAGTTCAGCTGATTTCAGTTCCACAGTGATGCATTTTGCTAGATTGGGGTCAAAACTGACAGAAATTACCTGTATGGTTCATAGATATAAACTCTCCACATGCAGCTGATTAATCATTTTGGAACTAAAACCAAACCAAACTGGTTCAGTCACAAGAAAAATAAAGTGCACTAAACAAGCCTAGTTCTTGTTCTAAAACTACATGTCTGGTAAGACTAAGGAGAAGCATATGTAAGGAGAAGCATATGTACAGGTGATTTAACACCTTGGTTAGAAATGTTTCTTCTCATTTAGCTACAACCCAGTTTTTGTTCTGGCTACAGCAGGGTACAACTGCCTTCTGCAGAGCTACAGAAATCCAGAAGCTTTTCTATGAAGTAACTACTAGCAGGTTTTAGGAGCCTCCTGAGAGAAGAAGACCAGCAGTGAATTCTCACATTTTCTCCTGCCATACCTGCATTCAGATAAAAATGGGCTTTTCAAAAAGAAACTTTTCTCTGTTATAGGATTTTTCCCTGCTACAGGATACCTCAAGAAACCACCTGAGCTTGCCTCAGTGCTGATTTGAGCAGCAAAAAGCATTTCTCAGCTCAGGAGGCAATCCATCTCACACCATCCACAAATTCACTACATTATATGGTTATTACCTGCAAAGTATGAAAGAAACTTCAGCAACAGACTAGCATCTGCAAGAATTCCTATTGCAGGCACTTCAGAACAACATGAACATTTGCTTTGATCACTCACTGGCAGTTGCTCATGGTAATCCAGAGAGATCCAGAAGAATCACATCTGAGAGTGTCAGCACATTAATTAATTCTCCTGTGTCTGTATTTTGCCAGCCTAGTAAATAAAATCTGTATGGAAATACAGCAAGGACCTGTGCTTGCTGCATTGCTTTTCAGAGCTGGGGAGCAGTTTCCTCAGGAAGTGCACCAGGAACAAATTTTTAGGACTTCTGGTGAGCTAACAAACACAGTCATTTAACATGTTACTGTGTGAAAACAAACATACAACCCATCATGTGTAGTTTACTATTTCCTCCTCTCATTTCTCTGTGTGCACTCTGTTGCCCAGTTGTACATCTGTAATTTGACCAGTATGCTCTAGTCTGAAGAGGAGGAACACAAAGTGTCAGTGCAATAAAGGTTGTCCCATCACAGAGATAATATAAAAAACTACTATACTGTGAAAATCACAAACAAAACAGTTCAGTGAGTTCTGTGCAAGGCTGTTTGCCAGTGTGTTCAGCCCTAAGATGGGACATGTTTCATGCTTTCTGAATCATTAATTTCAGCAGGTTATCTGAAAAAGGAATGACATAAAAACCAAACCAAAACAAAAGAGAACAAAACCTTGATATCAGCAACACTCTCTTTTTCATTTCCACACTTCAAAGTCCAAAATGCACTGCGACATTATTACTCTGGGATGTGCAAGGAGGCAAAACATGGGTGAAAAATAGGCACTCTTTGAAGAGCATGGAAGCAGGGGAAGTGTAGTGATCCTGGCCAGGAGATCCCTGTACATCCAGGAGTCAGTGATTCACGGTACTGTTAAGTGGAGCAGGCCCAGGTCTGTGCTGTGCTGTCTCTGGGCCTGGGTTGTGGTGCACAAAACCCTTGGAAGCAGGACCAGCTTCACTAGCTCCTTGGCACAGGGTGCAGGTGATTAGAGCAACTGCATGGCCTTGCCCTTATCTAGAAGCATACAAGGAGTAAAGCTCTCTTGTGAACATCCTTTATGGAATAGCTGTTTTCTTGTAAGAAAATTAAAATACTGCAACCAAAGAGGAGCCTTTGTCCAGAGATGGAATAGCAGCCTGCTAAAGGAGAAATCCATCCAGGATTAATCGTGGACACCATGGCTTCTGATTTACTTCCTATCTCTGTTGGCCTTTACTTTGTCTTTTTAAATAATTAAATTTATGAAGTTATTTGTTTTCAGACCTTTCTTACTCAGATTCAGAGAAAAACCCTACACTAACTGGCTGAAGAGTGAAACTGAACTGTAAACTCTGTGTTGCATTGCAATGAGTTATAGAGTAGGTAGGTGACAATACCTAAATTTCGTTATAAAACTTGTAAGAAATATGTGGTGATAATATGCATGTTTTAAATTGGTGTTCATGTATGCAAAATAAATACAAAATAGGAAAAGGTTTTATTGTGAGGTTGCTTAAAGCATTTATGGCATTGTGAAAGATGGCTCAAAGTGAGAAGCAGAAGAAAGAAAGAAAGGAAAAGGTATATGAGGATGACACAGCTAGTGCTTTGAAAGTAAGGGCAGCAACTTGAAGCTCTGCTCCTAAGAAAAAAAAGCCAATGTGATCCTTCCCTGAAGCCTTTCAAATGTTATATAAGTATTACTAAAGCATCCCTGGAAGCAGATCTCTTAAGTAAGAAAAACTAATTAAAAGTAACAAAAGGCAGTAGTTCAAATATGATACATTTGTGTTATCTGCAGGCGTGCAGATCTTTTTTTTATGTCATTCTTCAAAGATTAAAAATACATGTAGCTGTAGACAATACAGAGAAATGAAGCTTGTCTCATTATTTATGCATGAAGAGTTTCAGAAAAATTGTTCAGGTCTAAACTTGCCCCTTTTGGAGCAGAAGTTTCATCCTAATCTTTTGTGATAGTTTGTCACGGCACCTGTAGCTCCCGCCCTGCCTCTTCAGTGCTCCTTCTGCACATGACACAAACTTGGTCATCCCACAACACTGCAAAGCTTCTCTGCTCCCTTAATAAACTGTTGCAGGATTTCAGAGGCACTGTGGGAGTTTTCAAAATGCAAAACCCCTTTCATGTGCTAAAGGCAGAAAAACAAGGTGCCAGCTCTTCAAATGAAAGGTGTAGTGGAGAATAAATAAGGGTAGGACAAACTGAGGGGAAGGAGATGTGGACGAAAGGGCCTTGAAAAAAGTGAGTACTTCACTTTCTGTCGCTGGTAGCACCCAATTTCTCTTTTAGTTTGCTTTTGTCTGTGCTGCTCTTAGAAGCAGTGTGTCCTGACAATCTTCTTTCACCTGCACCACGGTTGCACACGCTACCAAATCGACATCCAAGGAGACCCTAATTTCCCCTCTGTCGATGCACCATTCTCGCAGTGCCACAGTTCTCTTTGAGGCCGGTTTGCCTCCCGTGTCTCTGAGGGCCTCTCGGTGTCTGTCCCCGCCGCGTCCCGCCCCAGCCGGGGGCGCTCCCGGGGCAGAGCGGAGCCCAGCCCGCGCGCCCGAGCGGCGGCGAAGGCCCTCGCAGGACAGTGGCACTCGCAGGACAGTTAGGGTCGGAAGGGACCTCTGGAGATCATCTGGTCCAAACCCCTGCCAAGACCGAGTCACCCAGGGCTGGTGACATAAGAACGCGTCCAGGTGAGTTTGGAACGTCTCCAGAGAGGGAGACTCCCCGGGCATCTGTTCCTGTGCTCTGATCTCCCCAACGTAAAGTCCTTCCTCGTGTTGAGGTGGGACTTCGCGTGTTTTAGTTTATGGCCATTGCTTCTCGTCCTGTCGCTGGGCACTGCTGAAACGAGTGTGACACCAAACCGCAGCGGCCCCAGGGTGGTACCTGTGGGGCAGCTGGGGTGTCACTGTCCCTGCCTGGGGAGAGCGGCCGCTGCCGGCCGAGCCCGGTGCAGGCCCCTTTCTTCTCAGAGGGCTGGGGGCGGGCGCAGCGGTCTCAGCGGGACCCTACTTCACCCTCCCGGCTTTTCGGGCGGGCTGCGGCGAGATATCGGCCCCCGGAGCCGGCCCCCGCGCTGGTGCCGGTCTCGGTCACGGGGGCGGTGCGGCGGCCGGGCGGGCGGAGCCGTGTCCCGTCCCGCCCCGCCGGGAGCCCGCGCCGCCCGCCCTGCGCGGCGGGGGGAGCTGCCGGGGCGCCGCTGCCGGTCACATGTAACCGCGCCCGGTGCGCGTAGCGCGGCGCGGGGCGGCGGTAGCTGCTCGCGGGGCGAGGCGAGGCCGGCAGTGGGCCAGCCCGCCCGCCCGGGGCGGGTTTCCTTCCGCGGCGGGGACGCGGGCCCGGCGGGGGATGCGCCTCCCTCCCGCGGCGGCGTTGGCTTTGTTGCTGCCGTGGCCGCCTCTCCCCTCCAGCCGGCCGGAGCGTGTTCGGGGGTGTCGCTGTTGCCCCCTCAGGAGTCCGTTGTGCGGGCTGAGGGGGCGGCCCCAAGCCAGGCTCGGCTCGAGGCGCGAAGCGGAGGCGGCCTTGGAGGCGGGGGCCGGGGTGGTCTCTCGCCCTTGCGAAGCGGCGTCCTCGCTTGCCGCTGTGCGTGGGTGTTCCTTCCTCCTCCTCCTCTTCCCGCTGTTCCCCTCCCTGGAACGGGCGCGGCGCTGGCCGGTGCCCGCAGGTCTGAGCGCACCTTTCCCCGCAGGCAAGGAGCGCCGCTGCTGCGACGCGCCTGACTCGCCTTAAAAAGTGTTTAATTCCCGAGACCGGAACGAGCCGCTCGATTCCAGTCGGGCGTAGGGAACTCCGGCCGTCCTGCTGAAGTTCTCACTGCTTGGGACTGTGCCTGCCTGCTGATCCGGGTGAGATCTCGCACGAACTGTGGGTGAGCTTATTCGGAGCGCCTGTACTGAAAGTAAGTGTTTGATGTTACAGGAATTAAATATGTGTGGAAAACATCCAGGAGATGCCCAAGAACCAGAATTAGTTTAAGTAGTGGTGCTACTTGGGAGTGGTGCTGAATAGATGTGTTATTGCAGCTGTGTAAATTGCTATTAAACAAACAGTATCTTGATTTTAGAGAGGTGCTGCTTTCACAAGGAGGCTGTGTCATAGAAGCATGACCAGCTTCTAACTTCTATGACCCTTTACCCAAAGACTGAAACAAGTATTTTTAGATAACATCACTCATGCTTCTAGTACAGCCACTCTTCTTGGAGCAGCTCTTGTAAGTACAGTGTGTTGTGTGGGTTTGTGGACAGGTTCTGTCTGTTTGTGCAGTTTAGTGCATTTTGCCCGCCTTCTTTGCGAGCATCACATCATAACTTGTGCGTGCTGGGACATGTAAGAAATCTTCCTGAGCACGTATCAGCTTCTCCTACAGGAATCTAATTTTCATTGCTAGAGCAAGATCTATTGAAATACTAGATGATGTTGTGCTTTCTGCCAGCCTTACTGTTTGTCATGAGGAGAAAACTTCCTATGCAACCCATGGCCGCTGCCTTGGAGCTTTTAAGTTGGCCAGTGCTAGTGCTGTTTCTCCTGCTTTTCTAGCTGTATGTGAGTGAAACACACTCATATTCTCCCTAGTATATATTGTCATTGTTCTGGGCTGTGTACATAGCTAGAGAATTCAGCAGGAGAAGAAACCGAAGTAAAAGCAAGCGGGTCTTACAAGTAGTGCTGCCTCACAGTCATAAGTGGCACTTCAGATCTTCGTAGGTCACACTGAGAAAAGCAGGTGGGTTTTTTTGCTTGGACTTTATCCCAGCAGTTGGGTAAAGTTGGTAGTTTGTATACAGTTGGTTGGCCTTTTGTGTTGAAGTATTCTGCAAAGCTCCCTTAAGCAGGCATGCATGCAACCTGTGTTCTCTGTGTTGGAAGCAGCCCCTGTGTGAACATAGATCCTCTAGTAGCGTGACAGAATCACTCTGGCACAGCTCTCATCAAAGAAGATAAAACCGGAGCATCTCAATGCTATTTTTTATACCTTCTTAAAGGATAAGATTCAATTAGCAGTCAAGTACTGCTGTGGTAGTCCTAGTGAGTTCAACAGAAGTGCCTTGCAGTCACATCTCAGCTGCAGAGGGGATGCTGAATAATGTTCTGTGCTGTTGTTCTGTCATGATGTACCTGTGACTGTGGAGACTGCCATGCAAGCCTTTCAAGGGCACAAGGCTTAAATAGGGGCCATAAAAAACAGTTTACCTGTATCAGCTGATTGATGGAATAAGGTAATGATGGCAGCACAGCTGAATGAAAGATTTGTTCTCTTTTAAGTGGCTAGTGGATTTGCATAGAGGCAGCACAATCCATATAGATGAACCTGCTAGCAGTATCTTAAGGCTAATAATTCCAAATGAAACTATCAAGTTTCTCCCTGAGTGCTGATGGCTTGGATTGGTGCCTCAAAACTGGTGGGTGGGGATTTTAGAGCTCTTCGTGATGGGTCATGGGACCAAATAAACTCCTGTCTGTGCAGGAGTATAGTTGAACAAAGTACAGCTGTAAGTGCACACCACCTGAGTGCCTGTGCATTGATTTGTTTCCATACTCTAAGCTTGTCACTCAGACTTCTGTTAGTGGTTTCTCATCTCCATTACAGAGCAAATTCTATTGCTTAAAACAGTATTTACAACAGTATAAATGGTTCTGTTAAGAGTCTCTTTGCTGCCAGCTTTATTTTGGCGTGTCATTTAGCTTATTAGCTGAAGCTGTATGTTCTTTATCATTTGTCTGATGGGTAACTGCATGCAGATGCACTTTCCAGCCCCAATTGTAGAAATGCTTTCACGTGAGTGATCCTTCCGTGATTAGTAGCCAGACTGTAATTATTCTGCGTCATTGCATGCTGCAGGCTTACAAAGTGTATTTGAAATTGGAGGCTTGGCCTGAACAGCAAGGTCTTTGAGGACTAAATCAGTGAAGCAGGCAGTACATGTAGCTATGCATATTACTCTATTGCTAATGTTTGCTATAAGAGTACAAACAAATCAGTGATTTTAACCTTACAACTATTTGGTGGTAGAAAAACTATGCAAGTTATTTTATATAGTGGTTGAACTTTCTGTGTATTTTGTTCTGTTTGAGATTCTGCTCATGCACATAACAGGCCTTGCTGTGCATACAAGAGTTGTTTGTTTGAATCAGCGTCTTGGTTTCTTTCCCAAACAGTCTTTTCTTCCTTCTCGTCAATATCAAATGGAAACAGCAGGTTGTTAATGCGTTGAAAATGCATTGCTATTCGTACCTGCTGAGTATGTGGGATGTTGACAAACGATACAGGGTAACGATAGGAGAGTGTTTCTCATCTGAGACGTGGCTAAAGCAATACTGTGTGGGAGGGGGCGAAAATGAACTATAGACTTTGCTTTTTTTCTTCCCCCCCTTCTCCCCAATGATGGCTAGCAGAAGCCAGCAAAATTAGTGTAACTGTTCCTCTTATCTTTGGTTTGTGTGATTCTCAGTGCTGCATTGTGTCCCACTGAAACTGTATCACTCAGCTTCAGAGATAATATTACAGGCTGATAGTACATTAACATACATGATTTTGATCATTCTCTAGACACTGCTAGAACTGATTCACAGAGGAAAATTATACCTGCCCCAGTAACAATAAACTGTGCTGTGTTGCCTCCACAAGTGGATAGGTTGCTATTTAAAGGAGACAGTAGCTTCAGGGCTTGAAGGACTGCTAGAAGAACTAGTACTGTTTTGTTTTGCTTTCTGGTAGAACTGAAAAGCATGCATGAACAAGAGTGCTGACTAACTGCTTCTGGAGAAGGCATTTGTATCCTATGTCTGTGATAGATTGCAGGTAACTGATCCAGTCTGTTCTTCTGAAATATGCTAGAAAGGGCTTGCTTAGTCTTTGTCAAATTCTTTGGAAACAGTCTCTCTGCCTTTGCTGATTGAGGAAAAGGTAGGGAAACCTTTTTGCTGTGTTGTTAGCTCTTTGGCTGTCTGTCCTGTTCTAATTTCTGCCCCAGTCTTGAATATTGCAGGATCTGCCACTGTCACAGGCTTTTTGTTCCTTACCCAGTGTTCTCACTGTCTCTTTTCTTGCTGAGTGGCTTCTTATCTTACCATAGTCAAAGAGCTCCCTGCTTCTATTTAAGCTGTGAGTGTGTGTGGTGCAATCAAGCTGCCTGTCCAGAACAGCAGAGTGTAAACAATTTGTGGGACCATTCAAAACCTCTGCTAGTATAGGAAAGCTATCTATGTGAGGCCAGTAATCATTAAGTGACTGCATAACCTGGTAAACCTAGTGTGTTGGGTGAATATACCAAACTGGAGACATTAAATTTGGACGGGGTCTCTTGTTTTCCTATTATATGAACAGCAATAAATTGTCTATAGCAGCACAGTCTTTTGAAGCTCTTTTTAGCATAGTTCCTTGACACCACTTAAAAGCAGTGTATTTAAATAGGGAAATGCTGTATCTAGGTCTGGTTGAATCATAGAATAAGCTGAGTTTGAAGGGACCCATCAGGATCACTGAGTCCAGGTCCTGGCGCTGTGCAGGATGCCCCATGAGTCACACCGTGTGCTGAGAGCATTGTCATCTTGACTTCTTGAACTGTCAGGTTTAGTGCTGTGTCTGCTTTTCTGGGGAACCAGTTCCAGTGCTCAGCCACCTTCTGGGTGAAAAACTTTTTCTTGATACACAACTTAAATCTCCCCTGACTCAGCTTCACGCTTTTTCCCCAAGTCCTGTCACTGGACACAAGAGGGAAAAGATTTGTACCTGCCCCTCCGCTTTCCCCCATGAGAATGTGGAAGACTGAAATGAGGTCTCCCTTCAGTCTCCTCTTCTTCAGGCTGAGCAAACCAAATTACCTCAGCCTCCCTTCATAAAACTTCCCCTCCAGATATTTCAGCATCTTCATTGCTCTCCTTTGGATACTCTCTAATAGCTTAATTCCTTTTTTATATTGTGGTGCCCGAAGCTGCCCCCAGCACTTGAGGTGAGGCTGTCCCAGTGCAGAGGAGAGCAGGGCAATCCTCTCTCTTGCCTGGCTGGTGATGCTGTGCCTGATGCCCCCCAGCACACATTTGGCTCTCCTGGCTGCCAGGGCACTGCTGACTTGTGTTCAGCTTGCCATCAACCAGGACCCACCCCCAGGTCCCTTTCTGCACTGGTACTCTCTGGCATCTCACTCCTCAGTCCACATCCAGGGTTGCCCTGTCCCAGATGCAGAGTCCAGCACTTGGGCTTGTTAAGCTTCATACAATTGGTAGCTGTTACAATAGCATTAAAAAAGAAAGGCAAACCAACTTCAGATTGTGACTTCAGTGTGGAAAAAGATTGGTTAAGACATCACTTAGTAACTGTATTCTTTAACAGAGCTGGTAAGTAGTAGTATTGCTTGCCCAAACACCTAAGGCACCTCATTTAATAGAGAGCTGTAAAATAGTTATATTAAAAGGGTTTGTTTTCTTCCTTCTTTGAAAGACATAAATACCTTTTTTTTTTTTCCTTTGCAGTTTAAGTGCAATGGTAGGATTAGAATTAATTAGTGATCTTTTAGAGTTGTGTTTTAACTTCCTTATATTGTACTATTGTGTTTCTTAAAGATAAAGTCAAATCTACAAAGTTGTCTGAGTCCCCCGTTCCCCTTCAAGTGAAGGTTGCAGGGCCTCAGATACCCAGGCTCAAGAGATGATAGTACTAATCACTGATGGGTATCTGACATCTCCGTGCAAAGACATTCTGTTCCCCAGGGCTGACAGCCAAAATAATTGTCAATTAATTCTCAGGTAATACTTGGGTTAGTGGATGTACATAGTTAACTTTCTTTTTTTTTCACTCCTGTTGCCTTTGGATACATGAAGGGATAAGGGTGAAAGCCTTGTAAGGAAAAAGCAAATGCTTACTGGTTATGCTTGTAGCAAAGCTTGCCTTGTTTGTGGCATAGAGTTTCAACTCCCAAGCCACTCTTAGAACCTAGAAAACAAGAAAAGCAACAAAATATGGGTACTTGGTTATTTAACTGCTTTGTATGTGGAATTTTAATGCTTCTTAGTAGCCTGAGTGCTGGGCTGTTGCAACAGCTTGGGCATTAAGTGTGTGCCACAGAGAGAATAGTTATCTTTCTCATACCAGGGTTAGTGTTAAATACCAGCTAAAAGTGATGTAATTTTAAGCCATAACTTACAGCAGTAAAACCAATTGCAAAATCTCCTCTTTTGTGTATTTTATCAGAGATGACTACAGAAGCAGAACAGCAGCTTCTCCATGATGCTAGAAATGGAAATGCTGAAGAAGTTAAACAGCTGTTGGATACCTTGGACAAAGGAGAAGTAAGCTTTGATATCAACTGTAAAGGTTAGTAGCCTTCCTCAAGTGTTTGTAATCTTGCTGTTGAAGTTACAGGTAGGGAAACTGATAGTGGTAGTATAATCTTGCTTTCTTTGGAGTGCCCAGTAGAGTAATAAAAAACCTACTTAAACAACTTTTACTGTGACTTAAGGGCATATTTGCTTAGGGGAGAGATAATAATAAAAGAGTATGGATAGTTGCAGTGTACAGAAAAACTCAGCAAATTCATAGACACTGGAAGTGTCAACAAGACAAAGAATCAGTACCTCTTTTTGCCTGTGTTCATGCCTATGGCAACTTTGAAGCTTTAGAATACTAAACAAAACAGATTGTGGTGCCTGGGGATTGTTCAGGAAGGTAAGTAGCTTTCATCAGAGCTGCAGACAATATTAGATCAGGTCAGTCATTTGTGCGCTGCTAAGTGTAGGGGTTTATTATTTTGGGGTTTTTTAGGCCCATATTTTGTTAGCACACAGTAGAACTGTTACATTTCTTGCCACTTGCAAAAATGTTTGGGACAAATGTTTACATCTTAATTCTGGTAGAATACTAGGTTACTTGGGAAAAGAAACTAAGACTGCTGTTCTGCTCTTTGTCTGGGTCTTTGACTCTCACTGAAGTTTTGCTCATGTGCAGCTAACAGAGGTGTGGCTGAGCAGCTTGCTTGCTGTGCATTAAAACTTCAGACTGGGACTAGATTTGCAAGCTTGCTAGCAGACTACCTTACTTCTTTGTTATTTTAGCAGTTTTATATTTCTTTTTATTTACACGAGTATGCTTCTGGTTGCTTCCAAGATGTGGGTGTGAATGTCACTCTTTCTACCCAGGCTGGTATTCCATTGTTTGTCATTTAACTGTTTAGCAGCACTGAGAGGAAAGTGCTGCAGAGGGAGAGGGAAGAGATCCACTGAGCTTCCTCTCAACCATAACAGAAGGGAACACCTTGCCCTAAAGGGCAGGGATTCCTATTACCTGAACAAGCTCTATCCTTTTCCCAAGTCTCATTCTTAATCATTAGCTTACTTATCGTTTTGTTTGACTACTCAGCCATGTTTGTGCTTTCTCAATGGTTAATGTGCTCACCTCAGAAAAGAAGTTGTGAAACCCAAGCTCCTTCTACTTCATCTTTGGGGAGCTAGTTCATAATTTAAAGGGGAACCAAACATACTTTGATGAAGCTGAAGTCTTCCACCCTCAGAAGTATATCCTTGGTAAATATTCAGTATGTGTAGTGCCAAAACAATTGGAATAAAAGTACCTTAAGATTCATGCAGCAGTGCCCATAAATAAGTTCCTGAAGTCTCCTGTGCTTAGAAGAGGTTTCAGAGTGTCTCTGATGTGTTCTTACACATAATCTGAAGTCAAGAAAGCATAATGAAATGGCTTACTCTGTTGTCTGTTATATCAAGCAAATGGCTATCTGGTCAGAAAGTCTGCAGCATAGGAGAGAGTCAGGTAATAAAGTGAAAGGTGGTGCTTAGCTGTTTTTCTAGTTTAGAAGTACATGCCAGCTGGTTAATGCTTGCTTGCTAATAGGAGGTCTAGGAAGCTAGAGGGAATGTGCTTGTGATATTATATTTAATCTAAACTAGTTCCAAATATGGATTTTGTTCACTGTGAAATCTCTGCTTTTGAAGTTTCAATTCTTCTAAATGTCTGAGGACACAGAAGTGTAATTAGTGTTATCTGGGAGAAGTGCTCTAGTTGTGTGAAACTTCAGAGTTAAATCTCTGTTTCTCTGCAGTCATTTTTCAGAGACTGACTTGTTTCACTTTGCTCTCAGAAAGTGTTCTATTGGAAACAGTCTAAGACAAATTCAGGCCAAACAGCCTCTGCTGTATAACTGGCCCTGGCATTCTGCCTCCTCACTAACTAAACTACTATGTTTTGCTACAAGTTCTGATCTGTTGGGTACCACCAGATAGTTAATCATCAGGTTGTTATGCAATTACTAAAGTACACACTGTAGACTGTAACTATCTTCTCTTCCTGACAGCCTCTTGTGCTTCTGTCATTACCTTGGATAATAGATGTCCCTAGAAAGTCAGGATATAAGGAATGTCTTCACTGCTGTAGTAACAGTTCCTTCAGGATTTCTGATACAGCAGTGCCACTTGGCTTGGAATAAAGGGCTTCTGGAGCAGGTGGGAGGCTGCACTGCAGGTGCAAACTTCCTGCAGGATGTGCCTTGTTAGCCCTAAGTTTGACAGGTTGGTGTGTCTGGGTGTCAAAGCCTGTCTGACATCTTCTCCTTGTCTTTTCAGAGGGGAGCTACATCTGAGGCTGTGTGTGCTGTACCTTCATAAGTGTCAAGTCTGACAACAGTGACCCTAAACATCACAATTTCTACCAAAGTGAAGGAAGAGAAAATAAATTTAGGCTTTCTGTACTTGCTCAGCTGTGACTGTATTCTTCCCAGTCAGGGCTTGCAGATAAGCAGGATTTGCTTGAGGGAAATCCAGCCAAATTATCTGAGCTTCTCTTTTTGGGTTCTTCAGTTCACTGTTTTAGAAAGAAGGAATCTACATTAAAACAGTACCAAAGCCAGGTTTCATCCAATATAATTATGTTTTCTAAGGCCATCTCTTGTTGGCTCATTCTTCTTAAATACAAGAAAACAGGGTATCTAGGAATTTGCAATGTAAAAACTCCATAAGGTAAGGGTAATGGTCAGTAGTGTGTTATGGGAAAATTAACATTTGAATCACTGCACAGTGGCCTAGCAGCCCACAGCTGGAAAATGGCTGCCTACCTTGTCTCCATTCTCTAAGCAAATGGTAACACTTGGGACTTAGAGTTAAGTGGCATTAAACCAAAGAGCTGCATGTAAGAGGGAAAGGAATTACGGTTTTTGTTGGAATGACATTATTTCTCCTTTCCTATACTTGTGTTCTCCCTCGTGTAATGCTGTCATGGTTTAAAATAATAATAAAGTATAAACACTTGTGGTCACTTTGAAGAGAAGTAACACCTCAAAAGCTTAAGAAATAAATGGTCAGCTGACATCAGAAATGCAGACATTCAAAGTGGATGCAGAACAAGGGCCTGTTCTTACTTTATTCAGTAAGAACTATAAATCTGGACAGATTCCTGGTTATTTTTTTCATTACTGAATTCTTTGGCATCATCACTGCCTTATCAGTGCTGTTAACTAATAAATGTTTTGACCTAATTGTATGAATTCAGTGCAACTCATATCTCTTTTGTATTCTTTAAATGAACATTACTCCCTACTGGACTGAGGGATGAGTGATGTCCATTTAGTATGTTATCCAACATAACTGTCCCCCCCAGAGTTAGTGGTCTACACAGGATATATTTTCTGTGGTATTTTGGCCCATCAGTAACGTAGGGTAGGAGGTCTGGTGTAGGCCAGACTGTAATGAGGGAAAGATCTAAATCTGGGATTGGAAACAACAAGAGTTGAGAAGAAAGAGAATCAAATTACAAAAGAAATTGTCAATAAAGGGTGGGAATGTTAGCTGGAAACAGTTATAAGAAATGGGAAAATATTTCAGCTCTGAACTATGTTCGAATGTTAATTTTTAATATGAGAGCAAGAGAGATGATGAACTTTCAAGATGAACAGTTTATTTTCCTTGTGCTTGTGGCTTGTTTTCTCAGGGCAAACTTATCTTGTGCGTGTTCCATGCCTCAGTACTTGAGCTTATGTGACAGGGGAAAACTTATTGGTGGCAGTGATTTCAAAACAATTTCTACTGCCTTATTTTCATTTTTCTTCCAAGTACAAAATGATAGCTTTTAGGTGACACTGTAATGCTATGGGTGTATTGCTTAGTTAAAAGCAAGATACAGGTTTCTTTTGCTTAATATAGTTGAGTGTTGCAGTTGGAAAGTAAAGTGAGTTGTTAACTTGAGTAATCTTTAATGCTTTAATATCTTGCTTTTAAAAGAAACGATTGTAGGAGAATTGTTGAATTTCATTCAGTCAGTGTTCCAGGTCATGTTTTAAATGCTCTTTAAAGCATAAATCATATTTTCCTTTACATGTTTGTTTCTGTACCTGCTTTTTGTCTGTGCTTTATCGTTCTGCAACTTGGAGTTGTAGATGATAAATGAGTTCCACTGCATAAAGATTTCAAAGCACATTACTTAGTGAGGCTGTCTGTATTAGAACTGAGTAAAGCACAAGGCAACAAAAAAACGTAACAACAAAACCCTCAACATTAGATCATTCCACCTATTTTATTTTGAATCCTTTGTTTGAAAAATGGGTTGTCTTACCTCTCATTTGTGTGAAGAAAATAAAATGGTGTAAATCAAAGAGTTTTTTGAAAAACAAGAGAAAAATGTGCTTGCATGTGCAATTTTCATAGTGAATGAAGAATGAAAGTAACTGAAGCTACTTGCTAGTGTTGAAAGATGTTACATGCAAAGAAAAGTTTTATTCTCAGTCAGGTGACATAGCTTTTCCCTTTCAAAAGGTTGTGGGGTTTTTTTGTTTGGGTTTTTTGGGGTTGATTTTGTTGGGTTTGTTAGGGTTTGGGGTTTTTTTTTGGCGTTTTGTTTTGATTTTTTTTTGTTTTAGATTTCAAACCAGCTTTCTCAAACAGCCTCCTGATTTAGTAATTTAAATAATGAATACTATGGATGATTCCAGCCTCTTTGTTCCTCTGCTGCTGTGAAAAATCCATGACAACCTCCAAGCACATGACAGTATCTCTTTTGTACTGTGTGATCAAAACTTAATTTTCCTGTTTTGTCTTTTAGGCAGAAGTAAGTCTAATATGGGTTGGACACCTCTTCACCTTGCTTGCTACTTTGGACATGCTGTTGTGGTAGAGGATTTGCTGAAGGTATATATCTGTTTTCCTCTCTGTGTAGTGCTAGAAGCAGTTAGTGCTTCTTCAGGTTTTTGTGATAGAAGAAAAGAGGCTTTGCAGAGAGGCAGAGGCACTCCTACAGTTTATCTACATGAAGCATAGACGTAACTGATTGTTGTGGCATTAAGATAGGCCTGGTTTAGAAGGACCCAAAATAGTGACAGTGGAAGTCTATACAGAAGCATACTGCCCTTACTCTGATCAGTTTTTACAATTATTGGTACTTGGCTGGTTTTCTCTTGGAGTGTAACTGTCTGCATGTTGGGGCCAAAGGTGTGCAATATATAGGTGTGCACTCATGAAAGCTCAGGTTTTTTGAAACTTACTGGGTATCTGTGTATAATACATATATCACAGCATGTGATACTACTAATGCAATTACTTCAACAGTTTGATTAGTTTACTGTTGTACATAAAGTGCTTAAGTTTAGGCAATTTCAGTTACCAAGCTGTAGAAAAGTCTAAAGTGTCTCAAATACAAAAAATGCTGCATGATCTAATTTTGTATTGTGCATAGAAGTATGCACAGAATTTTGTGCAAAGTAGCCTGTATGTGTTTCTTTCAGGCACAGGCTAATACAGTTGGACTCATTATTTCTTTCTAACGTCTTTGAAATAATGAACTGCATGGTGAATTTTGAAACTATGGACTTGTGTTATCAAAATTTATGTGTTTGTATTTGCATAACAACTGCAAATGCAGTGACTATGTGGTTTCTGACTGAATTGTTTTTTTTTTTTTTGCTCTCAGGGTAGCTTCAACCTTAACAATATTAGACCCTCTTTAATATTTGAAAGATTTTGCTGGATGGCAGCAGTGTGATAAACAGGCTCAAGTGCAAAGCTAATCTAAACTTCATTTTCATTAAGAATAAAAGCTGCCAGCATAGTCCAGACTTTAAAGGAGGAAACAAATTTGAGATTTCTTTGAGAAATTCTTCTCTAGCCTATACACTTGCTTAGTAAATAAAGCCATTTTCAATTCAAGCGGGTTATTTAAAGCAGAAGTTTTATCACTTGATTTATGCATTTATCAAGCATCCAGCCTGAAGAGTTGGAAGAATATAGAGTATAGAAGTACAAATACTTTTAGTTCTTTTGATAGGGCTCTTGAAAGGGTATTATTTAAAGAACAAAGTGAGAAATAAGTGAGTCTGTGCACTTCTGAAAGCTAGGCAAGTATAAGTGTGTGTGTACTTGTGCAAAGAGCAAGTGAAGGAGGCATTATCAGAAACAGAGTTTTGGAACTAGTCAGGTTCATCAGTTGAGGCAGGCAGCAATGACCTGGCTAAATCATGTGATCTGCGCATATGTGATGAAGTTAAGTATGCCCTGCCCTCTCTTTGACCCTTTGAGAGGTTAGGTAGAGTGGTATAGAAGAAATACTTAATGAAAGAAGGATAGGATTTCTTGGTTTCTTGGAAGAGTGCCTGCGCAGTGTGGCAAACACTCCTCCTTTCAGATAAAAGACATGGAGAAAGTGTGTGGCAAAAGGAAGGGAGATTTAACAGGAGGAGCTACAAAATCCCAAACAACTCAAGCCAAACAAAAACCAAGACAATAACAGCCCCCACCCCTTGTTTTAAACTTACTTTCCTTATGCTCTCTTCTTAAAAGTGTTAGATATTCCAGGAAAAATGCAGGGGGCTTTTCTTTTTTGAAGCAGTTGAGAGAATGTTGGCTATGAATCTTAGATACATACTTTATCCTTGTTTCCAGAATAACTGTATTACAGTTCTAGGTCTACATTAGTGTCCTGTCTCCCCTTCCTCCCAAGGAGAGGAAATAGCCATGTAGTTCTTGTTGGAAGGATATTCAGACGTCTTTTGGTCTTGCTGTTTAGGCAGGTGCAGATGTGAATGTGCTGAATGACATGGGGGACACTCCACTCCATCGTGCAGCTTTCACAGGCCGTAAGGTAAAGTATGGTGCCTTTTTTAAGCCTCACTTGTACAGTTATTAAGAAAGTGCTAGCAATAAGATCTAAAAATGACTTATTGTCTGTTTTGGTACAGCGTGTTCAGAAGGATTAGGCACATTGCCTAGCTTGCATAACTGTCCAAAAAAAAAACCACAGAGAGAAACCACATTGTTTTAATCTTAGTAGCTTCTGGAGGGGAAAGAAATCTCTTAAATTAGGACACACGGGCCCATTTGGTGTTTGGAAGAGCTGTTTCTTCATCATTAATTAGAACTAAAGAGCTTTTTATATGCCTGTTACACTAGTTTGATTTCCCCCACCATTGCCACCATCGTTCCAAAACTAGTACTACCTCTATGGATAACATCTTGGCCCTTCGGGAGTGACTACTTACTGTTTTGTCAAAAAAGCCAGTTGTACCATTTTTATCTGTCCAAGTCAGCATTCACACCAGGTACACCAGCTTTTCAGAGTTGGTCTGTTCAGCTTTACCTCCTGTTGATTCCTTCAGCTGACTGATGGGAGAGAAAATGTTGCAGTCAGTCTCTCTTCAATCTCTCTAAAACATCCCTTCCTGTTTTCATAAGAAACCAGCAGTGGTGAGAAGCTGTGGGCTGCAAAGCTCATTTTACAGCATGTCAATAGCTGGAAAGCTTGATTGTGGCCTTGCAGTTACACAGGCAGATAAGCAGTGGTTTTCAAATTGTTTTTCAGGAGGTGGTGATGTTACTCTTGCAGCATAATGCTGATCCTTCTATTGTTAACGGCAGTGGAGAGACTGCAAAAGAAGTTACCTATGACAAAGACATAAGGAATATGTTGGAAGGTAACTTTAATAGGTCAAAGTTTGTTTTGGGGTTTTTTTAACATGTGTGCATTCTAAAAGCTGCTGTTTTTCCTGCAAGTTACAGAAGCTCAGTTGAATTTTCTTTTTAAATTTGGTTATTAGAAAGAAAACAGTCATAATTTTTAGTTCTTGTCTGCAGTACTGACAAGTGGGGTTTTTTTGGGACTCGAGAGTTAAGTATTATGAATACAAATAGCATTATTTAGGTTACTATTTCAGTCCTGCTGGGATAGTCCTTGCTACAGATTTGAGTGGTATGTGGGCAGTCAAAGCCTTGGCTCACTGGAAGAGACAAAAGTCAAGTCAAGAACAGTAAGTGACTTTGTGTCAAACAAATCATTAGAGAGCAAAATTCCCAACAGTTTGCAAAGGTAACCCAGTTATGGATCAGATTTAGGACTTGCTATTGCAGTCTTAGACATTGTGTCAAAAGGCATAAAAAATAAAAGCACTTCCCCTTGTTTCCTCCATGGCCTCACAGGTGTCAGAGATGAGGCAGATGGTGTCCAAATACTAATCTAGTTCACTGATTATAATTTCGGAGAGTTCAAAAAACTCTCCGAAATTTTTTGCTTCCTGGTATTATTATGTAATACTCTTAAATACTCATGGAGCTCTGTGTCCACTACCACAGACTGCATATATGAAGTGATCTCTCTTCTGATTCTACGTGCAAATGCACAAATAACTCATTTCCACTGCTCATCTGCTGAATTGTTAGAGAAGAATAAAATTTTGGTAGGATGATAAGAGCAGAAGAGAAGCTGAAAAATACATAGGGAAGATCTGAGATGAGGGTGTTGCATTGTTCCCATTTTCCCTTTTGCAGGGAGTGGGCTTGGTTCTAAGTATTGAAATAATAATATTATATATTTGTATGTGTATACAAACTTGCACATCTTATCAGAGTTTATGTGTTTTGAACATATTTTTGCTCTGTCACAGATGTTTCTGAGTAAATATTCTATTTATACCTGTCCCAATTAAATAATACTGGAAACATTTGCTTCTCTAGGCTTGTTTTGCTATACTTGTTTGAATGCTGTACTTCATATGTACTTTACTGAGAATGACCTTTTTTTTTTTTTTTAGCAGTGGAAAGGACACAAGAAAGGAAACTGGAAGAACTCCTCTTAGGAGCAGCAAGAGAGGGGGAAACAGGGAAATTGACTGCCTTGGTAAGAATTCAAGTCAAGTGATTCAATCCATTATGCTAATGTAACAAAATATGACTTGGTGCTTTGCATTTCAAAGTCTGTGACTATGGAATATTAGTGCTGTACCCTGTGTTATATTGGTAAGGTGCTGAACCCTCAAGGATTTTCCTCTTTGTTGGAGGTTGCAAAACCAACAGTTTTCAACTTCTTTCATGTTTATAAATCCTTTAGATAGAGTTAGCTTGTTAGTGGTAAACAGCAGTGTAATGGTTCACGGTCTGCTGAGATAAGCTTAGTATGTTATTGTGGATACTTTAATGTCATGGACGTCTGGATTTTCACCACAGTGTGGCTTGTCTTTAATCTTGAAAATAAGCTCTTTCTCATTAGCATCCATTGTAGTTTTTAATGGACAGTTGTCTGCACAGCACAGTTTCATGCTGAGCAGGAGTTGATAACTGAATTTTTGTGTGTGCACACTCATAGTAATCCCAGATGAACAGTGTGATGGCCTGGTAAGGCTGTGGCAGAAGTAGATCACAGAAAGACTGGAGGGTGCCTCTGGATGTGATTCAGTCCAGCTCCTGTTTGCAGAGCAGAATGAACTAGAGCATGTTGCTCAGGACCAAATCCAGCTGGGTTATGAAGCAGAGTCCCAGTGCTTGAACTCACACTTTGGAAAGTCCTGAAGAGTGTCCTTGGAAGTAAGACATGCAGTATGGAATGGTTTTTACCTACTTAGCACCTTTAGTAATGCCTTTTTCAGGCATCAAAATTCACAAATGTGAGATTCGTATATTGAGATATCTGATTTTCTTTATTTTTCTGCCTGGAAGCCAGAAGTGAACATCTCTTCGCAATTTACTTCCACCACTCTAATTTTTTTTCTTACAGCCCAAAGCGCTTTGTCTTTCTAGCTCCTTTCATGGAAACCATCGTTAAATCTTTCGTCGTCCTTGTAATTATTTTGGAGATTTTGTACGGTCCTTTTGGAAATGGAGAGAGAACCAGAGCTGTACACAGCACCTAAGATGTGGAAAAATATGCATTTAAAAAAATAATGCATTAATACACTGCACAATTGTAGTAATTGTAATTAATATACTGACCTAAGTGATCTGTTCTTGATTCTGATAATTTTAATACTTGTTACATGTCTGCTGACTAATCCTTAAGCTCATGTGAAAATAAAATCAGGAAAAAAGTGACTCCTAGAAATCTGTCAGTAAAAAACTCTGCTTTCTTTCATGTGGCATGTTACTGTGCATGAGCATGTAATTCTCCCTGTGAACATTGTAATTTCTAAGTGATTTTATTTTAAAAATATATTTTTGTATTTTTAATATTTCTTTTATTTATTTTTAATAATTTTGCTATTTCTTTTTAATATTTCTTTTATTTTTTATATTTGCTATCTTTGAGCTCTGTATATATAAAGACAGCTATATGTTGACTTTTAAAACCTTTCATAATATTTTCATGTTTTTGACCTGGAGTCAGTTTTAAGTCAATCCTTAACAGGTGTTCCTTGGAATACATTTACAGTTCTATGGTTTCTTACTCTTTGACTTTCCTACTCTTAGGTTGATACCTCTGGACAGAATTCATGTAGCTCTTCATAACTGTCCTTTAGCTCCAAAATTCACCATGCTTTACCTACTGATTGTTTGGGCATTTTTGCTCCTACTTAAGTTTTTTTATTAGCAGACTGTGATGCTCATGGAACTTTAGCTGCTTATATCTACTTTTACTGTGGCATCTAACACCAGAATATGTTATTTACTAGAAGTTAAGATCTTCAGCAGCTGAATCTTAACCCAGGCTCCCTAGTCTACTTGAGGCAAAGCCAGTGTGTTCTTCCTGTGAGTTCTCAAAAATGTGCTGTACATTTCCTGAAGTGACTGGAGAGATTTTTATCTGAATGAGTTGCTGCATGAAGCTTCCTTTCAAATATTGCCTTGTAACATGGCATAAGGTGCTGAAAGCAAAGCATGTGGCTTAAAACGTATGGAGGCAAGAAGTCAGGAGAGGAAGTAAATGTAAAACAGGTGGTTGGAAAGAGCTAAAGCTTAGGAATCCTCAGGAATGCAAGTATTTGACTACAGTGTTAATGAAGATATACTTCCACAAACTCCCTCTTTTTGACTTTTGTTCTCTTACCAGCTGATCTGTAAACAACGGCTTGTATAAGGGATAAGTAGTTTATCCCTTATAGGACTACTTCTGAGATACTTATAAAGTAGTTGCTGTTGAATTGTGGCCATGGGAATTCTGTTATTATTTTGTAATTTTGTCTAAGACAACATATGCCTAATATGAGTACTTAAACTGAGTTTCTCAAAAGTTGTTGTCATGCACTGGTGACTCTGGTCTCCTAAGGCTGCTTATCAGTAACTTAGCCTTTCTAGTGAGGCACTCCCATCTGGCTTGTGAGCTTAAGTGGCTGGTAGGGCATGAAATGGTTTGGGTTGGAAGGGACCTCTACAGATCATTCAGTCCAATCCCCATGTATACATCCAGTAGCCACATGTTTGAGTAGAAGTGTAGTGGTGTTTTAGGGCAGTTAGCAGTGTCATGCTTCATGACCCTTGTCTTTGAAGGGGTCAGTTTCTCAAAGCGTTTATATTGTGCTCAAGTAAAACTCAATTTGGTTTTTTTTTTTTTCTTGGTTACATAGCTACTTTTATCTTAATAGACTTAAGAATGCAGCAAAACCATTTGTATAACAGGTTGCCTATCCTAGGAGCTGTAAATGGCCTAGGATATCTGGTATTGGGACTGGCAGGTCTGCCACCCTTCAGTACAAAGTTCTTACTCTCTGTAACAGGGTGGCTGCACAATTTTTTTCTGGATTAGCGCTGGCCTGTGCTAACTTTTGCACTGTGCCTGGGAGTCTTCTATGAAGAACAGCAGACTTTTGACAGTAGAGCTGGGCAGGGCCCTTCTAGCATATAAATGACTGAACTGTTGTACTGTGCAACTTTTCTTGGCACTGTGCAGTTGAGCAGAAAAATGTGTCCATATTGTGCAGCAGAGGTGGAAGGGGTATAGCAAGCAAAACACTGAAGTTCTTTACTCTAGCTGAATGTCTTGTTTGATTGTTGCACTGCTTGCCCTTGTCATAACACTTACTAAATGCCTTCTTTTTTGCCAGATCTACACTGAAGCATCCTAGTTAGGAACAACTAATTTTCAAAAGAGAGAATATGGCATCTGGAGAGTGGGGGGAAACTGATAAGTAAGCAGAACTTTGTTTTTTTCCAGTTAAACAAGCGCAAGCCACCTGATATCAACTGTACAGATCAGATGGGGAACACGCCCTTGCACTGTGCAGCATACCGTGCTCATAAGCACTGTGCATTGAAACTTCTAAAAAATGGAGCAGATCCTAAAATAAGAAATAAAAATGGTGAGTACCAAATGAAAAGTATGTTAAATGTTAAGTGGAAACAGGAATTCAACATCTTCTGCAAGCTGTGTAATTTATTCAGGCAAAATCTTACAGTGCTTTACAAGCTTTATGTCACTAATAAAGGAAGGCCAACAGTGGCTAAGTTGCAAGAGGCTGGAGAACCGTAGCAAAATACTTATTGTATGTGCTTTTATTGTCCAAGCTTACACATTTCTGGAAAATTTACTGACTGTCTTAACAGTAAAATGTGCCTGGCTTTTATTTTCTTGATGCTAAACACTGAACACAGGTAACAAAAAAAAACAAGACTGAAAATGTGCCCAAGACAAAGTGACTCCTCAGAAGAAGGCCTCTAATGAAACCACAAAGAGGAAAACTTGATGCAGATGTTATGCAAACTGTGTTCTTGTCCTCTGTTTAAAGATGCCTCTGTCTTGGTATTTGTGAGTGTCCTAAACTGGTTTTTATAGCTGGAAGCTAAAACCAAATTTAAATTAGTAAGGGCAAAGGGCTCTCTGTGGTTAGTAGAACTCTGACAAGCAGTGCAGTGCCTAAAGTTCAGTACCTTTTTTAGTCTTCTGCCCTTGAGGAGTTGATGTTCCCAGTTATAAGTGTAGATGCTTGAAGGCCAAACTGATGGGTAATGAGTGTCAAATTATTTTAAAGTACATCTAAGTTTATTTGCATCAAATTCTCATGCCTTGTCTTGTTACTAAACAGATCAGACACCCCTTGATCTAGCCCAAGGTGCAGAAATGAAACTGATACTGGCAGGTAAAACTGGAAAGGTAGGAACTTTTGTATCAATTTAAAATGCCGAGGCTGTCTAGTTGAAGCTATTCCTATATGAGCTTTAATTTCTATGCAGGTTATCAACAAACCCCTGAGGCGATATGAAGGTCTCCTGTGGAAGGTATGGCTTATTTCCCTTTCTAAAATAGCTTGTAAGATTTCAAAGTATGTCCTTTTTCTATATTTTAGTGATAACTGATGAATGAAAGAATTTTTGAATAGTACTTAATAGTAATTTTGTCTAATATGTATAGATGGGCGGGCTGAGTGGAGCAGCTACCAGATTTGTGGTACCCTGATCTTAACCTCAGTGACTAAAATCTTTATTTCTTTGGAATTTTTGTGGCAAAGCTACACTGTGATAAGGCTTTGTTCCTTTTGTGTGGGCAAAATGCTTTTTCTTTCCTCAATAGATGACTTTGATAATATCTGACTGATACATTGTCTTTAAGAAACTGTGACTAATGTTTTGCCATCATCTCCTGAAAATTTTAAAACTTAGTGGGAAGATGGCATTCAAAGAGTTTAAAGCTCATTTTGCTGTGTTGCTTAAGTGAATCTAAGGTCTTCATGAATGTTTAATTGTGTTGCTTAATGAAATCTTTAAAGATTTCTTCAGTGTAAATTTTCCTATATCACAATTGTAATATAAGGAACTGTTCTTAAAAAAAGAACTGTGTGCTAAAGCTTGAGAAAGATAAAATGTTTTAGCTGGAGATGTCAATGTGTTTTGTTTCTCATTTGATTTTATAAAATAGTGTGGTGACCACCAATTCCTGTAATATTAAAAAATACAATATTTTAATATTTCAGTTCTTACTGAATAGCAGGCTCAACTTTTATCTTTAGGTGATTAAAAAACAAGAGTAGTGCTGCACTTGTAAAATACTCTCTAGTTGCTGTGATCATCAGAATATGCAGAAGCAAAAAGGTTTTTGTAATGTTTACTAGTTTTAAGTAGTAAAGGAAGTTAAAGAAGTAGTTAAGGAAGCTTCTCTGTCTGACCATGCCGGAGTCACTGTCCATCACACTTCTTCCGCCAGAGATTTTTAATTGCTGGGACTGAAGCCCCTTTGCAGTTGGTGGCTCCAGGGAGTTGACAGGTGCCCAGCTTACCTCCCTAAACTCACTACACTCACTCAGACAAGGTTTCCTTACCAGCTTGACCCTTGGTTTCCTATCGCTGAGTGTCAGATGTCTGGATCTTGAATCATTGTGCAATAACAAGATAGCAGCTTGGGCTGGTGCCTCTGAGGAGGTACCCAAACGAAGGAACCCCTGGGGTTTTCAGCCCTTGCAGTCTAAGTGTGTGAAAGTCTGGAGTCTTCCTGATGAGTCCTCAGCTCCTGACACCACAAAGTCCCTGTGGCTTCGGCTGAGCAAAGGGTCATTGCCACTTCATAGTCTCTTGCCTCAGGCTCCTAGCACCCAGAGCTCAGTTCTGCAGCTCACATTGAGCACCCTCACCGCAGCACACTCCTGCACCCTGAGCTGTCTATACCAGAAATATTCTGTTGAGCTTACCTAGACTTTTTTCTACCTCTTTTAGAGCTCACGATTTTTTGGTTGGAAACTCTACTGGATAGTTCTAGAACATGGAGTGCTTTCCTGGTATAGAAGGCAGTAAGTTCTATGATTAAATTTCTGAATAGCAGTTTAAATAATTCCTGTCTTTTTCACTAAATCTCTTCTTCTTTCAAAGAGCTGATGCAGTGAATAATGATCATCGTCAGGGGTGCAAGCATCTAACACAAGCTGTCTGCACGGTAGGAATGTGTTGTAACTACTGAGTTGTTTTTTTATGTTCCATTGTATTTCATTGCTGGTTAATGAAAACTTCCACTGGATTGGTAACCTGATCTTTGTTATAAAATAGGGAGAAAGCTTGTGCTGTTGAAAGAAATGCTTGTTCCTGTCCAGCAAAGGTTTCTTTTATGTAAAGTGGCCATAAAGCTCTTTCACTGCTTTCTAAAGCATTGAAGATTTAGACACACAAGGTATCCTGAAAGCAGAATGGGTCGGTTTGAAGCATGTGATCTGGAATAGCCAAAGCTCCAGTTCCTCCTTAGCTGTCCCTGGCTGCTTGTGACCGATTGCATAACTTAAGCTGATCTCAGTTGAAAGACTAAAAAATGTTGAAGGTGACATTTGGAAAACTTTCCTGATTTCTGTTGTGCTTGTGGCAATCTGTTTTGGAAGGGGTGAACAGAGAAAACAAATGCCAGGTGTCATTTATAATGCCCAGCAAGATGAAGTGTTTAAGAAAGACGCATTTAAGATAATTCCCATATTTCTATAACTGCCCTATCATAGTTTGGCACCACAAGTTCTTTTATACTGTACTTATATATACACTCATATTGTATGGAAAAGTGACTTGCTTTTCAGTATCTACAAATTCCTTAATAGTGGTGTTCTTGAATTGTTGCTGAGGTTTTGTCTGAATCAAGTGGTGTAAATAAATGCAAATATAATATTTAACCATAAGAACCTCTGTATTACTATTAATAACATAATGATACACTTTGGAAAACTGTTCTGACCAAGGTTTTTACAAATTACAATTACTTGGATCAAAGCTGAGGTGAAAACTACTGAGTTAAGCATAATTTTATACTTTGCATACACTTCTTTTTTTTCTGACTGCTTCATTATACTGATTTTGTTTTTTCTCCACTTTGCTCTAGGTAAAATCAACAGACAGTTGCTTCTTTTCTGTCAGATGTTTTGATGACACTGTTCATCGTTTCAAGATTCCTAAAAATAACCTTCCTTCTCAAACAAGAGAGGTAATAATGACTCTTTATCAAAGGCATTAAAATACAGTAACTTCCATAATGAATGATTTGCATACTACTTGGATGCATTAGTAGCAGTGTATTTCATATTTTGATCATCAAGACTTGGTAGCATTGCTGCAGATATTAAATCTTTTAGCATGGTTACAGATTAAGCAGCAAAAAAATCGGCCCATTGTAATTACTTCTTCTTTAAAATAAGTGCTACCTTGTTTTCCAGCTCTGAGCCTGCATTATGCCCTGTTATCTAACTTCCTGTTCTTCATTCACTTCTCCATGTGGTAAATTTCTATTGGAACCTCCTTCTGTTGCACTTTCATAGTTCATTATCCCAAACAAAAGAATGCTTAATGATACAGTCTACTCTTAACCATACTCCCAGATGATCTAATAAACTGTATTTTCTCAAAAGGTGGCTCTGAAACAGTTTTAAGGCTATTTGTAGTACATTCGCTCTTGTGCTTCTGCAGGTGTGCTAAGTAGAAATGGAGTTTGCGTGGAGGCATCTGGAATTCTGTATCCAGTTTTGGGCTTCTCACAACAAGAGAGATACAAACATACTAAATAGAACCTAACAAAGGGCCATGGAGGTGATTGAAGGGATCAGAGCATCACTTTTACTAGGAAAAGCTGAGAGAGCTAGGACTGCTCAGTGTGGAGAAGTGGAGACTCAGGGAAGCTTGCCTATGTTTGTAAATGCCTGAGGAGAGGTGCTAAGAGGGACAGAGCCAGACTCTTTTCAGTTGTGCCTAGTGACAGGACCAGAGGCCATGGGCACACACTGAAGCCCAGGGATTTCTCTCTGAACATAAAGTGTGAGGGTGGCCATGCCCTGGCACAGGGGGCCCACAGGAGTTGTGATATATCCATCCATGAAGATTTTCAAAAGCCACTTGGATGTCCTGGCCAACCAGCTCTAGGTGGGTCTTCTTGAGCAGAGGGATTGGACTAGATGGCCTTCAGAGTTCCCTGCCAGCCTCAGCCACTCTGTGATCCAATGAACAGGAGAAGAATCTACCTCTTAATTATGAGAGTGCTTGAGGTTTTGTGCACAAAGTTTGTCATGCATAAGAAAGCAGACTTTGTCACAGGGACGTTGCTCTCTGAACAGAAACCCAAAGATACAAAATATATTCCCTATGATCTTTTAATTAATAAGATTTTTTAATGTGACCTTGAATAGACTGAGGCATGGGTTACATTTTTGCTTAAGGGTTAATAATAAGTTATGTCTGTGGTACTCTGCCCACAGAGTATTTCATCTACAATACATGTTGTATTTTCTAGCAAACCATATTTTGCCTATTGAGACGTCTCATTTTTCTAATGACTATCTTATTTATATAAAGAGAAAATTTTGTTGTTCTGCTTACATGATACTTTGTTTTGGGGATGACCTTTGAAATGTTTATTAACTCTTTTTTTTCCTTTCCAGAGCTGGCTAGAAGCAATAGAGGACCACTCTGCATATAGCACTCACTATTGTACACAGGAACAGCTGAGCAGTGATGATGAAGATGATGCAGTATCTGTTACAGACCTACAGGACACTCTAAAAGTATGTACTGAATACTTACCTGGCTCATGCATCTGGGCAGTTGCAGATTAGCCTTGTTTTGTGTTAAAATACTTCAATATACCTTTGACTAAAAGTGATGATTCCACCCATGGATGCATAAATGCTACTTGTGTTTGCACTGCTTGCTGTCGTGTATTCCTGCTCAGACTATGTTGCTAAGATGACCTGTTTATCATAGCTACAGGGCTGTGATTTCACTTTTGCCAGCACTACTGTAAGATAGAAAGCTGCTTGAGCATTTCAGCCAGGAGAGGGAGCCTTGTGTACTCTACTTTAGTTATCCTCCAGTCCCGGTGTCACCAAAGCTAACCCACATCGAGTTCTGCCTCTACAGAACAGGCAATGAAGTGTTTTAGAAACGATCTTTTATCACCTCAGATCACATCAGATGCATTGTATAGTGACTGCTGATATCTGCAATGGAATTGAGTAGTCTTTGGTAATTCTAGCATTCAGCCTGTGATTCTTGCTTTTTGCTATACATGTACTGCTAAAACATTCTATTTTAATGGAAAGTTGATGCTGCAGTGCAAAAATCTTCATGTGGCTAAACTCCAAGCAGCTTGTACCATTCCTTTTAGTACAAGAACATGAAGTAGCTCATGGCACAGCAGAGGTGGGAGGATCACTGGCACTGGCAGTCCCTAGCAGGCTACAGAAGATGGTATTATTTAATAGATAACAGTGCACTTGAAGCCCAGAAGACCAACTGCATCCTGGGCCACATCAAAAGCAGAGCTGCCAGTAGGGCAAGGGAGGCAATTCTGCCCCCCTCTTCTGCCTTCATGAGATCCCCACCTGGAGTGCGACATCCAGCTCTGGTCCTCAGCACAAGAAAGATGTGAACATGTTAGAGCAGGTCCAGAGGAGGGACACAAAGGTGACCACCAGGAATGAATAAACATCTCTCCTTTGAAGACAGGCTGAGAGAGCTGGAGAAGCAAAGGCTTCAGGGAGACCTCACTGTGGCCTTAAGGGTGGCTTATGAAAAAGAGGGGGAGTGACTTTTTACACAGGCCAACTGTGTAGTAGTGATTGCACACTAGATGTAGTTGTGATAGGATAAGTGGGAAGAGGAGAGATTTCGTTTCGATATTGGGGAGAAATTCTTTACTGTGAGGATGGTGAGGTGCTAGAACAGCTTCCCCAGAGAAGCTGTGGATGCCCCTTCCCTGGAAGTGGTCAAGATCAGGTGGGATGGGGCTCTGAGCAGCCTGGGCTAGTGGAAGGTGTGGATGGCCAGGGGCTGGAACTAGATGATCTTTAAGGTCCTTTCCAACCCAAGCCATTCTATGGTTTTATGATAACTGTCTCCAGGTTTAAATGTGGGCTTGAAATATGGTCTTGGGGCTGGTTTCTGCATGCCACTGTACTTGCCATTTGTCCGTTAACCTATGAATGTGCTTATTTTGTCCTTAAGTTTCTCAAAGAGCAAGTACTTGCTCTTCCCAGATTTTTAAACTGCTCAATAAAGAATGAGGTGAATAGCAAAAGTGGCACATACAACAATTTTAACTGGGGTTGATTTGCTACATTAAATTAAATAAAATCTAGTCAGTGATAAGATGTTCATAAATACTCTGTCTGCTTTTGTGTCTTTGAAGGTAGTTTAAGTAATTTGCTTCAGTTTTAATATATCAGTCTCTGGACTGTCCAAATTTTAAAATTTCACTATACTAAAGAAAGTAAACATACACTTTCCTTAGAAAAAGGTACTTCTTAAGTAGCTATCCTTGTTTTTTTCAGAAAGCACAAGCATGCCAACAAAGACTCAGTAAAGAGGTTTCAGACTTCCTTGCAATGGTTAAATCTTTGGATGCTACAAAAGGTAAAGCTGATTAATTTAAAATGTAGTTTGTTACCAAGCAACTAATTTTCTCTTTTTAACAGGATGCTTTTATTTCCCCAAAATCAAATTTTCAGGAGCTTGAAAATGGAGGACAATCTTCCCCATGAAAAAGACTCAAATAAAGTAGCGTTGCAGTAATTGCTAACAATTAAGATTTCAGATTTGGAGAAACAACTAAGAAGTATGCTGATTGAAAGAAATTTTATTAGCAGCTGTAAATGCAGTGAAACTGCCTCTAGCTATAGTCCTTATTGAATAGTATCATAAAAATATAACACAGGAGTCTGCTTTCAAGGTTTTTTTAAAACGAAATCTGTGGTTGGTAGCTTGTTGTAGTGTATAAGTGTCTCTTCACAGGTACAAAGAGCAGTGAAATCACAAAACTATACAGAGAACTGGAGGCATGATATGATGGGACATATTCCACAGATTTTGCTATGACTTTTATGCCAGATTTGAACTTCTCAGGTTTCATTTCAAGTTATAATTCTTAACACGTACTTAGATTTTTGCAGCATAACTGCTAAAATATAGCACGGTCATCAAGATGCTAGAGATTTGTACTTGTTTTATTAAATGCCTTAAACATGTAGAGAAGTTGTTCATGTATTAAACACACAAAGGTGTTCTGTAAGAATTGTTGGTCCTTTGGACCTGAGTCCTAGTTATATATTGTGGCTAAAATTTTTTTTATAGCTCAGATTAGAGAACAAGTTGTTTGTCTATACAGATCCCTAGTCTGTAGTAGAATACCAGTTTTGAGAATTAGAAAGTTATTTCATCCCTGTGCCTTTCCAAAAGAAAGCTAAAAATTCAACTTTTTCTCCACATGCTAATGGGGTAAGTTACTCTGTGTGTGTTACACTGTCTTTTCATAAACTGAATTTTTACCAGATTTTTATTTCACAAGGCAAAGGGACATGATGTAATGTATGTGTCTTATTGTGAAGCTTTTGTAATTACTGTTGCAGTAAAACAGATTTTTTCACAAAAACCCCCAGTTTGAAAATTATAAGGTGGATAAATTTCCTTTGGTAGCTATAGAGGCAGTTTCCCTGACTCTGTAGAACAAGTGAGGTTTTTTTTTAAAGAAGAAAAACATTTTTTTAAAGGCAATGCACAACTTAAACAACCAATACCCATAGTAAAGCAAAAGTAGATTCCATTCCTAGAAACTACTAGTCTTGGCCAATAGCAGTAATAAGTTCCTGTTTTCCTTCCAAGGGATGTTTGTAACTTGCTAGGTCAGTGAACTGTTTCTGGAATCATGTGCAACTTCTGTAGGTTGCAGCAGAGAGAACTGGTCTAGTTCTCCCATTGTTGTGGTATTTTTAAAGTATTTGAATCCTCTGGCTCCAGAAGAATGCAAATTTCTGAGTTAGAAACCCTTCTGTGTGGCGTTTTCCCTAAAATTGTTTGAGTTATGTAAAAATGGCTATGTTGGCACCTGGTATTTAAAATTCTCTCCTTGTTTCAACATGCTATTCTGAGTACATGGACTTGGCATGCCATTCTGAATCTTTGAGACTTATGCATCTTGTATATTTCAAATAAAGATGTCCCCTGCACTTAGTGTGCTGCCCCTCCTTCTAGAGGCACTAGCTGTTCTTAGCAGCTGCTGGAAGAGTCAGTTTGAGTCAGTGGTGAGCTCTGGTTTCAGAGATCACAATTAGTGTGTGGAAATGTACTGTATCTTGTCCTGCATAAGCAGTATAAGTTGAAAAATGAACTCGGGTACTGTCGCTGATGGACCTCTTAATCGTCCGTGGTGTGACATCAGCTCGAAGCACCTGGGTTACTAAATGGTGTCAACTGATCCTGGAGTCTGCAGGCACTAAATGTTGCAATTATTTTAATTGCAACAACTATGCTTCCTGAGAAAATTACTTACTTGATTTCCAAGGAATTGCTGTGCATCAGAAAACTTCACAGATTGACTCCAATCATTTCTACCAGCTGATTGAGTTATGATTTCCTGCTGGTTCTAGACATGCAGTTCCTTCTTTAAATGGTCATAGAAGTCAGGATGTGACATGACAAGCTGTACTACTTACACATGAGTCCATGGAAATAAGATCTTCCCCTTCCCCCACACTTGCTTAGTGTGCTTGTAGTTGCAATTCAATGTATTTTTCTCAAACCTAAATTTTCTGCTGCTCAGCTGCACTGAGCACTGTGGTAAGCTCTTTCTCTTCTGTGTAATACATGGTAGAAGGCAAAAAATAATCTAAATTTTACACTTCTATTTATAGTAAACCAGTGCAGAATCCTTTTTTATTTAAATTCTGTCACCTGAAGCTTTAAAGTCTAGCAAGTGGTTAAAAGGAGATTGTTGCTAGTTCCTTTCCCAGTGTCCTGCTGCCATGGCTTACTGCCTCTGCTTTCTAAACCACGCTGAAAGAGAAACTCAATCTATTCATGTGCCTCTTATACCAGTACTAGGGAAAGGATGCAAAAAAAGCACTCCCACAGATCTTGCAATGCACCAGCCTTCCTCTAACATGTGAATGTTATGTCTGTATTACTTAGAGGAATAAATAATTTAAAGAATCCTGACATTTACAATGTCTTTCTAACATTGCTAATATTTTTGTGCTTTCAGGAATATCTTCTCCCCTCCTGCAGAAAGTTGATGTGGTCTCTGAAGTATCCCAGGAAACATGTGAGGCTCTGGCTGAGTGCCTTAACCTGTTCACAAAGCAAGAAGGGGTATGTATTGTGCTGCTTCGGTCTATAAAGAGTTTAACAGCTGAGCATTTTTGTCTAGTTTCCTGTTCACCTGCTACAAAAATAAATACACAGACCCATACCACTCCATGTTGCTGGTAAGCTGTCCTTTTGCATACTGAATGGGACAAAAATTTATTCTTATATAGAAAGACTGGGTATATGCCTTTGCAAAAGGATGTCTTAGTATTTGGGTGTTCAGAAAAGAGACATTTTGGTTACAAGCTATTGCTTGCAATGTTCAAACTGAATGCTTGAATTCAATAAAGCTGTTGCTTTGCTGATTTGAAGGTCAAAATATTGAGAAAATTAGGTTTTGGATTTTTTTTTTAGTTTTTACTAGCTAACTGAAGTGTTGAACAATATTGCTTCTGAATTTGTTTTTCAGACCATGTGCTTAGTGGGTGTGCAAATGCTCTTTGTTGAACTTCTGGCTTTCCCAGTAACAAATGTCTTGTATAGCGTTAAACATCATGCAAACACTTCAATTTGGGAATATATGTCAAATTCACTAGTTCCTAGAGCAGGAGAGCTGATATTTTTCTTCCTTCTTGACAATACCCTTGTACCATGGAATAAGCTAGTCTTCCTGTACTGTGGTAACTGTGTAATCCCTGGGTTAGGCTCTTACTCTACTGTCCTCAGTAAGCTGTGTTTCAGAATGAGGTTTGTGTTGATGCTGCTTGTCTTCCAGTTATTTAACAGTGAGCTACAAACACTGGCTCCATTGTCTAGGTTTGGTTTTTTTCATTCCTTTCCAAGTCCTTTGTTTCCAGTCACGAGTCTTTTAGACTTACTTAAGTTCTAGCAGAGTGGAACAACCATTGCTTTTTTTTTCACATTGAGTTTTTTCCTTAAGAAAGTCTGATATTAAAGTTGCCAGCTTCATTTGCGGATGAGGGGGAAATTGTTACAACAGTGGGTGTATAGTGTTAGTTAGTATTCCTTAATTGTGTTGGCATCTTGCTTCAAGCCAGACTAAAATAGCTTTCCAGAGTGGTGTATGGCAAAGCATATGGTGAAATTGTAATGTCACCTTACTTGAACTTGAATAGTCTCTGTAGGTGTAATAGAGGCCTTATTTTAATCTGGAAGCACATAGATTTGGGCACAGAGGGATAGGCTGAGGTGTGAACTTGTTTTTCCACCATAGCTAGTGAAATCAGTCGGTCATGACAGGGAGAAGATGTGATCCTGGAGAATTTTTTTTTCTTGGTATTTTTAAACTTCAAACTACTAAGTTCAGAAATGTAGTGCAGGCTTTTTAAAATGCCATCATCTCTTCCTAAGACTTGCAGCTTTCCAAGAAGCTACATTCATTGATCATTACTGTTCTTAAACCCACAGTGTTTGGCTTTGTTGTCCTTTATAAGTCAGGGCCCTGTTTTTTTGCTGCTCAGGGTTGATTTCAGGACTGTAGTTTTGTTGGCATTTGAAAAGCAATATATATACAACCTTGCAGTCGTATTGTGCATGTCCCATGAAATCCAGTTATCTCTAGAATTAATGTTTTCTCAAGCCTGGTGCCTTTCTATCTTTCCTCTTTAAGGAGACTTCTTTTTCCCTCTAATTTAAATTGTCAGCATACCAGAAGCTACTGCTTGACTTACGAGGAGGGGCTCCTCACTTCAGTAAGGATAACCACAGTGAACGCACTTTTTGCTCTCTAGAGGAAACTTTATTTAGTGTTACTTATCACTGTGCTTTGGCAATTGTAGCATAATCGCGCAGTCTGCAGATGAAACTGCTAACGCAGCACTAAACCAGCCAGCTTCAGCCGTCCTCCACTTGCGCTAGAAATGGTGCATGAATCTCCGATCGCTCCGTCTGCCCGCCGCTTCTCCTTGCCCGCGGTGCCGCCGTGCGGGGCTCGGCGGGCGGGGGGCGCGGCGCGGTGCGGGCTGCGGGCGGCCGCGGGAAGGCGTGACCTCCCCGCTCCGCACGGCGGGAGCGGCTGTGACGCCGCAGAGCCGGGAGCGGGGGGCGGGGGGAGCTTCCAAAAATAACCCACTGCGGCGGGACTCCGTGCTGCGGGGCGGCCCCGCACGGCTCGGGAGCCCACACAGCCCGCGGGCCGCCCCGGGAGCCGCGGCGGTGAGCGCCGGGCAGCGCCCGAGCCCGGCGGCGGGGCGGGGGCGCGGCAGGGGCGGGCGCGCTCGCTCCGTCAGGCCATTTTTAGCCGGGCTGGGAGCCGGCGTGGCCGCCCCGCCGTTCGGGGCTGGTTTCCTGCTCCTCCTGCGCCGCCGCCCCGCGCCCGGCGGAGCCCGGCGAGAGCGGCGTTGAGCGGAGCCGCGCCCCGGCTGCGCGGGGCGGCCGCCACTTCCCCGCCCCGCCCCGCCCTGCGCCGCGCCGGGGCGGCCGCGGAGCCCGCGGCGTGTGGTGCAAGGTGAAGGGGCAGCCCGCGGCGTGTGCCGGCCCGGCAGGTGCTGCTGCTACGGCCGGGGCGGCTTCCCCCGGAACGGCGCTGCCCGGAATCGTCCCGCGGTATGTAGCGTTCGTGATGGGCTGGGGGCTGCTCTCTGTGGCTCTGCTTCCTTCTTGACATTGGGATGAACCCGTCAGTGTCAAAGAGATGCGAGCACAGATACTTTTTGCCAAATAGTTAAAACATGCGAGGGGAAAAGGGAATGTAACTTGGTTGCTTTAATCTGAGTACATACTGGGGCGTTGGTGTCGGAGGCAGCCTGCATAACTTGAAACGTTTTCTGCAGTGACTTTGGCACAAGGTTAGTAAGTAGTGTTTCAAAGCGGGATTTGCCTTGGACTATTTCTTGCAAATATCAGAACCTACATTCCTAAAGCAGTTTGATTCTAGTAGTTTTTGCATCCTGAGTTATTTTATGTAGTTGTAGGAAGAGTTGAACTTAAGGTTCTTTTCACGGTATTCTCTCTGCTAGATTTTCTGAATGAGTTTAAAATTCATCTCTAGTACTTGAACTACCTGTACTGAAGCGGTGTGAAATTGATAGAAAAAAAATATTTTTTAAAAGAAATTGACTTTTCCTTTTTTTTTTGCCTTGCTTGTTCACTAATCAGTGGTTAGGTGAAGTGTGTAGATGAGTATCTTGACTCTGAAGTTTCGCTTTTACCATCAAGGGTTATATGTAACAGTAAATTAAGAGCTCATACAGCATGACTGTAGAACGTGTAGCAGTTGTAAGCTGGTTTCATTTGTAGTCTGTTTGTGGCTTTGATCTTCAGCCTTTGCAGTTGTTGTCATTCTTTCCAGTTTGTTTTTGTCCTTAAAAGGGGACTTGTTTACAAGCTGGTGAAAAGCCTTAGCTGATGAGATAAGGAATACAGGAAAGGTTTCTTCACTTTTTGCATTAAATGAGTTGTATATTTCAGCTATAAAGAATTTATCATAACAAATTAAGCTTGTCACTTTCACAAAAACTTTTTAATGTCAATATACTGTGGGTCATAGTCCTTGAACTTAGTTATCTTTACCATGGCGTAATGTGCTATCTCTTGTATGTACATCCTGTAAATAAAAAATGTGCACACAGTTCAACTGGTAAATACCAGTCTCTGGAAGTTCAGTGCCCTGCCTTCGTTTATTTCAGATTTCTTGGAAACATAATTGAATGTTAGATGTGTCTGTGTGTGTTCTTGTGAGTGAATGCTTGCATGCTCTTTGGCATATAAATAGTTGACTTTAATATATTTCTGATTTGTCTTCTGGGAGACAGGTATGAGCACCGCTGTTATCACTTAAACCTCCTTCTTACCTTACTGTATTGTGAATGAAGAAGGTGCCTGTAGGCTATGTCCAGATGACTCCTTAATGAGGAATTTTATTATCTGTTTCTTTGTGGGGGTGCAGATGAGGAGAGCAGTGATGAGAATCTGCAGTCAAGGGAGAAATGCTGATAAAGGCACCCTGTGCAAATCTGCTAGAGAAGTCCTAGCATCCATCAGCAGTCCTTTTCTTCCATCTGGCAATATCATCAGCTACATTAACCTCTATAAGGTCTAGGGAACCTCTGGTGTGTGTGGGAGGGAGAGATGAAGAGGGGTGAGGGACTGAAATAAAATGAGAGAAGCTAAGAAAAAGGTTAATGATAAGATTTCTGAGTTAGGTCTAGTAAGGGGGTCATGTATTGGTTGGCTTCTGAACTAGACCTAGAACTATAGAATCCATACTCCCTCAGCTGATAAAACCACTGCCTTTGTTTTTCTGATCTTTTCTCTTTGTGTTTTGAAACAAGTAGCTAGCCCTATTTTTTAATTTTTATTCCTTTCAATCACTGGAGCACAGAGGAACTACTGTTGTCCATTCTGTTCAGCTCTTGCTCAAAGTAGCGGAGATCAAGGGAAAACCCCAGTGTGTGAAGGCCTGTAGGCAATGCCCTGAACAACTGGAATGCTGTTCAGGTTGTGTGCTTGTGGGAAGGAGAACAGTTTTCAGAAAGTTGATGGTTGGACTGAACACAGCAAGAGCTGTTTGATATTGAGAGAATCGAGGTGTACCTACATCAAGAAAACCTTTATTGGCTCTTGGTCAGTAACTGACTTGATCCTGTTCCTTCCCTTCTCCTCCAAATGAGTGGAAGTGTACTAGGAACACCTAGTGCAGCTTGAATCTTGTTTGAGGGTTACAAGTTCATTGGAAGCTTCTCTATGCTCAGATGGGCTCCCTAGTAAAGAATACTATTTTTCCCTTATGCAAGGAGCATAGGATATAAAATGTTATATATCCTATATAACATTTTATATTCCATAAATAGGATATAAATGCTGTACAGGCAGGGTGTATAAGAGAACAAAGCTACTGACAGGAAAGTCATTTGGTTTTTTTCTCCTGCTAGAATGTTGACAGTTCTTTGATGATTTGTGCTATACTAATTTTTGGGTTCTCTATATGCACATCTTTCATCTGGGCTAAAGCTCTATAGTGAAGATATTAAAGTTGGAGTAACCTGATAGTGAGATGTTTGTGGATGGCATAGTGTTCTTCCTCTGAAAGCATTATTTTCTTCCTCTGAAAGCATTATTACCAGTGTACTGCAGCCTTGCAGGTATAAAGCCAGCTACAGATCTGTGAAGACAATGTCCTTACCAGTAGAGGCAGGAGTTTAGCAAGTCCAAAGTATCTCAGAGGTGGGGGAGTTAAAGAGCATAGCTTCTTTTTTCTGAGATTTCCCAAGAGCAGCCAAGATCCAGTAGGTCACCAGAGTGGGAAGTTAAGCTAAGCAGCAGCCTTAGACAGAAGCTTTTTAAAATAAGAAATACTGAATTTCCATTCAGGGGAAAGATAAGTAAATATTACTGCTGTTCTTTTATGAAAGGGTATTATGTGTGTTGACAGAGTGCTTTTTTTGAAGCATTTGGTAGGTTTTGAAGCAGTTGGTAAGATCCTTGGGCAAGTGCTGGAAAGGCTTCTGGGTGAAAGATGGTTCTGGCTCACAAAAGGATGCTCCGATGTTACTATAGGGTAAAAGGCAAGTGCTTCTGGGCTTTCTAATAGTGCAGGGTCCCAACTCTGGAGATTTTTTTTGGTGGATTTGGCTGGTTTTTTTTGTTTTCTTATTTGTTTGTTTTCTTCAAGATTGCTGATACAACATATCACCACCTGCAAGGAAGGAGGTTACTTTGAAGTGTACAAAGTGACATACTGACTTGTAGTGACACAGAGACTCTTACTGACCTGTGGCTCAAAGAGTCTGCATGGAAGCTGGTCAGACAGCTTGTCTGAAGGCATTCCCTGCTGCTCACTTTGTAGCCCAGCTGGAAGCCCACTGCTAAGCTGCTCTTGCACTTTTCACAGTGGGTTAATGCTTGGCCCATAGATGTGTTTTTTGTTGGCGGTTGTTGTTAAGCAGCCTTGTGTAAACTAACTTGGAATCCATTCATGGGCCTCTGGGGAAACACAGTGTAAAAACATACTGGTTTGAAATGAGACTCCTCCTTAATGTGCTTCTGCAGCTCCTGCTCTGAGGTTTACTTCTAAGGTCTTGTGTACCACTTGTTTGAGTACTTAATTTTTAATGCTGAGAAAACAGTCTTAGCTGAGGCAGCAGGGGGAAAAAACTGAGCAGCAATCAAGTGTAATGGAATAGTTCTTGGTAAGGTAAGCTTCTCAAATATGAATTAGGAATTCTCTTTTCTATGAATGTATTTGTGAAATTATGCCCTTGTCTCCCAGCTAATGGAGACAAACAGAAAAAGAAATGTATAAGATGGATATTTTCTCTAAGTGTTTTCACTACTTAATGCTATGAGAATATTGTTTGTTTTTTTCTCCTGCTTAGAGAACAAACTGGAGTGAGAAGGGTACACACTTCTATTCTTCTGATGTCATTGTGATGTATCATGGCATGTAAAACTGATCAGCTTGTTTTCCATGTTCTGGTTTAAATTGTACCTGATGTGTTTTGGAAGAATGGTTGAAGAGCAGAGTTCTAAAACTTGTTTGCTCCAAGCCAACCAGTGTATTATCAGTTAAGGACTGGTAACAGTTCAGGAAAAAAATTAGGCCCTGAAAAAACCCAGGAGGCTGAATCTCTATGCATATCACCATATCTGTTAACTTTGTTTGCTGGGATTTTTCTTGGCAAGTGTGTTAGTTAATTGACTGCAGTCACTATCTGGCTAAGTGGTCTGGTTTTGTGTCTCAGCTGCATAAAACATCAGAACACCAAACTGGATAACTGTGGTCAAACGCATATACTAATTCTCTGAAGATGTGTCTTTCTTCTTGACCTTTCTTTCTTGAAACTTGATTTATGAAAAATTAATATATAAGAAAATAAGGCCTCTTGTTCTATGTAAGTCTGATAAAAGCTATTTTATGAGAGTAATAATTACAAATAATAATTTCTACACATATGAAAAACAAATTTCATGTAGTCTATCCAGTATTGGATATTAACACATGCTTTTGGGGGAGACAGAACATTTAACTCTTTATTATGCATGTATTTTATGTGAAGCTGTTTTAAAAGCAGCGTTTCTGGGCAGCATAAGTAACTTAAGGATTTGTGCCACTTACACAGGAACAGTTGTTCCATCATCTTAAATTTGTCATGTAGTGAGATTTTAGTATATTTTAGTTTTATTGGTTTCCTTAAACATCAGCGATGCCAGATCTCTTGCCTTATGGGCTAATAAGCTGTCCATGTGTAGCCTTTCCTTGAATAAAAGAGAGTGACTGAATCTAAACTTACTTTTCTGATGTTTTTTCTCATTTTTTCAGTTGGCTTATTTTAGTCACTTTGGTTCCATGAATACAGGGGTCTTCCAGCTATGAAGTAAAAATAAAAAAAAGGTATGATTTCCATTTAGACAGTACTAGTGTTTATGGGGAGGATGTGTTGTCCATTGTGTGTTTTGTTTATAACCTAAACTTCACCAGGTCACAGTCATGGTATTTTAACCAGAACTGCTTTTTGGACTTTTTTTTATTCTGACTTATTAGAGCTGATACCATTTTTATAATCAGGGTAAGCAATGGTGGAGTTTGACCTCTTGTGTGGCATTTTTGTGTCCAAATGTGTACTTGTTGGCCTCCCTCTCCCCACCCCCCTAGAAAGCCAGTGACTTTAAAAGCTTTATTCGTTTTAATATTAGTATTCAGAAGTGTGTTATCTCTGCTTGCTCTGCTGTCCACTGATGAAATGCCTTAGTGTAATGCTAGCTGCTGAGTCACTGACAATATCACTAGAATTGGTAAATGGACTGTGTTTAGAAAGCATTTACACCCTGAAAATAAATCACTGGTGTTGAAGTTTTCCTTGAAGGTACATGCCATGCCTGTTCATAAAGGAATGTTAGTAAGCTCCTTCTACATTGCTTGTATTGTTCTTAACATCACTCTCCTTGAAATGCAGCAATAATACACTTTAATAATAAATGCTTTCAATGTTATGTATAAATGGGAAATACAGGCCTATGCTCTCCACATTGGTTGATTAGCACACACAAAACAATTTATGCTCCATTTATAGTGAACTGAATGTTACTGCAAATAAATGGTAAGGTAGAGCTCCTCTTACAAACAGAGTGTATCCATTTGTTGTGAACATCCTGATGAGGTCTGTATAAAGATGATGCCTGGCTTTCTAAGCACAGCCCTCATCTGAACATCTTGTCTTTGGGAGTGATGCCTGTGATGTGCTTACCTTGCTTGCATAGCTTCATGTTAAGCCATTTGTAAGGTAAATGGACTCAGTGTTTTTTAATAGGAATGTTTTCCCTCCTCTCGTGCTTGTCAGGGCTACATTATCAATGTTAAAATGTGAACATCAATGCAATAACTCTTGGATCCGTAGGTCCAGGTGCTAGTAGACTTTGAGAATGGCTTTAGAGCGTGCCTATTGGAAAGGGTCTGCAGTGTACCTTCATAATGTAGGGGTACTTTAGTAGACTGCAAACTTTTTCATCTGCTTCAAGGAGTTTTATGTTGCCAAAGCTACACAGCTTCCACAACAAAATCTTGTTCAAATACGTTTGACCTTTAAATAGGAATACGGCTTTTTGTTAGTCTTGAAATATAACAGTGGTGCTATTGCACATCCCTCTTTTTTGAGTCAAAAACTATGGTGAGAGAACGGGTAGAGAGAACAAAACTACTCTAATCTTGTCTGGAAATATTCAGTGTAAATGGTCAGAGTATCAGCCTCCAAGTCTTGTGCAGAGCTGGAGCAGCAGAAAAGCATCTGCAGGAACTTGGTGGTTTTCCCCTGATAGACATAAACTAATGAGATACACGTAAACAAGGCTTTGATCATTGTGGTGAGGACAAATCTTGAGTTGTCAAGATAGTAGTATACCTCCTCTAGATAATGTGGTAATCCATGTTTGTCAGTAGTTTATACCTTTCTGTAAATCCCAATATTATTAATTGTGGATGTGTCCTGTGCTATGCATCCAAATTGGATTGTGTGTTTTTCCAGTGAAACACCTTGCTGCAAGGTCAGACAAATCAAATTGAGGTTAAAATGAGCTGGCTGTTTCAGACAGCTGGAAACCTTAGACAGCAGGCATCTGTGCCTATGGATAGCAGAAATCTAGTTTTGTCTGACCTGAATCTCCTCCACCTCTGAAGCGACATTTTGGACTGAGGCCTAAACCCTAATTTCACAGAAGAGCAAAATGGAAATGGTTGAGGTTGGAAGGGACCTCTGGAAGTCCTCTGGTCCACCCACTCTGCTCAATCAAGGCAACCTGGAGCTAATTGCTCAGGACCATGTCCAGATGACTTTTGAGTATCTCCAAGAATAAAGGCTCTATAACCTCCGTGGGCAGCCTGTGTCAGTGCTCTGTCACCATCACAGTGAAAAGAAGACATTTTGACAATCATAGAGAATTTCCTGCCTTTCAACTTGTGCTCATTTTTTTCTCTCCTGCCACTGGGCACTACTGAGAGGAGCCAGGCTTCAGCTGTTTTCTCATCCTCCCTTCAGGTATGTATATAGATGAGATTTGCCCTGAGCCCCCTCTTCTCTAGTTTGAACACTCCTTCGATGTACAAATACTTAAGGGGCAGTCCAGTAGAGTAGTGTTAGAAAATTTCAAGGAACCATGTGTCCAAGATCAGCTGATAATATGTGGTCAGTGCTTTTCTAGTATTGTCTTTGTTTACACATGCAGTTTAATGAATCTAAAAAATGATATGTCATTCTAGACTGTCAGATTCTGTTTCAGCTTGTAGTGGGGAGAATTTAGAAGTTTAATCTGGGGTCACTTCTTCCTCTGAACTATAGATGCTGCTGGATTCCATATAGGAGAGTAGTAAATAGAATACTTAACAGTAAATAACTTTGCTGCAATGTTCTTGAAAAAAATTTTTAAAAGCTCAAACACAACAACAGTATAAAGTCTCTATCACATAAGGGCAAAAGTGTTTGAGATCATTCATAAGTAGAAAGGATCTGTTCCACTAATGAGAACATTTGGATTATCTAGTTCTGCATTGAATTTCCGTACTCCAGAGCATATTTATCTGTCTGCTCTAACTGCTGGACAAATGTCTGCATGACTGACTCTAATTTCAGGAAATGTCTTATTACCCTACCCAGGGCCTGGCTGAAGTCTACTGGCTGTTGCCTGCTTAGGAGTAAGGACAAAAACAGTGTCTCAGAGAAAAATCATCCCTAAGAAGGGCAATCTTCTTAATGCTCCAAGTCTTCTAAAATCTGAAGTAGAAGTGGGATTTTTGCATCTGTCTTGGTCTTTGAAGTCTGATTCTTTAATATTGGAAATGTGGGAAGAACATGTTCTGGACTATAACAGAAACAGCAAAGAATGCTTTCCAAGGTGGATTTTATTTGGAGACAAGAACTCCAGCATTGCATTGTAAAACTCACTGTTGATTTCTGGCCTATGTAACATTTTTTCACTTCAATTTGGTTGGTATCCAAAGTGAAATAAAAACTGGCAAGTGAGACATCTGAGTTTTTCAGAAATGCAGAACAACTGTACAGGCATGCATGTTTGTTTTGGAATTTCTTCTTAAAAAACCCTTCAGTTAGACTTAATGAATGATGAATAATTAACAAGATTCCCAATGCAGAGCTTGTACAACAGACAGCCAGCTTCAGAAGTGTTAATTTTTTTTAATAGGAAGCTGTTTTCACTGAGTCAACAATTGAGTCCAGCAGCACTGGTAAGCCAGTGAGGGCCAACAAAAACATGGCAAAAATATGACATTTGCTTCAAAAGAGAAAACATTACATGCATTTGCCATAATCCAATTGGGAAGAAGTGTGGGGGAGAGATTACAAAGGGGTTGATCAAAGTAATCAGTGGTGTATACGGAAGAATGCTTAAGGGAAGTAGTTAGATCAAAACTGCCTTAAGTTCTATTTTCAAAACAGTCCTTAAGAATAAAAAGAAAATGTTTCCTGTATGCATTCTTAAGAGCCCTTACATCTTAAAATCTGGTCTCTCTGTAGGACTAGCAAACTTCAAAGATGTCCAGTCCCTCAAAAGGAGAAGACAAAAAATTGTCTCTACCAGATCTGAAGGCATACAGCAGTTGTGGTGTTCTGGTTCTGCCAGCATCAGTATGATAGGTCAGCTTCAATGAGGCCTTTAGTTTGAGGAAAGTTACTTGTGGCATATGCCTCTGAGAACATAAACTCACTTAAACTCACTGGGGCAGCGAAATATCCTTGGGGTGTGGTTTTTCTCTGGTAATCTTGTAAGTCTGCAACTCAAAGTGTGCTTCCCAAATGCGTGCATCGCTGCAGATGTCATTGACTCCCAGCTTGTTTTGGCATTAGTACTGGCAAGAGTGAATAGCAGCAATATTTAATTTCAGCATTACTCAGAATAGAAACAATACTTCACAGAAAATGACAAAATCAGAAGGCTTTTTCTTTGAAGTCCTGATATTTGACTAATCAGTATTATAGTACTGGAACTCAAGTAGGGACAGAATAGGCTCTGGAGACTGGCAACTTTTGCAGCTCTCAAACCTAAGTGGACCTTACGGCATTTATCAGATTACAGTTAAATTGTTAAAGTAAAATGGGAAAAACAAATACATTTGAGAGGAAGACTTGGAATTGCCATTGAGTCTTACTTTAGAAACAAGCCAGAAAGAGCTTTTTTAGGCCTTGACTGTGCAGAAACACTTTGAAGAAAGCAGTTTCTCTGACAGAAAACTCAAATCCAAGATTTTTAGCCAAAACCAGCCTTGTAATCTGCAATCAGCAATTAGTCTCTGCAGTTTGCTCATGTGCTTTTAGACAGGTTCCTGGCTGGGAACTGCAACATTCTCCACTGGTTAAAATTGCAGTGCTTCAGCAGCCTCTGAATAAACAGGCTTTGACATAGCCAAATGTGGAAACAGGAGAGGGTAAGGAAGGCAGCAAGGTCTGTGTTGAGGAGGAAGTGTTAGTGTCTTAGGAGGGAAAGGTGGGAGGCAAACAGTCCTTGTCCCTAGCATGTGGCCAGTTCAGAAACTGTTATTCCCAGCAGTTTTGAATGATGAATTTTTTTATTAGACATGTACGCCGGGATAAGGCTGCTGCGTGCTCTCAGCATCTCCAGCTTTTCTCTTGAATGTCAGATCTCTTACAGCCTAAATGTCTGCCTGAGTTGACATGATCCTGCCAAAGTAAGAGTTCCTTCTGTGTGGATAGCATGACTTTTGCTTCTACTGCTCCTTCTGCTGTATTTTTCTAAGTTTTATGATCATGCCTGATCCTTTCCTTTATTAGCAGAATTTAATTTATATTAATAAATCAAATATAGGGAGATACTACAACTCTGTGCTCAGAAGAATGAAATGTAACAGTTCCAAATCAGCCCTGCTAAACTCGTCCTCTTGAACTTTGATGTGAATGTTCGTGGTTGACTAACAATGAACTCTTGTGTTCATCTGGGGAATGACTGAGGCAGTCGTATGACTTGTTCTACAAAGTCTTTGCTTTCCTCTATAGACTTCGGGTTGGGATGTAAGAGAACAGATTACCAGGACTTTAAACTGGTATGTATGGGGTTTGGTTGTGTGTATGTGGGTCTTTCAGCCTTTGTACAAAAAGAAACTGTATTGGTGATGTTTTCTGTATATGGGTCTGAAAGCAAGCCAGCTGTTGCTTCCAAGTGTTTTCTCTTTTGAATATGATGCTCTCAGTGAGATGTGGTACTCTGATGCTGTACAGTCAGCTGGCTGGACTTTGGAGATGAAGACTGATGCCGTCTTGTGATACAGTAAATAACCATTTGCCTATCACCAGTGAGCTCAACTTACTTCCTCGATTAAGTGATCACATCTTGTTTTACTTTTCAGTAGTTGGAGTAGCAGTAGTTTAATTCACTTTCAATTTCAAACTATGCTGGGTTTAGGTGTGATAGAGCTCTGAAGCTGGGTAACTGACAGGCTTATGGCACAGAGAGGGGAAAACCTGAGCAAGAAGTAATGGCTGAAGTAAATCATGACCTATTTTGGATCAGTCCTCTGTTCCCTGGGAAAAGTCAAGGCTGTGATGAAGTTTACAGGAGCTGATTTACTCCAGCAAATGAAGAGTTAGGATGCAAGACTTTAACATATGTTTACATAGCAGACATTTGTCACAAGTCCCTTGTGCTTGATGGTGCTGGGGAGTAGTGAGTCAGCAAGAGGTTCTTTGTAGAAGGGCTTGTGTATAAACAGATCAGAACTCTGAAAGGTTTGTGTAAAATATTTACATGCTTTAGGAATCTGGGGATGTCTTCATGAAATTGATTGCATCTGTTTGGGAACACTCTGTTGTTGCTTTAATGTGTGCTGTCACACTTGCAGTTTTTTGATGTGCCATAGGAGTATTCGTAAGTCACTCATTCCTTTATCTAGTGCCTCAAACACCTGAGGCATACTTGCAAAGCAGCATTCTGAAACTGGAATTGTTCCTGCTTTTTGGGGTGGAAGATTTAAGAGAAAAGCATGATTATACATATTCATATCATATACTGATGTGTGCTTAGTGGGAGTTCAGTCCCATGAGAAGAGGTAAAAATCAATCCTTTTCTAAAATTTGTTTTCTTTCTGGGAAGCATCTGGGAAGTATTGAAGTTCAATTATGGTTAAAACTATGAGAACTTTTGGAGTGAGTTCTCCTTGAGAACAACTGGTTTCATTTTTCACTTCAGTAGCAGCTTAAGCAGCAATTTGGTACTATTCCAGGTAGCAGAAAGTCTTAACAGCACTTTTCTTAGAAGTCTATCCTGTAGAACTAGTGCTGCAGTACCATGCTTTGAAGTTAGCTAGCAAAATATATAGAACTGTTCCATTTCTAAACAGATACACCTCGAGGAAAATACTCAGTCTTTATATTTCTACCTTTGTTCAAGACACAGAGGCAGGCCTGGCTCATTCTAGTGAGTTTTTTAGTTCTCATTCTACATTAATAGATTTACTCAGCACTAGTTCAAACTGGACATCATAAGGGACTGGCTTATGCAAGAAGGCACTAGCAATAGGGACTGTATTGTACTAACAGCAAAATTACAACCGTGCTTGTTAGAATAGACAAACTGTGTATATATCAAACTCTGCAGCGAGGTTGTGGTTTCCACTCTTTGCCTAACGTTTTTGGTAGGGGTTTTTGTTTGGTATGAAAATCACAGAGGGGACAGAGTTCTTGCTTTGGATTCCTGGTGCTTTTTGTGATGAGTTTTCCGTAGTGCAATGTGTTACACTGCAGTGCTCTGGAAGTTCTGTCTTTCAGTCTAGTATGTCCTGTTGGAGTAGCTGACCCTGGAAACCATCAGCTTCAGATGAATAGATGTAGTGTGAAACAAATGGCAGGTTTGAATTGCTTTATTACAGAAAGCATCAGGAGATGTTCACATAAAAATGCCAGTTCTACTATAGCAGCGTTTTTCTGATTCCTTGGTCATGTGTTAATTTCCAGCCAGGTGTTAGACTAGTCCCTGCCTTCCAGCTGAGAACTAGCACCTCATTTCTGTGCTTTGTGGCAAATATCTCATCAGAAATGACATTTCTGGGGGGATGAAATTTCTGTGGCAGTTGGACGAGGCCATTCATTTTGAAAAGCAAACCCTCCCTTCTGAGGCATCAGAGCGGTTGGTGAGGCGGTGTCACGGGCAGCTCTCCTGTGCTCAGCTTACTGCAGAGCAGGGTTGGTACGCAGTGTTCTGACATTCCAGCAGAGTCTGCCTTCAGATCCCCTCATGGTTTCTCTGTGAAAGAGGAGGTACTTCCTTTCAGCACAACTCTGAAGTCTGTGTGTTTTGGGCAGTCGCTCTCAGCACTGAAGTTGAGTGCCTGAAAATAAAATCCAGTTAAATCACACTGCGGTGTTGTGAAATCTGTCTTTTCTCTCAGTCCAGGAGAAGTAGGATCTAAGGTATGCTGTCTTTTAATTTACTGTTCTAATGTTGAAAGCATGTAGCACTGCATATTATTGGGTGTCTGTATTTGTTTTATGCCTTGCTCGCTGTATGTTTGCTTTAGTGCTTATTTTCAGCTGCAGTAGCATGTTGCTGAGATGATCAGTTATTAGCTGAGCGTAGAGTGGTGTGATCCTTTCCTACCCCACAGAAGTGCCACTGTTGTTGTGCATTAATTTAAATTAAAGGCATCCAGCACCAAACAAAGCAAGTATTTTGTGTATTGTACTAAGATGTCTTCAGGATGGACAGAGAGGCCTTGGTTACAGGCTGTGCTGATATAGTTCAAGACTTCACCCGTTAAAAAAGAAAAAAGGGAATAAAAAAGAGTGGTTTGGTGCTTGTTACTGGTCTCCTACCTACCTAAGTAAGACTGAGGGTACAGAACAGAGTGGGACTGGTGTACATTACACACAGATAAGCTTTTTGATATTTTGGAATAAGCATATGAAGTTTCTGCCAGTAGTACACAATGAAGAAATTAACTTTTAAACCATGCTCTTGTGCTTAGCAGGATTTTAGATAATATTTTCCTTTAACAAAAGAAAGAGCAGTTTGATTGCTAAAATAAATCACTTCTACCATTTAAACTCACAATGTGGAGTTCACAAATAGCAAATTTTACTGTAGTGTTTACAGGAATGTCATATAGGAAGCTGTTGGAAGCAGATTTCTATTCAATTAAACCAAAAGTGAAACTAGTTACCAGACCGTGGATATCAAACATCTTCAGCTGGAGAAGTATGTTTTTAAAAGTGGATTGTTGCACTGACCTAGATACACTGACAGAGAACCACCAAGACTTCAGTCTGAGGTTATAGCTATGTCTATAGCTGTAAGGATAATGATGGAGTGATTGTTTGCTTCTGTGAGACAAGGGTAGATAGCTTCCATCAGAAACAGGAAATCTGAAGTTTGACTGTAATACCATTCTCTTTGGAGATGGAAGCAGGACTGATCTAAAGTGTCCTTGTCTAACAGTGAGCACAAGCCTAGCTTTATTGATAACTATTTGCTGCTGTTCACAACATCTCCTGACAGGGATAAGGTAGGAGGCCTGGCCAATTGGGAACTCAGCTGGCCTCATGCCGGGTTCACTTGAGCACTTGGTACCACTTTCTCTGTAAGGCTCTGAGGAAAGCTGAGAATGCTGCTGGTAGCACAGGCATTGTGGGCACCAGTGACAGGGGTCTAATGGTGGCAGCTGATCCATGGTTGGAGGTTGAGGAGCTGAACCCAGTAAGATTTGCCATCTGTCTCTCAGCTCAGGCACCACCAGGAAAGGTGCAGAAACCACAGCTGTATTACAAGCTGTGCCTTACTCAGGATGTCAGTAAAATAATTATTCCAATACTTCCTCTTGCTCAGACTGGATTTCCAGAACTGTGTGTAACACAGGTATCTGCATCATTTTGGTGTGATATTTACTGCATTACATGAATATTTCTGTCAGTTCATAAAATGATTTAGTATTCAGCTGATACAACTTCACAAAATCAGGTGATACTTCACTAAAAAATGCTGGTCTCTCTGCATCCAGTTTAATAGACTGAAATGCTTCTCAGCTTTGTTGTTTTATGCTCTTCTTCCTGCTTATTACATGAATCCTACACTTTTTGTGTTAATAACAAATTTTAAAACTAGTCTGGAGGTTCCTTCTGTAATCTTGCAGATGTTTTTGTGTTGGGACACTGAAGAAAAACACAATGGGAAAGAAACAGCTTCTGCAAAAGGGATAAAGCTGAAATGCCATCTCCAAAAGTGGTGGTGGAGTAGGAAGGTAGATGGACTAATTCACGTCAGAATCCTGTTCATTGACCATATCTTGTGAATGAGAAATAGAGCATGGCAAAATTATGCAAAATGGAAATCTGCTGCTTACATTTTGGGAAAACTTATCACTCAATTGTCAATTCAGAGCATAAGATTATTGTCAATTACAATAATCTTATGCTCTGAAAGCAGCACCAATCTGCCTGCAGTGTTTCATGTTAAACTGGGAAGAGAGTGTATGTGATTCTGAGAAAGCAAAACAGCATCATCCCTTTACATTCAATTTACTGTAAGTAGGTTTTAGAAGGTGAACTTCATTACTTTGACTTATATTATTGACAAAATGGAAGTATCTCTTAAAGCTACTTGGTGTTCAAAAAAACCCCTGCTTATTTCAAGCAAGGTTCTTTCTCCTTTGTTGTTGAGTACGTCAGGGTTGTGCCAGCTTTATCTCTCCCAGCATTGCTTCTCTACAGGCAAAATCAATAAAATAAGGGTAGTAGAATCATTTTTTAAATCTTTTTTCATTCTCCTGTTGATGCTGTGAAACTGTTTTGGTGCTTAAGGATGTGGTGTTGTTGCAGTGTTTCCTGACAATGGCCCTCAAGGAATGACTAATGTAGAGGTGCCAGGCTGTAGAGATTGGTAGGGCAATCTCTGGACTCTGTCTGAATGTGTGTGTCCATCCCATAACCTCCATACTGTTGAAAAAAATGCTATATTATAACTTTCCATCTCAAGCCCCTAAATATTGATTAAGGTTGCTTTAAATCCAGTTTATTCAGTTATGAATGAATATCCCAACAATTGCAAGCAATAAAATTAAGTGGGTTTTCTTTATTCCTTAGCTTCTGGCTAGCACCCTGTTGCTTATGGAACAGATGAAAAGTTTGGGTATTTGTTGCCTACTGGTGTATAATTGCTGTACTAGTAAGTGTCTGGCAATGAGGAGGTCTGGGAGCACACAGAAATGTGAACCTTACTGTAAAGCTGGAAATTGATTTTACAAAAAGAGAATTTATTTGTAGTACACTTTTTGCAATTCTGAATAGCTCTACATTATGATAGGACAGAGCAACCTTAAGGTCAAGAAAGTACTTTTTTGGAGCAGGTGTGGTCTTTGGCCTGTGTGTGTTGTTGCTACTTTAGTCACACAACTGTGACTAAAGGATGCTGAAAGGGTCCAGGTTTTTAGCTTGTTTTAATTTTATTTTAATTTGCTGTAAGTTTTAGATAAAGATTTATATCACTCAAATCACTTACCAAAGCATTATAGCATAATGGCATCTAATTCAATTGTACAAATACAGTATTATTGCAAATAGCATTTTCATAACTGATTTTTCTTTGCTGTTTAATAAGAATGAAAAGTACCATTTTATTTTCAGTCCTCTATCCTCCCTGTATCAGGAGAGCAAAATACTGATGCTGTTTCTCTAAGCTGGTGGTTCTGTAACTGTTTGACAGCGTACCAAATGTATTTAGTAGAAACTGCCTAATAACAGATCTTTTGCAATGGCATGTCTGATTTGTATGAAACATTGCAGTAATTGGCTTCATTGGTACTGTCAGAGTGAACTTTAAATGAAAGTGACAGTAACTAGTCCAGGCTTTTTTCATTTTGTTCAGAGTAAAACTATTAGACAGTAAGTGACTTACTGGTTTTTCTGCTTTCAATTAGCAACCCAATTTTATACTCTTTTAATTATAATTTAATTGGATTCCCCCCTTATACTCGGAGCCTGGCAGCCAAAACAGCTGATTTAGTATTTGGCACAACTGAGGGGGTGAAAATTTCTTCTATAAATCTTTCTCTAGAGGATATGTTTTCACCAGCATAGAAGCTCTTTTCTGGAAGTGGCAAATCTCTTTTAATATCTCCTTGCTAGCTCCTTTTGTGCTCAGCTCTGAATCCACTGTTTGAGAAGTGGTTATAACCGAGGGGGCTGAAGCCTCCAAAGTAAAGCTTTAATGTAAACTGTAACCAGAGAGGACATAGGAACAGTTCTTAAATTAGATTCAAAAAGGTAATGTTGGTATATGTGTAAGTTGTCCCTGTAACTGTTCCAAGAGATTAATTGTCATGTCCTTGCATGTTCTTAGTGGAGGGGGAATTAGTGTTGTAAACTGACCTTTGAGAGTAAACTAGAGGACAAGGCAGGGGTTGGGGATGCTTTCTAAAAGGGACTGGAAGGAAGAAAGGGCAAGACTCGATGGTTTAGGGACTGAAGGAGAGGTAGCAGCACACTGAAGCCTTGTTGGGCTGGGAGAAGTGGCCATTTCTGAGCCTTCAGCCACAGCCCTTTCCCCTCTACTGGCAGACACAGAAGGCAGGGAGGCATCAGCAAAAAATAAAAAGAGGAAATAGGAAGGACATGTTGCTTTTCCATTACTAGTACTGAACTCAAAACATGGATAACATCATCTGCCCTGGAGCCCATTGCATGTGTGGGTTTTAGAAAAGGTCCACTGTCTGCTGGCCGGGCTTCTCTTTTTGTTAACTTCTGGCTCCTCTGCAAACTGTTCAGGGAGTTCAGAGGGAGGGCTGTTTATATCAACATTAAGTCAGCTACCAGAGGAATCTCTTTCTTAACCTCCTTCTGTAATCTTCAGGGTTAAATGTTTTCAGCTCATAGTTCAGTTGTAGTTATTTGTAGCTGGCATTCACATTTGCTCTGTAATTCAATTTAGATGATGCTGCTTGGCCTAAATTGGAGTGGACTAGTAGAAAGAGCTTGGTGCGCGCAGAAACCGATCACTGACTCTGTAGTTAAGGTCATCCAAGTAGAGAAGTAAATATTTCCCCGCTGTTTTAGGGTATAGTTATCTGGCTTCAATTCATTTACAGAATTGTGATTGATACTGTCAGATCTTATGTGTCAGATTTTTCAGCTACTAAAAATGCTGACTAACAACCTTATTGTCATCACACAAGTACTGTCATATTCTCATTAATCCATGCAGTTTCAGTTCCAGCTGTTTGCTAGTTATTTATTCATTAGAGTCTATTTTCTGAATAGCTTCCAGCTACACATTCTTCAGAGAGATGAGATTTTATTCATACATGTATCTACTTATAGGTGAGGAATTTGAAACTGGAGCATGAGCAGGAGAAAAACAAGATCTTGTCAGAAGCATTAGAGACACTCGCTACCGAGCACCATGAACTAGAGCAGTCTCTGGTTAAGGGATCTCCACCTCTCAGCATCCTCAGTGAAGAGCAGTTCTATGATGCTGTTTCAGGTAAGTGGTGATGTCTGGAATGTGAGTATGTAGACAACATGTGTGTAGTGAATGCTTTGGGGGCAGGTGGGGTGGGGGAAGAAGGTGGAAGCAGTCTAACTTCAAGTGAAATTTCTGCCTTTCTAACACAGACCTAATTTTAGGAGTAAGCTTGGTGTGTTTTATGAGTAAGACTGTAAAAATTTGCCCGAGCTCACCTGCAGAATTGTATTGCTTCACCTTAGGATGACCAAAGGTTAGAAAACCACAGAACAGAAGTGAAAGGTCTGATTGCTTGAGAGTCTACACACTTTTTTTTAAATAGAAAAACGTAAGGCTCTTATTTTGGGAAAGGTAACTGTATCTTGTAGCCTTTTTCAGTGGTGATGTGTGCTTTTTCCTTTGTTGTGTTGTTAAGACTAAGACTATAAAAATCCCTAATTTTTAGGGATAATGATATTAAGAAGGGCTTGTTTTATTTCAGTTTTGTGTACGTGAAGTGTTAAATGTGAAAGAAAAGGATGAATCAAAATCCTGCATGCATTTCTTAAATGTCTTTTCTTTCCTTATCTGTTCTTCAGTTGAATACCTTTCATAATTTCATATGCAGAACATGCCAATAGTTGGAAGGTTTTGAACTGCCTGAAATAATTACAGCATGCATTTGTATGGAGAGGCTGTACGTAGTGCATGCAGCTCAGCAGTAGCTCTAACTGGGTGATCCGGCAGCGCACACCTGTCTACAACTACAAGGGATCTGGAAAAGCTTGAGGGTGAACATAATCTAAGTGTAGCTGACAATTGGGTTGTGATGGCAAACTTCACTAGCAAGGATGGGGTTACTTTTTCAGTGAACTGAACTGTCTGATGCTTCTGACAGATGAGAAAAGCAGCGTTCTGAACTGAACAGATGAGAAAAGCAGTGTTCCCAGACTCCTTGGTAGGTGTTCAGCAGTGAGAAACTTAAGCCGTGAAAAAACAGGGAAAGGAAGTCTATGTACAGGAACGCAGTGAATCAACTTTGTGAAGGAGACTTTGCTGTTTGGCAAAGCAGCAGATTTATCAAGCCTTCAAGTAGAAGAGACTGAGGAACACTAAAACAAGTTCTTCCTCTGGAACCAAAGGAACAATTCTGCTGAAAGGCCTCAGGCTCTTTTGATTGTCAACAAAGCAGAGAATAGTTCTTTATGTGATGCAGTTGGAATGTAGTCTCTCCAGCTGGGCTTGCCTTGTGCATATGAGAGAATATTAAGCTTTAAAGAGCTGCTAGTTGATGCATCTCATAACTGACCTGATCTCTAAATACTGTTGAATGAAAGTGTCCAAAGCCACCTCTCCTGTTGTCAGAGGTGGTAGTTTTGTCCTTGCAAGCTACAAACAAATCGTGTCAAGTGGATTTGTAAAATTGGGAAATTTGCTGAGTGCGTATATATATACAAACATACCTAAAAAAACCCAAACATGATTTCTTTCTCCTTTGGGAGAAGTTACTTGACATAATTCATTTTAATTGCATTTTAAATAATTTTCTGGGGCAGACTTACTTTCTTGGCTGTCTGTCAATTTAATCAGACTGGTGTTAGATTCTCTTCTCTAGGTTGTTCACGTTTAGTGCTTTGCAGAGATTAAGGTCCTTTCTGTTTCTGAAGGGGGCGGGGATGGGGAGGTGGCTAGAAAAAGGGAAATGTGATGTATTTTCCTGACTGCTGAATACATGTTACCACTTTCACTTTAAGCATGAATGGAATTGGTTTTTTGTTGGTATGGTTTGAGGAGAGGGTTTTTTTGTTTCTGGAAATCTAAATTGCTACAACTGTCTGCAAAGCTTTTGCTTAACCTGATTTGCAAACTGATAGTGTCAAATTATATTGATTTTGGACAAATAGCCATATTCATGAATTGCCTTTTGAAGTTGTGTGGGAGATTGAGCAAACACCAATATATTTAACAGGGTGATATAACAAGTTATAATGTCTGTCAGTGGGAAAATGCCACTACTTAGAGTATTTTTTCTATAAGGATGCCATCTTTTTCTCTTGCAGTTCTATGAATTTTTAAATCCCTGCTGTAGGAGTGAGTTTAGAAGTGAGAGTGTTGCATAAGTAGGCTTGCACTTTGAGCTGAAGAATTGTTAGTTTTGACTTGACAGATTGAAAAAAGATGCTCCTGCTGCTTTATTTATTTATTTAATGTTTTAAATATAATTTTTTGTTTACTCTCAACAGAAGTATCACTAATGGGGCAATTCAGAGCAATTTTCAAGCAGGTTTTTTGAGGAAGAGGTGTATCAAAAAAGATGTAGTCAGTGCAGCAACTACTTGTCCCTATTTGCCATGCTCTGGTTCACATTGTAGAAAATTCCAATTACTCCTGAATGAAGCTGAATCAGAAGATATAGTCCAGCTCCTATTGGAGCTCAGTCCATGGCAGCAGAGTAAGAGCAGATCTGAAGAGAACAGCACTAGAAATGTATCTGGTTTGATTGTCAAGTCCTCAGCACCATCTGTTCCTCTTGCAGATCTGCTCCAGCCTGATCCATGCTACCTGCTAGTGTTGGCAGAGACTGAATTGTTCACTGTTAAAGTCTGTGGTGTGTGGTTCTGTTTGTAGAAATTGTGGCCAGAGTTACAGAAATATCCTCTTCCTTTTCCAACACTGGAGTGAGGAAAATGTTTGCAATGTGGTAAGATGACTTACTGGAGTTGGAGTTGATTTTCTGAAGTCTCCTTTCTTTGTATCTTTAAGTGATATGCTGTTGTCTGTACTTTTTGACTGTTGCAGTAATTCCTAAATCCCTGCAAAGAGAGAGAAATTAAAGGAAGAACCTAGAGAAAATGGCAGTTATTTGTCTTACCAAAGCATGGTATCCAGTGCTAAGAAGAGCAAAGTTAAGGGTGTTATTAGTCTGAACTCTGATAGCTGTAGGTCAGTCAGCAGCGCTTCCCAGCGGGGTGATCCGCTGATCATGGGCGTGGTGGAAATGTGTAATTAAACTCGATACCACACAGAGTGCTGCAGCTCTCACTTTCAGGATTGAATGCTTAACATGTGTCAAACTCTTCTATGTTTAAAGCAGGGTGGGGTGGAACGGGAGGGCTCTGGGGAAGGGAAGGAGCACTGAACAAGTGGCAGAATTCAAGAAGACCAATGCGTCTCCTAGAGAGGCGGAGAAGTTATTAGCTTTGATTAATACAGACCAGGAGCATATGAAAAGGGTATAGGAATGCAGAGGGCATTCAAAAGGCTGAAAAATGGCTAAGCAGGTCAAGAATTGAAGGGTAAAAGTACTTCATTTTTGCCTTTCAGATAAGATTCCCTTCTCATTTGCAAATTGTGCACCCAGTTTGGGAAGAATTTAGATCTTCCTTTGTTTTTCTCTTTTAAACGGATTTTATCTGAGAAGTGGGGGTTTTTTTTCTGCAAACAGGATTTTTGTGTGTGTTGAGAGGGTTATTGATGGCTTTGCATACATGCCATCTTGCAATAAAAGCAGTTATTTATTTACAGGAATATTTAAGTACACTGAAGCTAACCTGTCATAGTATAGCTTCTGCTGGTATCTAGCACTACTGGGTGCTGTGTTTATAAATAACTCTCCTAAACGGTACAATAAGTAGCAGACTACATCCCTTGTTGTTTCCCAGTTTGTCTACAGTAATCAGATCACTTAAAAGTAAAAATTATACAAAAAGCAAACAAACTTCTTGCCCTTCCTTCCATGTTTAGAGTAGTTTGTCAAGTGGCTTTTTTTGAACATGTACCAAAAATACTTCACAGCCTCTGTGAGAACACTGCTGCCTGTCACTTCTTGCCTTGAATAGAATTAAAAGAATGAACTCGGGTGTCTCAGAGGGATGGGAAACACCTGGCCAGAACTGAAACCCAACAGTGCTAATGGTTAAACACTATATTTCTCAGGTTTATTTATTAATGAAAAATATTGGCCAGACCTTCCTATCTGCATCTGAAAACTTACCAGTTGTAGCAATAGGAAATGAAGTCCCTTGAGTTAAATTTCTGTCATTGCTTCTGCTGTTTCCCTGTGCTCTCCCACTTTCGCAAAATTTAGCTGGTGTTTGTACTATTACTCTTTCAGGTTTTGTGAGCTGGAGAGCTTCCTAGTCAGCCTGGTCTTGTCTCAGAGATCACTTTAAAATTTTGGCTTATTCCTTCTCCCCCCTCCTCAGCCCACAACCCCTTAAGTTCAATTAAAAAAAAAAAAAAAAACCTTCATTTTCTCCTAGTCATCTGTTTGACAGCTGCTCTGTAGAAACTTGTGAATATAAATCTTTTTTTGCAGTGACGGGGGAGTATGCAAATCTTAATTCAGAAAAGAGTTCGCTGCAAGTGCACAGGGAAAAGCTCAGTTTGAGTTGCCTGTTGATCTGTGCTCACAGTACAGTACCAGGCTTGTGCACTCTGGCATCCTAACAGTCTCTCAAGGCTTGCTAAATTCGTTGGGTTAAAGGAGGTGGCTGAGGTTTAGGGATTGGAGACTGAGATTTTTGATGGCAGGTACTATTGTAGATGTACTTTCTCTATTTCTCAGAAAAATGGGTGAGGTTTCTCTAGGGAGAAACAGTTACAACAGTTGTGTTTCATTCTTATAACAGTTGTGTTTCATTCTTCTACTGTTTCTTCTTGTATAGCATGGTATTCTTGCATTAGGTAAGGCTCATGCCCTGGGGAAGGCTGTCTGGTCAGTGTCTGCAGCTCTGGGGAGGTTTGCAGGTGCAGAGCTCAGTCCAGCAGAATCCTCTCTTGGCACGGTAAGGCCAGCATGAGGAGAACTGAATGTGTGTGGTATTTAAAAATCGTTGTAATACTGAGAATTATATCCAAGAGTGACACGCAGTTCTGGTGAAGCTTATCTGCTCTTGCCTTTCTGCTCTGGAGTCCTGGGTCTGTTGCAGAGACTCAGATTGAAGGAATTTGCACACTATGACTCTTGTCTGAAAGCAAGACAGTCCTGGATAGTACAAGAGAAGAAAGGACCCTACAGGAGCCAGCCTTTCCTTTGTGTTACTGGGTTGGCTTCATGCTTTTCTTGTCATGATAACTGTTGGCACAGTTGAGCAGCTCTTTCAAAAGAGAGGTGGAGTACATACCTCAAGGAGCTTTATAGCTTGTTGTGTGGTCAGAAAGCTGAGGCCCCAGTTGGGTCACACTCCTAGCGTCTCTTCCTCTGCAGTATTTGGATGTGCAAGAAAATTCCATCTTCCTGGCTACCTGAGTTTAGGATCTCTGGACAAATCTGTATTTTATGTAACAAACTTGTCTCAAGTAAAAATGCTTTTCCTTACCCTACTTGTTAAATATAGTACCCACCAAACTAATGCTTTGATATGTTATGTCATAACTTGGCACAGAACTAGACTGACAAATTTGGGGAAAATTGTGAGAAGATTCTCTGGAGTGCCAGTCCACTTCTTTAACATATCCTGAGCACCAGCTGGCAGTTCTTTTCATTCCCTAGCAACTGGCTTAATTTCAGAACTGTCTTGGTGAGGATAGGCATGGATGTTTTAAGTGAAAAATCTCATTTATGCTTCTAGATATCTCTCTCTAGAAGAGATGGAGACATTGTGACATAGCCTATCCATTTATCAGGATTCTGTCCTGTTCCTGACCCTTATGTGATCTGGATGTGGTACAAAGTCCTCCTATCTATATACATGTATGTATGTATATACACACACCCTTCAGCAAAGCAATATATAATTTGCATGTTCTGGAGAAACTACTGGCATAGCTTTTTAAAGACAAAACAAGAAAGCACCTGGCATTAGACAGCTGTGAGCGAGATATTCTTTTGGACTCTGTGCTACTTCAGCAGATTTTGATTGCTGGTTTTGAATTAGAACGAGTATGTGAGAGAATGGCTAATTTTGCAGTTATTTCTCTGGGGTTTTGCAGCCAAGAGCAACAGCATATGCTGGAAGCAGTACATAGCAGGAATACCATCTACTGTAGATTGGGTTTATGTTTTTCAGGAACAGTGAGGCTTGCATTAAGCTGTTTGTCATTCAGTGTGGTACCTGGTTTCTGCTAAAGAATTTTTCAAATGAAATAGAAGTTGATGTCTTGACTTGTTCCCTCACTTCCTGGAACTTGCAATTGGATAATCCTTAGATAATCTTGTCAGGTTTGAAAGAAAACCTAAAATAGAAAGAAAACCCAAAAATACAGCCTTTGCCAGGAAATTAGTACCTTCTGATCTGGGGCAAGACTGTTCTCCAGAGCGGACAAACACTACCTGACCAAAACACCGGTTAGAAAGAAGGTTTTGTTGTTGATGTTTGGTTTAGTTTAAATGTGATGTGGATTGTACTATTAACCTGCCTTCCGCAGAACAAAGTTTATCTTGTTGATTGGTGAGCTTATCACTTAGACTTTGCTGGGACCTGCGTAGTTGGTGTTATCTATATGATTCATCCTTCTGTTCTTTGATACTTGTTCAGTGAGTTGGGAAGTGAAGGTTGGTGAACAGCACTGAGAGTCTTAGAACTTACACCTAACTGAAGAAGGAGTCACTACTCAAGGTACCTGTTTGTTTGGTAGGGTACTGGCATCTGTATGGCACTGGCACTTGTCCTAGGCAAGGTCTAGTAGCTTCAATTTAATAAATATGTCAGATTTTGGCTCAATTTGGTAGAGGATTTTTAATGTACTGTGGTGTTGCTTATTGTGCAATTTCTTTATGTCTAGATGCTGGGCTGCAGCAGTCTCTGGCAGTACTAGTTACTTACCAAATGGATGCTGTCATCAGGACACAGTAGGCTACTTAGGTTTCAGTTTTGTACAAGGCAGGGAGATCTGTTAGTGACTGAAGCCTAGCACAGGCGGTAGATTCATTAACATGCACCTGCTCTTTTGCAGATTCGGAATCTGAAAAATCATTAAGTGGGTTTGAAACAGCAGCAGCCTACTCCTTAGAGGACAGCATGGATTCAAAAGATACAATAACTTCAAGCATGTCTGAAGAAAAGGTGTGTGGAAGTGGGGAGGCGCTGTCAAACGGAATCAAAAAACACAGGTAGGATGTTGTCCATTCTTAAAGTTCTATAATGTGCATTAATGGTAATAGACCACAGGAATCTCTGAAAAACTGGCTTTAAAACTTTGTTAGGGGTGATTGACCCCTAACAAAGTAATTGGTTGTGCTATGATTTCATAAAGACTGTTTTTCCAAGGTGTGCTCCTTTGCATCTTGATGATCCAATCTAAATAAGTAAAAAGAAAATATATTATGCTGTTTAAAAATGGACACACTTGTTTTTTATTAGATCTTATTGAAATCTATGTGGATTTTAATTCCTTCATTTATCTTTAATGACCTGTACCTCCTATTGCCTCTTTAATTTCGAGTTATTTGATCCTTCTGTTGGTATCAGGAATGAATGAAAAATATTGCTAGCCTGGCATCAGAAACTCAAATGTGAACAAAGGGAGTCTTATTCTAAAAGTCTCATCCATGTTTTATGTGCTTATTTTGTGTTGTCAAATGATCCATTTTTGTTTGTTTCCTTGCCGATAAAGGAGGACAATAGGTCTGGAGTTAATGAGATGTAACAGACACCACTATTCTCCAGTTTCAGTGAAAGGGCAATATAACATTTGTGCTACAAATAAAGCCAGACTTCAGCATGTTTCAAAGAGACTATTCTGGAAGTGTTTTGGATGTACAGGATGATGAGGACACCACATTTCAGTAAAACCAGGAAAATAATATTTAATTTTACAGAAGGAAGCTAGATAGGCTTTAGTTACTTGGTGTCTTGGTAGTTCAGACTTCACTTCAACTTGCTGTTGAAGTGAGTTGGTAGCATCAGACCTGATGTTTTAAGGGTCGACCTGTGTGTGTCTCATGCTAGACAAAGACTGAAGCAAATGAGGGCTTGGGTGGAGGAATGAGTGTTCTGGAGAGATAACATAAACCAGCTGACTAAGCATGTTGGTTTGCTCTTGTGCTGTTAGCAAAGTGATATTTATGGCCTTGGCTAAGTGCCTTCCCTAATCAGAGCAGGAAGTTTGTGAGTGGGGAGGAAGCAGTAGTTGAAGGTGAACATCTGAATTGCCTTCACTGCCTTGGAAACAGTGAGGAGAGAGAATGCAGTACATAATGAACATGAAAATAATGGTGCATGTTGACTTGCACTGTATTGAAGAGTTCAAACAGGAATTACTCTTCCATCTACTATAAAAAATTACTTTCCAACTTCTTGTGATGCTGCACAGTGCTGTCAGAACTGCAGAGAGCAGGTGACTGGAGGAGCATTTCAGAGCTCCTGATTTTATGAAGAGTCATGAAAAGTAACAAATACATGTGCCTCAGTTGTTTCTCTGAGCTGCCTGTCTTCTAGTAGTAAAGAGAGCCTAGGATGTTGGAGTAAAATGGGTACATAAATTTGCTAATAATTTACTGCTAAAGAAAAGTGGAAACTTTTTTGAATCTCTTTTGCATTTAGATAAGAATGTGTGGCCTTATTTTTTGTGACTAAATGGCTATAGAATATATGGCTGTATTTTATGGGATTAAATGACTATAACAACATTATAGATTGAGCTGTAACATTAGGCTTTTTTACCTGGCACACTGGGAGTTGTCCCCAAATATATTGATGCAAACTCTTTCTCCCCAGAAGCTCAGACAATTTAAACTTTACCTCCAAGAGAACCTTCTCAGGGGATGTGAGATGTGTGGTATTTTTAGCCTCTTTTCTGAGGCTGTTGGTAGTAGCCATGTTTGGCCTGGTACAGCATCTGTTTCGTGTGACCTCAGAACTGTGGTACCTGCCTGGAGCTGCTGGCTCCAATTTGTGCCTGTTTTGTCAGCGGGTCTGGTTCTAACTGTGTTCATTGGTCAAATAGGCACTGCCTGCTTTCCCACCTGGGGCCTTTTCAGACCAAAAGCTGTAACCTCTTCATGCTAGGAAAAGTGAGAGATTCAGAATGTTTTAACATCCATTAATTCCATCCTTACACCCTTGAATTTGCTTATAACTTTTACTTTTTTTAACTTCTATTTGTGTTAACCACATGGAAACAAGTCCCTTAGAAAATAGATCATATTAATTTCTTTTGCTTAAAATCTTGCTACCCTCAGATGAGTAGAGGATCTGTGCCTTTAAGGTGGCACATGAGATTACCTGACACTGCTCAGCCCACAGTTTAAATAAGATTTTCTGTCTTCATCTGGACAACCTGAGCTTTAAACTGCGCCTCAATATTATTTGAGTAGTTGAGAGTTTTCACAGAGAATTGGAGGTTAGTTTTTGCTTGGCAGGGGGAGCATACATGCTTTGGGTTTGGAAATGTAGCAATAAATCTGTTGGTTCCAAGGAATTAAAAGTGTTGGGAAGTACATCTACAAATAGGTGAAGCCAGTACCACATATAGTCTGCATGTTTATTCTAGGGAATTTTTTGTTGTTGTTGCTTTGGGATTTTTTTTTTTGTTTTGGTTTGTTTTTTTGTTTTGGTGGGGGTTTTTTATTTGTTTGTTGGTTTGGGTTTTTTTATGTAGTGTGCATCCTGCTGATTGTTCACAGAGTTGAGAGTAGACCTAATTTTTGTTACACTTTTTGGAAGAGGATTTGAGAGACAAAGTAATACAGTAAATAATCAGGAAGCAAATAACTTCTTTTTAAGAGGTATATTTTTCATCTGAGCCAAACTTAAAAAAAAAAAGGCAGAAAAACCTCACCCCTCAGAAAAGTCCAAGCAAACCCCCAAAAACTCCAGTGCATAAAAATGTTCTGCATGAAGTGCCAACATTTTATATCCGCTTGTCACTGCTGTTTTCCTCTTGTTGCTGAATTTTGTTGTCAGCTTTCCCTTTGGTCCCTGCACTGGAGGCCTTTCAGAATGCAAACATGTTGGTGTTCAGTTTCATGGGAGCCAGGAGACTGTTCAGGTTGGCATGAAAAGCAAGCTAAACGTGCCTTTTTCACTCCATATGTTTCCTTCCTCACAAGATTCCTGTAGCAGTTGATGTGTAATAGCTAATGCTTTGGGCAAGTGTTTTTTTGTTTAAGTAAAGGATCCAAAATAAATCTCATCTGTTCTACTGCACAGAAATTCCAGCAGATGTTTTTGTCACTTAAAGCTAAAATTAACTTCCCGAGTTGTTTTTGAAGCTGACATCTGGAGAGGAATTTTTGTATTCAAAAATAATTTGTTTAATCACAGGGAGTATGTCAAGGTTAGTAGGCCTCAAGTCTTGGCTGCCTGTCATTTGTCCACATGTCCTTACTTGTCCCTGGGATCTTCCTTGGTGGCTTGAAACTGCTTTGTTCTTTCAGTGTGTGTGTGTGTGTTCTAGAGGGAGGAGAGAACTGACTCCCACAGCAGATTTGACTGATATAGGCAGCAAATACGGATGAGTGGCTGAAACTGAATGCCAACCTTCAAACTGAACAAAAGGGCAGGTTAACTTTAATGAAAATGTAAGTTTTAGTATGTAAGGAAAGCAATTTCTTTGTATACTTCAGCAAACTAAGGGTTAATGTGTTTAACATGCAGAAGGACTTACTAAAACAAAAATGCCCACTTTGCTGACTGCCTGCATTAAAGGATACACAGGAAAAACAAGGTAACATTACAAGTGAAGATAAGACTGAGTCGTTGGTGGACACTGTCCTCTCCTGGACATATGTATCAAAACATCCACAGAAGTATGTTATTATTATTAAGGGTGATCTTTTTCACAAAATATTTTTGTCTCAGTGAAAATTCAGACTGGGGAGTGAGTGGTGGTGTGTTGGTCAATTAAAATAAATCCTCCTACCCACTCAGCCTCCGCAGGGGAGCGGAGTAAAACAAGTCGGTGTTGGGCTTGTAGCTACTTGCTAACGCTATAGTGTGCTACCATGAGGAGATCAGACATGACTGAGTTTTTGATGGGATGGGGCTTGTTTGATTTTAAGGAACATTTCTTGGTTTTGTTCTTTCTGAAAACTGAAGCATCAGCCCTGGTAAAGGTGTTTCAGTGGCAGATAAGTAGGGGAGGTAGCACAGCAAGTAGGGCTACTGAAACAAGCAATTTAGCCTGAGTATTTTTTTTCTAAAAGCAGTATTTCTGTTTATTAGAAAGGCGGGGTGGAGAAGGAAGGTACAGCCTGTTCACACTCTCTGAAAAAGATTGCTTTTGCTACCTTGAGCATAGAGAAGACAACCTTGGTTAGGATAGCAATACAATAATTTGGAGTTAACTAAACTTTGAAACTTTAATAATTCATGCAGTTTGAGTAAGCTCTAGGTAATTTTTATCTATTGATAAGAACAGAAAAAATGTGAATTTTGCTTGTTGGCAATAGCATCATGATCCAAAAATGGATTTGTGTTGTCAAAGGACAAAGGACTTTGACCAATATTTATGCCTTTCTAGAAGTAAATTGGATTAAGAGTTGAGCTGCTCAGCAGCAGTAAGAAAACTGACCAAACTGCGTGCTTGATTTCCGTGAGGCTGAGAAATGCATGCTGTGTTCTCAGCCTAAATGCTGGTCCCTGAAAGTATGCTCGTGACTTGTTTTGGGATATGTCAGCCCCCTGGAGAGGAGGCTGCTCCGTTTGCCCTTCTTTAGTGGTGCTGCTTTTTTCTGTTGTTCTGAGGGCTGGTTTTATACAGGCCAAAAATGTTGTGACCCTTCAGTGTCAGTGTAAAGGTGACTAGGAGAAAAACCCCAAGACAAACACACTGTTTTAACCCTCAGATCTGTTCAGACACAGTGAATATACTTTTGTACCTATTCAGTTAACTTCCACTTTCTCACGAAGACACAACTAAATATCTTACATTGTGAAAACTGTTCTGATGACTGCTGTAGACATTCTCTTCCGTTTGTGTTATGCAAAATTAATGGTTCTGGTTTTCAAGAAATTCGTGTTTCTTTGTAGGTAAAACAGTTCTAGTGCTTCAAAGTAGCACTGTTATTGCCCCAGGGATTTTAATTTAAAAATTGGGAAACTGTTCCTTTCATAAATAAGCACTTGCATTTCTTAGTCATGGTTAGTATTGGAAAACTTTTCTTACTTCTGCTTTTTTCCCTTGTTTCTTTCCACAGAACAAGCTTACCATCTCCAATGTTTTCCAGAAATGACTTCAGTATCTGGAGTATCTTAAGAAAATGCATTGGCATGGTAGGTAATCAGAAAGCTATGATAAAAAATGGGGAGTGATTGTTTTATTTGAGGCCCAAACAAAAACATTTTTGGGAGAAGAGGTCTTTTGTATGTGTTTTTTCGTTTGTTTATGGGGTTGGTTTGTTTTAGGTTGTTTTTTTTTGTTTTAATTTGTTACTTATGCTCTATTAATTTGCTTTATGCTTTTCCTTATTAAGAAGGTAGGAACTAGTCAGAGCAATATTCTTTCAGTAAAAGTGTCTTGACTTGAGCCTTTTAAATACTTTGCAGGGGTTTTTTTAAAATTTATTTTGACTATGGAAAAAACAAAACAACCCCAGAAAAACAACCACTTTCATTTTGCTTTTGTCCCTTCCCCTTAGTATCTGAGTCTTCCCCCTTCCATGGTGTTACTGCCCAGACGGTGGCCAGATCAGAGTTAGCTCGTTGGCACCTAATCTGCTTCCAGCTAGGTGTGAATTGAGAAGAGCTCTTCTCTCCATTAGATCCTACAATAGGCTGGGAATATTTGCTGCTGATAAACCTCTGTGAGTCTCTAACAGTAGTCTACAGAAGGGAAAGTTTGTGGGTTTAGTTGCTGTTGTTTTCTCCTCCTCCCCTTGGTGTAGTTAGGAGCAGCATCAAGCAATGAGGTGTGGAAATGCTGGGGAATGCCTGAATCAGCAGCTCCAAGTCTCCCGAGTTGATGTGAAGTGTCTGAGGCTTCTCCCAGTGTCTTTAGTGGAAAAGTGTTACAAAATACAAAGAACAGATTGAAAGCCTGCCTTGCATAAGGTATGTGCAGGAATAAAGGGTCTTAATTCTGCAGAGAAGTTGTAGTTGTGGGGGGCAGCAGAACTTGTAGTGGCTTGTACCAAAGCATCTGCCAAGGCTCCTGGTGCCAGGTGCTGCTGCTGTTATGGCTCAGGATGGTGCTGTTTGCCTCACCCTTGGCCAGCAGTCACATTTACAGCCTTTTAATTTGCTGTGGCAGGCAGTTTAAACCATTGCTATGTTATGCATTCAGAGGGCATGCTTTTTAAAAATGCAGAGAGAGAATAGATAGCATCCCAACTGTAGGGCTTCCTTTAAATTCTTATTCCTGTTGCAAACTCCCTTTTTTCTTCAGAATACAAAATCCCTCTTTTTACTCTTGTACCACTGTGTTTCCCTGTTCTTTCTTATTCTTCTCCCCCCAGTTGCCCACCTGCCTCCAAAAAAAGTAATATGTTTAAGTGGTTAGATGGCCTATGGTCTATGTCTGTTTATGGAATAATAAATATCTTAGTCTTTAAAAGGGTCCTTAAAACTTCTTTCCATGGTTTCATCTCACCTTCTTAATGCTTTCATTGATAGGAAGTTTGATGCTTGGTTTGCTTTTTGTTTTAAAAGTAGCCTTAACACCAGCACAGCTCTGCTTACTGAGCTCATAAGGGTTTTTACTTTCAGTATTAGCAGAGCCAGGTCAAGCACATTGCATTAACACTAAGAGCATAATTTATTTTTGTAATAAGCCAATTACACTTGGGTTACTGTGGGTCAGGGTATCTAATCATTCAGCCTGTAACAGGAATTTCATTTGTGCATCAGGAGCTGTCGAAGATCACAATGCCGGTTATATTCAACGAGCCCCTGAGCTTCCTGCAGCGCCTGACAGAGTACATGGAGCACACGTACCTCATCCACAAAGCCAGCTCGCTTTCCAGCACCACCGAGAGGATGCAGGTGTGTTGGCTTTGCTTGTTCATGTGAGCTCTTGCTCAGTGTTGTGGGATCTTTTTTGTTCTACATAGTCTCATTGTAAGAGGAGCTGCTGTAACTTGCTGCATGTTGAGTTCTCTTATTCATTTACTAGTTTTGTTTATTGTCCTGGTTTTCACAGGGATAGAGTTCAGTTTCTTCCTAGAAGCTGGTATGGTGCTGTATTTTGGATTTAGAATGAGAATAATGCTGGTAACACACTGTTTTAGTTGTGCCTAAGCTGTGTTTACAGTAATTTAAAGACTTTCTGCTCCTTGTGTGCCACCCCACCAGTAAGGACAGAAGAAGCAGGGATGGGGGCAGAGCTGGGACAGCTGGCCCCAACTGTCCAGAGGGATATTCCATACCAGATGGTGTCAAGCTCAGTACATAAACTCAGGGAAAGCTGTCTGGGAGCTGCTGCTCAGGATCTGATGGGCCATCAGTCCCTGGGTGGTGAGCCATTGTGCTGTGCATTACTTGTGATGATTGTCATTCTTTTATCATTATTATTTTCTCTTGCTTTTCTGCCCTATTAAGCTGCCTTTATCTCAACCTGCTGATTTCACCTTTTTTATCCCCTCAGTCTATCCCCCATCCCATTTGGGTTGGGGAGGGGCTGAGTGAGCAAATGTGTGGTGTTTATCCTGCTGGGTTAAACTACAATAGTCCTTCCTGGCACCCCACAAGGAGCAGAGCTTGAAGGGTTGAGATAACAATGAATCTGATCAGAGCATAATAAAGAAAATTCATTATAAGCACTTATGATATTAGTTTGGTAGTCTCTGGTTGCAATGTTGATTTATTTGCTGCTGTGAATGTTCTCTGAGCTGGGTTATGCAACATCAGACTTGCTGTATATGTTCCCTGCTGTGCTGTTTATCACCTCTGGGGACTGGTTTAAGGTTAACATTTTGTTGTACTTTGTAACACTCTTTTGATTCCTGGTGGTGTGTCTGAGCTGGCTCTAGTACTCAGCATTGTCAGCATTTCCACATCTTGGGAGCCATCTGTAGGAAACCATTCATAGTTACACCTCTTGCCTTTTCTTGTCAGAGAGCCAGTCCATGTAGGAGATACCTTCTTCCATCATCCCCTTCTCCTCCAGGCTGATTAGCTCTTGAGAATTTTGAATATCATCAGGAAATCAAATTCATTTGTTCCTTTGCTGCATCTCATGAATGTGTTTCTCATTTTGTTTATGGTAAAACAACTATTTGGGGATACCACCCAGAGATCTGCCCCAGGGCTGGAAAACTATGAGTGGCAGGGTGTGTGGGATAGTCTGGGTAAGCACTAGGATAGTGGGCATCTCTAATGTCTTGAAATTTCACTTCTAAGCAAGTGCAGAATCCTGAGAAATTAATAAAATGTTTGGAAAGGCTGGGGACGGTGTGGCTGGACAGTGCTCAGGTGGAAAGGGACCTGGGGGTGCTGGTTGACAACTGGTTGAACATGAGCCAGCAGTGTGCCCTGGGGGCCAAGAAGGCCAAGGACATCCTGGCCTGGATCAGGAATAGCGTGGCCAGCAGGAACAGGGAGGTAATTCTTCCCCTGCACTCGGCACTGGTGGGGCCACACCTTGAGTGCTGTGTCCAGTTCTGGGCCCCTCAGTTTGGGAAGGACGTTGAGATGCTGGAGCACATCCAGAGGAGACAACAAGGCTGGTGAGGGGCTGGGAACACAAGCCCTGTGAGGAACCTTTGAAGGAACTGGGGGTGTTTAGCCTGGAGAAAAGGAGACTCAGAGGTGACCTTATTGCTCTCTACAACTTCCTGAAGGGAGGTTGTAGACAGGTGAGGGTTTGTCTCTTCCACTGGGCAGCAGCTGACAGAACCAGAGGACACCATCTCAAGCTATGTCAGGGAAGGCACAGGTTGGACATTAGTAAAAAAAATTTCTCCGAAAGAATAATAAAGTACTGGAATGCTCTGCCCAGGGTAGAATCACCATCTCTGGATGTATCTAAAAAAAGAATGGACATAGCACTTGGTGCTATAGACTAGTTGAGGTGTTATGGCATAGGTTGGACTCAATGATCTTAGAGGTCTCTTCCAACATCATTATTCTGTGATTCTGTGAAAAAGTATGCTGTCACCCTGGCAATTCTAGAGTGACAGAACTCACTGCAAGGTGCTGGGGCCTGGCCCAGGCCTAATGAGCTCTGTTCAACACATCAGTACTCTCAAGGGCAAGAAGAGAAGGCCTCCAGATCTGACAATAGAACAAGTGGCACTGGAGCTACTCCGACTCCTGTCTGGCACCACTGCTGAACCTAAGAACCAACCTGTGCTGGTGTCAGTCACCCCTACACACAAGAGGAAGTGTTGGAAGCAAAAATCAGCTCCTTTAGTAAGGGATGAAGGAGTTTCTCCCAAGAGGGAGCAGGAGAAAGATGTAGAGAAGACAGGCTACTCTGAAGCAGGGCTGTCATGAGAGAACAGGAGGAGGAGAGATAGCTGCTGACTGGGGAGGAGGAAGGTGAAAGATTCATACATGAGGCAGTACCCACACAATCCCTGTCCCTGAGTGAGCTGTGAGATACACAAAAAGATTTCGGCTGAACACATTGTCACCAGCCAGCTCCAGTGTTGGGGTAATAACAGCCAGTAGTCTGGAATTGGAGGATAAGGAAGCCAATCAGGTAGGATCCCTTTTTAGGAACTGAGGCAGTGACAGAGGGATTGGAAAAGTGACACAAGTCACTGTGGAGGTGGCTCATGTCAGGTGTGAAGGAAAGATATTCCTTCAAGGGTGATGTTACACGTCACCCAGACAAGTGGAGCACCTTGGAGAAAGGTGTCAGTACCGGAGGGAAGCTGCCCTGCTGGAGGTGATTTATGAAGACCTGAATGACAAGCAGCTATCCAGAGATGTACAATAAGTCAGGTGCATGTGACCCGTGTGGTGGGAGTTCGTACAGGACCAGAACTGTCACAGTTTAAGCCAGCAGGCAGCTTCAATGCCAGACAGCCACTTGTTCACCCTGATTCCCCCCACCTCCTCCGTGGGATGGGAGATAGAACTGGGAAGGGGGTGAGGGGAGAGGAGAAGAAATAATAATTTGAGTATACAAAATAAGTGATGCACAGTGCAGTCATGCACTGCCCACTGACCAATGCCCAGGCAGTTTTCAAGCAGCAGGAGCCACTGGCCAGATTTCTTTCCCCTCTAGGTTATTTATATACTGAGCATGATGTCATATGGCATGGAATATCCCCTTGGTCAATGTGTCTGCTCTCCCAGCTGTGCCCCCTCACAATTTCTTGTTCCCCCCAGCCTGCTGGGGTGGTATAATAAGTTGAAAAGTCCTTGACTTTGTTGCTGGACATTGCTTAGCAACAATTAAAACATCATTGAGTTATGAGCATTGTTCTCAATCTAAATCCAAGACAGCTACTAGGAAGAAAATCAGCTCTATCCCAGCAGAAACGAGGACACCTGTCTGGGGAAGTATTTTGATATTCTGTAACACCATGGCTACTGTTGGCTAACTGTGTGACCTTACTCTTCCGAGCAGTGTGTGGCTGCATTTGCTGTGTCTGCTGTAGCCTCGCAGTGGGAACGTACTGGGAAGCCGTTCAACCCATTGCTTGGAGAGACCTATGAACTGATCAGGTAATGAACAGAGCTGCTGCACTGGAGAGGGCATTCCATGGCAGAGATGGTTCATTAGATCTGTTGGCTGGCTTGCAGTCTGCACTTGAACTCATAAACTTCCAGCCATTCTCCCAGCAGCTGCTGCGGGTGCATGCACTGCGTGTTGATGTTCACCAATTGACCTTTCAGTGGAGAGAAACTACTTAACTTTTCAATTCAGAGCAGGCAAATTAAATTTGCCAGGTATAAAAGCAAGTTTTAGCTACAAAACTTAATTTTTTCCCCTAAAACTTATGAATGAAAAATGTCAATGGTACATAAGGAGAGTGTACAGGAGTGTTCACAATATCTAATAAGCAGCATGAGTCTATTATTAGGTAGAGCTACACAAGGCAGATTTTCCTTTCAGTTAATATTTTGGCTTATGTTTAGGTGAAGATTTAAGAAAGAGATCAGTATCAAAAGTAGCTATATTGACTCATCAGATCTGGTAATTCTTGTTTCTTTTTTATATTAAGTCCTTAATTATTTAGGATGAGGATGTTCTGTGTTTCAGTTTAGCCTAGGCTTTTAATTATGTCTTGCACTGAGTGCAGCAACTATGCATGGATCCAACTATCCCTTTCACCCCAGGAAAAACAACTACAACTTCACTACACTTTATATGTAGGTACATAGTTTGGTTATCTTTATTTTACAGAGATGATCTTGGATTTAGACTTCTCTCAGAGCAAGTCAGCCATCATCCACCAATCAGTGCTTTCTATGCTGAAGGCTTAAATAATGATTTTGTGTTTCATGGATCAATTTATCCTAAACTCAAATTCTGGGGCAAGAGTGTGGAAGCAGAACCAAAAGGCACGATGACTTTGGAGCTTCTTGAGTAAGTGGATTGGTAATAATTGAAGGCGTACAGTGCCTCATCCTTGATGATTAGAGTGAATTAGTCTCAGGCTTAGGAATGGAGGTGTCCAGCACCCACATCCCAAAGCCTGAGGGCAGATCACTTTGTGGGGAGGAGGGGATGGGAAGATGAAAAGAACTACCATTGTTTCCCCATGCATGCTGCTAATAGCACCAGTGGGGACCTGGGCCTGGATGTTCTCCAAGTGCCTGGGCATCAGTTCTGCTAAAGCCAGCATGCCTGAGTCCTGTTGGCTTTCCTCACACCTTTCCATGCTAACAGTGATGACACCAAAGTGACTGCTCCAAGGAGCTGGTAAAATCAGTAGCAACAGGTTAATAAACTTCTTGGGTTTACTGACTTATTGCCATGCCCACTTCAAGGCTTGGCGTGATGATGGCTTATTGAGGACAGACATCCTGTACACAGATACAGTATTTTAATTTTTATTCCCTTCCCTTAGGCACAATGAAGCCTACACATGGACAAACCCTACCTGCTGTGTGCATAACATTATTGTGGGCAAACTTTGGATTGAGCAGTATGGAAACGTGGAAATAACTAACCATAAGTAAGTTCAGAGTGTGAGCACTTTCAGTTCCTGCAAGTTTGAAAAGGAAAATCATTTGGAAGTAATTAGTGCTCTCTTGTTTTGCCTTTAGAACTGGGGAGAAGTGTGTACTAAGCTTCAAGCCCTGTGGCCTCTTTGGGAAGGAGCTGCACAAAGTTGAAGGCTACATTCAGGACAAAAGGTAACAGCTTAATTCCAAATGGGAAACAAAAGACTGCCCTTGGTTTTGAGGGGAGCTGTAGAACTGAATGCCTTTACAGAGTCTTTCAAAGGCAAGAACCTGCAACAGCAGGGTTATGAATTCTGCAGTACCAGTAATGGAGTTTTAAAATTGCCCTCAAAAGGTCTTCTTTAACATATTTTTGTCTGAAGTGGGAAATAAATCTCTTTAAGCTCCTTTGTAAACTTAGTCTGCTTTTTATGACAGCAAAAAGAAACTCTGTGCATTATATGGCAAGTGGACTGAGTGTTTGTACAGTGTTGACCCAGCTACATTCGAAGCTTACAAGAAAAACGACAAGAAAAATACAGAAGAGAAGAAAAGCAGTAAACAGGTATTAATCATATAAAGAGTTGGGATCTCAAAAGCATGATCAGGCAGCTAAATATTTTAGTAGCGTTTAAGAGCATTACGATTTCCTTCACTTATCTTCTCTTTCCTGGCAGGATACAAAACAGATTGGATGAGTACCAATATTAAGGAATAAAATGCTTTTTCTCTCTTGAATTTGTATTCAAACTTACCAAAACTTGGTGTGATCGAAATACTGTCTAGTTTGTGACCTGCTTCTTCCTCCAAAGTTACATGGAGGAAATAACATATGCATTAGTTGGGCCATTTCTGATCATGTATAATAACATATTCTAGAGGGAGGATTTTGAGGGAGGATTTTGTTTCTTAGAAGAAGGACAGCTTAGTTTCTTAAATTGAGAAACTAAGATAGAAGATAATATTTTCCAGCTTTTACAAGGATTTTTTTTATTGCTTTCTATTAAATTTTCACAGCTGTAAAGTGCTGGCAATTTTTTATTTTTCTTCACAATTGATTTTTTTTTTCTCTTGTGAAAAAGCCTCATTCATAATTCTTCCAAACTTCTGGTTAGCAGTAAGCTTTTTGTTTAGGATGAATGGTGATGGTGACAACACACAACTTGGTGAAGAGCAGTCACTGGGACAGTAGTTTAAACAGGGATTGTTCCCCTTTGGTGACTGCAGCCAGGTTTTTTTTGTTTGTTTGTTTGGGTGTTGATAGTTTTTGAAGAAACTTATAAAGAAAAGAGAGGGAGAACTCTGACAGCACTTGTGCCTGTGCAGGTTCAGGTTGTTGCTGTGTCTGAGCTTGCTCCAGTGCTTGTCATCAGGGGAGTGGTAAAGCACTGGGGATTGCTGCTTCTCTGGGAGTCTGACCTGGAGAACTCTAGGGAGAAGGAATAAAGAAAAACACCCCCTGTGTCTTTGTTCAGCTGCCTGTTTGCATTTTCCAACAATGTTCAAGATGATCACTGCTTTTCACTTTGAAATGAAGCATCCTGTTGCATAAAGCTCAAGCTGCAGTGCTGTTCTGACTCTAGGAAAGTGCTTTTCCTACTCAATTATCAGAACTCTTTCTATGTAGAAAACTGAAGGCTCTGTATGAACTAGGCTAGGTATGAACCAGGTTACTCTGTGCTGAATATGTGCTCCCACTGCCCCTTGTCTGAGGAGCTGGTACATTCTATGGTTTTGGGGCATTTAGGTGAGCCAAGTCTCACTTAGTGTCTGGATGTGGTTTGTCCCTTCATGGGAGGGAAGGATTCATTCAGGCATGAAGGTACATGGCTTTTTTAACTTCTCATTAGAATTTCCAGATTTATGTAGTAGTTTTCCAGGTATTACTTCTACTACTTAGTGCTACATTGCTACCAATCAGGAAATGCTTCTGCCTTCCTCGAGGGAACCTGCTCAGATGAGCGTCCTTTTGCAACTTACCCCAGATTTTCCCCTGAATCCCTTTCATTTTTATAGGAATAAAACTTAGGGGAAAATAATTTTTCAGGGAACTAGACAAGCCTTCATGTATGCAAAGGTGATATTTTACTACATCAGAAGAGTTATAGTAGACCCACAGTTAGACCAGGATGGTTCTGCTCTGAATGAACTGGAGTCTTTTTTTAATCAAGATGAAGCATTTTGTGCAGAATTTTCAATGCAAATACATGGAAGATAATAATATAGGCAATAGCAATTGCCCTCACACGTGCCACATTTAGACACACCTCATTTATAGAGGTCTTGCTTTGGCAGGTCTGTTAACTATCCTCACATTGTCTGCACATTGTTCTGCTGACTTTCATTATTAGAAGCACGGTGAAAGGCTTCTCAGTGAAGCAGAATCCTTACTACTACTTTTGATTTTCTTGGAAGTGCCACACATGAATTATCTCAGAGGACAACTGGAGTGCATGTTGAGTACTGGATGTTTTCAGTAATATCTGATGCAACCATGGCAGAGCAAAGCTTATTTGCAGCAGGATTAAAGCTGCTGGCCTGTAGCCAAAGTATTTAAAGCATTAGTTGCCTTTAAGTTTGGTGTTAATCTCTGGTGATCTCTGAAACATGCTGCTGTTTTTAGCTGTGATTGTGACACCAGGTTTTCCTGGGAGAGCCTTACGCATTGTCCAGCATGGCTTTAGTTTGATCTTCCAGCATCCACTTCTGTGGTGGAATTAATGTCAGCAGCATCAGAGCCCAGCTGCTTTAAAGCTGTGTGTAAAATGGGAAATGGTTCAGATCTAGCTCAGGTCACACCTACACTGTGATCACCAGCTACTCTCCTGCCCCAGTAACCCTCTGTGGGTTTTTTTACTTGCTGGGAAAAGTCCTGTGGCTACAGCTGCCTCAAGGTTGTATGTGTCACCCTTCATCCCCTTTCCAGAAGCTGTAGCTAATTTAGGATATAAATTTCACATTTGCAGTTTGCCATTTCTGTGGTGCAGTGGTTAATGCAAAGGAAGGTTCCTCTCGGCACAGAGCAGTAGAAAGGGCTTTTTGTTGTGCACAAACTGGGCAGCATCTGCATGATGTGCTGGCATTTCTTTGTTGTGGAAGGATGAGGAATGTGGCTTCCATTCTTCACCTTTAATGAAGCAATAGTGAAGTTAAGTATCAGGCATGAAAATGCTTGTACTTGAGGAAAGAGGACATCTCTGAGGTGGAAAAATTGACATTTCTTAGCGCTTGAACATCCAGCTTACATCTACAAAGATGTTGATGCAAGAAACTGTTGGTAGAGTTCCACTGGGAGAGAATTGGGAGTATGTGTGCTATGTAAATGCCTCAATCCTTGGCAAGAAAAGTTTCTTTGCTGAAATTACTCACTTTTAGTCAAGGAAATAATTTTCTGTAAGTTCCAGTATTGGAATGATGGGGTGTAAATGGTTCATGATTTCAAAGAACCACTCTTTTCTTTGTGTGCTGCCTTTAGGTGGGCAATACCGAGGAATCAGATGAGATGCCATTGCCTGACTCTGAGAGTGTGTATGTTATTCCTGGAAGTGTTTTACTATGGAAGATAACTCCAAGACCTCCAAATTCAGCACAGGTCAGCTATGCTCCTCCTTATTGAAAGTGTGTGCTATCTTGTTACTCTGTATGGTTTACACAAAGCACATCCATTTGTTGTCTTTGTCATTAGCAAGTCTGGGTTTGCCTGTTTATTGCAACAAGCCTCCCCACCACAACTGTACCTTTCTAATGAGGGGTTGGAAGGATATCTGCCACAGGGATCAATCTAGGATTTGTGGAATTTCTCTGGAAAATGGGATGCTTCATGTAGATAGGGGCATGGGGCCTTTCCCCACCTCTTCTCTCCACCCTGCTTTACCCACTGAGGCACCAGCCTTGTAAGAAATCACACTGAAGTGCTTTATTAGAGGCCAGACATTTCCAAGGACAGACCTGCATGGCACAGGTTGGTGTGGGAAGGGCTGTGAAGCTGGAGAACCACTAGGCAGAATACAAGGGAATTCTGTGCAACTGAGAAGACAAAGAAATTGGTACAGAAAAGATGCCCCCACTGTATTAATCAAGGGGGACATCTGTCCACAGAGATAGAGAAAATACCAGTAGGACTGGAAAAAGAAGATAAGGGAGAAATAGTGCACTGAGTAATTGGATGCTGGCCTCCTTAAGCAGAAACAGTAAGGATCACCTACACTGCCTGACAGTGCAGTTTTGCTGGTATCTTGAGCAATCCTATATTGACTGATTAAGTAATACAAAAGCACTTGGATGTTTCTTTTTAGACAGCAGTTTCCTTTTGTATTTACACAGTAGCTAGAGGTGTCGTAAAGTCACCTTTCATCTTTGTCTCTGAATTTCAGATGTATAATTTTACAAGCTTTGCTATGGCTTTGAATGAGTTGGACAAAGAAATGGAGAGTGTCATTCCCAAAACTGACTGCCGGCTACGACCAGATATCAGAGCTATGGAAAATGGAGAAATAGGTAACTTCAGCTATGCGCAAAGGGGGTTTTGGTTTTTCTTAAAACTGAGGGACTGGGAAAAAAGTTGTTAGATGAACAGCCAGAGGAAGTAGCTCCCCATGCATTCCTCCATGATGCCAGGCAGTAACTCTTTAACACAACCTTCTGCAGGCTGTGTTGAGCTTCTGGTGTCACCCACCCGTACAGGGGATGGTTGGGATGGAGGTGATCTTCTTCATAGTCACCCATATCTGTGCTGTGGTTTAGACTCGTGACGAAAGCAGTGTTGATAAACAATGCCTGCATCGTGTTAAAGAAATACTCATGAACTTTTCAGTTTGTATGTTTCCATCAGCCCGATCCAGAGAAAGTGTTTTGTTGTGCCAGTTCTGAGAAATGCAGTTAAAACTATTAAAGCTAAAAAATACACTTGATGCAAAATTATACTTCACTGGGAGTTGAATGCTTCTGCTGTCCTAGAATAGTGAATTAGAAATACATGATGAGACTTCCAGTGAATAGTGTGCTTTTAAACCAACACTAAAGCAGGATGGCCAGCTTTGTAGACTAACAGTATGGGGGCTCTTGTTTTCTCTGGCTTGCTAACTGATTGGGTAAGTCATGAAACCCTGATTTGGTTTCAGCTGTACAACAGGGCAAAAACTATGAGACTTCTGGTAAGTAGTCTGAGATCTAGCAATAAAAATAAGTGTCTTGGTGTAACACAGTGCAGTTGTGCAGTTTTATTTCTTTTTACTCAGAAGCTGCTAACCGTTTCTTTGAGGTTTTTAAAACAGATCAGGGAATTCCCACCACCACTCTCTCCTGTCTGTACAACTGTTTTGTGGCCAGGATGATGGATATATTTGGTTCAGTGCATCCCCAGTAATTTGTCTGTGTAAATTTAAAGAGCAAATAACTATGCTGTTAGCAACAGACCATATTCCTTCATGATACACTAGAAGCATGAAGTTTGTATTGCAGCTAGTAATACACAGTGGGTTAGTAGCTGACAGGGAATGGCTGATAGAAATAGTTTAAAAAATCATTCTTGGAAAACTTGTCTATGAAATGTTTTTAGAGGATTCAGGAAAGTGAGATTGACTTTCATCTAATCTGCTTCTGAGTCTGACTTACTCCTCAGACCTTCTGATTGTCCTTTCCTGGCAAAGAGAAGCAACTGCTCTGCTTGTTTGGGATGCTGCATTACCAAAAAAATGAAGGGATGCTGCAGAGACAATTCTTTGTAATCTGGAAATGAGTATTCCATACCTCTGGTGATGAGGAACTAGGCACTAGTAGCAACTTAACTCAAAACTCAACAAGAAGCAGGTGGCCAGATTTCTGAAATAAATTGGTCATATCTTAACTTTCCCTACTGAAATAAATTCTACGTACGCCACCTCCCTTAGCTCACATTTGCTATCATGTAGACGTATTTCCATAGTCCTCAGGCCATGGATAAATATATATTTAGCAGTCTTAAAGACTAGGATGCCGCTGGCCGATCCTTTTGCCTGACTTTGCTCTTAGACTAAACCAGTAACCGTCAGTGTTCTGTAGATGGCTTTTTAAATGGACATTTTCTACTACTGCCCTTATTTATTTTCTGAGTCAGATGAAGTAATGTCCCTGTCTTATATATTATGCTTTAATATCTATATTTTTGTGTATTTTTATTCCTTCAAGATCTGGCTAGTGAAGAAAAGAAGAGGCTAGAGGAAAAACAAAGGACCGCCCGCAAAAATCGTTCCAAGTCAGAGGAAGACTGGAAGACGAGGTTGGTGCCCTTGCCTGTGTGTGTGTGGTTACATAAAGGCTTTGAACATTCAAGCTGGGTGACAGTCTCCACTGGTGACATGCAGTGAGTGTTGTGTCAGCTTGAAGAGCAGACAGACAGCATCAGGTCTGCAGTGCTGCCTTGTGTTTGCAGACTCTCTCCCAGCGGGATGTAGTTCCAGAGGGAAGGCCCAGGCTTGCTCTGGCTCCTTCTCTCACTGCTTGCACACCCATATGCAAACACAAACTGTTGTCTTCTCTGAGCACTTCTTGCTTCTGGCATGACAAAGATGGTACCTCTGAGGGCTGCTGGTAAGGACTGGTGTTGCTGGTTAGTTTTTATTGCCTCACATTTGCATGCCTGGCCAAAGAGAAGAGGAGATGCTCCATCCTTGTGAGCTTGCCCACGAGTTCTCAGCCCCATGGCTCTGTGCTGACAACGCTGTGTTCTCACAGTTTATCACCCAGTTATCCAAGACCCTGCCTTCTTATGGAGGGGGCCCCTAACTACAAAAGAGGAGCTAAGGGAGAAGTTAGCGTACAAGGGACCTGCCAGGATGTTTTGGGGATTTTCTTTAAACTACAAGGAGTCAGCTGGGAGCTGTTACACACAAGCTGTGAAAACCTAACCAGATGAATCAAGTTTGACCAAAGTCTATTTAAAAGCATAGTAGTGAGTTGGCATTATCTTCTCAGAAAAAACAACAGTAGTGCTAAACTTAAAAAAAGTAAGCTTCCTCTCTTCTGTATTACTAATACAGTCAGACACTCTGGATTAAATATCTTTAAAGTGTTTATAACAATAAATCACGTTTTTCTTTTTTTTTTTTTTTTTTTGAAATGAAGTCACCCATCATCCCAAAATCCCAGGTTTGGACATGTCTGCCTTTGTCTTTTTCCTATGCCTGCTCTCCTGAAGTGTTTGGGTTTGTTTGCATAGAGACTGATGGAGAATAACATCTTTGTGAAGGTTCTCTAAGTGCTGGACAGCCTTGCACCTTTCACTTCCTTTTCCAAATTCAGAGTGCTTCTAGCTCTCACCAGGTGTTTTCAAACCTGGGATAGTTACATAGTATTCTTCCAGGTGCCTGAAGTAGCTTAAATATAGCTCAAAGCACCTGAGGCTGGAAATTGGGGGATTCCCATAGAGCTGTGGTTTTTGGGTTATATAATTAGCACAGATTCCATTCACAAGGTTCTGCAACTGCTGTTGTGCATTGTGTAAAACTGTTCAGCACTAATCTGGGATATCCTTTAAGAACTCTTTGCTTTCCAGGATGTTCCTAAAGCTTTGGCAGAAAATTCCTGGTGTCTGATCTCTTTAGTAGGAATGCCAGGTGTGGCTATAAAGGATAAATGTTAAGTTTAAGGAGAGTTGTGCTCTGGGGGGAAAAGTGCATGCTGTGAAGAAGAACTGTCCTACCCATTCCCAGGTCATCTGTAGGTCTTATTCTGCAGTGCATTATGAGCTCAGATCTAAACTGCTGCCATTTCCCTGCACAGAAAAACAGGTTTCTTGCTTTGTCTAGTAGAATTTCTCCTTCCTAAGATGATTCTCCAAAGTGCCCAGTGATTTTTTTATTTAATATATATAATTTTATTATTCTGAATCCATTTTACAAGTGAGGTGTTTCTCAATATTTGATTAATGTTCAGAGTAATGAACACTGAATATTTTAGATGGTGACCAGTAATCTTAAGTCCTGAGTAACAATATTTAGTTCAGTTCTGAAGTACAGCAGTGGTCTGTTGATTTTCATGAAGTCTGTCCCATCTTCCCCACATCCCTGACTGATTCAGGTCTTACAGGTCTCTCAGGCTTAGTTCCTCCCACTGCCTTTCCCCTTCCTATTGAAGTAGGTGGACACTGGAGGAGGGGCACTCTGTCCTGACCTGTACAAGTGTTGAGGACACACTAATGAGCTGTGGGCTGGTAGAATTTCTTAATCTGAGAGCTGAGGTCACTGTGCTTATAGCCCTGTTTCACAGCAAGTGTTTGGCTTCAGCTCTGGAATGAGCTGCTGTCACCAGTGAACTGGACACCTAAGCCAGTCCAGACACCTCTTATTTGGGAATAGCTGACTCCTCCTGTGGGAGGAGCAGCAGGAGTGAGCTGTGTACAGTACTAGGGGTGAATGACTTCTGTTGACTTCAGTTAACCCAACCAGGGCAGCAGGTGAACACTGGAGTGTTCACCTGGTCAGTTACCCCCAGGAAGGCAGCACAAGGCATTTCTTGCAGCGCAGCTCTCTCAAGTCCTTTGAGCCAAGCAAGACTTGCCTGTTAGCTGCCCTGCTTTGTAACACAACCCTGCAGTACTGGTGGCCTTTGGGTTTTTGCCTTTTAAAGAGATCATGTTAGATTTGGTTCAAATGTGCCTTTTCTCTTCGGAAACATTGCTGGAGAAGGGAAGAGCAGAGTTAAACAGGCTGCCTTGCACACAGATCATTTACTTATGTGACTGTGGTCACTACAGTGAGTCACAGAGAGAGACAACTGGCTTCTGTGGTCAGTGAGAGGTGAAAGGAAGTTGAGGAGCACATTACCACAGAAACAGTTTCTACAAAGCTGGCTCGTGCCATAAATGTGGCTTGGCAAAATACAGAAGGAAGTTAAAATGCTTGAGGTCCGGTACTGTGCACTGCTGAGGCACAAGATTGAGTAACTGGGCCAAACAGAAAGTGGCATTCACTGTGTGCTATGTGGTGCCTCCAGATTAAGCAGGAAGAGGGAAGAAAGGAAAGAAAGCAGGTGCTCAACATGAGTGTTTCTATAATAACAAGCTTAGTAAAAGCTTGCAAGTAGCTCTGTGCAGATGGAATCAGCTTTCTGGGTATTCAGATTGAGTCTCCTGCTGCCAACAGTGTAACACAACAGAGTTAACTTGTCATAATCCAGAACTCCTCCTGCAGCCTGTGGGTGATGTTTCATCCTCATTGAGGGTAGCTGGCACACTTGTTCAAGTTTCCTGCTGGTCAAACCAAAGGGAAGGAAGCACAGGCAATGGGAACAAGGACAGGTCGCCTGTGAAGAACAGAGAGCTGAGTTATATACGGATGGGGTAAGGAAGGCCAAGGCAAAGCCAGAACTTGGCAAAGCATTGGAAAAAAAATAACACAAAGGGCTTCTACACATATGTTAACCAGAAAAGAAAGGTCAAAGAAAGGGGATGGTTTTTAAGGTGTTTTCCAACCCAGGTCACTCTACAATTCTATGATGAACAAGGCTTTAAAAAAACAAGGGGTAATTAAGATCCAGGGATATAATATTTGTTTTCAGTACTGCAGTGCTTGTGGTGTTTACATGTCTTGCAAAAACTATTACTGCTTGTGCATGCCAGAATGGTTTTTCAAAACTGCTTTGAAATAAAGCTGTATCTGTCTTTTTTAATGCAGTAATCTTGGCAGCTTCAAATAGCAAAACACTGGTGTCAGTAATTCCATCTCAGAGATGTTTAAGCAGTGTTGCAAATGGGGAAATGTAATCACTGAACATGACTTTAAACTCACAAATTTAAAACCAAGAGGACTCCTGCAACAATTATTTTGTGCTGTGTATTTTTATACCATCTGCTGAAGATGCAGCAAAGTAGTTCTAAACTTGTACAAGTGAGTCTTAATAGCTTCACTAACATGCTGTGTGTTTCCTTGCAGATGGTTCCACCAAGGCCCCAATCCCCACACTGGTACACAGGACTGGCTTTACTCTGGCAACTACTGGGACAGAAACTACTTTAATTTGCCTGATATTTATTAAAATGCAGTAAGGAGCCTCTGACTCATACAAATAAGTCTTAATCTGTTTTAATGTTTTCCCTTGTTCTACTTATCTCCTGAAAATACTGACATGTTATCAAACAGAATATTAAGCAACTCTGCAATAAATCTGGTGGTACATGATCTGCAGTCCTAAAGGTAGGGGAATAACTTTTCTGGCTGATGGTGGGTCCTGCACGGACAAAGTTGCTGTGGTTTCAAGCTGCCCTGAGTACACCTATATTAGGTTGTGGTGTATGAGGAATAGAACACCTTCAGCTGTTCTGTGAATACTTTATTTTGTAGATAACATTGGCACAAGTAAAACTGGTTTTATTTATTGTGACATGGGAATGTTTAAAAAGCACACAAAGTAATTGCAATATTCTATTCTTAAATGAAGTAAAGGGTGTCACTTCTGTAAAGATGTAATTTTTCATAAAGTGACTTTTCTTTTACTAAAGTAATTCCTTTAAGCTGAGCTCTGCTCAGGAGATTCCAGAAGTGTTCACATCTCTGGAGCAGTAATGCAGTTGTTTAAGCTGGTAACATTACTCAGAGGTTATTTATTCAATGTTTTGTGCAGTGTGTTTTGGATTTTGCTCTCCTGTTTTGCTACCAACCTTATGATTTAAGGAATTAAGAGCCATTTAAATATCTACAGATTTGATTTGAACTGCACACTAGTAACAGGTTTTAAAAGAATCTGTTTCATGCACTAGAAGTTCCGGTGCCCAGCACCACTGCAAGAACCTAATCAGTCCAGGAACAACCTGGTGGAACATGGCAGGGGGACAGGACTGTGTCTGTACTGTGCAAACTCCCTGTGAGGAAGTCTTGTGCATTTCAAAGGTAGTACAGCACCTCAGTGAGGCCTCCTGTGCACAGCTGCTTTACCCCTTTTCAGTGGGGTGCATTCAATCTTAGTCTGTTTATACTGAACTGTGTACAGAGCTTCTAGAGGGCAAGCTGCTCTTTGTACAGTATTTTAACTGCTGTCTGGAGGTTAGTGTTAATTGAATAATTTAATTGCTACTAAATAAAGGCTTCAAAACTTCTTGCATCTAGTCTAAAGTGAGTGATGTTCAACAGTGCTGACCCCTTCTGAGCAAGCCTCATCCAAAACCTGCTGCAGTGAGGGCAGGTATTGTGTTTCCCTGTGCTCCATGGACCTCTCTTCTCCATAAGCAAAGAAGAGTCTCTTTCTAGGGGGTGGGGAGGGCTGGGGAACTGAGCTTCCTGCAGCTTGAGCTTTGAGTGGACTACTGAAACTGTTAATAAGGCAATGAGATGCTTTCTATTTTTATTCTAGGCACTTCTCGCATTCCCCATATTTGCATAGATAAGGGAAAGCTTTTTCCTTGGCAGCTTTTCCTGTCAGGGGCCAGCTCTCACAGTGACCTGTAGATGCAGGATTTTAGTACCTGTTCTATCTGCAGGAAGCCTCTTCTCTGGCCAGAGCTTCTTGAAATCTGTCTGGACTGCTGTGCAGCTTCCAGGTGTGAGTCTGAGATCTGCAGGTCACACAGCACTGAGTGCCAAGGAAAGCAAAACATTTAGTTCCTGCCTGTTCCCCATGACTATAGCATGGGTGGCTCCTCACTGGAACAGCTCCAGCAGATGTGGCAGGGGGCACAGTTCACACAAGGCTAACATTGGGGATGTTCAACATGGGAATGCAGTTCTAATTGCTGGTGCTTTCTTTTGAACATTTGCTTAACATTATTTGATTTATTGCAATGTAAACTCCATCCATCCTGACCCCTTCCTGAAGTGCAAACAGCCTCTCTTCTCTACCTGTTAAAAAATTAACATGAACTCAGTAGGTAAGTGTGGAAGAACTTCTTTAGGTGCTACCAAATGCACTCCAAGGGGAGGGTATTTTGCCCCACTCTGAATATTACACAAACAACTAAAAGTTCAGGCTAGAGGCAAAAAGATATGTATAAATATGAGGCTAAAAATTGTGGTTCTTTCAGACTAAAATCAGAGCAGGACTTGCAAACAATAACAAGCAGAGGAAAGCAGTGTGGGTGTGTTATGTAGGACAACTAGTTTAACCAATCATCTCTGTTTTGTTTTGAAAAGGGATAAATTAAGTTTCTGGTAGTAAAATCCAAACAGTAGCATGTGCCTATGTGGGAAGCAAGCATTGTTTTTCAGTACCCTGCTCTGGGCATGGGGTCTGATGTAATGGTAGACTGTCCTTGCAGTACTGTAACTTCCTACAGGAGCACTTAGTGTGTGCTACTGCCAGCGGGTCTTTGCAGACATCCCATCTGCCAGAGGGATGGCCACTGGGAAAACACTGGCTCTGCATGGCTTAGCTGTGCTCTCAGCTGCAGAGTTAGAACCAGGGCTTGCTCCTTTCTCATCAGGCAATGTAGTGATCTCCTCCTCCTTGCACCGGCATCTGGCTGTCCAAACATGGCATGGGTAGAAACAGGTTTCCAGTCCTGTGTGCTTGGAACATCAGAGCCCGCTAGAACAAAAAGTGGAGAATGTACTGACTTCACTTTTCTAGCATCACATAATTTGGAGAAAGTATTTGTGACAGCTGACCATGTTGTTAATCTTCTCCCCTGGAAAAGCTGAGCAGTGCCCAGGAATCAGGACCCCCACTCCAGCAGGACAAAAGCTTCATGGTAATTTTAACCTTGTCTCAACTGAGTTAGACAACAGAAGGTCCATACATTAGAGTGTGGTGGATGTCCCAGGCACCTGAGGCTAAAAAGACATAATTGTGGGAATGAGAAGGTGTTAGTTCCAGTCATTTTGTAAATCTTTATGTCTTAAACACACCTAGACCTAGGGAAAGCAAGCATGATACAGAAGGGATCTGGGACAGCAAACACCATTTGTTAGGTGGGTGACGAACACCTGCAACCTAGCAAGTAAAAATGAAAAAATAAAATGTCAGAGCAGAGGCTATTTGGTCTGGTATTTCTGAAACTGAACTTTGACAAACTTGCCTAAAAGTTTAGGGTTTTTTACAAAAAACCACTGTTAATCTCGAAATCTACCTAAGCTCAACTCTCCTTTACAAAAGGCTCTGCTGTTCCAGGGAGAGGGGAGCAGGACAGCCCCAGGCTGGAGGATTTCTCCAGCTGGGCAAGGGCTGAGATGGGCACCAGCTCTCCTGCTCTTTGTGGAAGGATGGCTGCAGAAGCTCACCAAGTCCAGCCACCACAGGCAACCACCACCATTTTTTTTCTAAGTGGAAAAACTTAGGTCACTTCTGGAATAAATGATCTTTCAGTCAAGGAGAATCAAAACTAGGATTCCAACTAGTCACCTCTCCTTAGCCACAGGGCACATGGATTACATCTTATGTCCTTAATACCTGCTTCAGAAACTACAGGTTTTCAGCAAGATCATTTTGCATCAATGAGCACTTTGCCATCACTCTTACCTGCTTCTTTGCCCTCAGGAGTAGAGAGTCCTGGCCAGAGCCACATTTCATGGACCAAATGGCATGAAATATAACACAAGCATTTTGGCCAGGCAGACAGTGTTGGTGCAGTAGTTTCTTAGAAGTCACCTCTAACCCTGCATTGCACTGCCAATAGGTGATCTTTCATTTATTTACCACTAAGCTGTAGAGCTGGAAGTTGTAACTGGGATGATGACATGAATGCCCAGACTTTCTTACCTGACAAGACAAACTTGCTCAGTTTGATTCCAGTTGTGCTGTAGATTCTGGATGCCAAATAAGTTTGTAGTACTTGAGGCCTGGCATGCATTTAATGGCTGCTTCATCTTTAACAGATAATTTGTTTGATCTACAAAGGGAATTACTCTGAAAACTGCTCTATAAAAGATGGAAACTCTGCATCCATAATCAATTCGTCATCCCAACACAATGGTACAACCTCACTGGTAACCTCAACGGTTACCTCAACAGGTAACCTTGGTTTCACTGCAGAAGGGTACAACCTGTAATGGATCATTAGGAGCAGGTGATGGTGAAGGTGAAAGATGATCATTCTCTGTAAAACCAACACAGTAGCAGAGGAGAAGGCAGGTCTCTCAATTCATCATCACAGCTCAGCACTGAGCTGCTTTCTGAATGACATCAAAAATTATGAGAGACATTATTCGAAGCATTAGAGCTAAATCCCCTCTGAAAAAACATTATTCTCCCTGCCAGCCCAAGGCAAGTCAGGCCCATTTATAACCTGTCACTGTTGGGCTATGCCACAGAAAGGAATGGCTGCCTTGCAGCTGTGCAACCCAGTTAGCTCCCTACTGGTGCATGAGTCCCAAATCCTATACTGTCACTATGGGTGGGAGCCTCCAGAGGAAATCTTGCTGCCAGCCCAGGTGCTGTGAGTGTCACTGCCTGGGTGCCTCCTGGATGGCTGGACAGGGATGTTTCCTTAACACAGGCATTCAGGTGACAATTCTCAATTATGCAGCCACTCTCTCATATTTGAAAAGTCACAGCAGTCAGGCAAAGCCCCCAGTGACTGGAGAAAATGGAGTATCACATCTGTTTTTAAAAAAAGGGGATGAGGACTGTAGGAGCTACCAACCAGCCAGCCTACCTCTGTGCCTGGTAAGGCCATGGTACAGATCATCCCAGAAGATACATCAAAACATGGAAGATGGAGAGATGGTTAAGGACAGCAAACATGAGCTGCAGCTTCTCCAAGGGTAAACAGTACCAGACTGATCTAGTGGCTTGGATGATGGAGTGACTGCATAGTGGACAAGGGATGAGCTACAGCTGTCATCTACCTGGACTTCTGGAAGGTCTTTAACCGTCCCTCCCAACATTCTGGCTGCTAAATTGTAAATACATGGGTTTGATGGATAAGGAAGTGGCTAGAAGGGTGGAAACAAACCAGCAATAACTGCACCCTCAAGGCTCTGTACTGGGACCAAAACTATTGCTAGCAAGTCTGTAGCACACTTGTTACTGTCTCTTCAATGACAGCAGGATCAAGTGTGCCCTCAGCACGTTTGCACATGACACCAAGCTGAGTGTGGTGCAGTTGATTTACCAAAGAGACGATGCCATCCAAAGGGATGGGCAGCACTGGGCCCAAACAAGCTTCAGGAAGTTCAGCCAAGGCCAAGTGCAAGATCTTGAATCTGCCCACAGCATTCACACATTCCTATGAGCTGCTGCCTTCTCCCCCTCCCCACAGTACCATGAAATCTGCTCCTGCTTTCTGCCACTGACCTGCCTAATGCCCAGCACAGGCAGAACCCTTCTAAGCAAGTGCCTTTGCCAAAACCCGTTTTCCTCACTAGCAGCCAAGCCAGACATTTCTTCCCAGGATGAGGGCAATTCTTCCCTCAGCCTCACACACTCTAATGCTGCAACTTGCAGAAAGCAGAAAGGCTGCAGCCACATCTCACCCCTCTGTGGTGAAGGGCTGAGTGCACAGACCACCCCTTGCTTACAGCCATACAAAACCCAAGGGATTTGAACAAACTGCAAAATACAGCACTCGAGCAGCAATGTTCCTTGGTGGCCTCTGGCAGGGGCTCAGAGGACACAGCTGGAGACTGTAACTTCTTCAGCCACACCCAAGAGGAACCAGGTTATTCCTTCATAAAGGCTTTGTTTGTACTGCAGAATCTTATGATTGCAAGGGCAAACCCTGAAACAAACCTCACCTGCCCAGGTGATCAGGGCAGGTGACATTTGCTTCCCAGCACACATTATTATTAGTAGGTACACAAAAGATCATTTTCTGTTCCCATACAAGCACAAGAAAGGTCACTGTGTAGTGCTGTATTTTCAAGATTACCACTGTATTTTGGAGGATTGTAAAGACAGAAAGATCACAGGGGCAAGGCATGATCAGGAGTCTGCTGAGGGATAAAAACTTTAACCACAAACATTGCTGCAGATCAGCCTTCACTACAGATGGAAAACCATCATCTGTCTACCTGCTCTTGCATTCTTGGATGTCTGCATCTCTACACAAACCTGAGGGGAACTCCAGCAGTACCGAAGATTTAAAACTCACTGGTGCTAAAGCATTTAGAAAATATGTAACAGCTTCTTTTTAAAAGTAACATACTTGCAGCAGAACTCTGCTAATTTTGAATGGCTTTCAAGTTCATTCACAGGAAAGTATGCTAATGTATACTCACCACATAATGCTTCTTGAATCCTTAGTAATTTCTCAAGAAAACTTCTCACATTATCTTTTCAGTCCTGGAGAGTGACAACACAGATGATAATATTTAAAATGTTAAATATTTGTATTTTATGACTTGCAAAACTAGGAAGAAGAGCTTCCTATAGAAAAAATCTTTCAAGAATATATATATGAGAGAAGTGGAAAATGCATGTTTTTTGGAGTAGGGAGAGCAATCCAAAGTCTAGATTTCTGTACTGAGAGCACATGGAAGCAACATGCCTTGATAAGGTATTACACATACCTGAGTGCAAAGGTAGCCATGATTACTTCAAAACCATCCCCACTGAATACAGAGCAGAGGAGAACTTGCACATTTGCTTCTCTGGAAAACTTTCAGAACTCAAGGTCAGCAAAGCTCTGCACAGCAAAAGCTTCAAAGATGCTTAAGTACAGATGTCATAAACCACAGAAATAATGTATTACCAGAGGTGACAGGACTGAAGCATAAACCTCCATAAATATTTGAAAAGGCTGCAGGACCTAACATAAAATTGTGTGTGTCTGAAACTAAAGAGCAGCTATAGGAAAAAATATGTCTGGAAACTAATTCACTGTGCTGGGACTTAAATGCTGGTTTTGGAAGCCATCAAGAGCAATGTACACCAGGTACTTTACTAACAAACATCACCCTTTGGCCCCATAGGGAAGGGCCTGCCAGCCCATGAGCAGCCTGCCCAGCTGAGGTCATTGCCTTGTACCTTTTGCCCCTTTGCAAAAGTAACAGCTTCCAGACAAGGTTGAAATCTAAGAGCCTGGGCAGAAGTTCAGCAAATCAAGGTCCCAGATAAGCTTTATTTTTCTACCAGAAAAGGGATCAGGTCATTCATTAACTGGGAAGAAGTCTATGTCCCAGCAGTACAACTATCTTTTCTCAATATAGTAAACATATTGCTTTTAGTGAAAGACTGGGAGGTCATTATTACAAAAATTATTTTGCTAAGCAAATTCTGACAATCTCTTTCTCCTTTCCTTTTCAAATCCTCAAGTCAAACAAGTAATTTTTTTCCTTTTAATCTCTTCCCTTCTCCCACCTGGGCATCTCCTCTAGGTAAGCACAGCTTGCCAGAAATGCCTGAAGAACACTGACCAACAGCCAGTCCTGCTGAGCTTAACAGAGTACTTGACTGGAACACCATCATGGAATAGGTGACATCAAAAGACAAGCAGCATTTTGGAAAAGCCAGCAATGGAAAAATTAGGGCTAACATTAAGACAGCTGCACATGAAGTCCCCATGGCTGACTCTGACTGGTGGTAAAAACACAGGGGGTTCAGTAGATTGTGGAGATCTTGGGCTGTTGTGCAAAGGGGCTCTAAGCAAAGGCAGGGAAGAAATATAACCTACCCTGATAACCTGTGGTGAGTCCAGCTGTGGGGTCCAAACACACATCAAAAAAGTAATCAGATATAGAAACAATTCAGCATTTAATTCTGGAAAGGTTGCCTCAAATTGAATTTCTGTGTGGTAGGAAATGGGTGGGGAAGAGGCCAGGTGAGCAGGAACACTTTTCACCATCTCCTAACAATGGCACACTTTTGTGAAGTAATAGACTTGAACAAGTCTATTACTCCTAAATTTCACTTTTCCTTTGTGCTCTAGGCTGCCTGCAAAGTTTCTGACAGATGCCACCGACTTCCCAACTTAAAATAAAAAGATAAACATAAATTTACTCAAGATGAGCTTTAACAATATTTGTTTGGGATTGCATAACTTCTAATGAAAGTTTTTTCTACCACTGTTGGTGTTTCATAATGACTGATGGAAAGGGGAGCTGAGTGCTATACTCTGCTTCCACCCCACTGCAAGGTTTGATCAGGCCTACATCAACCTAACACAATGCTCAGACTTCAGCAGGTACACAAGTACAGTTCTTAAACACAAGTACAATCATTTGTTAGAAAGGCAATCACATTGTTGCAAACTGAAAAGCAATTCAGTACAGCATTTGGGGAATTTTATTTAGGAATAAAGCATAACTAGAGTATGAAACACGCATTCAAAGTCAGAGAAATTAAAGTGCTTGCTTTAGAGTAAATTAGAAACACTTCTCAAAGGTGTAGGAATACAACAAATACAATTTTATGTGGTTCTTTTTCTTCGGTGATGAACAAGTGAATTTGACATCTTAAAAATGTACCTTAAAGCTCATTCACTCTATGGTTGAGCTCAATATGAAGTAACTCACTTGCTCATCCAGGAGACTGCAATTATACTGGAAGAAAAAAGGCTGGAGGTAATTGCTGAGTAGAAAACTTTGTTACAGAGTCACTTAACATCCCAGAAGTTTTCCCAATACTTTGTATCATCTTGTTCAGGAGGCTACCAATTAGAATTCAAACTCAAGAAGCAAAGGAACAAAATTCATGTCCACATTTCTTTTAATTTTACTCAGAAATATAAAAGTGCAAGTTCTGTAAATTAACAACATTTACAGTACATCACAATAAATATGCCACCTTGTGACATCTAAAAATTCTAGTTATCTGAAATGAGTTGTACTCAGATAAAAACTGCATCAACATCAACAAAAAATACCTGTCCCAGTAAAGATGGCCTTAATATATTACTTAGCAAGATGCATATTCCATTATTGCTATTAGACCATGCCTCCGAGTTCCACAGTATAAAAACTTACTAGTTTACACAAAATACCATTGTTTTTTTTTTCCTCATCACAGGCACAATCTAACATAAAAAATAATTCTGCCATATATAGTGTAGGAGGGTCTCCTATGAGGAGAGGGGAGGGAAAAAGTAACTAATACAGAAACATACAGTTGTGATGATTTGCTAAGCCCACAGGAAAGCTGCACTTTGCACAGAGTTATTGAACTGTTACATGAACATATAATGTCTTTCTATACCCACTCCTGGCCTGGTGAGAACAGGCCTTTTAGTAAATTTACTACAATTTTCTAGCTACCTCCAAGTATGCAGACTCTAAATATCCCAACACAAATTGCATGCAGGTGCTTTGTGTCCTGAACAGCCAAGTCTCACATCATATTTAAGGAGTGTATTTAAAAAGAATTTTGCCAGTAGCTGCACCATTCCCAGCTATTTACCCAGAACAGACTGTCTGATTGAAAAACATTAAAAGTCAGATAGGACAAAATAAGATTTCAAGTACATTAAAGCCCATTTTTAAAATAATTATTTGAACTCTAAGCAGTCACTATATACATATACAATATATCATTTTCTAGTCAATATTTATTTGGATTGACCAAATAAGGTTGAACACCCATTTATGACTCAGTATTACCATCAAAGTGGAATAAAAAAATCCCAGTGTACTACCTGTAAGACACCTAGATTATACAAAAATAAAACTGCTTTATAAAGAGTTCCTCCTCTCCTTCAGGAACTGCAACAGAAGTGATAAACTGCTCTAGGAATGCCTTTCATAGCAGAACTGTGTCTTTCTAGAGAGAAATAAAAGTGTCTCAACCATTTCATTTGGCCTACCAAACAGGACATTACTTCTCTCCTCCATATCAGTCTTGCTTTAGATGTAACCTCAAAAGCAAATCAATGAAGGTTAGGTGTGGGCAAAGTCTAGAACTTTGGCAACATGCTCTACAAAAAGATAAGAAGAAACAAAAAAAGCTTAAGCTAAGGAACTGTTTAAGGCAACCTGACCAAAGTAAAGATAAGGCTTTTGGATAACTATTTCCAAGGATATCCAGTTTTCTTAGCTTTGCAAAGTAACACAATTCAACTAACTTTATGGTCAGATTTCCATTCATAAGCTTCTTTAAAAAAATATTTACCTTCCTTGAATACAATATTAGCTGAATATAAAACATAAGGAAATACTACACATTAAGGACAAAAGTAAAAAAAAAAGCTACAGATAAGCACACTGATGGCCAAGTATTAAAAATTATATGGTCATGACAAAAGTTTTAGGCTCTCTGAGGTACTTCAATAACTTGACATCACAGGCTTGAAATACTATACAGAGACTGAAGATATTGTAATATTGGTGTAATTACTAAAGCAGTTTTGTGGGTTGTCTTTTTTTTTGTTTGTGGGTTTTTAAAATACCTTTAAAGGTCAATGCTGTAAGGATCCAGCAGCTTGAATGAAAAACATGTAACATCTTAATATGGTATTCAGAATGTAAGAGCCAAAATAAGAACTGCCCAAGCAGTAGCTGCATGTTAAAGGATTTTTCTGGAATGTACCAGAAGCAAAGAACTTAAACATTGACATCATTGATATCACAAATATGAGCTGGGTTGGGAGGAAAGGGATAAAGAACTTAAAGAGGTGAGAGGTTTAAAATTCACCATTAGCCATCATGAGGTAACTGGCAAAAGCCACTAAAAATTAGTATATCTACTTTTTGTGGCTAAACAGTTTTCCTCCTCCTCCTGTGTGCTGGCTAATACCTGGAGAAAAAGAAGTATTCTGACCACTTCCAACTTCAACATTTAAACCAATTACATATATTGCATTATTCTAATTAAACTAAAAGTGTTCCTCCTGGCAAATTTCAGATGTGACCTGTTTTAAAAGGTAGAAATCAACCTTGCCAATGTTGTTGAAGTAAATCATGTGCTTATTTAGGCTCACCCAGAGAGTTACAAGTAATTGTGTTCACCTTGGTTTGAACAAAATAAAAGATGAAGAGTTAAAAACACAAGGTCACTTAACCTTCTTCCTGGTTGATTTACCTTTAGTTAAAATTGTAATGTTTTTACTCAGCCATACTAGGAAAGTGTCTCTGGCACAAGTGGTTTTCAGAAGAAAAGCTGGACTTCCCAACAGCTCTTTCTTCTGCTTCATCCTAAAGTGCAGGAACTGTGGGAAAGGATAGCAAGCCTTCCTGATGGTCACTGTGGAACCACTTCCCTTAGAGAGGCTAAGGCTGCGTGTATGCGGACGTGCAATCTGTTCTCAAAGTCATAGCCAGTAAATTCCTCCTGGGGGAAAAAAACAAGGAAAAAATCCCAAATATACACCTATTAGCCTCCTTCTCTTTGGGATATACAGATAATTTTGCTGTTAATGCTTTAAAAATCATGTTACAAAAGAGTCCAAAGAAAAGAGATGAACTGGCGACTGCATGTTGCAATATCCCCGTACTACCCACAGCAAAGGAATTATTACAGAAATTCCAAGTTGGTAAAGAGGGCAGATTGAAGCCCATATAGTTGAAGAGCACTTAAGGGGTTCTACTAATCCAAAAGCTCCAGAAAATCCCAACAGGCCCAAGGCAGGAACCAGGTGGAACAGACAAGGAATGGAGAACTGTCATTTTCAAAAGTTTTGTAGCCAAATCTTGCTTGAAAAACGGATCAAAGTTCTAACACTTGCAGGAGCTGTCAGCGATGTGGGATCAGTGTGATGGCTGACCTAGCAGCACATACCAATGGAGCACACATAAATGTGCATCATGCACATTAATGCACATCCATATGACAGGAGTTGTGGATTACAGGTGAGGGACACCGCCACTCAACACCCACTCCCCCCTTCCCCAGTCCCCTGAAAACACAGCCTCCCAAATGCCCTTTCATTTTAGACAATTAAATTAGAAAATGCCTTAGTTTTTACCTTGGCTTGGAGCAGTAAGGTTTTGCCTCTTGGCACAGTCTACAAAACGACAAACATTGCATTGGAGACACATCACAAATGTTACAGAAAATACTTTAAGTAAATGAGCTGGTGAGACTCGAGCAGCATCTCTACCTTTGAAAAAGGTACTGAGCAGACAAAACCCTCTCAAATTAGGAAACTGGAAATACTAATGAGGCACCCAGGAGAAGCACTATTACGTATTTCTAGTCTTCTACAGAAAATGTGAAATCACAGAAACTACAAAATCCTATTCCCTTCTCTTTCTTAATCATTATGGAGCTCTAGCACAACACCCCAGCTGCTAAATGAAATTTTGTGTAAACAGGAACCATTCACCTCTAGTTCTAGCTCTTGCTTTTCTCTACCCCATCCCACTTTGTTGAAGCCAAGCATCATTTAACTCCTCATTTTCTGAGTGCCACGAGAGGGAGTCTCCTCCACATCCTTCATACACGAAACGCTACCACAGCTCCTCCAGCTGAGGCTGGTTCAGCCCTCAAACACCCTGCATGGGGCACATTCAGCTACTGTGTGCACACACTGTGTGTAAGGCAGGAGGAAGGAAGGAGTGCTCTCATGTTCTTCAAATCTTAACATGCCATCACTACCCACATTTTTTAGGGTTTTTTTTAGAGACACTTGACATGATCAAATTTAAACATGAACGTGGAAAGAAAGGCAGCAGCAACTGTTATGGGACTCAGACCTTCTTTCCAGGTTCTGAAGCCCAGCTCTAAGTCTTAGGGCAGCAGGGTTTTCAAAAAGAAAATGAGTTTTAAAAGCATTTTCTAGTTTCTAGTTCTGTCCTTTGTTATGAAAATTGTCTTTATTGAAAGATTTTCCTCTCCTTCCCCCTTTAACGGGAAGGCTCAACTCTTAACTAAATGTGACAACAGCAAAACCAACTGGAAACAGAATCTGAAGAACTTGAGATACTATCAGCTCACTATTTCATACACCACACACAGTGAAGGGGGAGTTCAAGTGATTACCCTATGACTACTTCCCCCTAACCTGACATCTGATTAACAACACAAGGTGGCATAAATTCCAAGGACTGGGGTTACACATTTGAGGAGAGAAATGGCACCAAGAGTGCTGCACAAGCTGCTCTGGTTTAAGATTCTCTGAGGCAGGGTATGTGCAAAGACCTGAACAATTAAATGTACTGTCAGCCAAGCCATTTGGGCAATCTGAAAGCCAGGTGGATTATTTTCTTCCACATCCCGAAGAACAAAACCCTCACTACTCAGGGTGGAAGTCAAAATGCCCACACAAACAGCTTTAATGGAATTTAAATTACTTAAAAAACCACTTGCTATTTTAGGAAGGCATCAAATTCTATTTGGAGAGGATAATTACAGGTGAACTTTGAATGGCACCCAACAGGATATTAAATGGGCAAGAAAAGGACCCTAGGTATCTACCACACTAAATACCACCTGCACACAAGAAAGCCCTGCCTATCCAAGGCCTTCTGGTGAGGCCTTTGTTGCCACCAGCACCAGGAACACTCTCAATTTTAAAAAACTAAGACATTGTGACCTAAAACACATTCCATTTCTTGGATTGAATCCCCATCCCCCACAAAGTTGTAGGTTTCTTTATGGTAGGTATAAAACAAATTTTTACAACTTCATATGGACAGTCACCTACCAACTTTGTTCCATTCTTTGCATGGTGATATGCTGACCCCTTCCACAGGTTTTGTAAGTGTAAAAACAGGTCATGCTTTTACCTCTGGATTGTCCAACAGGATACAGCCAAGTTCATAGCAAGCATATGGCTGGACGTACAAGTTGCCTTGACGGCAGAGTTCATCTTTAGCAGCTCGCTGAAAGTACTGTAAAAATGAAAGGAAAAAAAGAAACCAAAGATGGCAGAGGTACATTAAAATTGACTGGTCACTACTTCCAAACAATACAGTAGCACCAATTCAACTTTAATCTGTAGAAATTAGCCAAAGCTAAAATGAGAATATATTTAAAATGTACAATGGTTTAGATTTTTACAGCACTACTGTATCAAGACAAAATTATTAGTTTGGATTTTTACCAAGTATTATAGTGACTGATTCAAGAGTTTCCCAATTTCATAGTGAAAAAAATACTAGCTTTAACAAGAAACTGTGACATCAAAGATGAAGTACCCAGATTATTTAAGGTATGTGAGAGAGAAATGAGGCAGGGGGAAAGAGGTTTAAAGCCAGCATCTTGCTACTTATATGAATAGCATTCTATTCTGAAGAAGAAAAAGGAGAGTTGTATCTACAGATCAAAACCTGGAGTGGTGGCAAAATTATTCTTTGTATGTGCTAATAATCAAACTCCTCTCTCTAACATGTCCAGAGAAGAAGAAGCAAAGCTGTGCCTTCAAAAAGTCAATCTCCAAGATACTTTTAAAAAAAATCATTTTCTTTGATGGACAAAGTACATCTAGCAGAGCAAAAACTTTTCTCTTATTCTTCCCAGCTTCCCCTTAACTCTTGCTACTACAAACCACTCTACTGCCATGTTCATTCAACAAAGCCAATTACTTTCACAGCACAGGATAAAATGAAGACATGTTAAATCAGAAGATTTTAAAAGAAACTCTGTTAGAATTCAGAAACCAGAATGATCAATAGCACTGAAAAACTAATGACTTGCTTAACACTCTTACTCAAAAGTATTCACTGTTTTTAAAAGGATAGTTTATAAATTATAAGAGTAATGGAGGAAATTATCATTTAATTACTTACCTGAACAGCATCTTCAGAATTTCCTAAACATTTGTGTATGGCACCAAGAAGCAAATTCCTCAAACCAGCAGCCGATGAATCATCCACATCATGACAAGCTTAATGAAAAGATTCCAGTAAACAAGGTGGTTTGAAATACTTTCTTAGACAATAACTGTGATTTACATTGTCTTTTAGTCTGATATTTAAATTTTGCCAGAAAAAGCAGATGCTAGTAACATCAATAGAAAGACAAGTAAGTTGTTTTCTTTTAAATACAACCCATTCTGTATGAACCTTATAAAGAAATCTGTCACTCATGACAGCAGTTCCTAACAGGAATGAATGGGTTGAAGTCAAAGGCAGTTGGTGTGTTCTTCTCACAAGAGGAGGACTGATCTCTACTGGTCTTTGAAATATCCACTACAAGGTAAACTTAAAAAACAATCATCTCATTCTGGTGTTACAGGACACTGGTTAGTCACATATTGAAAGAAAAATACACAGTCCAAGTTAGAAGGAGCATGGCAAGCAATTCAAAGAAACCTGAGTTTTTCTAAACTGACGCCAAGTGACAGATGCACAAAAATTTGCACTGGAGTCAAGAACCCAGCCTAGAGCGTTTTGGCATCACAAATCTCAGTGATGATGGGAGGATAAGGTTAATTTGCCAGACCTTAGCTGGTCCACAATCTGGGGACAGACTGTGTCTCAGCTGAGTAGTGCTCTGTTTCCAGGAAAAACTGAATCACAACGCATGGAACCATTTCTAAATGAATCAGACTCCATTTTGATCAATTTTATCAGTGCCAGCTCTGCTAAATCAAGGCGAGTTCCATGAGGAGCTATTTGCACTTGCCCACACCAGCACTCCAGGAAGGAGAGAGTACAGGGCTTTTCATCTCTTAACTGCTGTGTCTGGAGCAGCGCAGCTCCTTAAACATTTTGCCTCAAAGTATAAACCCTGCCAAATCTTAACCAGCTCTCCATTCACAACACAGATAATCCACAACCCTAAGAAGCCACCTATGGATAACTATAAGGTGGCTTCATGAAGTATTTGCATTGTCAGTTCTTGCATGGATTACAAGTCTCAAGTTATTTGGCATTTTACTTACAGAGACACAAGTGGATGCAAATTAATTCCTTTGAGTTCTAGCCCTGAGGAAAAGCCTGGAAATCCACCCCAACAAATTACAATCCAATTGTTCATGACAAGAGGAAACAAATGTGGGAAAAAACCTATTATTCATGTTTTTGAAATACACATAAGGTGCAGAAATAACATTCACTGTACAGAAAACTTTCAACCAGGGATGGCTGATGCAGACATATTTGTCAGTGTCAAACTCACAAGCAATATATCTCTGAATTTGAAGCCATACTGCAATTTCACATTAAAATGTGAACCACTGACTGGAAGCTTACACAAGGGAGACCTACACTGCCTCTGAGTGTGCAGGAGAGAATACAAACTCCTTACACCCTCTAAAGCTGACCACTCTGAAGGCAAATGACAGCAAACAAAAAAAATCCCTCAAATTTATTTTGATGTAAGTAAATCTGATTTTGAAGCCTACCATTACCTTTGTGACTAGACAACTAGGAATCTGACTATAATCCACTGCCATCATGTAATTTAAATGGACAAGTTATCTCAAATTCAAACTGGAATCAACACTCCAACTAGTCCTGACTCTTGACTTCAAGACTGGAGTTTTCTAGCATAACATGAAAATTGTGTCTATCCCCAAAATTCCACGATTACAAAAAAAAAAAAAAAAAAAAAAAAGAAAAAAAAAAAGGCAACCCATGGCAGACAATTTTAGTTTTATTTTCTAAATGAGCAAGTAATAATCAGAGGATTTTAGAATGGTTTGGGTTGGAAGGTAATTTAAAGACCATCTAGTTCCAGCCCGCTGCCATAGGCAGGGACATCTTTCACTGGACCAGGTTACACAGAGCCTTATCGAGCCTGGAACACTCACAGGGACATCCAGCCTGGGACAGCCACAGCTTCCCATGGCAAGATGCTCCAGTGCCTCACCACCCTCACAGTAATTTCTTCGTAATATCTAATTTAAATCTGCCTTCTTTCTGTTTAAAGCCATTCCCTCGTGTCCTGTCACTCCCTGCCCTTGCAAAAAGTCCCTCCCCAGCTCTTGCAGGTCCCCTTTAAGAACTGAAAGGTTCTCTAAGGACTGCCTGAAGGCTGCTCTTCTCTAGGCTGAACATCCCAAACCCTCTCAGCCTGAACTCATAGGAGAGTACTCCAGCCCTATGTTAATCTGTGTGTCCCTCCTCTGGACCCACTCCAACAAGTCCACGTCTTTCTGGTGCTGAGCACCCCAGAGCTGGACACAGCACTCCCAGGTAGGATCTCACCAGAGCAGAGGGGCAGAATCACCTTCCTGGACCTGCTGGCCACACTCCTTTTGATGCAGCCCAGGATGCAGCCAATGGGCTGCCAATGCAGGTCACATTGAGCTTCTCTTCAACCAGCTTGAAACTGTTTGCAGAATGCCAACAAGAGTGATTGCTGGATGGAGTCAGAAGCACTGAACACTTCATGATACACACTGCTACAATAAGCTTCACATGGCAGACACCCAAAGTCAGCCAGAGACTAAGGAAGAGGCAACCACTCACCACTAAGAAGGTCCCAGGACAAACAGAATACCCATCATGTCATAGATACCTCATAAGCTAACTATTTCCTCTTAGAAGAAAACTGACATGCAGGAATGAATACATTGTTTTAATTTTTTTTATTTTGTTGCTAGGTTTAAATGAGTTACATTTTGCTTAGTGACTTGGAACAGTAACTATCATGCTACTGTTTCATTTCAAACAATTATTAACAAACAGCTATATGCAGCAGGCAGTTACAACTTCTCCCAAAAACTTGTAAAAATGAAGCATTAGGCAGAGTCATAATGGGTCACTATTCTTTTGTTACTCACCTGTATTTTGCTATGACACATTCACATAAGTTAAAATGTCCATGCTACTGCAATTAGCTGCTCCACACAACAGCACAAAATCATTCATATCATTTTAAAATGTAAATAAATAAATCAAGGAGCCATATATACCTTGACTCATATGCTGTAAGTTTGAGAGGGAACAGTTTGGAAGGGCTTTCCATAAGTATAACACTTCAATGGACGCCAGGACACAGAGCTCTTTGGTTGGTATTTGTTTCCTAAATCTATCTGCCTGCAAAGTGCAAGAAAGAAGGAAGGGAGATTCATAATTTTTTTCTTTAGAGGGAACATGATATTTACAAACAATATATCACAAACACTAATTTTAACTGTTTTATAGAGTCACGCAACGATTTTATGAAAATAAAGTCAGCGGTAACTTTGCCTAAAGATTTTATGACTAAAAATTAAAATGTTGCAATTAATTTAAGAGCTTACATATTCATCAACATTAAAACCTCCTTGTATGCAGCCTGACTGGGGTTTACCGTATTTCACAGTCCCAACACAAACTGACTGGATGCTGAGACAGTACCATCTGCAAAATCACCAGTTGAGAGCTATTTCCTAGATAACTCCTAGCTCTCAAAAACAACTAAGGCTTTCACAAACAAGACAAGACAAAAAGGAGTAAGAAAGGCAAAGCCAGATGGAAAATTACCAAAGCAACTACAGTATCATGTATTTTTATCTGTAATAATTACTTTGCTTGTAGAGTGAAGAGCTAATTCACACTTCCTTTGTTAGGTCCTTCAAATGACACTATTATTTTTCCACACTGTTCCTTCCCACAAATTCTACAGAAGCAGGACAACAGAAAAGAGATGCATCCTGCTAAAGAAAATACTGAACTAAAAACTGAACTGTCATCAGTGTACTAAAACAAGCCAGCCTATGCAAAAACTAACCTTTTTCACTGAAAATTGTTCAATCTGATTGTTTTTTCTCTTGAAAAGCTTTTGAACTTCCTTGAACACATTCTGAGCACCATTGACATCACCAGTGGCTCCCTGACAGACTGCAAGAATACAGAAACAAAAATACATTAACAGTACCAGGATATGAAACAGGAAAAATTAGGATGAGATATCATATTGTCACAGAGAAAAATCTCCACACACTCACTTCCAGAAAGTTATCTAGACTGAAGATTTGAGCAGCATGGTAAGTTCAACTCCCCCAGGTACCCTCTGTGCTCATTAAAATTCAGTACTACTTTTTACATCCATTAAAGGAAGTAATGCCACCAAGCTTGTGAAGTGGTAATAATTCCATCAGCATGGAGAGGGGTGTACACCCAGGCAGGTACATGTACGAGCATGCAGGTGTTCATTATGGAAACAAACACAATTGTCCAAGTCAAGCCTGGCACAAAGCTGCAAGTGCAGCAGGCAGTGTGGAAGGCACTACATGCACCAGCAAGTTTCCCAAGAGAAAACAGTGCCAAAACCTTACCACATCACTGACTTACCATTTCCCCAACAGCCTGGATTTACTCACCTGCTGTTAAATAAGCATAGTAGCACTGGGACCACCTGGATTCATTTTTAAGCCTTTCGAAGGATTCAAAGGCGTCCTTGAAGTTCATCTCTATCATGCTGCACCAACCTAAAAGCAACACTGATTTAACTTCAGGGCAAGTACAGTAACTCAAACTCAGTGTCAACATGATTGAAACACACAGTTCTGTTGTGTTTGTTTTGTTATGAGAGCTGGAGCATGTTTAACAACTACGAAAGTAACTGGAAAATTAAAAACAAAAACAAATGACATACATTTAAAATCTAATTTAAATTTACTGGGGCATTTTGAATTAGAAGATTCCTTAGGAAATAAAGAATCCACATTTCAGAGCAGGAACACAAATATATACCAAAAGCTCTCATTTTTAAAATTTAAATACTACATTTTGTAGAATGTTGAAACTTAGACAGCTACTTTTTTTTCCCTTATTATTTTCTACTGTGACAAGATCCCATTTAAAGCTTGAAGCAACCTATCTTCTCCACTATAAAGACTTGTATGCAAATTAATCATATCCTGCTATTGACAGAAGGAAATGAACAAGAAATACAGACACTGTGAACTCTGAAGCCTCAAAACCGATTAGTTTTTGGCACAGAAATGATGAATCCATAGACAAGTCAGATGAATTTATTTCTAATTTTAAATCATGCTCAGTAGGCCAACAGTTTGCCCTTGATTCCACAGTCTACTCTTCGATTTTGCATCACCTTGTACTTGCAGATAATTTTATTATGCAAAAGTGCTGAATTCTACTTGTCTAAACAAGTAGAATTCAGTAAACCATAATTTACCCAAGACAAAGGCCAGTAATCGAAAACCTTTTTTAAAAATCCTAGTAAGAAGTCTCCAGTTTGTTTACTGAAGCTGCTAGTCAAAACTTGAAAGTGAGCTGTTTATGGTGTAAACACATTCAACATACCTATTTCATATAAGCAGACGTGCTGAATCTCCCTTTGGTCTGTTGCAAGTTCCAAAGCAGTATGAAATGAGGTCAAGGCACTATTAATTTGACACTAACAAAGGTGAAAGAAAAAGAAAAAACTCAGACACCTGAGATTTAAAATTTGTTGGATAATTTAATATTAAAGAAGAAAAATTTGTATTTCTTCTAATAGGTAGTTAATGAAAACCAGATTAGGGGAGTTTAACAGTGTAATAGCAGCCAGGTCAGATCAGGTCTCCACCTTCAACCTTAAAAATCAGTGACTATATTCCTCCTATGTGGAATTCATTGGGTTTGTGCAGTAAGCTTTTAAGCACTCTCACTTCCACTTTAACTAGTCATTCCACCTTTAAAAATCATATTTTTAGCATCTGCTAATGAAGTTTAGCTTTCTGCACAAGAGGATACCCTTTAGTATTTGATTTCATTTATTGTTAACTTTTCACCTCTTCCCATATGCCTCAAAAACCCCTTCAAGCAACAATTAATAGAGAATTCATAAATGCTGCATGGCATGTAAGAAGATAAAGCATATGAGAGAAAAAGCATTTTGAAAAAATCATTAGCTAACAACAGCTTAGCAAAAAGAGCTGACATTTTTCTAAGAACTAGAATGATAGTTCTTTTGACTACCTGGTTTTCCCAGTCTGGGATGGGACTTCTCCCTCTCAATCATTATGGGGTGGAATGAAAATCAGTATTTAATTAAACATACTATATATTCCAACAGAGCCTATACCAGCTTTAATACTGTTCCTGTATTTATCACATACATTTATTGTCATTTACAACAGGAGAATTTTTAAGCCCCTCTCTGCTGACTAAGCATGTGAGCAAAAGAAACCCTTGAAAATGCAAACTCACCATCTACGTCAACATAACTGAATTCAAAAATTCCTACAAAAATCTGCAGCATTGTAGCTTAAGACCAGGTACACACGAAGCTCTGAAATAATTCTATTAGGTTTTCTCCTTTGTCTCATCAGGGAAAACTGGTTTAGTTGCTAAGGAATGATTTAACTGTAAATAATACACATTGCATCAAGACAATACAACCGCCTGCACAGGGAGCCACAGCTGTATCAATACAAACACTGTACACTTGGAAAGTACAACAGTGATTGAAATAAGATGCTTGTTGGCAAGGCAGAGGAATATACAACACAGAAAGACAGGTGAGTTGTATTTGCTCTCAGAATTGTTAGGGAGCCTGAGCCAGGTGCACTTTGTTCACTCCTGTGCCAGCACATTCTCTCCACTACATGACTCCACTGACACTGCATCACCCCAACACCTTCCCAGAAAGTAACTGCTATGGACCCAGTTTTAGAGAAAAGATAAAAATACAAGAACATCAGTTTAGAACTTTATTTCTGGGCTAGGAATTCAAAAGTTCTGCATTTGAATCTGTCTTCAACACTTCTGAGGAAAATGACAAAAAAGAAAAAAAATCTAAATGCTTGGTTCTTTTCAAAGATACACTGCCTTCTAAAGCCCTAACCATTCTGAAATAGAAATCACTTATTCCATACAATGTCTACTGGCAATCAACTCACTGTCTGCAATGCTGTAGCCCTGTCTGGGGCAGCACAGGAAATACCAACCACCTTGCAAAATACAAGTCCAGTTTGTTGAATATTCATATCTTCTATAACCCACCTCTCTAACTCTCTGAATCTCTCACGTGTTTTGACATCTGCCTAAGTTCTCTTCAGCATCAAGCTCATTTAAGTATGTTTCAGACATTCATTAATAATTAAAGTTTCAATCATCTCCAGGGATTGCGGCAACATCCTGGAATACGAATTACTACTCTTGGTGTTAATTCTTAAATTAATTACTTTCTGTTTACTGCTTAAAAGAACAAACAAAAATAATTACAACATCCTAAGAGTTGGCAAGTGTAATATCCTGGCTGCACCTGAAATTGATGCTCTTGAGATTTATAAGTACATATACGCACACTTGTAATTCCTTCAGTAGGTATCACTGACATCTCTTTTGGACATAATACAAAAACAAAAAAAGACCAACCCATAAAATATGCAGTATACAGAACTACAGGACCATAAAGAGGATTAATAAATCTAATGTGAGAGAAGCCTAGTCTTACATTTCTGGACTTCAGATTAAAATTAAAAGCACCCCAACCCATCAACTAAGCATCTATAGAGCTTACCAAGACAATTTGGCTTCCTAAGACAACATGCATTTCCCAGAGCTCTTCTGAAATCTTAGGACCCTTTCCTTCTCTATTCTCAATCACTACTCTGAATTCATAAAGCTTTTAAGAAGTCATGTTCAGAAATAAGGAAAAATCAAAAATCAACTTCTAAAAGCTAACAATTTACACCAGAGGACATTATATGGATGTTTCAAAGCCTGTATTTTCTATTCCTTAACGCACTAAAATCTATTTTTCCTTAGACAAATCACAAAATCAAACTAGAATAAAACTAGGATATTTGTATTTTATAGGAACAAGTAACTAGAAAAGTCAGCACAATTCCTGAAAATAAACCTTGATATTAAAACATGCTCTGCAATTTTTTTTACTTAGACACTACTGTGATTTTCTTCCAAAAAGTTCATTTAAGACTTCTCAATGCTTGTTATTACTCTTGTCCTCAGTCTGCTTTTCTGTACCACACCCTCTCACCCCTAAATAAGAATGATGGTTCTGACACAATATCTACAAAAGGTAAGTAAAAAGCAAGAGGTGCTTGTAGGCATTACATTTAAGCACATGTTACCACTGCACATTTTCTGCAGCCTGCTCATCAACCAAACTTTAACACCCCTGAAAGTACTACTGGTGCTCTGCCTGTCACCTGGAGTATTTGGTACTTTTTTCCTTCAGACTATTTACCTGCACCTACCCCAATGGAAAATGTGAATCAAGCCTGAGAACCTGAAGGGTTTTTTTGCAGTTTTGCAGCCAGAGATTTCCTGTTATTCATATATTATATATATTTTGAGGCTGGAATATGTGCCACATAATCACAAATCAAGCACAGAAATGTCCATAAAAGCAGCCTTAGTAAATTATGCAAAAGTCAGTAAAAATACTATTTTTAATACACAATCTTTTAACCTACTCTTTGGAAAGAAAAAAGACATTTGATCAACTTGGGAATGCAACCTTTAACTTTCTGGTGCACTTTCATACAAGTCTTTCCAGGATCTTCCTTTCCTTTCCCTTAACTTGCCCAATTCAAAAGTCTCCAAACGCTTTCAGACTTTTCTCTTGAAAATGTGAATCTGGGAAAAAAAAGCTGATAGATAATCTGCTCCATATTTATCACACCTGTAAGGCCACTTCTTCAAAAACTGAAATCTGCTAAGGGTTTTACTGACTAATATCCATTCATGCTTTTTGGGGCACAAAGCATTATTCAGTCCCATGCTGTTCATTTGTCTTTTACAGACAGGAAGGTTTCACAGAGACAGTGCTTTCTCCTTGACTGCCTTCCTTGGCAATTTTCTCCTTTGTCAGATTTGTGTCTCACTGTCCAGTCCTGAATTACTGCTACTGCCTTTTGAAAAGTTTCCCTGTCTCCAAGGGTCCATGGGCTGAACTGTGCTCCTTACTGGTTTTTTTCCATAGAAAAGAAAAGACACATACAGTATGAAGGCTTCCTAATGGAAGCTGAATATCCCATCATCTGAAGGCTACAAAAAATGTATGAAGGATTACAAGAAAAAAATTCGATGGACTGAGTACTTGCAGGCCCTAAATACAAACCCTACAACCACAAAAGAAACACACAAGGTCTTCTGAGTAACATCAGAAGGGGTCTTTTATCCATCTGTACTATAATACTGTGTCACAGAACTGTTAGAAGATGTTAAAGAAGGACTCTATAAAGTATATAAGCTTCAGCTCAAGGTATACTTTTAAGTGTGTATAGATTAAAACACAATTCTGGTAAGCCATCTAGAATTATATCCCATGCCCACTGGAAAGAATTTAAACCTAACTGTGCACTAACAGTTTCAGGCAAGACCAAATCAGCACTTCCTAGGCTTTGCAGGAGCTCTCCTCACCTACCTTAGAAATGAGGAGGAAATTACAACTCAGCATATTAGCCTGTAATTCAAAGTTTCTGTGCACTTCTGGTTCAGAATCACAGAATTGTTTAGGTTTAAAGAGACCTCCAAGATCAGCCCAACCTTTGACCAATCACCACCTTGTCAACTAAACCACGGCAGTGACACCACATCCAGTCATTTTTTGAATACCTTCAGGGACAGTGATCCCACCACCTCTCTGCACAGTTTGTTTCAATGCTAAACAACCCCTTCTGTGAACAAATTACTCCTGATCTCCCACTTGAACCCCTCCTAGCTCACTTGAGGCCATGTCCCTTGTCCTATCACTCACTGCCTGGGAAAAAGGATCAATCCCCAGCTGGCTACAGCCTCCAACTGCCTAGTTGTACAGAGTGATAAGGTCACCCCTAAGCCTTCCCTACTCCAGACTAAACAATCCCAGCTCCCTCAGCAGCTCTCCCCAAAGACTCTTGCTCCAGAGCCTTCACCAGTTGTGCTGCCCTTCTTTGGACACACCAACAACCTCAATGTCTGCCTTGAATTGAGGAGCCCAGGACTGGAGACTAGTCGAGGTGAGGGCTCACCAGTGCCCCCACACAGAGGACACAGTCACTGGCCCTGCTGGACACACTAATATGCAGTGGATGCTTGTAAGACCAATGCCCAAATTCAGGACATGTAACCACAAGTGTGTTGTGCAGAAACCCAGTGCAGCTCCCCATGCCATTGCCACCAGTCACATTCATTCCTTCCTTCACTATTATGCCAACAGCATATAAGCAAATTAAACTGGAAAAGTCCTACTAAAATCCAGAAGAGCGCAAGACTTAAACTGGAACATTCGGACACAGCAAAACCTCTGTGACTGAGCACCACTTGGATCAAAGAAATGATGGGGGAAGGGGGAAGAGGCTGCTGAATGGAAAAGCTCTCATGAAAACACACATGAATAGCAAAGGGACATTTTAATTCCTTTCAGCAAGCAAAAAGCTTCCTGCTGACCAAGGGCATGGCTACATAACATAATGCACAGCATTCTGCCTGCCTAACTAACTTAGCGTGGCCACAGTGTCTCCATTCACGTGGAGCTAAACTTCACTATCTCCATATAGTAACTGTGCATTAAATAATGCAGTAAGATTACATTTAAACAACTCTCATTTGAAATACTACAGTTCTCCAGAAAGAGACTGACCACACAAAACTGACACTTATCCCAAATACATCCTCTTTCTTTACACATACACTCAATTTATTAACAACTTATGTTTAGATGTTTGCTGTAATTTGCCCTGAAAGTCAGAAAAATCATCTTTTATTCAAGTTATACCCTGCATTCATTGTGTATTATTAAAAAAAAATTTGATTTTTACCATAAGAATGGAATAGGCATATAAATGAATTAAACCCACTAAGGTCTCTCAGGCAACAGCAATACTTTCCCAAGAGCGACAACTTGCCTGTGAGAATATAATTCCCAAAATGCACCACTGCTTTCAAAAAGATAGCAAAAAAAGAAAAACAACATTCAAATCCCATGCAGGAAATATGCCTGCAAATCTGAAAGGGCACTGAAGCCTGTTCTTCTGCTCTGTTACTACCTCTCTGAAAATACTGAGCTACATCTGAAAGACTTGCTGCAAATCCAGCAAGAAATGAACACCAATATCAACATCTCAATTAGCTCTTGTAATTATAATGCTGACATGAAGGGTTTGAACATTCTGGGCTTCTGCTTTTGTGTTAGGTTTTCTGGTTCATGTAATTGCTCAGAAAATATTCTGGTCTGATAAAAGCAGCAGCTAGAAGTTGAGTAGTACTTCAAACAGATTCTTAGAGAATAATTCTGCCAAAATCCACAAAGCTGCTGCCGTGTTTGAGTAATGCCTTGCAATAGCATTCACAAACACATCTTCAGTGAATACATTTCTGCTCAGGTCAAAGCTCACCCTTAGTAACAGAAAACATCCTGGTGTGACCTCTGAAAAGCAAAGTAGTTATTTAAGGGAAACTGCTGCAGAGAATTAGCTGTATACGAACAATGCATAAAACAGAGAGGAAGATAAATACTATGTACTCAGCAGATAATACTCAATTTTAGCTTGACAAGCAAAACTGAAATAGCTCAAGAAATCTGAGTGGCCAAATGCACTTCCTTTAGCACAGAGTTGCAGAAGTATCAAGTAGCTGAAAAATAATTTCAAAATGTCGTTAATTCAGATAGATGCAGTGGGAGAGCAAGGTCTGCATGTGAACTTGAAACTAGGAAGGACTTAATCCAATCTTTCTTATTTTTCCATGTACCTGCATCTTTAGCCACAATCTGCTGAAGCTTGCATAATTCATTCACATCAGAAAAACGTAAGGAACGATCAGGAGGAAAAAATCAGTCTAAAGGATGAAAATGTGCAATACCTCTAATCGCTGTATCCTTCCCTTGAAGAACATGAACAGAGAAGAATTTGGATATGCAGATTCTTTTTTGGCAAGAATTTCTTTTGCCTCTTTCAATCCTGCCTTGTTATCACTGCCATCAAGGGCAAAAAAGGGACGAACCACTGTGTGGTACCACAACAGAGCTAATCTAAAAGAAATGTAAGAGTAAAAAGGATTACAGCTTGTAAACAGAAATTTAAGGATAACATTCTACACAGACAAACTTTTAAATTATTCTGGAAGACAAAGATAGATCTGAATCTTGTATTATACAATCTGGCTTTATACTTTAAACACAATACTACTGCCATACATCAATGCACTCCTAAATGCACCTGAACATACAATTCAGAGCACATTACACAAAGGCAAAGAAACAACTGAGCTCATAGCATGAAAGAAGTTAAGCCTTTAGATCTCAGCAGATTTTAGAAAAGAAAAACCCACAAGAATACTTTGAAAACTAACTCTTTACTAGAGAGGGAAACAAAAAAAGCCAAAGAAGTAAACCCCAAAGCAAACAAAAACCCCAAAACCAAACAACAAAAAAAGCCCCGACAAAAATCAACAAAAAACCCTGAACACACACCAGCAGATACTCCTGAAATCAATGTGAAAAATAAATGCATCCTGTGTTCAGAAGGGTAGATATTTACATGACCTACATCACTCCTGGAAACAAAGGCAGAGTACAAAGATTTCCAAGACTATCTGAAGGAGGACACATCCCCCAAATATATAATTTTTCTCCCCCAGAAAGGAGAAAGATCAACAGGAATATTTAATCCTAAGCTTTCTGAAACAAACAGAATCCCAATTCTTCTCCTGAAGCAGAAGAGACTTCAGCTCTACTGTCATATTTCAAAATTGACACCTGATGGTACCTGCAGTAGGTCCAGTAATAAAAGTATTAATTTTTAGATAATGGAATAATAAAGCCATTTATAAGGGTAGTTTAAATTAGGTCTGGCCAATCCTTCAGCTCTTGAAAAGACCTGAGCACAGTATGAAGTCTTGGGAAAGAGTACGCAAAAAATACTCCCTTAAAAATACTATAATGAACATCTCATTTTACTGAGATGCTCAAACAAACAAACAAAATTAAAATAACTGAAAATGTTTTGTGTTAGTAGTAAGAAAAAATGGCTCAAATGAGACCAGTGACTCATACTTATAAGTAGTATGCTCTTCACAGCAGAGAATGTAACTCAGGTAAAGTCACACAGCCTTCAGGGGGAGCTTTTATTTAAATTTAAATTACAGGACATTAGAACTGCAGGTGCTGAAGAATACAGCAAAATACTGATCCAAACCCCAAATACATGTAAATAATTAACAGCAGAGATCTCATACATTAGTGAGTGATGAATTTACTAAACCATGGTATGTTAAACAACAAACTACCAGTTTATTTTACCTGCTGTTGTTTCCTTTAAAGCAACATGACCTTTTGGTTTTGACTTTTTCCCAGTTACTTACTTTTAGTACTAAGTTATCTACCAAAGCATTTCAATATAGCTACTCACGTAGCTAAAGGGGCCTTCATGTCCTTACTTTCACTTGCATACATCAGTGAGGAAAGCCCCTGTAGGCGGTCTCCAGGAAAACCCAGCAGGTTGATGATTTTGAGCAGGTTTGGGGGCACCATGGATATGCAAAGATGAAAAAGTCCATATCCAAAGCTAACAGCACCTTTCAGTCTGTTTAGCGAATCCTCCGTTACACCCTCTGCAGCAATATGATTATCATTTGCAGCATCAGAAGTCAAGGGTTCCTGAGTTGTTTTCTTCTGATATATTTCCTGAAGTGTATTAATGTCCGTATAGCACTTATTGTAAATTTTCCAGGCTTTTCGAAGTATCCACCCACCTTTTATGTATGCTAAAAAAAAAAAAAACCAAGGAAGAAAGAAAGAAAGAAAGAAATACTTCAAGGACGTATTTCAGAAGCGGAACATCCTAAGTAGTAAATGCTATTTTCCAAGCTCAAGATGCTCTCTCTATTTGCAACAACTTAATGTCTAAAGGATTTTTTAATAGCTACTGCTCCCTCAGAGAGGTCTTGCACAGTGGGCACTATGAAGTTCAGTGTGTACAATCACAGCAGCACAGAACACAGAGGCAGCTTTGGTCAGCGACGTGGCAAGAGAGCTGTCAGAGAGAAAGAGAGCAATCAAAGAACTTCATGCTGGATTTTGCTCCACTACAGGGTGCAGATGAAACAGCTGCCTAGCAAACAGAGAGAAGCACAACTCAGAAGAGATTACAGCTCCTCTCTTAAACCCAAATTGTGTTAAAACACAGTTGATGGGAAAATACAAAGAGAAGACTTTTTCTTTGGGTTAGACAGTAAGATTTTCAATATTGTCACTTCCCTGCCCTTTGCATGAACACAGTGCCCTACAATTAAGGAAAAGAAAACCCACACAAAAATTACATGGTTTTAAAGCATAGTTCAGTTGCCTAACTTCCTCAGTTTCAAAAGCAATGTGGGTACCTGAATTTCCCTAGAAATCTGGTCTTGAGCATTCTTGTTTGAGAATGACAGCATTCTCAGCCTGTGATCTTTACAGGAGGGTAAAGAAAGGCCTGACATCAAAAGGGGAAGGTGTTCAATTTGCCTATTTACACAGCAATCATCTTTGTTATAAGCACACCCTCTAATAATGCTAAGTGTTAAACATGAAACGAATGGGGAATATCCTTGCACGCATCAGCTGTAAAAACAGACACCAGCATTTTGCTGTGACAGGGCCCTGAGAGTGAGGAACTGCAGTGACAAAGACTAACTAAAAATATAACAAAAACATGTTTTAAGCAGCAATGTTCTAAACAAATATAGCCAGATTTGCAAAGATCAGTGTTATAACTAATGCCAGAATTAGACCATAACAGGTGGGGTGTGTCAAAGAAAAGCAAGATGCTATTAATACTAAACAACTCTATAAAAAGCCTTTGATGCCTTTGAGGCCTTTGACAAAACCCCTCCCAAATCACAAAAAAAGCCCAACATTTCTAGAGAAAGTAACAGACTAGACAGCCTCTTCTTGGATTCTTGTTATATGAAGAAGGCATGAAGCTAATTTGATAGTCTTAAAAAACTGTACTGAAAAAAACTGTAAAATTTGAATTCTCAGTTATGACAGAAGGGTTCTCTCAACATGAACCTGGAAGTATTAAAAAAAAACCAACTATGAATCCTCTCTCTTGAGATGAGTGTTATTAAAGCATTAGAACAAAAAATGAAGCCCCTAATCTCGATTCACTTGCATTACAAGACCAACATTACTCCAATTCTAAGCAATTAGGTCACTTTTTGGCAGCACGGGGTACCTTAAAAATTATGTGGTTCACCACAAGATGAATGCTCACACAACTTTGCACAGCAGTGTAGCACACAGGTAATAAGAAAAATCCACGTTTTACCTATCCTACAGATAATGATTCTGCCCAGAGCTAACCAGTGTATTCCAATGCAAGCATGAAATGGAAAAGATGTGGTATGGTGGAAAAAAAAGTAGTTTTACACTTTGCTTCCATTGGTGTGCTGTCATTAACAGTTCCCTAACACAGGATAACTATAATTTATATGATATTGATATACCAATATAAAATAATCTAACAAATTAAAACAAGGAATTTCTGACTTTTTAGATACAGAAGTTAAATCCAGCCAAATCACTGAGTTGATTTCCCAACATGAAAGCATCAGACCCATGACAGCCGTGGTAAATACTAAGAGAAGGTAGTTCAGTATTGCCAGGAGAAGCTAATGTCATTTGGTCTGCCAACAACTTTATGATGAAACTATTTCTAATACATCCACGAGGGTGGAAAAGAAAATATAAAATGTGTGAAGCATGTGAGAAACCAACTTGCGTGGCATCATATGCTTCTTGTCAAACTGTTCCAGGAAGAAAAACACAAGGAATTTTTCTCTCATCCACTGATCAGAAATATTTGTCTCCTGGGTGTTTTTTGTGAAACTACACTCATTTCAATCATATGGTAGCTATTTCTGTGCAGAAATACGATACAAATAAAGAATGTATATACAGAAAGATAATATACTTTAAAACACAAAATAATAGATCCAATAGCTCAGCAATGTCAGCAACTAGCAGTCACTGAGGTAGTATTTAGCTGCTTGGACTTTTAACTAAAGACTACAGGTGTATTTTTTGCTCAGCAGAATAACCCAAATATACAGCATGTTCTGCAATTCTCTACTACCCACTTCAGTTCTCTCAGCTGCAGGCAAGAGAGAAAGGGAACAGACACCACCTTCACTTACAGCATCCAACCCAGTTATGCAGCTGCAGAATACATACTGAAACAAGGGAAAAAAGCTTCAAGAGGGAGGGAAAAAATAACCACCACAAACAAAAACCCAGAATTGCATCAAAAATAGCAAGAAAACTCTTCTGCAGCACAACACGTAAAGTGGACAGAAATATCTCCTGAATTTCTGCTGACAAGAACCAAACAGATTCTTGATGCCATAGCTTGGAATAAAACAAGTCTGCACATCACAGAATGCATTATATCCTTGACTGAAAATTTTAAGTGTTATTTTAAATAATCTGAATGTTATTTCCCCATTTCTTTGCAGCTGATCAGCAGAGCTTGGTCTGTCTGCCATCTCTTGGTCTTCATTGATTTGGTAGAAACCTGAGATATGCTTCCACTTCCTATATGACCTTGACCACAGTTTCTACAAACTTAGAGATAACAGCATGTTTTAAGATTGTGCAAGAGATGCAGGAATGTAAGAAAACATCAGAAACAGCTCTGCAGTTGAAAGGAAGGGTTTGTATCCTACACGACAGGACTACCCTCTTTGGCATGCAAGGACACACTCTGGTGACCAGAGAGTAAGAACTGATTCAGCAGTTCCATGTTCAGTACATTAATTTAAAATTGCTTTCATTGGCACTTTGTCACCTCCCTGAATTGTCATGAACAGAATACATATGGAACATCAGGATTTTCCCAGTGGCCTGGATTTAATAGCCTCTTTTATCTTGCAGGCCACAAAGCACACAGACACTACCCATCTCCATCCAAAACTTCCCTAACTCAACACCTCAATGATAACAAGTAAACTTGTCTAAGGAGAACCAATTGAATATAATGATTGGTATGGAAAAAGAAAAAAAGCCCTAATTTGCAGCAATCAATCTCATTTTTCACCACTACCTACACAAAGGCAGAATACATGTTTAAGTGTACCAGTCTTGGAATGTTTCAAATGGAACTGTGCTTACAAAACAATTATTTTTACTGCAAGTCATATGGTTATTTTATGATCAAATTTTATAAAAAAGACATGCTAAAATATATCTAAACATGAAAGCCACAGCACACCTGATAACTCTTGTTTTACAAATGAGAGCACAGCCAAGTAGACTTGACAGTCTGCTACAATTATTTGTCTCTGTAGACGATCTATCATGGATAGAGTAGATTTCCGTCCATCAACCTGTTTGGAATATACAAACACAAAGTACCGTAAAATATTAATGAAGAAAATACACAATACTTGTCTAAATCTGAGAAATTAAAAAATCCAAAATTAACTGCAAGTGGTGGTATTGCTACTAAAATAACTCAGCATTTTGAAGTTCAAAACTACACTAAAATTTCTCAGACAGATTATCAAGCAAAATCCTACCTAATAGAGAAATTTTATACATACACCACCAGTTATTTTCCCCAAGGTTCTACAAATTGTCAGAACAGATTTAAATTTTATTTAATTATTACTAAAATGCATAAGACATACAATTAACAGATATTAGACAGGAAGAGCACAGAAAGGGTGTATGACAAGTGGCAGGGTAAATACAGTGTCTCTTATGAGCAGAGAGTTAAGTATGACAGGTTCAACACTTTTCACCTAGCAAACTAAACACTGAAGAGAAATGGTTTCTTTTTCTGCTGTGTCACACTTGGCAGGCTGCTCACTGGATGCTTCTATACAACTACTTTAACTTGTTCTGAATCTCCATGCTTTATTCTTCCTTTATTATTTAGAATGAAAAATCTAAAAAAGGAAGGAAAATTCCCTAGGAATATGCCTGGCTCACAGCAATCTGCAGCCTCAACATCCCAACTTTTGAACATTACTAGAGCATGGATGAATTAAAGTTAGCCTGAATTAGACAGACAGACTACCAGCTTCCTGAAATTATTTTAGTAGGTTACAAATTTGCATGTTCAGGAAACAATTACTAGCATCAACAAAACTTGACACTTTTGAAGACACTTCACTCACCTGAGACTAAGTATTTTAGAATAATTAGGAAATAGAAGTAAAATATTTGACTGAATTTTCAAATTTATTAATAACCTCAATGGCTCTTCACATAACAAAAATCATCTTTTCAATATACAAATAGGACAGAAAGGAAGTTTCCAGAAAAAATTTATTCAATACACAAACTATGTTCTTACATTCTTTTTAATTTTATTCTTGATTGTTTCTATAACTCCAGCTTCTTCACTTTCACACAGTTTCTCTGTAGCCTTTAAGTCATCACATGCCAGTTGCATTTTCTCCTCTTCAAATGTCATCATGGCATTCTATTAAAAAACAAGCATATTTGAATGATAAAAACCACAAATACTTTTACTTCTACAAAAACTGTAGGATAGTAAAAAATTTCATAAAAACCAGACAATAAAACTTTTTAACCTGAAGTAGTAATACACATACATCAGTGCAAACACTTCTAACACAAACATCACACTAGAAAGTTGAGATCTTTACCAAGATTTCAAGACATTGAACTCAGAACACACGAAGGGAAAACCTCCATCTTAGACCTTTATTTACAGTCAAACTGAATGCACCACCAGATTACTTTAAGCCGAAGAAAAACTCCTATACATTCATTTTTAATTTTTGTTATGCAAGGCATGGTTTGCATCTCTGCAAGTACCTGTTTTTATTCATTCATATAAAAAACAGGCCTTCAAAGTCAGTAACAACAAGCAGCTATTAAATTCTTCAAAATAATAGCCACAGTCCCTCCACAGGCAAGAAGAAAAAGAAACCACATCTCACTCCAACTACTGCTGAACCAACTGAAAAAAATTTCAGGACAAGTAACTTCTTTTCTTGGAGCTTATTAAACAAAAGCTCTGAATGACACAGGCACACCAAGTGCTGCTTCTATATTTAGAACAGCAGCTAAGCAAGATACTTTCAAGATCCTCTGATGCTGCACTGGTTCAGCACATCAATTCAGACAAGCAAGCCTGAGAGATTCTCTCTTTCCCCTCTCCTCCACACCAACTTAAAAGGAAGCATATGCCCCAGGAGGTTTCCTAACCAGTGTATTTTTCCATATTGCATACTAGAGAGAATTCATATTTATTTCATTCACATATCATGTATTTCTGGCATATTATAGTAAATTCTGTCTTTCAAAAGAGTATTGCCATAGATAATTTCTGGTGAGATCTAAGATGAAGCAGCAAAGTCAGAATAAAGACAGTCTAAAAAACAAGATCCAAACACTTTCTAATACACCTGCTCAGTTTTTATACATGGCATTATAATTCCTTGTATGTTATATAAAAAAAGCATTTAACAAACCTAATTTGTTTAATATGACTTTTTAGTAAATCCATATTCTCAGTTCTCATCTATCCAAAATGGAAGCAATGTGAATGGATTGTGAAAAACTTTCACCCAAAAGTACGGATGGAGAAATCTTCAATAGCAAAAGTTAGCAGAAAAACAGGCATTCATGAGTTTTATTTTAATCAAATAAATAAATAACTCCACTGCTCACTTAAGAGAACTTTTTATTATGGCTCTGTTAATGGAACACATAAATATTTAATACATTTAAGCTGAATAGCAGAACCTTTACTTTCTATTTAAATCACATGGCTAAACAAGCTTTACACAGCATTATGCCTCATTCTCCAGCTATGTTCAATCTATAAATTTGGAAAAAAATTAGTCTCAGAAAAAGAAAAAAAAAATTAGAGTATTATGAACACATGTATGCACATACACAGCCATGAACTCTAAGAGATGCATATTCTCTCATCTACTCACCAAAAAACTGACAAAACTGGCTCCAAAACTCATTAACGGGCTATGGTTTCTGTAAAGAAAACAAAAAATAGTTACTATATTTGTACATATTTCCTGTAATAAAGATCCATATTGAATTCCTTGGGTTTAGCTTGTATGTTTGTAAATAAGTCTTGCTGGGTGTTTTGTATCAAGTTACAAGGATATCTGTAAAACATAATGGAAACAGAAAACTAAAAGCTTCATATATTTGACTATACTGAACATATCTTACAAAAATAACTTTTTGGTATTACAATGCAGCATATTTTAATTACTTATTTTAAGAGAAACGACTGCCATCAAAATACATTCAGTTTGGGTCAAAAGAAAAAGCTACAAAAAATTAAAAATCTGCCAATTCTACTCTCCTCTTGTGATTCACCACTATGATTTTGTCCTAGAAGACAAATGTTAACTGGTTCTATTAAGAGAGTCCCATTTCCAACTGTTCCTATGAATTTAAGTTAATCTACCCACTACAAAAATGCATCTACTACATAATGAAGTTGTTGTAATACAAGGTTCTTAAAATGCTTACAGTTTTGTAGCTGTTTTGTTTCAAGCTCAGAATCCATATTTTTCTACTCTGTGTGGATCACCTTTAAGATGCTTCAACCTATTCTGTTCACAGGACTATTTACAGGGGTGAAATCACAGCTAGATCAAAAAATTCAGGCAACCAAAACCCTGGTGATACATCAGACAGGTTTCATGAGGCTACAGTAATGCCACACAGAAGGCACTTATAAAATAAAATTAAAATACCAGGACCTCAGTGGTACCAGTGATTCACATTGTTCAGTGGTGGGCTGCCAGGTTATATAAAAACACAGACTTCAAGGATTTAAGAAGCATAATTTGGGCTGCAGAAACATATACTGCTACAGTAAAGCACCCAACTTTTTTCAACTTTATTCTACAAGCATTATATTAAAGCATAGTTTTAAAATAGCAGAGGTACTAGAAAAACAAGAACTGTATTGCTAAAACACAAATTTCCAGTAGTGAACACACATTATACAATACAAGAGTAGTTTGGCTGTTTGTTCGGTGTTTTGTTTTTTTAAAAGAAGCAGTCAGCAATGTTTCCCCCACACACACCTTTTCTCATTTTGATTTAGCATAAATATCTAAAAGCAAGACCATGAACAAGAATAATGGGAAAGAAAAACAGGGAAGACAAACAAAGCATTTTGTAACAGGAAAAACCTTCCCTTTTTATACACACTGCTCAATTCTGTATATACACCTAAATGCAAGATCAATACAACTTGTCACATTTTCCAATTATTTTTTCCAAAGGAAAAATAGGTTGAGTACTTCCCCCTTTGATAGCAGGCAACAAAGAACAGCTGCCAGCAAATGTCTCTGCTTCTCAGTAGCTGGGCTGTGCTCTCCCAGCAGCTGGGTTCCACAGGGCAGCAGCAATCAGCCACACCAAGTGCCCTTGCTGCAGCCGGCACTTCCAGCACGAACCCCTGCTCCAGAGGGCACACGGCTCCCCCACAATCCCTTTCTCAACTCCTGAGCTGTGTGGGACCATCCAGCAGCCAGTCCTACCACCATGCTCTGAGCACAACCTTCACCACGCATTCCAAGGTCACACCTGCATTGTCAACACCCAACTGATCTAAAACTGCAGAACAGACCAGCACAACACCACACACATCATTTTCATATATGCAAATACAAAGCTGCATTTACATCACATTTTAAAGAAGCTCAGAGATAAAGCAAATGTTTCATTTCTGTGTTTCCTCAGACCCACTTACACAGAACACAAGCAGTTCTGGAGGGTTAAAAAACATTCATGTTAAAAACTGCAACAGTTAACTACAGTGGAGAGCCAACTGTTCTTTAAGGAGTGCAAAATATACTGAAGCAATGAAAATCTGCCCAAGTATTCCAGTGTATATTTGTCTGAGTACAGCTGAGTTTTTTCCCCAAGTACATACTTATCTTTTTCATCTGACCTTTCAAAACTACTTCCACACTTGCACTCTTGACACTCACTGCTGCTTCTGTTCCCAATTCATCCCCCATGATCAAAGATGAAACAACAAAAAAATCAAGAGCCACTTTATTATTCCATTCTGAAATTATCAGTAGCTATAATACATGAGGTAAATGTCACAGATCAGTTCTTTTTAACTTTCACTCACTCAATCTATAAAAAGCATTGCCATTACAGCACATATGGGCTGCAGCACAAAAGGACCCTGAAGCAAGGAAACACGATGCATAATATCATCCTGTGTCTGGGAGATGGTTCTGTTGAGACCATGGAGTTTAGCAATCAAAACATCAAAACTTTACTGTAGGAGTCCCCCACACAGAGTTTGTGTCATCACTAAGGAAAATAAGGAACACTTCTAGCACATTCCTACATAGTCACTGGGTAGAAACTATAATTGCAGCTTTATAGAAGATCATTTAGTAAGGTAATTTCAGTGCCTAAAATACAATTTTAAATAATAATCATGTTATGTGCTCAGTCTTTGTAATTATTATGTTGACTGATAAACTCCTCAAGGTTTAGGTTATCTTTTCCTTGAAGGGTAGGAAAAGTTTCAAATGGCACAGTACTGTCCCAGTAAAAACTGAGGTGTGACTAATGATGACAGTAGGTTTCTGGGAAAAACACAATCCCACAGAAAGCTCAAGCTCCTTGTAAGTGACCTTCAGCTTCAGACATGAAGTTTCATCCTATCTGACAGACAACTCTGAAGTTGTTAAGAAACAAAAAAATGAGGCAGCACTTGAGAAGATATTAACAGCAAACCAAGGGTTGCATCAATGCTGACAGGAGCTGTGGAACAGAATACAAATTAACACTGGGACACTTCACTACCCAAGCTGTCCTCATGACTTTAAAAGCAAAAACCTCTATTAAGTAAAGAAAAATCTCAAGACTTTTAATTAGTTCAAAGATGAAAGGAAAAAAAAAAATCAGTCTCCAGACATATTTTGTAAAACAGTTTGCATTTCACCTGGGAAACTAGGACTCAGAAGGTATCTTTCTTATAAGAAACGATGTTATTAACACCATTACTGCAAGATACCACAGTAAAAGGTCCTACATATCAATAAAGTTGGCATCTGTAACCAAACTTAAATCAAAAACTTAAGAGCACTGAAGGAGAACTTTCTTCCAGACCTATAAACTAGCATTACACAAGACATTGCTTCTCCCAAAAAACCCTGACTGATTTGCCTCATTTCATAGCATATATTTAAGGTATTAACTCACTTTCAGAAGAAAGGTGTCCATTATGCCCCATTTTCACACATGATGATAACATTGAGGGGGCTTAAGCTTTGGTTTAATAATGCTGAGATAATACAGCCCAGTTTCACAATTTAAAAATACATCAGAACTGAAGCACAAAAAAACAAACAACAAAAAAATCAATTACTTCTCAGTATTTCCTTTTTTTCCCCCGGAAGCTATTTCCAAGACAGTATTTCACTTCTTCACATCAGCTTCTAAAGCTACTACAGTCTAGCTCAGGTTTAAATTTAGAGTAATGTAATTAACTTGCCAACACTTCCTCAGTATTTTTCTAGTCATTGCTACTTTAACCACAGTCCATCAAGAATTCCAGCCGTCATGCTGAGAGTGATGCTCAGGTTGAAACAAAACTAATTAATTCTGTCCACAAAGTGAAGGAATAAAACAAAATGGCATAATTCATCTAAGTTCACAGATAAATATAGAAGCAGGCACTGAATATTTTAAAACAAGGCATAAAATATGTAAATAGAAAGGTAAGGAATTCACTGCAACAACATTCAAACCCTTTGGTCATTATTCCATCACAGATTATTTAAAAATGTGTTCTAGAAATTGTTTGTGAGACTACAAACATGAAGAGCCATGTATGTACACCTCTCATCCAATACTGGTCAATGAAATACCCATGGTAATAAAAGTGTCATGGAAGCATTATAGCATTATATCACATTGAGAACTGCAAATATCAGATCTAGGTTTAGTTTACATTTCATAATCAGCCCAAATTTGCTTTGTTAAATGAACCCTCAGCATACATTTCTATTTTTACTAGGCATACACAACCAGAAGAGAAATTCAGGAATATAAAAACAATTCTGTGGCCCTGCTCTATCCAGTTTTTATCCGATTTGTTTTGTCCTCCTGCAAATTAACAGGAGATTGTTTTGCTCTAACTTCAGGCTGTGAACTTTAGACACACAACATCAAAACACTGGAGATTAGGAGAAGAATTTTCAATTGTATGTTTAATTTGAAAACTAGTTACAAAGGTAAGAGACAAGCTAGTTATATCAGCAGATTTGTACTAACTCTCCACTTGCATTCTCTAAATCTGTCAGAATTGGGGACTTATATAAAAACTTTTTTTCCAACCTGACCAAAATCACTTTCCACTACCAACTACAGCATCTTAACTGACATCATGTAACTTCTTTAATACCTTGAAAATCCTGAAGTAGATTAAAACAAAAATGTATCTATCCTATCACAACAGCCTGAAATATTTTACCAGAAGCAGAAGATCAATGAGTGGGCGCACTAACATGAGTAAAAAGTCTTTAAAGCATTTGCATCTTTCACAGAATTAATTTAGTAAGATCTACTTACTATCACACCTCTTCTGCCATCTCCAAACCTGACTTCTAACCTCTGAGTTATAAACCCAGATTTTAGTTTAGCTTTCTGTCATCTTCCCTTGGACTTCTAGCCACCAGATACTGCTCCATATGACAAATAGATCTCTCAGCCTCCCTCTACCCTTTCTACCACTTCCTCTGGCAACACCCCCTCTGTCTCTGTCAGGAAGTCCACAAAAGTGATCATCTCTGCATACCCAGCTCCTGGAAGATTTTAACTGCAGAATACTTAAAATACTTCTAATCTATCCAAATAGCCAGAAAACTGATGCTGGTTTTATGTACATCGTTATTACTATTACTCTGCCTGGCACTGAGCAATGAAATCTCGCCTCACTGGGGTACACATTTAGAATACTGCTACTAAAAATCACTTCCCTTACAAACAACTCCCTTTTCTATACATCCATCTAGCAGCTGCTCCTCTGCCCATGGCTGCAACAAACCAAAGCACACAGGGTCGCTGGCAGGGCCCTCACGATTTATTCTCACGCTGCCAATCCAGATGCTATCACCCGGTGCCCAACCAAGTGACGTCAGCTCCCGCTCTGCTGGCCTTATCTTTAGAGAGGCTGCTGCAGCATCTACTAAATCACTTCGGGTTTGCTCTTAAGGCTCCTTTGCTGAGGCACATAAGCAAGAATTTCAGCAGAGGTTAGACAGCCCATACATGTGTCATAATCCACCTACTGATCAATGCTGGCTTAATGTTACCTTGCCTCAACTTGCATTTGGATCAAAAGTATTTTGGGCCACAGAGCATTTTAAGTTGGTAATATGAGGTTCAAATGCCTATTCATAATGGACTTCGGATCCATTACTAAGTTTGTATGTCTGTTAATACACATGATGTAGCATGTTACCTTTAAATTAACTTCATGGTTTTTAAGCAGCCATAGTAAGCTTTTTCCCATTTGCACCAGTTTCCAGTTCTGCATGCTCTGCTTTACCCTGACAGGCTGAACATTGTGTCTTTCTATACTAGCTGTCGCAGACATTTCTTCATAGAAATCCTTTCTTTGGGATTTGTCCATCTTCTGGGAAGCAAAGGGCCCCAGAAGAAGAATGTAAACAAATTGTTATCGGCTGTTGTGAGATGTGGCAGGTGATCCTGTGATTGGCTCATTTTGCATGTTTCCAACTAAGGGCCAATCACAGGAGCAGTTCAGGGGAGATTCCTTGAACACAGAACTTTGTTATTCATTCCTTCTATTCTATTCTTGGCATAGCTGCTCTCTGCAAGCCCTCTCTTTATTCTTTTTAGTATAGTTATAATGTACTATATATTATATATCAATAAATCAAGCCTTCTGATCAAGGAATAAGATTCTCGTCCTTCTCTCACCACAGTGACCGTCTAAGGTCACTGTAATAACTAGCCCCATTCTTTACACCTTTACACATTTTGTCTTATTTCCACATTTCTCCATATAATATTCAATTTCTTCTGTGGATATGACCTTACTGTATACATTTTACTTGTCATTTTGTACCGTTTATCTTTCCATTAGGAAATTTTTCCAGCCTTCTCAGATGTTAAAATCATTCACGCACAAATTTCTCTTGGGTAGGAGACAGAAGATTGTTGGATTTCTTGTGAGATAATAGCCCTGAGCTTATGATTTATGCCTTGGCAGCCAGGAGGGTCAACCATGTGTCCTGGGGTGCATCAGGCAGAGAGTTGTCATCCAGTTAAAGGATGCAATTGTCTGCTCTGCCCTGGGGCAGCCTCAGCTCAGGTTCTGTGCAGTTTTAGGCACCACAATGTAAGAAAGGCATAAAGCCATCAGAGAGCATCCAAAGGAGGGCCACAAAGGTGGTGGTGAAGGGCATTGAGGGCAAGCCATAAAAGTGGCTGAGGTTACTTGGCTTCTGCAGACTGGAGGAGACAGAGAGGAGTTCTCACTGCAGCCTACAACTTGAGGGGAAGAGGAGAGGCACACACTGATCTCTTCTCACTCAAGACCAACGACAGGACTCAAGGGAATGGCACAAAGCTGCATATGGGGAAGTTGAGGTTAGGTATAGGAAAAAGTTTTTCACCCAGAGGGTGCTCAAGCACTGGAACAGGCTCCTCGGGGAAGTGGTCGCAGCACCAAGTCTGACAGAGTTCAAAAAGAGTTTTGGACAATGATCACAGGCACATAGGGTGATTCTTGGAACTGTCCTTTGCAGGGCACAGTTCAATAAATTGATCCTGATGAGTCCCTTCTAACTCAGGATACTCTATGAATTGACAATTTACGTTGTGAGTCAACATTCAGTGAAAAAGCTCCTGGCTTTATTTAACAGAGTCTTCTCTTAGCTGGAGGAAGTTTTTAAATCATTTTTGAATTGCAAATGCTCTTAAGAAGTGAAGAATCAGCAAAAAAATAAGTTCTTTTGACAGTTTCTTTCCTTCTTATATGTTTAGAAATCCACAAAGCTACAAGGGGAAAAAGAATATTCCAGTTCAGCATTCCTTCTAGTGTCAGAGTGGTTCACCAAACCATCTTGATGCTTGAGGACTTCATCTTCCCTATGTCCTTGGTTAACCTCCATACCTCTTGCAGCTTCCACAGACACTCAAAAGTTTAAACTGATGAGAACCAGGACAGAGTCAGCACTGTTTAAGCTGAATACAAAGATTGATATCTGACAGTTTCAAACATGAGTTAGCACTGAGGGAACCTAGTATGGCTACAAGCACTAAGAACAGTGGTGCTGTCTAGTAAAGATCTACAAAAATACCACATCCACTGGTATTTGATTCGTGATCAGAATGTCATCACCACCACCAGGTAAAAGATCCCAACCTTCTAAAAAAAAATAAACTTGTGAAAAAGCATATGCAGGTATACATGCTACATGTAGATGATTTTTCAATCCCTACTGTCTTCCCTCAAGTATAATTTAAAACAACAATACTCCCAAACAACACCTGATAAATCATTAAGTGCTTCAGTGTGATAGTAAACACAGTTCCAGCTACATGTTGTATCTGGCACACAACTGAATATTCATCTTCTTCAGATCCTCTGTAGATGTGTACATGAGCTGTAACCACGGAAGACAAAACACCTCTCTCCATGTTCAATACAGAAATCATGATTCTGTGGCACATAACTTCAAAGTACCACCACTCTTAATAGACAAGATTTTACTGGTGTGGATACGTGTATGAAAAAGCTGCAATTTCAAGCCCGGTTTCCTCAAGGACTGCATAATGACCAGCTTTCAAATGTAATTGACTTTAGGTTCAGCAGTCAGCTTTCTTTTGACAGTTTCTTTCTTATATGCTTAGAAATCCTCAAAGCTACAAGAGGAAAAAGAACGCTCTAGTTCAATACTCAATACTCTCTGGAAGATGCAAAAATGCACAAGAGCAAAGAAAAATACATACTGTGTGCTTTAGAGACAAGGTTGCCTATTGTCCCATAAACACAGAAGCATTAATTTGAATTCTTCACAAGATCTTTCAGGTGGAAATTGAATTTAAAATTGAAGTAACAAAAAGCAGAATCAAAACCAGCAGTTTCTAAGAAACGGCTTTAGGTAGTTTTAAGTGATGGGGCTACTGAAATGGAAGTTCTGCTAAGTATCTCCATTCTTCACTTCTACAATTCATTAACAACTGTTAAGCTTCTGAAAAAGAGCTAAACTACCTGCACAGGCAGTAGTTTAGAATTAACACTTTCTACAAAGAAAGGTCACTTGAAATACAGACAACACACACTGATGTCAAGTTAAAAAAGCTGCATGCCATCAGACATCTTTGACCTCTAGCACTATTAACCACAAACATTGATATTACATTATGGAGAGCTTCTAAACCCTCCCCGTTGGGCTTACCAGTCCCATTTAGGATGAACCCATCCTACTGCATGATTCCAAGCACACACCTACAAAAACACACTCATTAAGACTGCATGCAAGCAAACATATTATAGCATTGCTTGCAAAAAAGAACACATTCAAGACAAGCACAGAATCAAAAACTCTTGGGAAAAACAAGTGGCCCTTACTGCAAATGTCTCCAGAATTCAGGTTTATAGGAAGTTGACCTTAATTTGCTGCATCCTCTCTCCAATTCAATGAGAGTTTATGAGTTCACAGCAAGAGGAAACCTGCTACAAATTTTGGGACTAAGAACAAAGTTTTTAAATTACTCTAAAAATCTCCAGCCCAAGAGAGCAATTATTAATTTATGAACCATGAACTATCAATCTTATGGAAGGATTCGTATCTACTCCTTGCAGGGGGTGTTTAAAAGCCACAATCAGAAAGTACACTGAACTCAAGAGGCATTTCTTGATAAAATCAAACAAAGAAAAGCCTGCACCTGGCAAAAAAGATTGGCAGATTTCTTCATTTAAGATATCTTTAGTAATAAAACCTTCTAGATAACCAAGAGAAGTTTGCAGAAGAAATCATTATTGACCCTGTCAAGGGAGGATTAAACTGCATTTTGAGAACAGGAATCTTAACAATTTTACTCCCTAGTACTACTTTTAAAGTGTAAAAAGCATCACAGACTTCCTAGACTACCTTCCAGATTCACACTACTGAGAGAAAGCAATTGGCAGAGCACAAGCAAAAGTGGAGGAGAGGAAACCACACTGAGTATTCCTTAACTGGCGCCTTAAAAAAATTACACAATACAAAAGCATGCAACCAAAACCAACAGGTTCCTTAGATACACAGAACAACTGAGGGCTTCAAAAGAAAGAAATACTTAAGAAGTAGCTCATAGGGTGCAACTTCACATGATGTAGACATGGCAATTACAGACACGGTTTAGTGGTGGTCTCGGCAGTGCTGGGTTAAGAGGTGGACTTCATGCTTATGGCATGTGAGGAATGCAGAACTGGACCTTGCTTGTCACCTGCAAAATTCCAGTTAGTTCTACACAACAGTATTTGTGTAACATAGCAGTATATACTGGAGACAAAAATGACATGTTTAATATTATTAACCTGTTGCAGGTACACAATAAAGTGTTGCTCCGTTGTTGCTGCTATTAAGCGAAATATTAACATGCCTCAATCCTTGCACTCCACTTCCAACCATCCTTTCTGTAAACAAGATTTAAATACATAAGTACATCATCACTATGAAGTTCTATTTTAAGTCAACCAAAGTCTTTTTTAATCATACAGACAACAGCATAGTGCATATTAATTATTTAGAACGTATGCGCAATTACAGCAGCCCAAGCTCGAGTGGAAGACATCAGCCCCAAGAAAAGAAGCAAGGACAGGTAGGGGCAACCTTTTCTTTAAGCCTGACTTACACAGCTGCACTAATGCCACTCCTGCCAGATGCCTACTTAACGCAGAAACGTAGACATGATGTGTGTGGGGATTATGAACATAATCTTACAGCCCAAAGATAATCACAGCAGCACTCACTGTGTGTGAGCGCTCACTGTGAGGAGCACTCAGACCTTTTGTTGCTATCTACTTTGTGCGCTGAAGACCGCGTCAGACCGCACACGAGCACCAGAGCGAAAACCCCCCAGGACACATCTCCAGCCACACCTGTGTGTTTACACATACACGACAGTCAAATGCAGACAGCGCTACCGAGGGACCCCTGCTCAGCCCTTCTCCACCCTCCAACAAAGCACCAGACACCCCCCACATCATCCCCGAGCCCCTGTGGCCAAGAAGGCCAACAGAACCCTGGGATGCATTAGGGAGAGCAGTGCCAGATTGAGGGATGTGATCCCGCCCCTCTACTCAGCTCTGATAAAGTCAAGGCACATCTGAAGCGCCCTGTTCCAGCTCTCTGAGTAAAAGGAGCTATGGAGCTCCTAAAGCGGGTCCAGCAGACGGCAACAAGGATGACTGGGGGACTGGAACACCTCCCTTAGGAGGAAAGGCTGAGGGAGTTGCGCCTCTTCAGCCTTGAGAAGAGATGACTGAGAGAGAACCCCGTCAATGTGTATAAATATCCAAAGGGTGTCAAGAGGATGGAGCCAGGCTCTCCTCGGTGGTTCTAAGCAGTAGGACAAGAGGCAATGGGCAGAAACTGATGCACAGTTAGTTCCACCTGAACATGAAGCGGAGCTTCTTTACTGTGTGGGTGGGTGACCCTGCATGGGAACAGACTGCTCAGAGAGCTTGTCGAGCCTCTCTCATTGGAGATATTCAAGAACGATTTGGGGACAATCTTGTGCCATGTGCTGTAGGATGACCCTGCTTGAGCTGGGTGGTTGGACCCTGCGGCCCCTTCCCACCTGACCCACTCTGTAATTCAGTGCAACACGCGTGTCCCTTCCCCATGAGAGCGCTGACCGAGGCAGTGACCGGCAGCACCGACCCTTCCCGCTCTGAGGGGCCGGGCAGGGCGAGGCTGGCCGCTCCAGGGCTCCCTGCGCGCCCCTCGGCCCCGCCGCCCGCTCACCGCCCGCCCGCGGGGCGGAGGGGCCGCGCCGCGGCAAGGGGCCCGGGGAACGGGCGGCCGAGGGGCGGCCGGGACTGACCTGTATTTCTTGAAGAGCTGGTCGGACTCGCGGAAGCCGTTGTTCAGCAGCATGTTGATGCCGGCCAGCGCCAGCTCCGAATCCTCGATAGGCAACGGCGCTTCCCCGTCCTCCCGCTGCTCCGAGCCGGCCATGACGATGAGGAGGCAGCGGGACCAGCCGAATCTCCCCTACCTGACTACCTACGTACCTACCGACGTACCCAAAAGCCTACCCGCCCACCCGTTCCCGGGCAGCCCGGTGCCGCCTCGGCGTGCCTGTGAGACGAGCCGGGAGCGCCCGGTGCTCGCGGAGGCGCGAACTCGGCGGTGCTGCTGCCGCAGCCGCTCCGCACCCGCAACCGCGCCGAAAGCGGCGGCGCCTGCCCCGCGCCCCAGCGCGCAGGCGCCGCCACGAGGCCGCGCAGGCGCGGGACCGGCGCCGGGTGAGGGGCTGGGGGCGCCGAGGCCGCGGGGCGGCTCCTCCTGTGGCGGGGCTGCGCTGACGGCCCTGCCCGCGGAGCCTTCAGCCGCGTTTCAAGGCATCACAGCCTGTCTTGGTTTGGGAGGGATCCACCCACGGGGGTCTTCGAGTTCAACTCCCGTCCCTGCATAGACACCCCAGAAATCTCACTGCGCATGAGGGCATTGTCCAAAGACTTCTTGGTTCTGTCACCGCTTCCTTGGAGAGCCTTTTCCAATACTCAAACACCCTCTGGGTGAAGAACCTTTTCACAAAATCACAGAATGAACCAGGTTAGAAAAGACCTTTGAGATCATCAAGTCCAACCTATGACCCAACACCTCCTCATCAACTAAACCATAGCACTGTGTCCAGTCTTTTTTCAAACAAATACGTGAACGGTGGTGACTCCACCACCTCCCTGGGCAGAGGATTCAGGTGCCCAATCACTCTTTCAGTGAAGAATTTTTTAATATAATATCCAACCTATACCTCCCCTGACACAGGTTCATTGCCTCGAGTCCTGTCACTGGTCACCACAGAGAAGAGATCAGTGTCTGCCCCTCTGCTTCCCCTCACAAGGATGTTGAAGAGTGCAATGAGGCCACCCTTCAGTCTCCTCCTGGCTGAACAAGTGAAGCTGCTCCTCATATGGCTTCTCCTTCAGACCCTCCACCATCTTCATTGCCCTACTTCCAACACTCTCTAATAGCTTAATGTCTTACATTGTGCAACCCAGAACTGCCCCCAGCACTCGAGGTGAGGCTGCCCCAGTGCAGAGCAGGGCAGGACAATCCCCTCCCTTGCCCAGCTGGCAATGCTGTGCCCAATGCCCCCAGGACATGGCTGGCTGCCAGGGCACTGCTGCTTCTGCCTCTGGCAGCTGTACCCCCAGCTCTAGAGATGGCACAGTGAGCACCAGCAGGAGAGAGGCACGCACTGATGCCTGGCTTAGGGGTATCCATGTGGGGAGCTGCCCCTGCCTCCACGTGCCACCCTTCCCTCCCCATCCTCACGCCTCACCTTGCTTTGCTATCAGGCACCACACAGGCTAAGGTGGTGCCACCCACCCTCCTGCCCTCCACAATCCTTTGGCTTCTTGCAAAATCCACTGTGTTTTTTAATGGATGGCTTGTAGCAGCTGGGGCTGCAGCCAGCCCTAGAGTGCGAAGAAAAGTCCAGAGTCCTCCTCTGACAAATAACGTGGCTTTCCATTTCCAGATAATTGATTTTTCTTTTTTCTTTTATTAGTGGTTTTATTCAGTGACTGCAGTCACTAGAACAGAGAGTAAACGTTCCTCTTTCATACAGTGGTGACTTTGTGACCTCCCCAGTGCAAGTCTGGGAAACAAAGGTTTCTAGGAATTTGCTCCCTGTCTCTTGACACATACCTTCATGATTAGCAATGTGAACTTCCCTGTCATGCTGACAGCAAAAATCAGAACTTGCAAATTTGGTTCAGATACAAGCTCATTTGGCAGGCATTTCCAAGCACAGGATGGGTGAGAAAGTACACTTGTGTAAATATATCTATTCCAACCCAAAATGGCCAAGTACCTGGACACTGAAAATACTCCCACGTTGTTTCCATCCTTCTTTGCAAGAAGTGGCTTTCCTTGCTATGCTTAAATTTAGGTGAATAGGAAGCTAATACCAACAACCTGGTCTTGCTTCCTGACAGCTAGAAGAGTCCTACAGCTGCTCTTGAGAAAAATTTAGGACTCAGACTTGCCCCACCTCCCTTGGTAGGATACAAAAGAATGGGACCAAACACTACTTTTAGCAACCCCTTTTCCCTGTCAAGCAAAACGTCTGTCTTCCTGTGAATCTAGTCGCCATATTTCCGTACATGCCTTGTGGGAATTGCTGCCACCCCCTCGGGAAATACTTTGTACCAATAACTTCTTGAAACAACAGTTCTTGGAAGGTGTGGATTGCCTGATGTCAGGAGGCTTCTGCAATCTGTCAGGTGTGAATCTCATCCTTTGGCTGATTGCCAGCCTCTCTGTTAAACACTCCTCTCTGCCCAGCAGGGCTGGACATTCAGGGAGTGTTTAAAGAGGACACATCTTTAGTTACAGTGCACATCTCCAAAACAGCATGATCTACACAGCCTAGAAATCCTAAAAGGCTTCTAAAAAGTCAGCACAGCATGACTAGGGAACAGCGTGCTCTCCAGTGTGTTTGCAGGTTAGTTGTGAAATTTGGACCCCAGAAATGCAAGCAGCCTCACTAAAAGGAAATTTCAGGTTGCAGTTGCACTGCCCTTATTCCTTATTCTCACAGATTGCAGTGTTTCAAGACACTGCATTCCAAATGAAAACAATTACTCCTGCAATATCTGCCAGGCAGGATTCTGTGGGCAGGGGTTCATGGTGGAGCAGTTTATTATATCCTTCCCCTTTGTCAGATGTAATCAATCAAGAGGCAATGAATCTTCCTGTGGATTCCCTGAAAATTTGTCATAGGCTAACTCCTACCTCCAAGTACTATTTCTGAGGAGCAGCGGAGAGCCAAGTCATTTGTGCAACGCCTACTCCGTTTCTCCAATGCTACACTCCTATTTCCTTGCCCCTGTGTTTGAGTAATAGCATAGCAGGGCTGTGTGCTTCCTGCAGGTTTGGGTCCTATGCACAAGAAGCTAGAATTCTTCTGAGATCTTCTTTCTAGTAGCCAGTTGCTCCAGACCTTGCTGAGGGCTGGCACTCATAATTTCTCTTCTATAACAAATGCTTTTATAAGTACTGGGTGGCTAGCTATTAATTTTCAAACTCAAGATGTGAATAGCTGAATCAACTCTACAGAAACACAGTTATAAGTGTACAGGAAAAAAAAATGGCAGAATGAAACTGCACTTTGGCTGTTCAAGTAGACAAGTAACACACTGAATACACCTTCCTTATTGAAGGAAGTTGAAATGTGCAGTTTGACTTCATCAGCTAAGTACCAGCAGTTTTATAGTGCCCATGTTGTGATCTGCACTGTAACTTTGTTTTCCTGCAGAACTGGATTGGAAGTCAGCAGAGCTGTAGGTCTCCCTGCCATGTAACAGCAGATGAGGTCTTGTGATGGGCTACGATTAGTTTGATTCACATGGAGGATGTGATTCATCCTGCTAAAAATGGCCAAGGGAGCAAGAAAACCATAGTGAACAGGACTACATGGATGATTAGTATGTGCCAATCAAAGCTTACATTGTCTTTGCAGTCTAACAACGCTCTAAGCATCTTTCTTGAGGTTTTTTGTGTTTGTTTGTTTTATAAATTCCTGGTAGCATGCTATCATCAGCAAAATAGACAGTTATCAGCCAACAATTTCAGCAGAGGGGTCAGTGGGTGGCTAGCTTTCCCCTCACCTCACAGCTCCTGCAGGGCACTGTTGAATCACCTGTGCTGCTGTGGCCTGGTACCTCTCAAGAAAAAAAGTTGAGGCAACTGATTTGTAATCATTCGAGGACAGTGAAGTAACTGGTGAGCAAGAATTGTACTTTCAATAAAGTAACTGGCCTGAAATTTCCAAGGCCTTTACTCTAGCTTCCCAGAAGCTGTTAGATAATGGAAGTGGTTGCAATATTCACAACTGCTACAGAATGCAGAACTGTGGTGGTGTTACAGCCTCTTTGCACAACACTGCTGTTGTAGTTCCAACACTGCTTTGAACTACACTGCTGTTGTAGTTCAAGATAGCCTGTACCTTTGAATACCCAACTGCTCTTCCCTTTGACAGTCTTTCTAAGTTTCTGCCCTGTCTTTGAGCTTCTGACTGGGAGAAGTCCAGTTAGTCATCACACACTGTCCCTGAGTAAAAAATATTGATGTTTTTCCTCCACAGTCTAACCAGAATTTAGCCCTACTCATAAACAACAGAAAATAGCAGAAGTTAAAGTAGCAGGGAAAAAATTATTACAGAAAAAAATAAATAAATAAATATTGATTTATCTAAAGTATCAGAGAGGAAAGAGTTAAAACCAAGGGCAGGCCTATATTCATATTTTCTTTCATATAATTTTCATAGTCTGTAATTTAGGTCCCACTTATCTCAGGGCTCTTCTCCACTGTGTCTGGATGCAGCAACCTAACCCCTTGTGTCTGTCTCAGAGTGCCCTAAATCTGATTTTGCTGAGTTTCCCTTTACCTATATTGCTCCAAAACTCTACCTCTGTCCTGGAATACCTCAATAAGCCTGGTACAATTTGCAGTTTTTAAGATGGCAATGAAATTTCAGCAGTTGATTTAGAATACTTGACAATCAGCATTTAAGTCTGAATCACTGCTCATTTCAGTAGAGAAAAGAAAAATCCTTCAGGATGGAATTAACTATTAACTTTTTTTTTCATAAAATGTGACTGTGTATGAATGTAACATGCTGGAAATAATTATTAAAATCATAGAGACATCTCCCACGCTTTCTGAATCTCAGATGCAAACCTGCAGAACCTGCTTCTGTAATTTTGTGCTCCTTTTGGAGGATTTGCTGTTCTAGTGCAATATCAGATGCAGTCCCATTGTTGGCTATGAAGGGGTGTTGCAATCCAGAGCACAGCCATCTTCTCCAAACCATCAGAGGGGGCTTATCAGTGTCAGTGACTGCCAGCAATGGCTAGTGAATATATAAATGGGGGGATCTTCCCTTTTTGAATATAAGAAGAAAAAAAAATTAAGTTCACAAGTACATTTCTAAGGAAATGTAGTTTTAAAGCAGCTAAAGTGTGCTTTGTGCCTCACACTGTACCTCTGATCTTGAACAATAAAGATGCCTGTCTATTGTGTCTGGTCACTTAAATATTTATGAGTGGTGAGCTCTGCATCGGTTATCATCATGCATTTTCCATACAGCACAGCAACTAAGCAATACTACAAAGCCAAGCTAATCTTCAGAGCTGGCTCTTGACATTTCCCCATTAATATGCATTGTCCTTCCGAGGGCTAAACCCTGCCTGAGGACACACACATGAAACGATTTGTCTGTTCTGTCAATAGACAAGGAATATGCAAACATACCCTGCTGAAACAGGACAGGCTCAATGAGTCTCTTCATCCAAAGTACTCCAAGGATACTGAAAATTAGTCCTTTGACCCGTTCTTTTAATTAAAGTCAGTTACTGTAATAGCAATTAGAATAACCACTATTTCTTTGCAGTGGACCTTACTTCAGAATCAACTACTCCTTCCTCTCACAAGCTTTCTGTTGTCTCTGCCTTTTTTTTTTTTCAGGAAGCCTTTTGTGTAGGGTGAGCTATCAGATAGAAGGTGACTGATCCTTTAGTCCTGGTCTCTTGAGCATTGATTTGTGACTGCTCTCATTTAGTCTGTAACACAGACTGTGCTGTGTCACTTCTGCTCAGAGCAATGACAGAGATGGCTGGGTCAGAGCAGGTAAAGTTCTTGGAAGTTCAAAAACAGAATGAAAGATGAGACAGAGCAAGTTAGGGCATTTTTTTTTCATATTTGTTGTATTGGATAATGTTTGTTTTTATCCACAGAATGTTGTCCTGGACCCAATGCATAATCAGTCTTATGTTGGGATAAACTGATGTTCAGTCACACAGAGTTATTTTTACTGAAGCATATAAAGGTGTATAATTTTTGCTATATAAAGAATGCTAAATAACAGAGCTTTTTAGTGTTGGAATTTTTTATCCCAGAATGTCCTAATGGCCAAACATATGCACACAGTTCCGGAGAAAACAAAGGAATACACAAGTATTAAATACTAACAGCTGCTCTGTTCAGGCAGCAGACACATGCTGTCCTGTTTTATAAAAATTATTGGAAAGACTTCTACTCAAAATAATCATGCCACTTGAATTTTTAAGAGCCAATTCAAGATGTTTTACTTTCAGAGGAATGACTTCCTACAGAGTTCAGATCTACATTTGGTTATAAAAATACCTGCTCTGTATTGCCACACAGCAGGACATTGAAAGCCCAAAGAGATCACCAGAAATCCACCAGTTCTAGCCCAGTCCTTTCTGGAGAGTCAGAACAAATTCATCTAAATAGTAAAGAAAAATCTTTTTCCTAATGTCGTTGAAATGCTTTGAGTATGGAGAGCCTGTAGATTATTTCCCTCATGTTCTTGCTCCAGTGTACAAAGAAAACAATTATATGAACCTTTCTTATAGAAGCAGGGTGTTAGTGGCAAATTAAAACAGGTGAGCTTATGGTTTTGTGTATGGAAGGTGAGGTAGGATGTCTTGCCCAAACTGGTGCATATAAACATTATTTGTCCCTTGTTTCTACATTATGGGCTCTTGATTGAGGCCCTGTTAGTCTTTCAATTTTTACAACAAATAGCAGCTTTGAGCTTTCACAAGCAAGTCATACATTTTTAACCTCTAATCATTTTTGCTGATCTACTTTGGAGGGGCCCTCCAGTTTTCCTGCATTGTTTATTTCTGCATGAAGCCACTTTACAGACCAATTGCATTTGTGAAGGATTTTTTTTCTATATGTTCCTCTATATACATGCACATGTATCTAGCTATATTGTCAACAAATCATTTATCCAGATAGTTAGGAAGTTCCTTTGTACTTTCAAGCTTGGGGTGAGAATCAAGTAATCAGCAAGGCCATAGATAACCTGTGGCAAACATATCGGCCTCAATAAACACCCTTTGTGTTACTGCTTTCCCCAGTCCTTGTCACTTACAGTAATCAAAACCCCTTGTAAAACATATTTTGAATTGTTTGGAACATAATAAAGATAATATGTTTCTAAGGCATATTTTTCTTTCACAATTTCAGCAGTAAATATTTTCTCACAGGTGTCAAGCAGCTTGATGCATTATGTGATTTGAAGTGAGACTATTTAAAGAACACCTGTCAGCAACATTTTGTACTTTTCTACTTCCATTTGGGACTTTTGGCATTATATGTATTCTATTGGTAGCATTTCAGCAGTTTTCACTTTCTTCTTTCTGTAGTTGTTTGCTACAGAAATGGAAAGGCCATTCAGCAGAATTGAGCTGCAGAGGCTTTAATTTGGCTGTTAGGCATCACTTTTGTGTTTCAGTTTTGAAATCTACATTTCTTGCCCCTCTTTTTGTTCCTTGACTTAGAGTGGGGATCCTCTTGTTTAAATTCTAGTGACAAAAATGTCAGCAGACCCCCACTGGTGACAGGTTTTTTTTCTGACATGAAATACAAGTTTATGTAGCCAGATTGTCCAGGTAATCATTTAGAGGAGACTAAGACCTAGCTTTGCACTCCCTGCTTTGAAAGATCATCACAGCTGCAATGCCCAGTAGTTGAGGTAAACAGAAAGGAGGGCCTGAGAAACAAAAGGCCTGGTGGGCTGATGGTTGGGTACAACCCATGAAGGCAGACGAGAGAACTCAGCGGGAGGTTATGAAGCAGCCACAGCAGAGTTGTGAATCTCCCACTCCTGGCATTAATAAAAACTGCAAACAATGAATTCTTGTGCAGATGTCCCTTTTGGCCTGTTTTCGCATCTTCTGCACTATTTTAGATGGGAGTACTACTTCATGGTCTAAAAAACCACTGTCTCCTGACAGCCATATATCAGTCACATATGAAGGAATTTGCTTCACCAATGCCTTTCAGCAAGCTGCTTAAATTACCCATGCATTGGTTCTCATATCTGTTGATGGAATTGTAATACCCAATAATTTTGTGCATTAACATTAGTGGCTATGCTACATGAAGATGTTTCGTGACCTGTTGCAGTGTGTTTTAAACTTCCGGGTCCCTTACCCAGGTGTGCCAAAACCCTTCTCCCCCCCTCGCCCCCTGCTGGGCTGTCGATCAGTTTTAACATTCCAGCAAGGCGTCGTGTGGTTGGTCAAGTTCAAAAGATGCCCCTATGCCCAGAGGTCATTGGCCTGTCTAGGTCTCAGCCTCCCCTGAGACCCTGCCCCTCTCACCTGGTTGGTGGCTCACCTGTCCCCTCCCCTCCCCCTCCCCCTGCCCCGGGAGCTTAAAAAGGTAATCAGACCATGCAGTGGTCACGTTGGAGCTCTTCCCAAGATTCAGACATCTGTAACCATGGAATAAACCTCTGGATATAACCTTCCTGCAGAATCCTCTCCTTTTTGTCTTCACCATCGCCTGAAGCCTTCCTCCTGAGGTAAACGGAGTTCCTAACAAGCCTGGACTTGTTTCGTGCCCAGCTGCAGCCACTAGCAAGCTAAAGGTGTCTCTGGGGTGATACACTACAGCTGCTGCCTTTGGCCCAGCAGCAAGGGTCAGACTGGCCCAGGCACAATCTAACTGGTAATATTGGGATTCATATTCCAATAGTGACCTACAACTGCCTCACACTAAAACATTTTGACTTTCTGGTGCTGGAATAGACCAAGCAGGACATGTCCATGGGAGCAGCTCAGTCAGCAGTGTACATACACACCATACCTACAAAGATGGTGAGCTCCTTCCCTTGCATTTACGCCTACTTAACTACTGATGCCTTTGTCCCAAATTATTTCACTTCCTTATGTTTGGAGAGTTTAATCACGTCTTCTGGAGCACAGTGCTCTGTTCTTTACAAAACTCTTCTCTGAGGCTTGCACACATAGAGGTGGCAATTGGCTTTTAAAAGAAACAGTATGATCTGCAGCATATATCAAAAGTCAGAAAAAAACCTAGAAACCATATTGAGAGACAGATGCTACCTCAGATATCCAGTTTTTATTTCTAGATACTAGCTTTTCATCTGTGAAATGTGTTTTGGTCTGACAACTTTTGCTGCTCACTCAAGAAAATAACTAGCTGTACCATTTAATTTAGAGAATTTAATTTGCAAGAAAAGCCATTGTGTCTATTTGTATAAACCTGAAGTGAAGGGTTCATCTTCTTTTAAGGGTGTACTCAGGCAGTATGTTTATTTAGGCACACTCCAGCATTATCTGGAGACAACAGCTAAATAAAGCCACATACTTAAATAATCTTCATTCTAGTCTTTGCCTTAATTTGTTGTTCTATAGTCATGAACATTAATTAAAGTGAATGGGATGCCAGTTGATATGAATGGAAGATGCTTTACATTTTGATGTGTAAAACTGTAAAGCAGACATAAAAAATATGCCATGTCATTTGGTAAGATTATTTCCTGTAGTCAACATTTAAAGAGAATCTAGGAGACTGGGAGTGGTTGACCAACTAGACTTTGTGCTGTAATGAAATGAGCAACCCAGGAATGTATGTGTTACCTCCTGGTACTTAAAGAAATAAGCAGCATGCAGCTGAATTATTTTTCTGTTATTGCTTACCATTAGGTTTTCCATTCTTCCACTTACTTCTGGAAACTTGGGGCATTTATTTGGTATACATATTCTTTACAAATTAATTTATAATATGTTCCTATTTGGGGACTTGTTAATAAAGGTATGTGAGTTGGAAAACACACTTGACAATTATAGATTCCTCGAAGTAGTGACCACCAGAATCCGCTCCCACTACAGGAAGTGGCAGCTCTGCAAGCAAAACACTGCATTGCAGATAAAGGGAGACATCAAAGTCAAGATTCTGAGTGTGTGTAATGGTAACCACAGGAGTAAGTTACAAATCTTAACTTCAACAAGATTTTCATTAAAGTAACAGCTTAATATCAAATTTAATAACTCTTCTCTTTTTAAAAGTGTTTTTGGACTCTGAAAGCACTCCTGCCTTCCTGAAAGCACAGTGCCTTTTAAAACCATACATTGGGTGACTTATCCTGTACTGACTCACAGTTAATTGTTCTACAAACACGTTTTGTGAGGCAGGGAGCTACGTACAAGGCAAGTACCTTAAACTGAGTAGCATAATTTTAGCCATTATGAGTTATGCATGGCAATAACCAGGATAATAGAGTGTGAAAAGCTGTGCTTTTACTGCAGGCCATTTCTTCAGAGCTCATTTACCAGGCGCAGCACAAGGAGCAACAATCTTCTATTTTTTCAGTACACTTCCCCATTTTTCACTTCATTAGCATTTCTTCTCAAATGCTATTTTCTACTGCAATTCATCCAGCAAGCACTCCTCTGCTTTTCTTTCCATTCCTTTCATTCTGATAGCTCTTGCACTCACCTATTTTTAGAGGGGTTATACGTATAAAAGCACATATAAATACGCCTTCTATCTCACATCTCTTTACTTTTTGTGCCTTTCATTTGGGTTCAACCTACGTTTTCTTCTTAGATTCTCAAGCCTCAAATCATACAAAGCACAGAAAAAAGTAGTTCATCATATGGAGATGCCAGAAGCTAACCATGCTATGTCTGGGTGACTCAGTATTGAAAAGGATGAGTGACAAAAGCATTTTGTCAAATTTTCCCTGTAATTGGAAGCAGGAGGTAATTTCCTGTGGCTTGTTCTTTTCTTCTCTGTGGTCTGCTGACAGTACCTCACAATGATGTTTTATAGTTGGGTCATAAGGTGGGCTGAGTATTCCTGAGGACTAAAGTATAACCAAGTGCTGCCTCCGTCTTCAGGGGTTTCTTGCTTGGAGCCCAGAGCTATGTTGGCTGCTGCCATGTGCTCTTACAGCATATGTTTGAGATAGTATCCTCAAATTTTGTTTGAGGATGACTAACCCTCCTCCACTGATTACAGAAAGATGGCCTAGAGTAGACAACCAGTTTTTGTCCCCCTGAAGTTGTGAGATGAGTAACCACACTGCTCCACAAATGCTATGGGTCTTACTCAAGTCAAGTGGGTACTACCAGTGCTACTGGCTGATTTTGTATGCACCTAAGTCTGTCTAGCCATTCCATTTGCTTAAAATCAAATAGGTCTACGTATTTTGTAACTTTCTGTGGGCTCCCAAATGAAAAATAATGAGTCCATCTGTCCTTATTGTAAAAGCCTTAACATTTTTGTCTGGATTTGGTGGTGGAATGTGCTCCTGTAAGCACAGCTATGCAGGAAATGCAGATGCATGTGACAGTGTTACAGTGCTTGTTGGTGCCAGCCAGGGTTGTTTTGTTCATTGCTGCTACAGGGAACTCACAAAAAACCTCATTGGTGTTGCCCACTGAAACACAGGAGATTCATGTTCTCCATATAGAAGCAAAATTTTGTTTTCCAACAGATCTCTATGCCTTAATAAGTTTCTGAAAGTGCTGTTTTGTTTTCAAATTACTACTTGATGCAAACACTTTCTGCAATTTTTGCAAATTTGTTATAGCTGGGAATGTCTACATTTTATTTACACAGAAGTAAATCCAATGGAAACATGGCATATTATGCCCAAGAGTTCAAACATGCACAAGAATTCCCCAGCAGAGAGAATGACATAGGCCCTTACCTCAACAAAAGCCTTGATCAGGCAGCTGGGTCATACAATGAGCAAATGCAAAGAGCCACATGGAATAATCACCGTTGTCCAGATTGTGAAGCCATTCCATTGAATCTAATCCCTGCTTGAGGCACAGGGGTCTCTTTGATCACACTCCAGCCCTTTCTTCTCCAACCTGAGCCTGTCCCAGCTGGAGCCCACACTATCACTACACTCCATTTTAGCATATAGATAAATTAAAAGATAGACCACAACCTAACATTTAGGAATTTGCAATGCAGTCTTTGGTTTTCAAAAAATTAGAAAATTCCTCTGCTTTGTAAATGACTCTAAACTATGTCTCTTCGTTACAGCGCTGAGCAGCTTCTATTGTACCTGTCTAGAAAATTTGACTCCATCACAGGAGAAATGAGGACACCTGTTCTAGGCAACAAAATGCTATCTATGGTTTCATTGCCAGGGGACTCTATAACTGAAAAGACAGGCACAGGATAAATGTATTTACTTGGTGGGATAAGATGTTATAAAATGCCCTTCATGGCCCTGGGGTGGAGGCTATAGGGCAAATGTAAATTTCCTAGCTGCAGGAAGCAGGGAAGGCAGTATTTGCCTTGGGCAACTGCAGAGAGGCAAGAGTCAGCCACACAAGACATCAGCAGTCAGAAGTGACTCTCTAGAGCTCAGTTTCCTCAGATCTAAGAGGAGAAACTAGGAATGAAATCTGCTTATAGTCTCAGCAACGCTGGGATGTAAGCACGGATGTTTTGATTTGGGTCACCGCATCATGTCTTATGCAGAAAGCCGTTTCTACTGGAAATTGATAGATCAGAGGAAGTTCATCCTATTCAAAGTTACACTGAAGGGTTTAAGCTCAGCTGCACGACTGTCTTCACAAATAAAAAGGAGGCCAGCACTCAGTGCCTCTCAGAGATGCACACGTGAGAGGGCCCTCTGAGGGAACAGAAGAATAGGCAGGAAGGGGTGTGCAAAGCTATCTTAAGACTAATTGCTGTTTGCAGCTGCACATAGACACGTGCTTAATTATCTGCTATATGCATGCAAATTTGGTTGCTGTCACTAGCGTCCAGATGTTCCCTTCCATTATACTGAGTACAACAAACAAAAGAAAAAGGGTCAGAGAGCAAAATAAAAAGGGCCAGGAGTGGCAGCTTCGTGATGTTTTCCCTCCTGACATATACTCAGCCTGGCTGACCACTTTCCTGAACTCCCCATCGCAGACAGAGATTTGTAAGGTCACAGACTTACATCTGGTCAGGAAAGAGGGAAGCCTGGGAAAAGCCTTTCCCCTCAGCACTGGGGAAGGGGTGCAGGCAGCCACTCAGCCCCACGGCCCTCCCCTGGGCTGAGCAGAGGTTGGGACACCCTGGATGCCACACAGCAGCAGCCCAGGAGGGCAGTACTGAGTCTGGGGTTCAAGGTGTCAGGGCCTGTGTTCCTTGTTGTAACCACATAAATTGTCCACACTAAAACACAATAAAATTGTCTAGTCAAATTAACAACAGTTTGTAACAGCTTCTCTGCTATAGACACTTCCCTTGGCAGGGGTAAGTACTCTCTGAGCAGTACCAAGGCTTGCTTTTTCTGCATTACTTTTCTTCTTCAACTATAAGATCTTTCTGTCCATTCTCTAGGCTTGTATCTCATTTTTAAGCATTTTTTGCACTGATAAAAACCAACCCATATATTTTTTCACAGAAAGTGAACTGTAGTATTCCTAGTTTTAACTCTTTGCAGCAAAGTCCTTTCTATAGGCTCTCTGAGTTGTGTCCCAAACATTTAAAACACACAAAACTACACAAACACAACTAGATCCTCCTCTCCTATCTGCCTAAATCCAGGAACAATAGAGTAATGTTGATTTATTCTGATCAGGCACCTGGCCTTTATTCTGTTTGATGGCATGCAGTGCCTCTTTGAAATATTTAACCTGTTCATTCCATTTTAATTAAATAACAGTAATGACCAGTAGTGGTTTTGTGGTGTCTGTTTTGAATTAAATTTGTGCTGAGCATATATGTCATGTTGATTCGTTTCATCTTTTATGATAAATGCAATATACATAGATTCAGGGATCAAATGTCCTCTTAAGTGGCTCTGATTTGGGAACATTACCTTCCTCTACCATGCCAATATCAAGTTACAAGAGTCTGACTGAATACAATGATCAGTCCGAAATTTGGTACTACTCTTCTGCATGCAGGAATAACGAAATTGCTGGAGGAGTTTTCTTTCCTTTTGGCCTGGTAAAGGCATAGTGGGATGACTGCAGCTACTTTTGATTTTGAGCAGCATAGGAAACCGCTGAACCACAGTGGGGTCTTTGGCAGGTTGAACGGCTCAGAGCAGGCATTGAGACCTCCTCCCAGCACTGCCTTCACCAGTGACACTCCTCAGGGAGCACGGTTGATCTGCCTGGTGTCCTTGCTTCCACTCTTCTTGCTGATGCAAATACTCTTTGTGTTTGTGTAAAGTTTCCATTTATGTATATTTGCATTAGATGGATTATCTTAGGTTTTATGGAGACCATGTCCTGCCCTTTATTACATAACAAACAGATTTAATCTGCAGTAACAATTCTCTATAAACCTTGGCAATATTTTAGAATACATTTTTTTATAACCAGTAGGTAAGATTTACTGCATGTTTTAATAAGGTGTATGAACCAAAGTCCTGTGAACTGGTTCAATCTTTCCACTAAGCCCCTGAACTTTGGATTATGCCTATGTGTTTCCCTGGAGAATTGCTCAGAGTGTTTTTAGCTTCTTTACTGCTTAGGTTAATGGCCCTGGGGAGATGTCATTACCTTTGATTTAAATGAGTGCAGAAAAGGGAAAGTTAGGACTTTATTACTGATCTGACACCTTGTTCTCAGGTAAATTTTATTAGCTGAATTCTTTGACCTCACCACAGGAGTCAGTGCCTGGGCATATTACTGGTTCTCTAGGTTTGTAGTATTAGGAAAGCAATTCTGATCAGAAAGTAATCAGGATCTAGAATTAAGATTTATGGTAAGGTGCTGTTACCCAACTATACAACCCCTCTATTAAGTAATAGCTCATGCTGATAGATTTTAGCTTATTATACTAATAATTAACCCTGTTAATTAAAACTGTGTCAGCAAGAGCTGGCTGGCCACAAAATCATTTATTTCTCTATCCTTTAAAATGTTTTTCTTTGTTATGTCTTCAGGCATCAAAAAAAACCCTGAACAATCCTTCCTGGATTGAAATTCTAATATTTCTTTTCCATATTGCCTTAGTTTTGGCCAGTTCAGAGTTAATTTTTTGCAGTAGCTGAGGGAGCATGGCTCAAGGGGCATGGCAGGAAGTTATTCCATACCATCTCAGGTCACTGCCAGGACCAGGGGTAAGGGACTGGCTTCTGTGGGAAAGGACAGGGCTTCTGGTTAAAAAAAACCATGGTTCATTGTCTTGGGAGTCCCTGGTGAGCATCTCTGCACATGAATCAACCTCTCTTTGTATTATTTGAATAATACTGTCATTATTCATTTTGTTGCTATTATTGTTCATTTTCTTATCTCATTGCTGTTTCCAGTAAATTGTTCTTTTCTCAACCTGTGATCTTCACCTTCTGTGCCCTAATTCTCAATTTCCTCTGCTGGACCAGGAAGGGGCAAGCATCAGTGTGGTTTGGGAGAGTCTCAGTGGGTGCACTGAACTGTGAAGCACCATTCCTAAACCATGATACATATTATTTCATAAATTACTGACACAACTATGAATGCAATTATTCATTCTTACCAGTGCATAGTCCTCCTGTGACAGAACTCTTAGACACAGGCTCCCACGCAATGGAGAAATCTGTTGTTGCTCCCAATTTAAATATAACTGAACAGAGACAAAAGGCCATGATGCCAACTACCTTTCTTTTTATTGTGTGTGACAATGCAGCAGTGTTCCATCTTTCTCAACATGTGAGTGACACCTTAACAAAGAACCTGTTTCTCATGGAACATTTCACATGGGCTTCACATTTGGAACAACCTGTAGGAAACATAGTAACTGGCTGAGGTGTAAAGTAATGATAGGAGTGTGTTTAAAAAAGATCTTATGCTCTCAGCTGCAAAGCAGGAGACACAGTACAATTTGACCAACAGGTCACAGTTTGGTTTTATTGCTACAGAGGATCCCCCAAACTGACAGAACATAAAAAATCATTGGTTATTTTGCTTGCAATTCTTTATACTCAGACGGTGCTTCATTGCAGCTCAGGCAATGACCAGCCTCTTGCAATTTTAAGATGTCTGGGCCAGCTGCACAAAGGATGTTTATGTTTCTGCCTTGCAGCCATAATGTCTCCAGTGAAGCTATAATATTGTGTTATAGCACCATACCCTTTAACATCCCTTTTGCCAGGGATGTCCATTTAATGTATTTTTAGAAAATGCAGACAGATTTACAGAAGGTTGTGTCCTAAACTTCCTTACATCATTAGAGAAAGATGCAGGAGGTTTTTGGTTTTTTTTAAATGAGGAAACCACAAAGAGAATGGTAATAGGCAAAGAGCATGGGAAGAGTCCATTACAAAACCATAACACATTTATACTGTTTTCACTATGTCTGCATTTTCAAGGCTATTTTATGAAGGGCAGAAAGGAAGGAGAAAGGAGAAAATACCCCAAATAATAATAATAAAAAAACTTTTTTTTTTTTTTTAAATTAAAATATCCATGAAGGACTTATGAAGAGGCAAAGAGGATGGAAAGCTAAAATGAACTGGCTCACAAGTGACTCAAAGTAGTGGTTACAAAACCACAGAAAGTTAGCTTGCACAATTCATGTTGCTGGTGACAGCATGAAAGGTCAATGGTTCTGTGTTTTAAAGGCTAAGGTACAGAAAGAATGCTACAAGTTTTAGTTGGAAGTTTTTGTTATTAGAAGCTTAAGTTACAGTCATTTATAAGCATTGAAAAGGCAGTATGTTTTCCTTTTTTATATACATACCCGCTTTTTTTTCTGCAATGAATGTGTATTTCCTTCTACAGTGCCCTGTGATCTATTTCATTTTACTTGCTCTCAGTTCCCAGTGTGAGGCTTTCTGTCTTTCAGCTGCCAATAATCTAGCTGTGGTTTGTAGTTATAATAAATGGAAACTCACAGACCTTGGTGTCATCCACCTCAGATAACATGATCCTATTAAATCTAATCCAAATTAACTGGATGAGAACCCTTTGCCCTTGATACTTATATGGACAAGAGAGGGATTTGATGCTAACAATACCAATGTGGTTTAGTGTAGAGTGGAAATCTGCTCTCCTTCCGTAATTGATTTGGGATTCAGAAGAATTCTAACACACTGTTAAAGAGTGTGTGTTTTTTAGCCATGTGCTCTCAGTGTACTGAACATGGTATTTGATTAGCAAAATGACTACAGAATAAAATGTTATAGGGAAGGCCTCTGCTGTGTATTTTATTCTAACATGGGAATTGCTAGTTTTAGGGGCACACCTGAAATGCTACAGCCAAAACAGGCAAATAATTCATTCAAGTTACTGTCAAATGGCAACAGTGTGATGAAAGTCTTGGAACTACTACTTCTAACAATTAAAAAAACCCATAACACTGATTTCTTCAATAATAAAAATTCTTCATTGATTGAAACAGAACAACTTCTTCCCTCATGTTAAGATCATCCACTGGACTTGATGATCCTTGAGGGTATGAGCTTGATATAGATTTACCTCTGAAAGTACAGAACCTGAAACTCTAGTTGGCTTTTATTCATTGTCCCAACAATGTATGACAGCCTGACTCTGTGGAAGCAATACAACTGAAAAGAATTGGGGGGGGGGGGGAAACAACCACAAAGAACCTTAAAACCAAAGAGACTTCTATTTTTTTTTTTGCTGTGCAAAAGTAGTATTGTATTGGAATTAATACTTCCTGATTGATATATCTTATATTTACTCAAGTCCTTATACATTTTTCATTTCTTTTTGTCAGCATTAAAACTACTTATGATAAAATCAAATCAAATGGAAGGGAATGAAATCCAGGACTGCCTCCAGGTTGTAATGCAAAAATCTTTGCCATGGTTTTTGTCTTTGTTTTACTGACAGCAGTAAGAGAAGAATGAAAAGACTTTTTTTTTGTGGTTTGGGAAAATCTGCCTCACAGAGCTGTCTGATGAGCATGAGATAGGGAAGGTTACCAGAGAATTGCATGATAAAATTTAATTGTTCCTCCTTTCTCCTTCTGGAAACTTTTAGTGTCAATTAAGCCAGTAAATGAATTGAGTATTTTCACAGTTTTGGTCAACTGAGTATTTGAGCATTTTTGAGCCTTCATAAATACAAAGGATTCAGTGTTGCTATCACAAGAGATTATTTCTGAACCCATCACCTCCAGCCTGATGGGTGCTGCTGTCCCACGTGGCAGGTTGCTGTACAGGAGAATATGCATAATATAAGGAGAGGGCTCTACCATTATATGTCAATCCTTTGCTCCCTCTGAGCCCTCAGCCCCAACATGCATCCCATTCCCACCAAAACCGGCTTTACACTTCAGAAACCTCTGCATGGACACAGATTTGCCAGTAAAAGAGTTGCCATAAAAGAGAAAGCAACACAAAATTTGGTGTGAACAGCTTTCTGACACTTTTGCTACCCTGCAAAGCTGCAAAGGGATTAATGACCAAAGCCATAAGGACTATTGATCTGGCATCTGCTTCTGTTAGTCCAGCTTGCACCTCATTTCAAACACACTGAAGACATGCTGCTGTACTTTGAGAAGAAGGCAGTGGAAAACAGGAGCATTAGGAGTGAAGGAGAATTTGTCTGTCTGCCTTCCTACATCAAGGATCTGCCTTAGAAAATACTTTCTTCTTTTTTATTTTTTCATTTTGAAAAAGAGGGTTGGCACCAGGGATTGGGGATAAAAAAACCATTACCAAAATGCTGATCCTGAATGACAGTGGAAAAAGAAGCCATGTCCAGTCTATACAGTCCAGCCCTTTTCTCAGAAGAGTAGAGCAAAGTGGGTTCCCTGCCCTCCACTGTGGGTCACAATCAGGTACAAAACAAAGATTTGAATGTTGAAGAAAACAATTTTTCTGGGTTAGTCCTGTAATTTGTACTAGATAATTGTAGCAAATGCAGCTCTGCTATTCTTGATAAAACTTTTCTTCATTTCATTACAAAAAAAATTGCCTATTGAAGAGACTCTCTGTCTTTGAAGATGGCAAAAAAATGACCCTCTTTTTGGGATTTTTAGATAATCAAATTGTGATGAGCAGAGATGGAGAGATGATGGATACCTGCTTATTGAGGCAAATCAGCATCTTAAACCTACAGAAATATTTGCACAAAGCAAGCAGGATTTATAAGCTTCTAAAAAGTACATTAAAAACCCACCAGGTTAAAACAACCAAACAAGAAAAAAGGGTTTTAGGAACATACTGCATTTATTTGGTCCCACAATTCCTAACTTTGTAACAAACCCCCAGAGTTTCACTCCTTAAAGTGCTTCAAACTCCATTTATATTATTATTATTACTTTGAACATCAATGTACATTTCTGTATAAGCAACAAACCAAAGAGATTTCTATTTTTTATAAAATTATATATATTAATGGATCAAATTTGCTCTCAAGATGGCCAACATTAAGGAAAATTTCCAAAATTAAGACACTGGAGTTGCTCAAGTCTCTGCAGTTGTGGATGAGAGCAGAATTTGGCCCAGTAGGGTATATGCAATTACATTTTCTGCATATACCTCCAAAGGCACAACGGATTACCTCAGAAATCAATAACATTTAAAAGGGAGTTTGTCAAAGCAAATACTTTTTGTTTGCTTTGGCACAGTCCACATCCAGAGGATGCATTTGCTCACCGGCTGTTCAGAAGGAGCAGCCTGATGCTGGTCACCAAAGGGGAATCCAAGCAGCCCAATGTGTGCACAACGACTGTAACAGCAGAGTTACTTCTCTGGGCACCCTTGCAAATTCACTGCACCATGAACCTCTGAAATCCTCCTGGTGGAGACATGCTTGTCATTGATGGTAATATTCCGAAGACAGCCATAAAATGGGTCTTCAACTGGAAGCCATGGGGTGTCCAAATCTGCTACAAAACCAAGGTGGAAAGACCAAGTTAATAAGAATTATTTTAAAGAACGTTAATTATGGCAGGGTATTCAAAAGAGGGGAAATTATATAGAAGAACATGAATGGATGGGACCTTTGTTTTGGAAAGGAAAACAACATGAAAAAAATAAGCAGCAATAATATTACCTGGAATTTTGCCAAAGTAGAGTGGCTGATACACACGTCTAGGAGGAGAGGGTTGAAGTGCAGTGGTATAGTTACTCTGTGTGCCCACCTCTAGCTGCACTGTCTTCTCCCTCTGAGAGACTGCAAAGAAGCAGGAAAATAAGAACTCTTTCTCAAACCTATTAAAGAATCGGCTAGATATGGCACTATTTTTAAATAGCATCTTTCTTGAAATTTAAGGCACAGAAAAAAACAGATTTTATTTTAATTCAGAGTCAGACTGACAAGCCTAGGTCATCCAGGGCTTAACAGAGCCTACTAAAAAATCCTTATGTAAAGCCTTTAATTAACACAAGACAGAATACAAGAGTATTCTCAGACTAAACAGAAGTGAAATGATTAATAAAAAAATTGGAGCTGCAGTGCTCTGTGCCCACCATCCCTTCAAAGCTTCAGAAGAAATGGTATTTACAATGTACCTGCAATGGTATGCCACTGCCCATCAGACAGAGGTTTCTTAGGTGTGACCAATGCCTGGAATTCTCCAGCACCACTATTTCCAGCAGCAATCACCTGTAGAGAAGTTACCTGTTAAGTTACTGTGACAAAGAACAGCAGCAACAGGGGGAGGTCAGAATTCCCCCTGCTGAATGAGGGCAATGCAGCTGGAATGGATGCAGTCTGTACCCACCTTCCCTCCCTTCATGTAAACAGTCAAGTACTTGTCTTGCTTGCTTCCAGCATGGAGGAGCACACCTGTGGAGCTCCTTGGTCGAATGGTAAACACAATCCTGAAATCCAAACCCATCAGCAAATTACCTGTGGAGAATTAAACAGTGGGGAGAGGGATGATCATAGGTGGAGATAATTGGAAAGCCATGTAAAAACAAGTAACACATACACCTCTGTGCTTCACACAATTCCATATACCATAACCCCCACACAGCTTACCAATGGTGATATATCCTCCTTCATTAAAGAAGTAAATCCCTGTGTCCATGGGAACATCCAGACATGGAAGTATGCCATGTTTTTGCTGAGGTGCATTCATGGCTTTTCCATTTATCTTAAAATTCCTCAGGCAACCCTTGAAACTCTTCATTGGCATATTCTGAAAGCATATTTCAAAACATGAATACTGAAGCATTGTGTTTAGTATTATTGCTAAAAAAACCCAAACACTAGTTCTTTTGGACTGCTGGGCTATAGAAAGGCAACTGGCACTAAAGGCACCTAGCACCCATCTTTGATGCAGTTAAAAGGTATTCCAAAGTTCTAAAAACGTGCTTGAAACCCAGTAAGAGTTGATTTTGAATTAACATGACTCCTGCTTGTAAAACAGATACTTCCCAATGACATGTCAAAAAGACAATGCAAGAGGAATTGTGAAATCCCTGAAGCAGCCCTTCCCTTCCTGAGACTGTTTATTTAATTCTGATTTTATAAAATACCCTGGCTCATTAACTGTCCTCTTTTTTAAATAGAAATCACATGTATTTCAGATTCAAATCCACTTCTACATCCATAATTTCTTAATGAGAATGATTCTTTTGCTTTTCTACTGATTATTGCTTAGTCTACTGAGGTAAATGTTCTGCAGAAAGATGGTATTTCTGGAATTAAAAAATTGACTTTGCTCTTCTCTATTTTTAAGGAATAAAAATGAAGAGTATGCCCTCAGTGTCTCAGCAACATAATGAAAATACAGGTCCAGGTGAAGGCTGTGTCAACAGGTGAGGAAAAAGATCTGTAATGAGCCACTGCAAACATCAGCCACAGATGGTGCTCACGTGGTCCTTGGAAATCCTCCCCAAAGCTTTTCAGCATGGAAATCCTGCGTATTAAAGACTTTCCCATATAATTAGTGCAGCATGGGGAGTGTGTGTGGGTGGATTTGTCAATTATTTACCTGTCTCTTCAGTGGTGGCAGCCCTCCCACATAGACTGGTGGCTTAATGTTGATGGCAGAATTTGTTGCCAGTTTTCTGTGCTGGGCCCTTAGACCATCAACAACAAGGCGGGCGTTCTTCCCATCTGTGCTGAAGACCACCTTTCCAGGAGGCAAGGATAACAGAATAAAAACCCAAATGCCAACAAAAACCACTGCAGATTTTCTTTGTCTTTAAATTAAATACCAGGTTGAGGAAATATTTAAATTGAAAGTAACATCCTGGGACCATCAGTCTCAGTAAGGTCTCTCAGAGACTTGTCAACCACATGAACTATCAGGCATAGGAATTAATTTCCAATTTTTCCAATGACCAAAACTTTCTATTCTCTTAAAAATGCATTAGGCTGTGCCTGCTGAATGCCAGTTATGCTAACACTGTGGTTCCATGCTACTTACAGTGTGCCATTGCCCATCATTGTATTTAGTACTGGTTCTGACTTTGACTTGTTTTTCTCCAGAGCCAAGTAAAAAGACAAAACGTCCTTTTGAAATGTGGAGAGCCATGTAAGAGTCCTCCGGGCTTTCCTCCATGAAAACTATTAATCCTCTTGATGATCGAGTCCGTACATCTACAGAGAAATGTAACCTGTAGTGGAAAGTAAGCACATTCCAGTATGGGTCTGTTTGGTTGGTTGTTTTACCTTTTCTGTTCTCAGTGAAACTCCATCTTTGAAATAGCATTTGGGTGGAATCATGGCATCATACACTACATTTCTGAATGTGAATGAAACTTGACATATTCAGGCTTAGGAACTGACATTAACATGCACTGTAACTGTTCACCACATCCCATTCAATCTACTCAGTTTAGGTAAATGTTTGCACCGAAAAAAAAAGCCTGAACTTTTAGAACCACCTTTTGTTATGGCCCAAGATATAAACAAAAAGAAAATCCTTACAATCAGCACCCTAAGAGTCAAGCAGCTCCAACAGTTCAAGTAGGAGAAGGAGAACAGAGAATGTTTTTATTACCTGTCTGTAGATAACAATGGAGAAAACATGTAGGATATGAAACTGTTTGGGATGCTTCCAAGCAGATAAGCTTCACTGCTGTCATGTAATGGAGCTGGTATAGGGTGGTGTTGCACATTAGCAGCTTTCAAATAATCAAGGTATTTTTCATTCTGTGCACATAAGATAGAATTGAAACATTTACTATATGTGCACATAAATAGAAACATTTTAATCAACACATTTAAGAGCGCCCAGCCAAGGCAGTCAACAGCCTTCCCTAAAAGACAGAAAAGCTGTTGTCATTGTAGACAGGTGTGGGTTTAGCATGAAACTCCAGCATGGTGAGAACTTGCTTCAGATGTGAGATGGAAGGAAAGAAAGAACATCTGAATCTCAGTTCCAGAAATGATGGAAAGTCTGGGCATCAAATGGAGCAAAGAAGACAGTAATAATAAGCATACCTTGAGCATCTTAAGCCTGAGAGGATTTTTAAATTCCTGCAGCAGCACTGGTTCAAGGTTTTCATATTCCCGGCAAGCTCCAAGGGACACACCAGTCTTTCCAGTATTAGTGACAAGATTTTGAACCTCAGGGAGCTGACCTACCCTGTTATGATGAAAGCAGTAAAGTACTGTGACTCAGCATTCCTTTTCTTTAGTGTAATCAACAACAAGCATATTGTACAAATGTGTTCTGCACAAAATATATTTCCCAGTGACATGATAGCAAAGTACCAATTTTTATTTTTCAACGAAAAATGTACATTCAATGCTGTAAATCATATTTTCCCTGGCTCTGCTCATTTATTTTTGGCTATAGAAAAACTCTGATTTCTGGTCTCATCTTTTCTAAACAAAATAATTTCTGCTAAAAGCAATTTAAAAACCACAAACATATGTGGTCCTTGAAAACAGAGGAAAAAATGACAGCAGCCTTGATTAAGATTTCTGAATCTGTAACGACTATAAAACTTTGATTGGTAATTATACATAAACAGTTTCAAATCAAGAAAATATAACATCATCAGGTTCTGCTTCACTCTCTCCTTAAATAAGATGTTCTGATGAGTTTTGTCAAGGGACAAAGCCTGTCACAATTTCACATGTAACTCTAGTATTAACCAAATTATCACGAAGACGTTCAAAGCTAATTTACCCTGTGTGTAAGGAATATTATTAAAGCAATACTATGATTTTCTAAGTTGTACAAAGCATCTCTAATCAGTAAATTACAAAATCTTTACAGCTACAAAGAAGCTACAAAGCTCCTTGCTTGTGGTTTTCTATGAGAAGAGTGGTAGAAGAGTCCATTTTCTACAGAAGAGTGGACCTGAACTTCTTGAATGCTGGTCATTCTCCATTCACTCCACCACACCAGCTACAGTATTTATTCTTCATCTGTTTTGGCACAAAAATTTTCCCACTTTGTTTTCTGATGGGAAATTTAATATATAGCTTACTTCTGATGCCTTTTCCTGGTCTTAAAAAAACTAAGAGCCAGACAAGGTTAAGGGATAAGGGGTTTTACCTTGGTATTTTAATAAGGATCCTTATGGTGCAGCACTTCACCAACGTGGAACGACAATGCACATGCATGATAAAATCACAGATACAATTCACAGACCTTACAAATTGGGATATCTAACAAGGATACCCCAATGGGAGGCTTGGTGAATAGTGTGATATTCCCCCATCCAAGGAATTCCCCCTGGATGGGCAGAATCTTAGTTGACAGGATATGTTCTAGAGGGGGCCTTGGTTCCGCAGGACAGTGTAGGGCTTTCCAGCCTCCTGCTATGAGGCCTTTAGGATGTTTGGTCTCCTGGCTTAACAGACTACCAGGGCTATGCTGAGTTATCAGAATTAAGGAATTACAAGTATGCATGCTAGAAGTACTGAGGATACATAAAAGGTATATAAAAGGGGGAAAATCATCTTGACATCACTTGATTGCCTCGTGGTGCTTTAAATGAAACCATAATTTGAGCAGCCTGGTCTTGTGGAAGGTGTCCCTGCCCATTGCAGAGGGCTAAAACTAGAGGATCTTTAAAGGTGCCTTCCAGCCCTTCTCATTCTGTGGTGGTATGACAATTGAATCAAAATACACTATTTTTGAAAACTCTACACATGTAGAAATACTCATCAAAACTTAGCTAACACAAAGCCCCACTGGGATATGAGTTATGGCTCATGGGATGCTTGTCTTCTAGAAATACATTAATGGATATTTCTTCTCCTAAATTTTGGCTGTAAGGTGTCTCTAATAATCAGACAAACACATGAAAAGAAGAGACAGCCTAAATAAGGCAGATGATTTCTACACATATGGTCTCACTTGTTTGTGTAACTGTTTTGATTCTGTCGGTAGCTTTGCTCCTTTCACCACCTGGCTCCCTGGGGAGCTATAACAAGACAATTTAGCAAATCTTTTTGGATGCCTTATTGGGACATATCCAATTCACTCTGCAGAGTTCATTCTTTGGCTAAAAGACTGCTAAACAGGTATGACTGAAACTAAAATTCCTTTACATCTGAATGGCAGATTTAATTATAACTGAATCCCATGTATAATATACCTGAATGAAAGAGTATTTGAGGGCAGCAATGTTATGCATTCATGAAGGCTTCACACATGTAGAAGAAAAGCATTTTAACAAAATGTAATTTTAATATGATTTAAGAAGAAGAACAGGCCACAATACATGAACAGTATTTTTTTCTAGGCCAAATACCTTTCAATGAAGATGTTTGAGATGCAACCTTCAAAATTATTTCCACCAAATTTTATAGGTCTGTTTGATTCCTGTGAGTTTGATGACCTGGAAGAGTCAACTGCTTTTGACTCATCATCAACCATCAGATGTACTCTGAAAAAAGTGAAAGAAAATAAGCATGATATATAAAGAAATAATTAGGAAATGAAATTATATATATATATATATATATATATATATAAAAAGAACCATTTGACAGATGTGTTTCCTTGTTACATTGCGATTATGCTAGAGCTCCATTAGCTTAGTTCTGGGACTTTTTCAGTATGTGCTTATTGACTCCTGTGAAATTGCTCTGCTTTCCATATTAGATAATGAGGAAGAGTTGAAGTTTGTACTTCAGTCCTACAGTGAAATCCTGGTGTAACGGAAATTCATGAAAAATCTCTCATTGTCAACTATGGAACAGGATTTAAGTCATTGTGTCAAAATGAAACAGACAGTATTAAGTTACAATAACCCAAAGTTATAGCAAACCATTCCAAACTTTCCACTTCAACAAACACTTATGTAATTTCATGCATTACACAGCAATCACTATGATTTAGGAGCTTTTCAGTAAATTGTCTCTTCTAATATCTAATATCTGCATAACAGATCATTATTGAAAAATCAGACACAGCATTTGCTTCTTCCCTGGTCCTTTACAGGGGACACACATGAAGGTTAATGGGAAGGAGAAGAGCCCCAAAGACTCCAAAGCTCCAGCTAGACAACCATTCAAAACTCATATAACCTATAAAAGAAATGCATAGTAGGGTACAGCTGAAACATCACAGGTACCAGTGTCCATATTCATAGAATGGAAATCTCCTTTCCCTTCATTATTTAGGTATCCTCTGCTAGAAGCATTTTAAGCTGTTTATCCAAAGAATTAGGCTCCCAAAATTTGAATTTCTTTTCTCCACCCACTACATAATAACTAGATGAAGAACTGGACTCACCTGTTGCCTATTTTCATTACTGTCACATAATGCACTGAGCCATCTTCATACTTCTTTTCCAGTTTAACTTCCTTATCTCGTATCTTTGCAGTTACAGAGCCAGGACTCAGAAAGATGGAAAGAACATCAGGCTACAAAAGAACCCCACAAAATTATCAGCTAAATAAATGCAAAAGCCTGTAGTTCTTGCTACTGCCATTAATACAGCTCTCAGTGGGTGCCAGTAGAAAACACATTTTCTTACACTAGACCTGCATTTCTCAGTCATCTAGTACCAGATGTGTACCAAGTTCTGCATGATGAGCATAGCTTCCATTTCAAAATACCTCTGCACTCTGAATAGCAAGCATTTATTTAAAATACTTGTTTATTTTTACAAAAAGCAGAGGAGCCAGTTATCCAGAATGGGTTCTACTTAAACCTCCCTGCTTTCTGAGGGATCATAGTCAGAACCAATCCCTCTCCTCTGCCTATTTGGACATGGAAACATTTCTGTGTGGGCAGAGTGCCATTTTTCCTTGAGAAAATTTATAGCAAATTAAGCAACAATTTTCTTGCTGGGATGTTGGTGTCAGGTGTGTGAGCAACTCTGCAGAAGGCTCTAGTTCAAAGCTCTGTTACTCATCAAACTGCTTGCTAGCCATGTGAAGAAATTGCCAGAATGCATTTCTCTGACCTATGACATGAACAATGCCACACTCAAAAAAGGCATTTCTTACCTTAAAATACAGGAATTTACATGAGACTTATGACCCAAACTGAAATGACTGATTCAGAGATAAAACCCATCACATATGCTAAGTTGAATGTGTTTCATACCCGTAGATTGTAATTTAAGAGTGTTCCAGTAGAAGCTGTTGTCTGAAAACCAAAGCCAACTTGGAAATCCTCCGGAAATGGGAAATTTGCTGCACTCAGGCTCAATGTTCCATCCTTGGAAAAAGCTGCAGATCTGACAAGCTTAAAGAGAGAAAATAATGATTGCAGTGATTTTTCCTTTTAATTAGAAGAAATGCCAATATGAGACAACAGCTGCCCCACTCAACATAATTGTGATCAGCTCCAGTCAAAACCAAGTACAAGGCAAACCTCAAAAACCATTATTTCAGTACAGAACAGACTGTCAGAGTTGGCTTCACCAGCATTAACTATGGTCTGAGAAGCTCTCTAAAAAGAGAGAGGAGGCTTGCTGAGAATAATGAGCTGCTCATCTCTGGCTATGGTGGCTTTGAAAGTCTGCACGTTTGAGGACACAAAACTGAGTAGCTGGAGGAATAGTTCACACCTATGAAGCTGTGCAGATGAGCTACATAATTGAAACTGTGTGAGTCACTGGACACTTTTTAATACATGAAAAGTTTTGCAGATACAGAGAATGAAGATTAGATCCTCTGCAAAGATAGTCTGTGAAGAAATCACTCTGTGAAAGATTTAGATGCCACAAGTAAAAGAAAATAAGCACAAACTTTCCGTGCAATACTGTAGTAAAAAGGGCAAATGAGATCATGCACCATGTAAGCAGCAGGAAGTAGAAACAGAAAGATAGTTTTAATCTCTCCATGCAGCACTAGTTAAGCCAGCACCAAAATGTCATGTTGTCCTATTTTAAAAAGAACATGGCAAAACTCAAGGCTGCACAGAAAATAATTACAAAACAATCAGATGAGTGGAGCCTTAGAATGTGAGAATTTGATGGAAGAGTCTGTTAAGATCTTTCAAGAAAAAAAGGCTGAGAGGTCATTTAATTAGGAAGTGTAAACACCATGGCAGGAGGAAAGATGCAGAGTAGATGTGAAAGACAAGTATTCCAGCCTAATCAATAACAGCAACTGGAAGTCAACAAGCTTACATGGTAAATATGAATACTTAATTGTAAACAGTATTAAATAAGAGGGTGGACTATGTGCTGTAAGAAGCTATCACAATAGGGCCGGTGTCTCTTTTATTTCTACATCTTCACACCCAATCCAGGTTCTTTCACTGCCATCACATATTAACCAAATATAATTTTTGATCTTAGCAAAACATAATGGTCCAGGATTTATAGACAAACCAGTCTGTGAACTCCAGCAGAAGTTTTTGAGGAGATTTATTAGTTACCTTCCAGTCATCTGAACATTTCTTGCTGACACCAAAAGTCTTATCAAAAACAACAGATGCAGTGCTTGGGTTTTTCACATTCTTCATGCAGCCCCGGAATGGAGGTGTGGATATATTAAAGCTGGTTTCAGAGAGGAGAAGGAAAAAGAGTTCAGTAGCCTGGCATTTCAAAGCACACACCACTATAGAAACCTAGAAATGCTGACAATATAAGAAGTAGAAAAAGAGAACAAGAGTAAACTTTCTTGTGTATACATTCTCATGCTAATCAAGTCCAATCTTTAGGAGGAACTACAACGAAGATCTCACCAAAAATTAGCCAAAATTCACAGATTATGATCATGCATTATACACTTTGTTTTTCATCTATCACATTAGATAGTCTATACAGAGCATGAAAGATATTGTGTAAGGAAAGAGTTTAGATAGAGTTTCCCTACAAAGCCTGTATATTACAGTTCTTTTATAGTTACTCACCGTTCCCGTAGAAGAGATGGAACTCCACCTAGGTAGTACTCAGTGAAATTGAAGACTTGTATGTTGGCTCTAATACCAGGACTGACATACACAACTTTGTTTCTTCGGTCAAACACCAAATTAATCTGAAACACACGAATAACGAGACCCACTTCACTTGGCAGAAACAAAAATCATTTACCTGGTTAAAAGAACCCCCAGAGAGTAGGACACAGTGATGTTTTTTTCCCCCCTTTTTTTTACTAGTGACTTAAATCAAGGATAACTGCAGTAGTTCAAAGGTACTTTGCAAGCTTTGGGCATTTAGTCAAAGCAAGGAAAATGTTCAACTCTCCAACACAAGGTGAGGTTTTATTTTCGTCTGAAAGACTGCCCTAAAAGTACACCTCCCCTAAGATTCAGATACTGTCTTGTGTTTATAGCTCAAGATTCAGAAGCTGGTGCCTGAAACAAAAGTTAAGTCAGCCAGCTGGCCTAAGGTAACTTAACCCAGTAACGCATACAGATTCCTTGCAGCAGACCCTTCTTCAGTTTACACTATTTAGTTGGAAATATATTAATGGGAAAGGGGAACTAATCAACAAGGAAATCAAAGGTTTTTAACAATGTCTTTATGATTTCACTTTGGTAGTGCTACAAAAGAGCTGGACTGAAGCTAAGGAGACAAGCAACAACAAAGACTGCAAAACAGTAATCTCTAAAAATATCAGCCCACCCTGAAGAAATAAACCCTTAGGTGGTGAAAACACTAATCTAAATATAAAACTAATGCAAACAATTGCATTACACGCAACTATCTTTATGTAAAGCATTGCTCTGAAAATTTTTCCTTTGGTGGTTTCACTGTTAAAACTTAACTATTCACATTAAAGTAGGTCAAGAGAAAGATTCATTTTCACATATCCAAACTAGTGTCCAGTGACTTGATTTCCTCACACAAAAGGAAAACTCCACAACTAAACTTTACAACGGGACAGTTTCAGTTAAAGTGTATTTTTACAAATAACGATCCCTTGATTCTTTAAAATTACATACTTGTTGATATGTTCCATCATTTACAGCTTTTCTGGCTTCTACTTCTTCTGGAGTTTCAGAGTTAAGTTTGTATCTAAGAACTGTATGACCATTTCTAATGAGCACACTGATGAACTGATCCTGCAATAAATAAAAAAACCACCAACACAGTTAAACAGCCATTATTTCAGATATATATTTCACTGTCATATTAATAATTTTAACGAGGTTATCTAGTTGCTTCTAGAAAGCTTTTTGGGGAAAGGATAACACAAAGCCTAAAACTTGTACTAATCAATCATAATTACTTTAAACCATTATAAACAGATCTGCTATCAGCTCCAAATCTCTGAAGGACTTTGTGTCATTTCAGATGTCTACTGACTTTTTACAGCATTGAAAAATTATCCAGAATATGTCCCAGTGATTGCAAATATACCTACAAGATTATTAGATAAGTAGCAGCACTGTGGTTTTGAGCATCTTTACAGGTGTAAGTCATCATGTCACTTCTATATTCCTTCTTACTGTTTCCACACACATCTACATTTGGGAAGAGTGCACTTCCAGTTTTGAAGGATTTCAATATTCCAACGTTGGTTTGATCCATATTACATTCCTCCCTTCCTGCCCCCAGTTCTGAATTCTCTGCATGACCTACTGGAGGAGCTTCTTGGAATCATTTTTTACTCAGCCTTGACAAAGTGAGTATTTGGCAACCATGGTAGAATCATTGAATATCTCAAGCTGGAAGGGACCCATAAGTCCAACTCCCTGTTTCTTGCAAAGCTACCTAAGACTAAACCATTTGACATTAAACATACAGCAATATTTACTAATTTCCCACAAGATGAAAATAACACTTCTAGGACATTTCCTTACAGTTATTACTATATCTAATATGTTCTTTAATAAGTATGATTTTTAAGATGTTCTTGCACTACAGAACAGACAGAAGCATTCCACACATTACCCCATTTGCTGCAAAGAACACGATGCCTTCATCTGCAGTCGTCTCAATTGCCTGCTCGTACCGTACTTGTTGGGCAACTCTTTCTCCTATTGTGATACTGGCATAACCAGTGCCCTCAAAATAGCTTTGGTCAGTCTCCTCTTTATACCTGTAATAATTCAATGTCAGAGGAGTGAATGTATGTCAGCACAAACTTCTACCACTTGGACTTACTGCCATTATACTTTTAAAAAAGCCTAAGTTAAAGTATTTGGTATAGGGCCAAATTCTGATCTAGCCCAAGTAGAGAGAAAACCTTCCACTGGATTCTATCAGATTCACAAATGGTCTTTAGAGAGGAAATCATTAATGACTGTAGTTTTTTAACTTAATGTAATACTTACTTTAAAAAGCAAATGAACACTTTAGTCTACAAATTGGGTCTGGATTTTATAACACTTAAATTTAAACAGATTGAGATTACCATAGCTGTGAACCATGTCATTACTGAGGATTTTTTCTAAGAAATGTAATAATGACCAAGAGTTAGAAAAAAGGCACCAATTTAGTGGTTATTCTTCTGGATGTGAAAGACAAGAATTCATAATGATAAAATCACTGTGTTTCACTGTGAAACACTTCTGTGATATCATACCTTCTGCAGGGTTGGACTTCAGTGGTGTTGAGATTAAAAGTCCTCTTGAAGTTGTAAAGGCTGATAATACGCTCATTTAGGCTGTTTAACTCAATGCAGCCTTCATAGTGAGGATAGTTGAGATTATCTGGAGGCTGCAAAACAGTGCCATTAAAACCACTTTTTCAACATCAGCTAACAAAATTTTACATTGCTATCTAACTGCTAAGACTTACTGCAAATATTAAGACACAGAACATGACATTCTAAATAAGTAAAAAAAGATACTACATGCTTGTATAGAATATCCAAATTATCTGATACAACCTTGGGTGTACTGCAGCACAATTTAAAGTAGAGTCACATGGACATGGACTGGGAGCAGTATTTAGCAGGGCTGGACAGGTTTCATGCTTTCCTTGGCAATGAAATATCATCATGCTCCCTTCTTTGAGCTCTAGTATAGTACAAGCCAGGCAGATTCTGTAGGAAGTAGCATCTCCTTGCATCTCATCTACTCCTACTGACATAGGTAAACTTTTACACATGCTTTTGAATGACTGCTAGGTCCCATCTTTACTTGTAGGAACAATGGAATGATTAACACAAAATCTCTTTGAAACACTAAGAAACTCTGTACCCTAAAATCTGGTGGGTATCCTCCAACATAAAAGACAACACTGCTGGGATCAAGATTGAGGAGCAGGTCACTGTCTCCACTGCTTGCACTCCTAGGGCTTTCGTAATCTGGAGAAATTGATGTTGCTGCTTTGATGTACTTCAGCTTTGCATACTGATAAATCCTAAAACCAAAACAGGCAGAATATCACATCACACTGATAAAAGACATTATTAGCAGGTTTTCAAGATGATTTTTGTACACTGTGGGTCTTATACCTTTCAAATGTAACTTGATCCATAACTGCTTCCTCAGTGCTGCTCTGAGTCACCAGTGACTGCACTCTCACTTCTCCATCACCACCTCCCAGGTTATAGACACAAGTAAGGTAACCATCTTTCACAGCCATACCAATGTAGTCCTTGGAAGCCTAAAATAACAAGTAAATAATAATTAATAAATGATTAATAATAAATAAGGTAAAATACAGCAGCACTTCCTCAGAGACATCATCATGCTGTGCATGAGTCATAAGAAATCCACCCACCTAATGATGAGAATTAAGTTAATCAGTTTTGGGAAGAAAAAAATTGTAATCCTATATGTTACACTAATTCAATGAATATATTTACAAATTAACTGAAAAGTCATGTGTGACTTTTTGCTTTTGTAACAACAGTATCTAAAATATTTTTCTCACTTGTAACATCTCCCAGCTAAAGCTATGAAAACATGACACCTTTACTAAGAATTAGACTCAACACCTGTGACATAAAAAAGGCGTTCAGAACAACACTCAGGGAAGGACAATGGTTCCTGCTGAGGTGACTTGGGAGCATTTTCCCCAGAAAGTCACATTTTATTTGTTCAAGAGGCTGTATTTCAGAAGTAACCATTAAAATGCTTGCAACAGATATCCTGGCTAGTTATTCAGAGGATAAAAAGATGAAATCTAGTGCAGAACAAATACTTCTGAACAGCTTTCTGTGTAAGCACAAGGCTTACTACAGATACAGCTGCTGTCAAATAACAGGACTAGAAATCACATGCAGGAATTTTTTTAGATGTTTGATGGTGATTAAGCAAACCTGAATGCACAAGCAGGTCTGCCTTATTCTGCATATTCAGAAGACAAAAAATTAAGAGCTGAGGGGTTTGAATTTTAAAACTGGCATGATCACTTTTTTTATCCAAAAGAGAAACTCAGTGACTTATATAGTGAAAAGAGGCAAAGCTCTGAGGCAGGAGTTGGGCTGAGTTTGTGCTGACTGCTGCAGAAACTGACAGCTCTGATAAGAATGTGTGATGGTATCCATGATGGAGAAGTAACTTCCAAAGGAGCAAAAGAGGAAAGCATCAAAGGACAAGGCTCAGCCACTTGTTAGTTACTTTGCTAGGGAAGGAATGAAAATAACACTTCTACCATAACTTAAATGCCATTTTAAAGAAATAGGCCAAGAGTAGCTACAAACTTCAATCAGAACAGATCACTTCCCATCCTTTTCTCAAAACATGATATCTGGTCTTAAAATCAGATTAAATATCAAAATATACCTACATTTTTATTACCCAGGTACAGGACAAACCTATTTGCCCTCTGCTGGGTGTCTGATCTTTTCTTAGGTCTTTGGATGAACAAGGAAAGTGAGGTATAGCCCTTCAGATCTTCAAGGTTGCTTGGAGGTCGAACCTCTACTCCAGAGCTGCCATTGAACCTCATAGGAATAGCAACCTGTTAAGAAAACCAAAGTTGAGTATGTTACAACTGGCTGCTGCTACCACTCCTGTTTCACTGGTGAGTTTAATTGCAAAGTAACCCATTACACATCCTAGTCATGTTTCAACAATTAATTACCACAGATTTGGACTCTGATCCTACCAAACAAAATAATTAGGAAGCAGAGTGGATAATGCAGTAGTCTGTATTATCAATACTTAACACAGCACTTTTTTGTTCCAGACATCAATTAATCAACCCTTACTGTGCCTCTGTCAAGTAACTGTTACCTTCAATACACAGACAGGGAAGGATGTGCCCTGCAGCTCTGAAGAGCAAGTCTATGAATTATTCAGATGTCTACAAACACATCCTGGTGCTTCACTTAGCTGGACTTGACTGTCTGTTGGGAATTACAATGCACCTCTGATATCATGAAGACACATCCTATTCCAGCTAAATACACCATAATCACTGATTCCTCTTATTCACTGTAGCTCTAGGCTATTTGTGATGATCTCAGGGATGGTTCTCAGTACCTGAGACCACACCACCACTTCAGCAACTACAGCAGTTCCTTAAACGAGAAAGGGCAGTCTAATAAAGTGCCAGTAGCCAATTTCTAACATTTTGGAGCAGCTGGCAATGAGAGCACAGGGCTGCACAACTTCTTTGGCAGCATCAGCTTTCAGTTGACCACGCATGGGTGGAGAGCCCTGTCTCTAAGCAGCAGAGCCAACTCTGTCCCTGCTGCCAAAGCCACCACAATGTACCTTGCAAGGCAAGAGGCTGCTGTACAAATAAGTATTACAGAGATGCCCTGGGGAAAAAAAAACAAATGGGAGAAAGATGTAGCAGGATGCTACTGCATCCTGTGATTTTTATGTATGAATTATTGTGTTTCTCATCACCAGTTACTTCGGTTGCTGGGTAGTGCTGTTGAATTAAACTTATGTCTGGTCTTTCACACATATTGGAATAAAATTATTTAGAAAGAGGAATGAAAGTAGTGTTGTGTACCCAAACCACTGAGGTCAAGCATGATTGCAATGCTCAGGACAGACCTTATTTGCAGCATCTCTTGCCTGCTGAATCAGCTCTCTTATACGATTTATGTTCTCAGAGATGTTGCTGATTGGCATCAGCTGTTGGTTGATACTCTTGATCTTGCTGAACAGATCTGGAAGCTGGTTTGTCAAATTTTTTACTGCAATGAAAGAAAGCAAATAGTTGATATTAAAAAGAGGAGGAAAACAAGATGCAAAAATATGGAATCACCACACAATTATCAGAAAAAGCAGTGGACAGGGTAATGACACAACAGTTTTGACTGGTCCTACAATATTAGGAAGCTCTCACTAAAAGTAGCAGTTTATACAGAGGTTATTGTACTCCTGAAATTTTTGGCCAAAGGTGTTTGCAGAAGCAGCCAGAATCAGCACTTCCAAAAATGTTTTAGGTAAAGGTCCAGAAAAAAGTATTGAATAGAACAGTGATGTGGTTAATGACATCAATACCCAGTGCTGTGGATGCTAGGAGAGAATAAGAATGAGAATAAAGGAGAGCAGATAGGACTCAGGCTCATAGCATCTCCTACTGCCAGAGTGAATAATGGGGTAGGCAGACTGCTGGCCTGACTGAGTAGGGCATGAATTATATTCTTATGTCAAGGCTGCTAATCAGCAGTGTTTTCTAGTGTCTAATGGCATCTGGCCAGGTTTATTTTAGAGAAAAGAAAATATGATGAGTATTTCAACTTTCACTATAATAGGAAACAATTTCTCATCTCCAACCCAATGATGCAGAAGGCAAATAAAATGAAATCCAGACCTTTTGTTTTTCTAAATATGACTTATAAACTAGTTTTGTAACTGCAGGGATGACTTACAATCCTGTAATACCATGCAGGACTAGCTCTTGTATTTATATTATTTCAAATGTTTTCTTCTTACTTGATTTTATCAGATAAAGCTGCTGAAAAGATGTCAAATGAAGTTGTTTGGGCATGTGATTGTCCCTTATTTTGTATTCAGCACTGGCTTTGTGTAATCCTTTTCACAAATTTCAGTTAATGAACAGGTAGCCTAAGGTAATAGTCTAGGGCCCTTCTCTAGCCAATGCAGCAGAAAATCACATAATAACAGAATAGGTGAGGTTGGAAGAAACCTCTGGAGGTCAGGGTCCAACCTCTGTGTTCAAGCAGGGCCACCTAGGTCCAATAGCCCAGAACTTGTCTCGGCAGGCTGCTGAATATTCCTGAGGATGAGACTACACAACCTCTCTGGACAACTGTGCCAGTACTCAGTCACCCTCACAGTAAAAGCACTGTTTTGTCACGTTCAGAGGGAATCTCCTGTGTTTAAACCTTTTACCCCAGGGGCACATTGCAGGCTCATCTTCAACTTCATGCCACCAGGACCCTGAGGTCTTTTCCTACAAAGCTTTTTTCCAGCTTGGCCACCTGCTCAGCCTATAATGGTACATGGGTTTATTTCTCCTCAGGTCCAGGACTTCTCCTTGCTGGAGGAGGTCCAAGAGGTTCCTGGCAGTTTATTTCCACAGCCTGTTGAGGTTTGTCTGGATGGCAGCATGACCCTCTGGTCTATCCGCCACTCCTTCCAGTTCAGTGTCAGGAGCAAACGTGCTGAGGCACACTCGGCCTTACCATCCAGATCATTAATAAAGATGTTGAACTGGATCACACTCAGTGTTGACCCCAGAGACCCCCCATTAGCCACTGGCCTCCAAATCTTTAGAGACCAGTGATGGCACTAGCTTTCAACACACAGCACAGAACGGCCTGAGTCACTTTCTGCTGTGCCTGTCCCTTTCTACTGGCCAGAAAAGAAGTTCAGAACACCAGCTTAGGGTACGTGCCTAACATTTGAGTGATTAAAGCTCCTGCTTCAAACTGGCCATGATCACCCTTACAGTGATCTGGCAGGTCCCTCACAGCACCTGCAATACCTGAATTGTTTGCCTCCATCAGTGCTTTATTGAAGCTGGCACTCTGTGTGCTTCCATAGTTACTCTTAATTCTTTCCACTTCTGCTTCAATTGGGACCAGTTCACCCAACACACTGTTGGTGACAGAGTTGGCATCTTCTGCCATGCTCCTTGCACTGGTGATGATGCTGTCAATGTCATCTGAAACAGACAGAAATGAACATGCAAATTCTTACAGGAACAGATAAAAGGGGCAGGCCAGAAGTGATCCATAAGTAACAAACCTCTGTTTATCCCATCGAGATTGTTTTGAGCAGTGACAAGATCAACTTTCAGTGTATTTGTCTTTCCATCAGCAACATCAAGTCTTTGTTTTAGGTCTTCCAGGTTAGGACCAATAGCTGCAAAACAGTGAAGGCCCCGTGAGAATTCCAAAGAAAAATATCAATTTTCTGTTAGACAGATGGTGTTGCAGCACTTGTATATACTCTTACACAGCTCATGCTGCCACTGAGCATTGAGTCCACTGCAAAACAAGCACAAGGCAAAGAATTTGCTGGACAGGAGGACTGCAAAGGCGTATAGCATAGCAGAAGCCAGAAATCTACTTTCTTGCCCTTTTGCCATGGGAAATAACTATGACAAAAAGTCCCACTGTAATGGAACTCGCATTTTTTCATTGAACAAGTGCTGAAGGGCTTTGCTGAGATGTGAATTTGTGGTTCAATGAAAGTTTCTCATGCTGTGCCAATATTTTTAGTACCACCTTCTTTCTTAGTACCTTGCAATGTCCTTTTAGTCTCCTGTGCTTGATCCATGAGTGCACTGCTCTCAGTTTTTAACCTTGCAGCCTTTCCTGATAGGTCTTCTCTCTTCACAGTCTGACAACAGAAGCATGGTACTGTAAGATAACTTGATAATTGCATTAAAATTTAAAGAGTAAAAGAGAGAGCCCAATCCAATTTAAAGGACTCCACTGAGATCTCATCTGAAGAACATAACCTTTAGCAACAACTACCCAGGTTAATTCAAGCATACTACAACCTTGGTCTTTAGCAATCTTCAGACAGATTTTAAGGCATTAGGAGGAAATTACCAACATACAGCTTTTGGATGTTATATCTCTGCTGAAAAGCTTGTGGGTATTAGTAATACAGAGTAAAAGAATGCCTGAAATCACCTGCAGTGATCACCAGGCTTGCCTTGTAAGATCTCTTTATTTTGCACTGAAAGCAACAGTTAGTACTCATATGGGCAGTCCCATCAGAAAGGCAGTAATTGGCCTGGTTAGTGCTGAGCCAAGACTAATTAATCAACATGCAGAACAGCAACTCATACAAAAGGTCACAGAAAAACAAAGTATGCCAAGACACACAGGTGTTTGATTTTGGGGCCTCTGAGATAGTTAAAGAAAATAGACCCCTGGCTGTAACAAGTTTACTGTGATTTGGCCACTTACTGATACTTACCGACAAAGCTGAGTCAGCTGCTTTCCCAGCTTGGTTGGCTGCCTCCTCTGCTGCCTTGATGGCACCAATAATATTGTCATAGGCACTAGAAGCTTCCACAGCACAGCCTACCAACTCGTCCTTCCTGGCACTGTTCTTTATCCTGTGGGAAACAGGGTGAAAAATGCAGCCTTCTTCCAAGGCTGTGAGATGGATTCCAATCAGATCTGAACTCGGTATTTTCTAAGTAACACCAACACAGAAAATTATTTTCAATTAGATCTGTGACTTCATTCTACAAAAAATGTCAAATTTGGAGATAGATCAACGTGGAAAGACTCTTCAGAAGACAGGATAAGTTCAGGCACATGGAAAAGCACAGCTGTGAGACTCCAAAGCAGCCTTCAAATGATTAAGATGGAGAGAATTCACCAAAGCATATGGGCAATAGTAAGGCACCTCAATACCAGCCCTCCAAATACCATTCAGTTAAGAGGAATTCAGAGAACTGTAGATGTCAGATCATCGAGCAAGACCTTCTGTGTTTTCCCCAAGAGCCAGAACAGCAGCTCTGGAATCAGAAACAACACACAAAATCTCTTCTACCCACTCCCTGTGAACTATACAACTGTCTAGTACTAGCTGCCTTGTATTTGTGAGAACAGTGCCTTCTTAATTGAAAAAAAAATCACACTGAAAACTAACAAAAATAGTAATGAAAATGTGGTTTTTTACCCAAGAATTTTCCAGCTGTTAGGTAATTGGAATTTAACTTTCTGAGACTTTGCAGTTGGTGCAATGACAAAATGCAAACAATTTGTACAGGGAAAAGTAAACCAGGACTTAACCTTTTTCATTTTGTTCTGATGGATCACAGAAGGCCTCCAAAACCCCTCTCATAATTCCAGTGCAAAGTACAAATAATGGAGAGACACATTTGATTCCTATCAAGTTTATAATATTTTTGCCTTTCTAGGAGATTCCTTGAAGGATGAGAAAACCAATGGAGGTCTTTTCCTCCGTAGTGCTGAGCAGGCATGTCTGAAGACTTCCAAGACAGCTATTTACTCAATTTGCCTCAATTCTTTGATACCATATAAGCATCCCTGAGTATGAGTACCTGAAATAACTCTACAAAAAATATGCTAAACATCTTCCCACTCTGTACTTGAGGATTTTCTCTTGCTATTAAGATGTTAATGAAGTGTTAGTACAGTAGTATAAAACAGTATTACGTGAGTTCACACTTCTAGGGGAAAACAACCAGGAAAAAAACAGGAAGATGTGGTTTTTGGAGAAAAAGAAAACTTCTGTACATCATGAAAAAGCAGAAAGAGACCAACTGAATTTCCCTCTAATTTTGCAAACAGTCATAAAAGCAAGTGAAATTACAGATCATTACAACCACTTTTTTTGTTCTCTACAAGAATTACTCATTTACAGGAATGGCAACATACTCTTCCAGTTGTTTTGCCAAATCTTGCAAAGATTTGGCATGTTCCTCGGCCCTCACCACCAGTGGTTCTTTGCTTGCTGATGAGAGATTTGCCACTTTTTCATTCATGTCCTTCCTTGCTCCATCCAGCTGAGCAGCCAGGCTTTCATATTCCTGTTTTTTAAAAGATAGGATTTTATTTGTATTTGTACACGTTTCATTTTGTTCATGTATACTTTAGTGGTACAGATACCTTGCACCTGAGGAGACCAAAGGGAAAAACATTCCCTTCCAACTTATTCTGCAGGTTACTGGAGTCATTACATTATGCTTCCAGACCCATTACGTAAAAGCTGAGTCAGAGCAAAGACCCTTCTAGCCTAGGATCTTGCCCCTCTGACAGTGGCTAAAAGCAATTAACCAGAAAGAAAGACAAGAATAACACAATTGCTTATGGCACTTCTCACAGATGTTCTCCCAAATTCTGATATCTGCAGCTCAGTGTCTTCCTCAGACACATCACAGCCCTCAACAAGCTTCTCTTACAGAAACCTGTGCAGGCAGGCAGACTCCTTATGCATCCAGCATGGGCTGTGGGATCCTTCCTTTCTTGACTGGCTCAGATAAGCCTCATCTCCAAGAAGATATTGGGGTTTTTTACCTTCTCTTAAACTTTACCTCTTTGCTCTCCTGCAATAATCCAAGTACACTCTTAGCCTGTGTCAGGGAAGACCGGGCTGAGTTCAGAATATCCAGGACACCACTCTGTTGCACATTTGTCTCCTCAATCTGTTTCTGAGGAAAAATGAGAAGTTGAACAACATGTGATTGAGTTATGAAAAGGGGCAGGAAAAGCCGTATCTTGAAACCGAAATTAAAAAAACCAAACCAAAACAACAAACCCAAACCTAATCTAGCTGGCAGTAGGATTTACCAAGGATTTACATGAGTGTGCTAAATTCATGTACCCTCATGAGTTTAGCACACTCATCTTTTCTTCAGATGAGTGTGCTAAACCAGTGATATATTTCAACAAGGCCACAATTAAGAGAATAGTACAAGAAATAAGTGCAGCATGCACTTATTTCTTGTAGTATTTTACCAGCTGTAAAATTTAAATACTGCTCAGTAATAACAGCTGTTCCTTGTCCTGATGAGACCTCAGAAGCTGTTATGTGGAACACTAATCCCAAATAATTTAACAGTATTGCACCCATTTTTGCTCCCATCTTTCACGGCTGTTAAAGCTAAACACTTTGAAGAACTTACTATGAAAAATACATCAGCATCAAGAATTTGGTCTAGAAAAGAAAACAAAAGCACTAGTGGCAGCTGGAAAGAAGTGCTGGGCAGAGACTGTCCTTCCCTGCTCTCATCAGGGCCATGTTCTGGTCACACAAAGAGACCATAAGCAGCAGAACACACATTTACACTTGTCCACACACCCATTAGAACATGGAAAGAGATCCTGAAGAAAGTCCATAAAGAATTAGTGCTGCTTGGCTTTGTGAGGTCAAAAGCAGCAACCAAAACCACTTCTTATCTTCTGAGGTTTAATTTTTTTCTCCTGATGCCCAACATTACCTTAATGTCTTCTAACAGAACTGTGTTGTCTCTGTTTAAGCCTTCAGCCTGCTTGACTTGAGCTGTCGCATCGTTCAGAGCTTCACGAAGGTCAGTGATTTTGGATTCATATTCATTCAGTGCATCCCTCACAACTTTAATAAGCCCACGATTCTCTTGATGGTGCTTCTGTAGTTCATTCTTAATACGTGCCAGTACTGCAGTATCAGGACCAGGACCAGAAAGAAATGTTTTGTTCAGAGAAGAAAGGGAACAGAACAAACTTTGTTAAAAATGCCTTGGCATTTGGGATTATAAAGCTATACTTCTGTGAACTGAGCATCTTCTGCAATGCTAATTTCAGTGCTACTATAGCAAAAATACTATTCAGCATCTCGCGGGATCAAATCTGCTCACTAGTTTGCTGCTGCAGACACAGAACACAGATAAATGTTCTCTTAAGTAAGGAAAATACTAATTTTCTTTTTTATATGAAAATAACATCATTTCATCAACAATTTCATCTACAATGTAAACATCTACAACTGCACTAGTTATCAAAGCCTCCTCTGTAATCAATGGAGAGACAGATATGAGCACATTTAATTTCAGAGAATTTAGGAACACAAAAGATGTCAAATTAATCACACTCTTTAGCACACCCATTACACTGCTGACAAAATAGGATACAGAAGAGTCACTCAGAGGTAGGTATCCATGCTCAAGGTTGATGGAAATTAACTGTCACTCATATGGGTGACATTCACATTCCACATTCCTCCACTATGCTCCTTGGAGATAAGCCTGCAACTTTTCTTGATGTCTTCATTGTCTGGAACCAAGTTTCTGAATGTCCCAGTCAAACAGTTGCAGAGAACATGACAGGGAGTACAACTAGTGCAACTAGAACTCTTGAACTTCTTTGTCCTTGTATGACCTGGCCCTTAGACTACTCTAGCAGCTTCTGAAAATCTGTTGTTAAATTACACATGCATTTCCTCTAAAATAACTCTGTGTACCACTGCCTATCTCTTACAATACACGGAAGTATTGCATAGGAATGTTAGGATTTGCTACCTCTTTATTTTACTGACATTGATCTAGCTACAAAAGAAGGATCTACTGGGTTTCTTCCCCAGCTCAACCCATTTTCTTCCATAACACACAAAAAATGCCCTTAAATCCCCTCCAGAACGACCACTTTCCTGTTGACTAACAACAGCTTCAAATCTCAGGGATACGCTGCAAAAAGCCGCTCCCTCTACTACAACCCAATCAATAATTCTTCAGATTTAAGACTGATCTTTCCAGAAAGTCAGAAGCTGAGAGTAGCAGCACTCACAGCGCTGAGCTTCCGTCCTCTCCTTCTCTGCCTCCGCCTGAAGCTGGCCGAAGTTGCGGCTCCGCATCTCGGTCATCATGCGCTGGGCTTCGGCCAGCTCCTCGGAGGCATCTCCCAGGGGCAGGTTGTTCCCTCCTGCGTTTGTGCCAGCTACCTGTTCCAGGAGCACTGAAAAAAAGCACGGACAAAGTTAAAAACAGGATGTGCTTAAGCCTCTTCAAAATTCCCAAATGACAGGGCCAACATCTTCTCTGAGATGGATCTGTTTCGTTAATGAATTCAGGAATAGGCATGTCTTATTTTTTCCTTAATGAAATGGATCCATTTTCCATTAATTCTATTAAGATTAAAAGTATCCCATGACCCACAATCAGAGAAAGCAAGATGGCATTGGCCTTGAAATTCGTCCCAAACAACCAAGTTCACAGCAATAATTTTAAGTTTCTAACTTTAAAGAGCCCATGGTAACAACCCAAAACAAAGTTAGACTTGAAGTACTCTTCAAGCCTAGGATAGTCAAATTTGTTGCTTGAAATGTTTCTGTAGTGAAGCTTCTCTGTCCCTTTTCCCTTCACAGGGAAGGTAGGGTCCTAAACTAACCTTATATATTAGAGCTCTAACAGGACGAGTGAATATTACAGCTGTGACAAAATTCTGATTTACAAAGTTGTTTTCTAAGAAAACTTCTTATGTGGAATTAAGAATATTGTAAATAAGCTGAAAAGATGCTATAAAACAAAACATGAGTTAGAAATTATTTTTTACCTCGTATATTGTTGACCACTACTTGTATTTGTGAAACCAAATCCTTTCCTTTCTGATGAGTTTGGCCAAAATTGTCAAATAATCTCTGAGCTTCTTTGTAGTTCATTTCAGCCTAGCAAGGAAAAAACTTATTAGCTTAAAAGTATCTGGATACAGCATGCTAACACATAGTCAGGAGATGTACTTTTAAATTGATTTAAATTGATTAAAAAGGTAAGTCACCTTTTCCTGGAGAGCATTTACATCACGATTTAGTTTAACATATTCTGTCTCCAACTCATCTACCTTAGAACCTTGATTATGAACAACAGAACGATAATTGTTCAGTAAGACCTGAAAAGAAAGGAAAAAATTAATCCAATAAGTCACCCACTGCACACTAGACAAAAAGCAAAAATGTCACTGGATTAAATCTTTACCCAAGGTAAATAAAAGCAGAATTACTGATATGTAAAATGAACAATTCCTTCCCAAAACCTGAGGGTTTTATCTGGGAGTACAGCAACTGCTATTCCAACCGAAGAACCTTTTTTTAGAATGAATTTTGATGATGGCAAGTGGAATGTTGGGGGTTTTTGCTAATGCAGAGACATGAAGTTCTTGAAAAAGACATAGCTAGAGGGACACCTCAGAGGTATAACTTCCAAGGTGAGCAGGCCTCAGAAAAAGCAGAGATACTGATTCTGTTTCACAGCATGACATGGAAAACACAGCTACTTTCTGACAGGTGAAGAAGCCCAGTGCTGCCAGCACCTGGTACTTGGAATCCAGGGTTGATGTATGCCTTGCTGCAAGTGACAAAACTATGGCAAAGGTTCCTGGGTTCATTGCCTATCCATTTAATCTGAAACTCACTTTTCTGTGTTTCTGTGTGCCTACCTTTAAGTCCTTGATGCGTGTTTCCAGGTCTCTCATCTGCTCCAGAGTATGGGTACTTGCATGGACATTTTGCAGCTGAGACTTGATGAGCTGAAGCTCGTCACCTATTGTGCTCAAATCCTTCAGCAGTGTAATCACACAGCTGTCACAAGCTGGAGGGAGCAGTGGAAATCAATACATATCCTTGATATTTTACACAGAGAACATTTCACTGAACACATTAGTAATGATGGAAAAGCTCTGAAGTTTGTCACCTGGTTTAGTCAGAAGAACAAAGGCAAAACAAAGCCTACAGCATTAAGGAAAGTGACTTAAGTCAAAAGTAAGGAGGAGATTCCATTTACATCTGACTAGATGTGCATCTCTTTAATCACTTTTCCAAGTACCTGGGTGAATATTTGCTTTTAAAACATTCATTACAGGATATCTCAGTCCTTTTAAAACTATGTCACCCTTAAAAGAGTCAGCAGTATGTATTCAGAGCCAGTTGAAAGTGATCCAGCTGCAGTTCTATTTTATCACTTACCGTCACAATCTTCATTGGGATCCACATCTTTTGGTTCATTATTGAAACATTCTGAAATCACAAGAAGGTCATTAGTAACCCAAGTCTCCTTATGGAAATACTACTGTATTTTTTCCCCTCACTTTTCATGTTTGGCAGCCATTAAAAGGTGATACTGCCCTTTCATAAATCCATATCCACTGTGAATGAGCTGAAATGCTCAGAAGGCTTGAGCATGCTAGAACATTCAATTCCCACTAATGCCTTGATGAAAGCAACACCTTTTCCATCCATCAAAGGAAACCTATTGTAACCCCACAATATATGCTACTTGGATAGGAACAGGAGACCCTCTCAAATGTATTGCCAGAATTTGCCTAGAAAAACACCACCAGGATTGGAGACAAGATTATATTGTTAAAGCACTTCATCCAGGACATAGGTTCAAACCCCTTTGTCTACTTCAGTATCCAGGTTCACACCACAGGTTCTGATTCCCCTAAGAATGTCTTACCCAGAAGGAGCTGGGAAATATTTATGGCCTTCCTTCATGCCTGCCACAGCTTGCAAGATTAAGGTATTAATCAAGCTTGAGAAAAATCCACAGCGTGTGTGCATGGATGGAGGCATTGTATGTAGGACAAGGCATGCAGCTTGGACCACAGATGCAGGTCATATATAACAAACATTGCCCTCAGACTTTCCAACAAGCCAGCACAGGTGATTTCCTGTCCAATGCACTCTTTTGTTTGGTTTTTACAAACCTTGTTATAAGAGGTACATGTCAAGTAACATCCTAGGATACTAACTTCTAGGATGCAGGAGAGGAACTGGCTCCTAAAAATGTCATCATATAGGAGAGGAAACTCCCCATCTTGATGCCCAGGTTCCTTTTACAGGCTTGGTCCCACTGCCAAGCTGTCATCTCCTCTTGAAAATGAAAAGGTCCATACATCTTGGTCAAAGCTTAAACCTGATAATCTTGAAAGTCTTTTTCCAACCTTAATGATTCTATGCCTTTTACTCTAAGGGAAAAGGATGCACTCAGTATAGGCTGCCACTGTCAAGAGTCATCAACAGCCTGCAGCTTGTGAGAGGATACAGTGATAAAATTGGACCTGAACTTTACCAGCAGCATGAAACAGCCTGGAACAAACCGCCTAGCTGTGCCATTTCCTTTGGCACTTGCACATTAAGTCATTGGGAAGTTAAATGAGGTTGGTAGTGATTACCGCTGCCAGAAGGAGACAAATCATAAAGAATGTGTTTTTAAGAGAATGAAGGAAATTCCTCCAAAATTCAGACATCCCTGCAGTTCTGCTGTTGTGTAGTTCAGCTAACAGCAAGCACATTTCAGCTGTCACCATGAAGTATTAATTGAATAAAACTATCATTACAGCTTGCGCACCAACAACATCAGCCAAGAAATGGTGAAGTGCTGGCCAAGCGCCGAACATCATGCAAAGGGAACCTGCTAGAACATGCTGTGCCAATGATCACAGAGGGGCTTGTTCCTAATGCAGAGAAAGGGACTAATGCTGATCAGGAGGTGTACTTGGAGGAAAACAAACTGGCTTGTTGAATATTGCCCTATGGATTAGTTTGTCCTGGCAAACTGTTGCTTCAAAAAAGAAAGGAATGATAAAACATCAAACACTGCTTGGATTTGTTCCATACAAGGTATAATAGAGATGTATTACTTCTGTGATTAAATATGAAATGAGAACAAGCTATTGAAAAATTGCACCAGCTGCCAACAGCAGTTCACATCACCTGCTGTTTCTGATTTCTGTGGCTAAGGACAGACAATGGGTTCCTTGCAGTTACCAGACTGCAGGATGAGCAGCAGTGCAGAGAAATTAGGAGTACAGAAATATTTGGAGTTATTAGTTGGAAACTTTGCTAACATATGAGGAAGAAAATCTGTCTACAGGGAAGGAAAAGTGAAATGTTACTGGTGAATGAAAATATGGGAGAATCAAGGACATTTCAGGAGCAATGGCCTCTGTATTTCTGAATATAAAGGAGTATCCTAAGGGACTGAGGTGAATCAAGGTAAAGACATTCTGAGGAATGTAAGATCAGGCTCTTTATTTCAGAATTCTAATAGATAAAGCAAACCTATGCCCATGGCATTATGTAAGAGCTTACTAGTAGTGAAGTACATGTGTGACTGGTTCTGGGAAAGCATTAATGTTTTAGCTAGAAGAGCAGCGTAGCAGGATTTATAAAAGAGCCTCCTGAGTCAGGTTCTAACTTCCATTGCAAATGCAGGAAGCTTGGATACCTAAGATGGCAGTGCCTGAAGCAGAATCTGAAGATTTCACTAAACTGTGCCAAATACATTTTAAAAAGACATTTAAAAAGACATTTTGAGGATGCTCAGTTTCCTAAATCCATAAGACAGACTGGCAGGATATGATTTAACCCTGTCAACAAAGGAACCGTGATATATTTAAAAACACTGCCATGAAACAAAACCAAAAAGTTGGCAGTATTTAGGGAGGGAAATACAAGACAAAATCATTTAGAACGGTAAACCTGATGACTCATGGACAGCCCTTCTATTACTGTGGTGTGGTGTTTTAGGAAATCTTATATTTTGTAAAAAAATTATCTACATGTCTCGTAAGCCTAGATCTTTCTTTCAGTTCAGCTTATCCAAGTACCCTTCTTCTTTTCCTTCTTTGCTTCCCAAAGAGAAAACAATGTTCCCCCTTCCATTCAGAACAATGCTCCATTCGCAGGCCCTCACATACCTCCAGTCAGGTGGTCACAGCTAGCCAGCTGTCCATTATTGTTACAGTTACATTTCTGACAGAAGCCTTCATATTTTTGTGGATTTCCAAAATATCCAGGAGCACAGCTAGATAAAGAGATACAAGTAATATTTATTAAAGAATTGAAGCTAATTCTGTGGAATATATTTTCCCTTGAGATAAAAACCCAGTTATTTGGCTGAAGAAACTTTCAAGAACTTTTGATTTCATGTCTTGACTTGGACAGAAATAATATATTTTTGGTTTACAGTATCCTCTGCACTATGCTAAAAATATCTTTGTGAATGCTGCAGGATTTTTTTCTAAAAATAAAACTCCCACAGTGCTCTTGCAGGAATAATTCACTTAATCTGACAAGAATTTGACAAGGCTTAACCAAGCAAACCGTACCATTCTGGTCTGTGATCCCAGCACAAAACATGTACTGAGGGGGATCACACTGCAAGCACAGCTGAGATTTCCAACAGCAACAGCACTGAATGACATCATCACCCTTCTGCTGTGTGATACCCCCTCTTGCCTCCTGCCAGCAAAGCAGTCTCTGTGACTGAGCTCTAAATATTTTAAAGGTAAAATACATTGTTCACACTGGATAGCTACCATTCCTAGAAGTCACTCTGTGGTAAGATCTGTAAGGGTGATAAGGCAGGATTAAAGGGCCATGATGAACAGCTGAGGTACAGCTACACCTGGAACAGAAAATACCTACAGCCCACAGATTAGACAGGGTCAAAGGCACCAATCTTGGAGGACAAGACCAGGTCCTACTGCAGGTCCTGTCTTCAGATGTGACATTATGACTTAACCTCAAATTTCCAAACCAGGCACACAACACCACTCCATTACACTTCAGTTCTCTCTGGATTTGAAACTCTGAGTTTGATTCCTCTGCCTGCCTGAAACTGCCCTGTTGTTCCTCTCTTGCTTTGCCAGACTGCTGCAATGTTCCAGCAAAAGAGATGACTTCAGCCTGGTGTGTGTAAGCTCCAACTGAGGAGCACACCAGAGTGATTTAGGATGAAGGACATGGTGCTAAATGTTACATGGTTGCTGTTGGATAAGACCATTGAGGCACCATTGTACACGCTGGAGGAAAAGGTGAAAATGTTTTTAGCTTGAAAAGGGGTGAAATAAGAGGGAGTCATTATTACCCGAGTGCAGGATGAGGCAAGGCGTAGGGCATTTCAGCAAAGGGGCAGACACCTCTTCTCAGTAAAAATGGTGCAGTCAGTAGTCTGTGGAGAATTGCTTACATTTCCCCAGGGAGTATTGGGTTTTTGAGTGGAATTACACCGCAGCACCACTCTTTAGCAGCTATTCATATAAATAGTTGCTCCTTATGGACATACATACTGTGCACAGGTGCATGGCTGTATGTCCACATGTGTCTGTCCCAGTACAGACATCCCTCCTTTTATCATCTCTCAAAAGTCTGTTTTGAGAAACAGGTTACTCACTGCTCACAACGAGCTCCGGTGTAGCCTTGTTTGCAGAGACACTGGATTTCTTCACCATTTGCCACACAGCCAACTGCAAATCTTTGAGAAGAAGCAAAAATATTATTGTGAGCACATGATCAAACAGGTTTGACACTCTAGAGGTTCAGTTTAATGACTTTCAGATTAAAAAGTTTTTACACCACCAAATTACTTCTCAGCTAATTTAATTGTCTCTAGATAATTTATTGTGACTAATTCTTTGAAGTTTCTTTTTTTTTTTTGTGCAAATCACTTCCTTAGACTCAAAAAATTATAATTTCCTGGCCCTGTGGCCTGAGTGTAATAGTTCCCTACCCAAAGGAATTCCTAAAATAAACCTTAATAGTGATGTCATAAAACAAGTCTGGGTAGCTATTTTATCTTAGTAGGGAAGAACCAATAGCCTGTGCTAGACATACGTTTCCTCATGTTTATACACTTTTCCTTTCCTTTTCAATGGATGAGAACACTAAAAGATATTTTTATGCAGCTAATGTTATTTAGGATTTTTTTAACCAAGGCAAAGTAGAGTTGTGCACAATTTTTGGAATCCCAAGGATCTGGTAAACACAATGAACTTTTTTCTCTGCTCTTTCAATCAGATGTGTCTAGATTCAAAGTTCAATGTTTGTGAAGGAGAAGGCAGGATGTGAAGCAGGGCTGTGTTTGCTATTTTAATTTTTTAATCTATGAAGAGTTAGACAAAGCAAGTCTGTGTATCAAAAGAGAGGTCTGCACTAAGAATTACTGGAATTTGACTGGATGGAAAATTGTCAACTCCAGTAATGCCAGGTGGGGTGCATTTCCTATGTCCAGAAAGATAATCACCACCCTCATCTGCAGTGATGAAACTGCACAGGTTTATAGTCTCCCTAGATATTTCAGAGCTATGAAGGCAAATGATGACTAAAAACATGTTCAGTCAGCCTCAGGCAAGCACCTGCAGAAGAGGCTTTCAAAACCAGATCTATCAGAGAGTTCTCTGATAAATGATAAACCTGTCTATTGTCTGGTGGTGTAAATCTCCTACTTAAGGTTACATGGTGTGTGCTAATGCACCTGGCAAATACCATGTGGTGCCTTTAGCAATTTATAGCTTAGAGTTTGTTTGGTTTGTTTTAAATTTGATTTTATTTACCATGGTTTAGAAGTGGCCAATGATGATAATCTGGCTAAACATAACATGCATTTAAAATGCCATTAACTGCTCAGCTTTGAAAGCCTGGCAACCTTATTAGATACAAGTAAGTTTCATTTTTTCACTTTTCATCTCAGCATGTTTACCCTTTCAAACAGAACTTTGACAGGAAAAGCAATCATACGCTAAAAGAGTTCTAGATATGTACTTAAGACCTTAAATGTTTTTATATTACTTTTGCATCTTAATATTTTTTTCTGAATTCCTATAAAAGGCTCACTGTTTTCTCTTATCTCCTAGCCAGAGTAATGGTGCTAAACACCTTCCATTCCAGTAAAAAGAAGGATTCTGGATACGCCCAGTAAGGGAAAAGACCTCATTGTAGATTTCTCATTATAAGGAGAAGTAATACTGGTGGTTTTGAAAAAAAGCCCACTTCTACTGTCTGGGTCTCCCCAAGGTTATGAGCAGTGTGCCTCTGAAGTTCAGGATCTGAATGAGAATTGGCATACTCAGCTTAATAAAAAAGGCAATGCTGTGAGACAGACCACCAAGCTCTCAATATGAGAACAGAGAAGATCATTATACTCCTACGGTAGCAGAGTTTGGGCTTTGGGATTTTTTTTCCTCTCTCCCTCATTTTTTTTCTTCCCTCCCCTGCTTGACTCCTCTTACAAGCTTTTACTGTACCTGTTTGTATATGGGCAAGGGCATTCCCGGCAGGAACCTTGAGTGGCATCTCCAAAATAACCATCTTTACAGTGCTCACATTTCTCCCCAGCAGTATTGTACTGACAGTCCTTGGAAAGGAAATGAGCAAGACATTTAGCAGTGCTTTAACACTCAATATGGCTTTACTATTATTTAAAAAAATACAGCCTATTTACTTGGAGAATATGTTCTTTTTCTTCCATATAAGCATGCATTTACTGCCAAACTGCCTTCACAGCCAGGACAGAAAAATTTCAGTCCATTTTCTAATTGTGCTAACAAAGCACAATTTCCTTCCTCTTGTGGAAAAGCAACAGATAAATAAGTTTAATTAACCATATTTTTAAAGAAATTCAGCCAGATTCACAGTTAGTAAAGGAGCATTCCACTAATGCTCTCTGTCTTCATATTACAATTTAAAAAGTCACTACATTTATATAAAACTTTAAATTTTGCATCTTAACACTACTTAGAAGGTAGATAGCATCTATAAGCATGCAATCAATTGAGCCCAAGTACATTCCTTTAAAAATCTCATTAAATAAATACAAAAATTGTTTCATGTAGTAGATTCAGACCAGAATTGAATTTCATGTATTTCTCCAGTGTATGTGTTAGCTGTATTTTTCGTGTAGTAACTGGAATAAATAATAGAAAGCAAAAGCTAAGAATACCATTGAAACTGATGCAGCTGACCCCTTTTCAGATAATAAAATTGTTGGGAATTGTATCTTGGTTTAGAAACATTCTTCATTCCAGTGCTGTCTAATCATCATACATTTATATCTTATGGGTACAGAATAAGGAAGTTGCCTTTGCATTACCTAAAGCGTTGCTAATTTAAAATAGAAGTCGTTCAAATACACAAGCAGCATAAAAATACATAAGCAGCCACAAGAAAAGTATCAAATGACTAACAGTTGAGAGGCATTCACACTCCTAAGTTCTACAACTGTTTGTCTTCTGTGCAACAGACTGATCAAATGTCCCACAGAGCTGAGGGCTTACTAACAGAGCAAAAGATGGAAAAAAGGAAGCAGGAAATCAGCTGGAAGCAGTCACTGAGCAAACTGTGCTTCCATTTCAGGGACCTCAGTGGCTCAGGGCTATGTCTGAAGACCCTACTACCATGACTGGCAGAAGAGGGGTGTTTTTCCCTACAAATGAGAAACAGCTCTGTCTCTCCCATCTCCTCTGAAACTTCATTCTACTTCCCATTTCTCCACACTAGATTCCCTCAACCACAAGCTCCTCCCTCAGGTGGTTATCCCTAATTTGTTTTCATTTTGGTTAAAGAACTATATCTGTGGTTCATTGATAAAAGGTTCTGATTTTGGGAAAGAGCAGGAGAAGCTCCAGTTCCCATATGAGCCATTTGACATGAAGCCATTTGACATCAAATATCACAAAGGCACTGTGTTTGCAAAAGAAACCATTTTAAAATGTAGCCTCTATAAAAGCTGGTGCATATGTTCCTGCAAAAGCCTAACGGAAAATTCAGAATGTTTCTGAAAAATTACTGTCAATTTTCATAATCTTCAATAATAAATTCAACTGCAGAAAGAGTAAAAGAGATGTATTTAAAATATGTGTGCTGGTTTCATCTTAGACCAACCTCCTCCCAAAATGTTATCCCCTGGCTTTTTGTTTTGCTCACTCTGTCTATAGAAACTGAAGCAATTCTGCAATTGCAAAGCAAATTTCAGCTATTTCACATATAAGCCACCCTAAATGTGCCATGCTGCTCCTCTAGATACATGGCATATAAAGGTTGGAACTCCCTAGGCACAGTGCAATGAAGCCAAAGCAGCAACTCCCTCATGGGTCTTCCTTCAAGTTTTACAGGGTCAGAGACAGCTCTAGAGTCACAGCATCTCCAAACCAAGTACTGCAAACCCTAAAGGAAAACTTCCAGCTGACTCCATATGTCCCCATATGGTACCAGGGAGTCAGAGCAGTGTCAGGGCCACAGCAGAGCCGCCGAGGTTATGTCAAACACGTGGGGCTCCGTGACATGAAGCAACATGCCATGGGATCAGCAAGTCTCAGCACCATGCTGCTGCTGAGGGAATGTGCCTTCCAGGAGGAAGGGCAGGGACCACGAGGACACAAAGCCTGATTAATGGCAGAGAAATGCTTTTTCCCTTCACATGAGAACCAAGGTCTTCATTCTTCTCCACCTCCCCCTGCCCTCCATTGTTCCTCTCTTCCAGCAGCATGGCAGTGCACTCCTCTCCCTCCAGCAGCATGCAGCAGGGGCAGAGCGACTGCCTGAGCCAGGGAGGGCTGTGCTGCTGCTGCCCAGGGGAAGGACCCAGCCTGGGCTTAGCCTCCCTCACAAAGCCTCCTCTGCAGGCTGTCACTGGAGGGACACTGACAAATGTAGGTACTCAGGTCTGGGGCTTCAGGTGAGGAGCAGGAAGCCAAGTGAACAAGCTTTGCACTTTGGATGTGGAACTTGATGGCTCCACAGTGGGAAGCCTCCTTGTCTTCTCTGCACCATGTCAGGTTTTTGTCCCATGGCTCCTCTACTGAGAGACAAACTTGTTCTTGGTTGGGCGGAAGCTCATGACGGAAATAAAGGCCCTCAGGGCTTTCATTTTTCACCACATTATTCTGGATGACTTTGCCTGCCCAGGACTAAGGGCTGATTTAGCTCTACCTATCTGAAAGTTAATCCAGCTGTGAGAAGGATGAGATAAAGAAAAACTTAGATCACATACTTTATGAGGTGAAAGTAAAATTTGCCTTCATAATTCTAATCTGAAGTGAAACTTCTTGATCTTTCTTGCTGTGCCGCAGCACTTTCCTGTCACAGCCTGCCCTGCCCCTCCAAAGCAGCAGCCTGTAAGTCATCTCCCAGAATGTGCTGAATTGGTTTATAGTTTCCATTAAAGCAACAGGGTTGGTTAAAACAAAGTCAGGGAGAATGACATAACACACAGGAATGCACCGCAGGCAGAATGGATGCTCTGCTAATGAGGAAGAAGTAACAGAAAAGACAGACCATGAAAGATGTTGGCAAGGTTCTTGTTTGCACAGTAAATGAAAAATTAGTAAAAGCTTTTTAAGGGGGAATTTTTCAGGATAAGCTATTCAAAGAAGCATCATGGATACACACTGGAGAAGCACAGTCAGCCAAGTGTCACACTTCCATTGCTGAGGGCTGATCCACTCCCATGGGGCTGCTCTGGGTTTAACACAGAGTGCCAGGGAGCAAAATCTACCCCACCACACCTTCTGTAACAGCTGAAATCTTCTAGTTAATCTAACTTCTATTACTTTCATTTCATCTTATTTAATTCAATATTTTTAACGCATCCAGCTGTAGACTATGATTAGTGAAGATGCACTGAAGCTGATTAAACAAGGCTCTGCAAAGCCCTATGCTATGCATGAATGTGCTGTTTGTCATCATCATACAGACATATCCTAGTATATCTGTATAAAGCTCAGGACTGCATAACTCAGGATAAGACCCAGGATTACTATAAATTACAAACATTTCCTTATGTAAAAGTTTAGTGACTTTTTTGTAACCAGGAGCTAACAAAAATTACAGGTGAAAGAAAGAAATTAAGACAAGGACACAAATTCTTCCAATCAATCACAGTTACATTAAATTTACATTTAAGTGTACCCATCTTATGCTCATTAACAGTATAAAATTAAGAGAATAAGACATACAAGGATTACTCTTCGTTCCTTGGAATTTAACAATACTCTATGGTACATACTGCAGTAAGAGAAATGTTGTTTACTCTGTTTCTTCCCAGTAATTTACTGAATGTCACTAATTACTTACAATACATTTTCCAGTACCATCTTGACATCTATTTGAATTTCCATTGCAGTTGCAGGGCACACAGCGTCCAGCAAATATTCCTTTATTCTCACGATAAAATCCAATGCCACACTCCTGGACATCAAGAAGAAAGAAAAAAAAATGGTGAGCACTGGTAGAAAGTTTTATATGCTACAGGAAGTGCATTTTGAAAGTGTTTTCTATTTCTAAGGAGTAGTGAAGGCATAAATTTCCTCTCAAGCTCTCCTAAGCTCATAATGTTGCTTAATTTTTTTAATGCAGTAAATAACAATTAACGGAGATGAAGTTTAGTCTGAACCCTGTGCTTTAGACACTATGGCAGTGATGGTTTAATCATTTTGACTCTAACCCCTGAGAAAAATACATTTCCTGTGGCTACGTACAAAGGTGTAGAATATGATTTCTAAACCACAGAAAAGTATTTGAGTATGAGAACATTGTAGTGTGAATCTAAAGAAGAGCACCTGGAAATCTCACACACTAATTAGTGGCTATATCTTGATAATAATTTCACTACAGTGTATTCCTTGGAAACAGTTCTGGATACCTTTTACATACATTCATCACGACTACCACAATTTTGTCTACCAAGAGCTAAAGCCACACCTAGACATAGCTAGGTGATGTAACAAAACATACAGTGGTCTAGTTTCTAAGTACAGGCTTGCCCTGGAGACAGGGAAAGCATGACAAGAATGTTCCAACTATTGAGGGCACAGGAGCAGGAGCACAGCCTGTCAGATCAGAGCTGTATTTAAACAGGGAGCTAAACCAGAGGGACGTTCTGAATGAAGGAAGAGACATCAAGTGTGTTTACCTACACCAGGGAGGTAGTAACTAATATGTTAAAACCAGGCTCTTGCTTGGCATGAGCAGGGAAATCACAAGGAATTCCTCATGGGCATGAAGTCCTGCTGCATACAGATCAAAAATTCACACTCATCTTCTCCTGGAATATTCTGGGCACACCAAGCACACTAAAAACTACCAGACATCAGTCTGTACTTCCTATTCTGTAGCTCTTTTCCCCAGGAACTAAGCTGGCGTGGTGCAAGGAGGATCAAAAGCTTACAGAAGCGGGGAGAAAGCCGTGCTCCCCACGAAGCCAGCACCTCCCAGGTTCCTGCCTCCAGCAATGTTCTTGTGAGCTGCACCTCTGCCTTGCCTCTGCCTCACGGGCAGGGGCTGGCCCCAGCAACACGCAGAGAACAAGTGACAGATGAACTCTAAAGCCATAAATCTTTCCTCGTACTAAGTGCACCACCAAAACTGATGGAAACAATCTGAAGAGCAAAGGGTCTGTGGGATTGTGTCACAAATCATATTCTAGTGGTCGGAGGCATAAGTATTTATGCAGAGGCAGGATAAAGCAAAGAATTTTTCAATGACAGAACTACCACAAGGGAAAAAATACTCATCTCTCAAAAAGCAATCCCAAAAAGAATATTGAATTGCTGCTGTTGAAACAGCAATCACTACTGCCATCTTTGCCTTTTCTACATGTAGGATAATTGTGGAAAAAAAGAAGTATGCAGAATACTAATACCATCAACAGCTCTGAATACTGACTTCAGTGTGAGCAAGGACTAAATTTAGAATAGACAGTTGAAGTTTTTAGACACATTTATTAAAGAGTGAATATTTTCCCTGAACAACAGGGAGCCAATATACACAGCTTCAGAAGAAACCAGGGCCTAAAATACATTAAACAGCATGACTAAATACATGCTCAAATGCATATAGATTTTATTTACTTAAAGTCTCTCTTTGGAGAGAAAAATAAATCAGACATTTTAAAAATACATCTAATTGCATTTGGAAAAAAATCTGTACAGCCTTTTGTTTTTCTATTTATGCTGTCTTTAAAGTGACACATTTGGAATACGTGGGCACATTGTTTTTGAAGCAGCATTTGTGATTCCACACAAATGATAAACTGATTCCACATGAAGATAAAGCTCCAGGCACTTTCAAGTGCTTTTTAGGATCATTGTTTTCAAGTAAACAGCAATTTAAAACAAATCTCTTGTACACAGTTTTGTTAGTAAAGTACTTTGAGACAAAAGGTTAATCTTCTCATTACTTCTATATTAAGTAATATAGAAGTTTAAACTATATTAAGTAATATAGAACTTGTTACCAAATCAGTTCATTTAAAAACAAAGTGAAAGAAGGAAGGAAGCGAGGAAGAAAAAATGAGCAAATTACCTCTCTTGGATAAAAATCCATTTGAACTTGTTGCCACTGACTCCTCTCCTGAAGGCGGGGATAGGAGAGCCTCTGCTGTGTATCTTGCGCTAGGCAATGCCCAAGGGACACTAAAGTAACAACCAGCCATCCTGCATTTGTTGGCCTCTGTGCTCGGGCCATCATTTTACTTTGGCTCCCCTGTGACCATTCGCTGCTCTCCCTTCGGTGCTCACTGTTCTTTCTCTTATTACTCCCCCTTCTTCTCCAGCTTCTGACTCAGATTAATGAGGTTCTGGGCCAGGATGGGCCCCACCTTTAAACTTTATCCGTGAGTCAAGTCGCTCGGCACACAGCACTGCTCCTGAGGTTAACAAGTAACCCTGCAGTTCCTGTAGCTCAATATATACCTAAGTCAGGGTGTGGCAGGCATCACCTCCTCCCCACCTAAGGCAGCCAGACACAGCCTGGTGATTAGAGCAGTAAATCACTGCCTGAGTAATGCTGCATAAATATACAGGGATTACGAACTTCCCAGTGAATGTCTTGATCACTTCCCTTAGCTTTGTATTTTCACCACGTTACATTAAAAAAACCCCAAAAGTTTAATTTAATCAAGGCAGTATGTTGAAAACAATGGGATGGCAGTAGAATTTTCAGTCAGTGCTCATCAATTTGTGTGTGGCACAGAGCAACGGAAGTGTGAAAAAATCAAAAATATTCATCAAATGGTTACTCTGTAGATGATGAATTAGCTGTCCTGAACAGTGGATGCATACACGGAATGTAAGCCAGCCATACATGATTTTGTTCAGTCTCCCTGCAGCTGCTCCAGCCTAGATACTATTCATTCATTTTCAATTCAAAAAGCTTTTGCAAGGTTAGTACAGCAATTGCCACTTTATGGTAATACTCAACCATTTTCAGAGAGTAATTCCTCATATTTTGTGCACTGCTTATCTCTCTGGTGTTTTATTCTGCTGCATTGGGTGCTTACACATGGCAACAGCCAAGCTCTAAGCTAAGCAAAGTGACAAGCAAAAGAATTACAGCTACAGGAACTGCATCAAGGACAGGATATACAGCTGTAGTGCCAGACTTCAGCTAATAGCATTATTTTGCAAAGCCTACACTATCTTTCATAAACGCATCTCCAAATATTTTTTGCAAATACGTTAATTTCAGTTTTCACATGTTTTTCTTCACACATAGTACCCTGAATTGTCTGGATTCAGGCTACTTCCCTTGGACCCTGCTAAAATAAGAAACACCTGGAACCTTCTCTACCATGTGTGGTCTCACAGACTTCCATTAAGTCAATTCTGACCTGCTCTCCAGTAAAGTAAGAGATTATTCAGCCTCTCAGAGGGTGTCATAGAAGAATCCCTCACCATAGTGCCTTACATATGCAAAATTATGCTTGCAGCTCCATAAAAGCAATAACAAGTAGAACCACAATCACAGCAGAACCACAGTGCTTCTTAGACGGTGAAAGCACTCAAGCCATTGAAAGTGCACAGGCTTACAGGAAGCACACTTAATTACTTTAACCACCATCCTGCTCCTCTAACCAGCCCAGCACACATAGCTGTAGGCAAAGACACAAGGTAATGGCACAGTGTGGAGGCACAGGGTGTTTCCTACCTGGCAGGAGTCACCGGCATACCCGGGCGGGCAGTCACACATCTCCACGTCGTGCGCGATGCTGCCGCTGCCCTCACTGCTGGCTGCCTCCAGCCCGACCTCCCCGAGCGCCAGCCGCTGCGTCTCCGTGAAGTACAGGGCCCGGATGTGCAGACCATCCAGCCGGGACAGGAGGGTCAGCAGCTCTTCCCGGGACACCAGCCGGCCGCTGCTGGCGTGCCTGAAGCTGCCCTGCACATCAAGGGACACAAAATGAGCACAGCGCTGCCCTGCACATCAAGGGGTACAAAACGAGCACAGCGCTGCAGCTGCTTGAAAGAGTAGCTTCAAAGAAGACCAGAGGGCAGAGAAAGGGAGAAAACACGCTGGAGTAGACTTGCCTAGTGCCAGCTGGTGTGGGGTAATAGAGTCCAGGAGCGCAGACACACAATGGGTGGAAAAAAGAATAATGTGCATGAAGAAAGGATGTAGCATTGACTGTGCAAGGCAAGTATGGCTTTGAGGTATTAAAAACTGAAGAAGTTTGTAGGTTCTTCAGTCATCCAAATTTCGTTGAGATATCACCCACCAAACCATAAAAATGTGAAGGAAACTGCTTTCATTCTTAAGAGTAAGTGAAATCCTAGAAACCCAATCTTTCAAGGCTTTCTGGCTGTTAATAAACACAGCATTGCTGAAAATGGAATTTGGCTTGAAGAAACATCTTCTTTGTCTGCATATGAAATAAATTACCCAGTTCAACCTTCTGAGCACAGGTTTAAGGTAGGAATATTCCCTGCTGAATCCACCTACCTGAATGTTGGACACCCCATTCTAAACTAGTACCTAGACACCAAGGAAAACAGATAACAATTCATTCCATCCCTATTAAGTAAAGTCTGTGGCTGCAATGAATCACCTTCTATTGAGGACTGATTCACCATTACTCCATTGGCCCTGGAGAGAATGCTATGGGCTACATTGGATAAGGTGCCCAGCCCAGAGGTGCTAAAATAAGGTGTCCTGAACCAGAACCCAGGTTCAATGTGGCAGTAAAGCGAGATAAAAAATATTCTTTATATTTAAGGTCTACAGTGTTATTTATATTCCGCACCATTACCAAGTATTTGGTATTTCTGCACATATTCTGCATGTGTGCATTTTTCTGTGACTCTGGAAGGAAAAGAAGGCCATTCCTTTTTCAGTTCTTACCTCAACCAGCTGCACTCGGCCATAATATTGACGATCAGGCAGTGGGTTGTTGGGATCTATATAAACAACTTCCATTTGTTGGCCCTATGCAAGAATGAGGATATAACATTGCTGTTTCACTACTCGTTATGGGAAAGTGTTCAGATACAATAAAATTTGGTGAAGCACATTAATCCTGTTGTTTGGGGGATCAAAACTGAGTAATACTAGGAAAACTGTACATCTTTTTTTCAGGAAAGTGGTATAGTGAGCACTGTGTTCTGGTGCCAGCAAGGTTTTCACTGCTTTTGCCTATTAAGAACCTTGTAAAACATCAAGAGAATCAAATTAATGCTGATCACCTTTCAGAGAAACTAGTTATTACCTTAGAATAAAAATGGTTTTGCATTTTGAAACACTCTTCTCTACGTCCTGGTGCACGAGCAGCTATGGGTATCATGGTAGCAGTTTATGAGGTACACTTCCCAATAAGAATCCTACAGCATTCAACTGGTATTTCCAATGGTGTGAGGAAACAAAATACCCCCTTGAGAATCCTAATAAACAGTTAAATATTTCAATTTTGGCTCTAAAGTGGTTAAATTAAAAAACTGTGAACCTAAATTGCATATTTGTTTCCGTCCCTTGAACTCTTATAATTATGCTTAGTTTTATGCTGAAAAAAAAAATCTCACAGAACATGAGATTAATTACACATGAAATCCAGGGCATCTTTTGCAGAGATGAGGCCATACTTGTTGACAAGTGTGCAATGCATTGATTATTTTTTTTCCACAGGCATATTCTACAGAGAAAATCCCAGTTTATCTGTTTACTTGCTCTGCAAATCAGTTATGCTTAATAATATGTTACTTTGGCAACAGAGACAGATGTGTTGATGGTTTTGAGCAAAATTAAGTAAAATCACTTTTACAGAAATAGTTAATGGTTTTAACAGTTAAGTTAATGTTTTAATAGTTAAGTCCACTATTTGCCATAGTTGTTAAGTAAGATGAAAATCATGTATTGCTCATAGGAAAAAAATAGTATTTTAAAGCTTACTGTTAGTCGTATATCAGGTTTCTTATCCAGAAGAACCATGCCCTCGCTAGGTAAGCCAAAAGATTTCACTTGGTAACTTAAGAAGCCACCATATGAAGAAAGCTGTAACAAAATGCACAAGACCAGATATACTTTACTGCACTCTTGGTTGATATTAATGTAAATTTTTATTCCAGTTTATCTCATCTTCCAGCACTATAAATAACACATTTACTCCTCGTTCTTTAGAAAAAATATGAAATTATTGCTATTTGGAAGAAGTTTCTTTCTATTTTGTTTACTGTGTGTATCTGAAAATGAGCATATATTGTTTTCTGAAAGGTTACCTGTGTCATGGGGGTTTTTTTTCATATTTGGGTTCACACCACCTGTGTCATGGAGAAATCCCATGGTTACATAAATATTGCTCTTCCCCTGACTGTACAGAGCAGATTTGGTGCATCAAGAACAGACATCAGACTGACAGTGAAAGCGGTGGTGAACCTCATGAATAGCCATGGATGAAAAGGCAGACTAAGCATGTTTAAAGCCAGCATTTTCTAAACTTACTGCAAACATGAATGCAATCAGGATTCCTTTGCCCTACCTTCAGGATAGGATTTCTACTGGTATCAGCTCTGTGGTAAGGAGACTGTGCCCTTAGGCTGAGTTGAAACCACCTACAGGTGACCACAGGTGGCCTCAGACCCAACTGAACACGGGGCTGCTGCCCAGAGCAGACACAGGCAAGCGTGGCTGAATTACCCAACAAACACAGCACGTCCCTGGTGCTGTGTGAGGGACTCAGTACAGAACACCCTGGAAGCAAAGGAAGCTCCAGGCACAGCCTAGATAGCTTTTGTTCCAAGAAGAGCCTCAAAGGAAGATTTGTGGGCACCATGTGAAACCAGGCATTATGCCATGGATGTCCTATTTTGGTTTACCTTTCTCATTTGCCCTTACGTCTTATCCTTGATTTTGCCATGGAAGAATTGCTTTGTCAGGTCCTGCTCTACTACAGGGAAGCACCAGCCTTTGATCTACATTCCCCTGCATATCGCTGATGAATTACAAACAAAATACTGACATCTCAACACCAAATTTGTTCTGTGGATCATAGGTCCATAATTAATGCTATTCTCCTCACACAACTGCATTTTCAGAAGCATCATTTGGAACACTGGCTATAGTTCGCCAACACAATCAAATCACCTTGTATAAATGAATTCTTAAAAAAAAAAGAAGAAAATTCAAATTAGAGTTGATTTCCTATTTAACATGTTTCAGAACTCCACCATTTGAGAGGCTGTTAAATTACTTTTTCAATTTTTTTATAGGACAGTATTGATGTTACAAACTAACCTCTGTATTCTGTAGTATTTATTTTCTAATGCCAAAAATGGTCTGTTATATAGGATGATAAAACACAAAAGAAAATGGGAACAATGTGATCTGAATTTCTCAATTACTCTTAGTTTCTGTATTGCTACATATTTTCTATTTGATTTCCTTTTAACTTCATAAACAAAAGACAGAGAGAGGAAAGAAAGTATACTCTGCTAAATATAAATGTTCCAGTGGAACCAGTTTAAAGGTTCAGATAATGGAAAACAGTATTTATACCCTCATCATAAAGAAAAATAGCTGAAGTGATCTTGTTCATATTTTCCAAAAGAGATGCTATCACTGGAAGCAGACCAAACCCTGACATTTTCAAAACACAATAACATGAATAACTGGTAAATTTATGAACTAGTAAATTCACAGCTAGATAGCATTTTGGTGAGACTTTCATTACTGCAGTATTGCCTGCATTAAAATACACAATCATACACAGCATACAGCAAAAGCAGAACCCAAATTAAAACTATTTTATTTGCAGTGATGTCACTGTAAATAACAGCAAGTAATGGCAGGCCTAGGACCTTGGCAGGTACTGGGACATGCAACATAAGTCAGCACTGATCTTACAACACATCAGCTGTGTTTAAAAAGAGTTATTGCCTGCTTTATATCTTATTACTGAACAACAAAAGTACTTTTGGTTTAACACTGCAGGTGATAATGTTTGCTTCAATATGAAATTCCTTTCATAAATAATTTGTGGGCACTGAAATAAGAACTTTTATAATGTCAAGAAAAAGCACTCAAACTAAATGTGCTGTTCACCTGAGATATATATATATATACAGCTCTGAGCATAGGAGAGCAGGAAGAAAAATACTGCTCTAGTCTCTAAAACAAGGACTAGGAGAAACTTCAAAAATTGAACCATCTTTCATGTCTTGGTGTCTACACCATTTGTTTTCTCTTGTGTGTCAGTAGGGTCACATCTGAAAAGCCTGTGTGTCCTGCAACGGGCTGGTAAGGATTGGCACTGCCAGAGCTCCAAGGAGGGGGGCTCTGGGCCTGCAAGTCACCATTAGCAAAGTCCTCTGGTCAGTGTGATCCTCAGGCTGAGATGCTGATGGCACTAACCATGAGCAGAAGGCTGCTCCCATGCACAGGCTGACAAAGCAGCCACCAGCCCAAGGAACACAAAGGGTAGAAAACCAGTTGATGCCCTTCCCAAGCAGCATATCCAAAGCAAAAGTCTGGGGGCTTTTGTGTGCCACTGAGCAAATAATCAGCTTTTACTGTTTTGGAAATCTGCCCAGGACATACTCTACAGAATCTAAAGAACTGACAAGCCCTACGTGTTCTGGGTTTCAGAGCAGCCACATTGCCAAGTTCTACATGTTCTGGGCTTCAGAAAAGCAGCTGAAGGTACCACCTGCTTGAGCCATTCGAGCCATTGAGTTCTCGGTCATTCTATTCACATTAATACCTGTCTGGCACCAAGCAATATGATTAATTCTGTGTTACCTGTTAATTTCAAAAGCATATTCAGAAGTAAAACGTTGTGATTCCTGGCATGACAGGTAAGAGAGACAAGTGAAGAGAGACAAACTTATCTAAGAAAAACAATGAGACTCTTTACCAATGACACTGCTAAAGAAATCATTACATGTTACTAAACCAGAAGAGCTAAGTGGCATTTACCTTCTCTCCCAGGTAGGTTGATGGTGCTCTCCAGTACAAATTTTGCACAGAAGCTGGCAATTCTTGAACATCAGCCACCACACTGTTACTGACTGGATTGAAAGTGACTGGAATGTCCATATGTTCATCTACTGCCTCCAAGCGCCAGTTCCTCATATCCACAAACTAATGAAAAACATAAAGCAAACAAAAGTTCGCCTCGTCCTTTGTTACCTACCATCACCAAGTAATGAGAAGAAATTGTTTAGCCTCTGTCATTTCCTCAGCATGAGATCTAACCCCTTCAGAGTCAGCCTAAAGTCTTTGAACAATGGATATTCCATGGACCTCAAAAGAGTGTGAAAATATGAAGAAGTGTCAAAGCTACTTGGGATGTAGGAATTTGGTTTGTCACCTGGAAACTAAATTCTGTCTTCAGCCACAGGAAGACATAGCCTTCTGGGAGTGACTAGGAATTGTGCACACAAACCTGAGGATATAAGCTGGAGATGCTTTCTAAAGTCCATTCCAAAATCAAATTTTTGTCTCTCAAAGACAGAGTTTGAACAGGCTAATTGCGAGGGAGGGGACATTGCATGACATTTTAGAGAGGCAGGCAATGTAGCCTAATATCCTGCCTCTTTAATGCACATTTTATGTTTATGGCTGCTGTTTCATGAAAGACCATGCCTCTTTTTTATCATTACGCTGGAGGAAAGACAGCATAATGTGTATGATGTACCAGAACAGTTCTGGGTTCTGGTGGATTTCCCTTGACTGGCCAGAGCAAAAACCCAAAAAAACAGACATGTTTTCATAAACAGTTGTTGGTGAGGACAAGTAATGACTAGAGGAAGTTTTTTACTGACTTCACTTAGGCCACATTTTCACCTTTTGCTTGTAAACAGTAAAGAGCACAATCTAGATTGTATCTAGTCTATGTCTAAACCTAAACTAAACTCCTCATCCACCACTCTAGCTCTCCTCTTTTTTCCTTTCTCTTGCCCTTTTTCAAGCAGCTGTTGCCTTTTTTTTTCAGTCACATTATTTTTCAGTCTACAGCCATTTATGCTACTAAAATCTTTGTTTCTCACACTTGATGTCATGTCTCTTTTACAGGGAGGTAAGAAAGAATTTTCACAATCTCTGTAGAATCTGTCACACAATTCTTAATGCATCTCTAATATAGACATATAAAATGATATGTGCTTATCAATGCATCTTGAAGGAGATCATTGACTTCAATGATGACACAGAGTTTGAAGATAAAGCAAGCAAGATAAAGGCCAGCTCAACTTCAGTCCAACTAGTGACTTGTAAACAAACACGTGAAAAGCACCACTTCTGCTGAACAGCACTTTCAGAATACTCCTAATCTTGAGAAAGCTGTACTAAATCTTCACTTGGAGAATTGTTTGGAGAAGATTTCTCATCCTTAGAAACTAATAAAATATATTTTCAACTTTGGAAGAAATCTGAAATTTCCTTAATGGAACAAGTGTAAGCTCATGACAGAAAAGAAAAAGGATCTTTGGTACACCTTGGTTCTACGACGATCCGTGCTGCGACAGCTGCTGGTTGCCCCAAAACAAAAGCAAGGTGTGCATCCCCTGGGGTTAGAAGGGTTCAGATAAAAGGATCCTGGTCTGCAAGTGTCACATGCTGCACCTTCAACATTCTCCTGTTAGGACAGAGTTCAAAGAAATTCCAGTGCTTTTCTTTTTGCTTTGCTGAGGTCCCCAAATTTTCCTGCACATGAAACAAATCTTCTGAAAGAATGTATATTTAAATGTATAGAAACAAATGAATGAAAATACGTGGTTGTCTGGATAGGCCATATTACAAATGCAAATAATACTGTCTTGGAGGCTATCTCATAAGCTTTCTTTGCAGTTTATAATCTGAAATGTGAACCACTGAGTAATATTTATTAGTCAGAGACAGCTGGTAACTTCCTTGCCAAAAGCCTCCTGCTGGCTTTTGCAAACCCACAATATAAAAGGTCACTTGTGAAAGTTCACATTTAATTATGCAGATCAGAACAAAAGAAGATTTCCTAGCTATAATAATGTGGTAAAATGTCAACTGACATAATATGGCTAAAAAAAGCATGGTACTTGGTTAACATCCAGGAGGCAAGATGCAGATGGATAAAGTTGATCTGTGCAGGGTACAGACTGCTTCAGTGATTCAATGGGCATCCACTCTGCAGCTCTCTTACATCCTGCAAAAACTAAGACCACCTGTACAACTGACAGATATTGAAGGCATTAAAAATGGTATTTAATGTTACCATGATAATCTGTGCACATACTGCAAAGTGTGATGGCTTTGTACAGCTGCATTTAATTTTTACTGAAAATTTACTGATAAACTCACTTTGTCCACCCCATTATATAAGAAACAGTCACTGGTAAGGAAATGATGCTTGTGAATGCAGAAGTAATTTGATTTATCTGACCTTGCAAAGACAGGTTCCTGTCTGGGGATCACAAACATCTGGCTCTGTTCCATCTCTGTTACATCTACATGGCACACAGTCAGGGAAACCATAAGTTCCAGGAGCACACTGATCACACCGACGTCCTTTTATTCCTGGTTTGCATCTTTATCAAAAACCACAGAGGAGTGAGTCAATAAGGGAGGTAGGAATGGAGCAGGGAAGGGAAAATAACACCACAGGTAGGTGGATATTCAAAGGGATTGCATGGCTAGGACACAGCTGTATGACTTCCACAGAGAAAAAGCAGCAGGTTAGTACTGTTCTCAGATTTTGAATAGCATGACATTTTTAATGGCCACAGAACTGAGTTGGAATGGATTTGACTTTGAAGGATAAGAATGCTCACAATAGAATTAAGATTTCTGCAGCTATTCAGGGCTCACAGTGCAGAACTACTCTCTGTACATCAAGGTGTAAAACATGGACATGGAATATAGGTAAGCAGAGGTGGAAGAAGATATATAGCTGGAAAATGTGCCTGGGCATTACTCAAGACATTCATCTGGTAACAGAGAAATGGGGAATTGTGAGCATATGAATAATTACAGGGGCCTCAATCACCGACAAAGCTTGGATTAGTTTACAACTGTTCTCAGTGGATAGAATCCATTTTGCTCACACTGAAGTGTGAAAATCTTAAATTTCCCCTACTGTCTCCAAACACCCAAAAAGAGCATTGAAGCAAACCATTGTTTATAATACACACAACCCAAACTTACCTGCATTGCCCACTGGTTTTATCACATTCTGGGCTTGTCACATCAACAATTCCTTTTTCTGAGCAGTTGCAGCTCTTGCAGCCAGCAAGGGGATGATAGCTGAAGTAATATTTCTCACACACTTCACATTTTGGCTTCACAGTTCGTGGAGGGCAAATGCATTTACCAGTCACATCATCACAAAGACGCTGCCCACAGTTGCATACTAGATCAAAGAAATTGTTCTACAAATCAATCACAGCTCATCTTACAACAGTCAACTCTTACTGAATATGTAACAAATACACACAACCTTTGTGTATATAGAAATTATGACTCTTTTCTCTCACTAGTTTAAAGTTCAGGGTCATAGACACCAACTATGTGACTGCAACAATTGTTTCAAAGAGCAAGTTTAATGCTTGGCTCTTTTCCATGGATTGGTTGCTTAACTTCACCAGAGGCATTGTTTATCACTTGCCAAAACTGCCAAGGATTAGTTTTGGTGTCAAGGGCACACTTTTATAAAGCAATGTTTATAAACATCAAGTATCTATGAAAGCAGCTGAGCTGTTGGTGTACTCTATAGATCTGTTGTTATTAACATCAGAATTTGAGGAATTAGGAATGCTGTGACTCTGGTTATCTATGAAAAAGCTTGAAGGTGTAAAATGGGATTAAACATTAACAACTTGGAAATTATTTAGCAGTCAGTGCAGAAAAAATCCATTTCACTGGAATAGCAGCAACATGGATTTTAACCAGTTCAGCTGTAAGCCTGATCAGACAACACATGCAAAGGGTCACTTCATCATGAGCTAGGTGTGCTTTAGGGGAATGGGATTTCTTCTGCCTTAAACTAGAAGCCATGCTATGTTAAAGCTAAAACAGCCTGACCAGCCTCACACAGGATCAGGCTCTGCAAAGAAAAGTCAGGCTGCAGTACGCCTGCAGCAAATTCAGAGGATTCAGCAGGAGGCCAGGCCGGGAGCTGAAGGAGTGCAAGCACACACTCACACTTGCAAAAGGGGAATCCATAGTAGCCGGTTTGGCACCGGCTGCACTGGCGACCAACGACGTTGGGTCTGCAAGCACACTGCCCTCCCAGGGGGCTGCACGTAGGGCTGGTGGCACCTGCGCTGTGGCAGTCACATGGCAGGGCTCCCTTGTTGTAGAAAGCCACCAGCGACCTCACAGAGTCTTTACAGAAGGCCGATGATCGTTCTGGGCTGTTTAAATTGAAATATAAATCATGTCAGTGCTGGCACTCAGGATTGCTATGAGAGTGCTTTGCAGTGGTTCAGTAAATTAGGGTTCTGTCTTTCAAGCAGTTTGACATAAGGATGGCATCAGCACACATGCAAGGATATACTTTAATTAAATAGGGGTGAATAGCTTTGAACATGCAGGTAAGAGGCTTTATCATAGCAAGTGTGGATTAGTTGTATCAGTTCAGACATGCCAAGCAAAATACCAAATACCAAAGATGGAAATACTAAAGACAGGAAGATGACATAGATTTTCCTCTTTTGTACTGTGAGCAATAAAGGTCTATCTTTACATTTCATTTGCAATAGAAAGTCATGGAAAAGTGACTCATGGAAATTCAATGGGCTAGCATAAGCTGTGAAAAGCATTCTAATGTAGCACAATTACAGGGATTTAAGGCAGCGCTTTAATGCAGAGTAAAACTAATATTATTCCCAGTTTGTTGTCAATGTACAGTTTTTTAGAAAGTGATGCTTACTCAATATAAAAACTGTTTCCTCCACATTGGCTGATAAAATCAAATGACTTGTCCACTGTCTTTTTATCAAGAATTGTGTAACTGTAGGTGTCTGCTGGAACAACTAAGATATTTTCCTTAAAACAATAAGAAAGCTAAATTGTACATTTCAGAGAAAAACAAAAAGATACAAGCTAAGGCATTTACATATTTAAATGTTGCTTCATTATACATTCTGGATTTTTTCAAAACCTTTAAGATTTTAACCAAAATAAGAGAATAAACTTTGCATACTGCCCTCAAAATTGTGATGCTACAAGCAGTGTACAACAAAAACAGTGCAGAATATCTTAAAAATTTAAAATAAAATCAGTGCAAAAGATCCTAAAAATCTGAAACACAACATTAAAAAAATTATTCTTTTTGGATTTTGTCTTTGCATCTATCTGTAAATGAATGGTGGAACTGAGAATAACGTTTTCAAGTACATTTAGGTAATACACATACCAGAACCAGTGTTCTTCCATCTGGTATCATCACTGTAACAGAGACCATGGCTTCAGAAATGTCAAGCTCAATTTGGTTTGCTGCAACCACCTGAACCCGACAGCCAGAAGTATGAGGGCAGAATGAAGCATTAAAAGTACCTAGAAGAAAAAATGTATTGGGTTTATGTGAGAAGGTTTTGATTGCAGAGGGCTACTGGGGTGGGTTCTATGAAAATCTGTAAGAATATTCTTCCTTGTCCCACAAAGCCAATCCCAGTCGGCTCCAAGACAGACCCAGCACTGGCCAAGGCTGCGCCTGACCATGGCTGTGCCTCTGGAATAACATATTTAAGAAAGGGGGAAAACTCCAGCTCAACAGCAGGTACAGCCAGAGAGAAGAGTGAGAACATACAAGAGAAATCACCAAGGCCAGTGGAGGATGAGAGCTCCAGGTGCTGGACCAGAGATCCACCTGCAGCCTGTGGAGGAGACTCCCTCAAGAGCAGGTGGATGCCCAAAAGGGTCTGTGAACCTCTGGAAATTCCACGCTGGAGCAGTCTCCTAGCAGGCCTTGTGACCCCATGGAAGGCACCCACATTGGAGAAGTTTGTGAAGAATTGCAGCCCAGGAGAATGGCTCATGTTGGAGAAGTTGGTGGAGGATTGTCTCCCATGTGAGGGATCCTACACTAAAGCATGAGAAGAGTGTGAGCAGTCCCTCACTGAGGAGGAAGGAACACAGGCAACCTGTGATGAGATGAGTACAGCCCACGCTCTCTGTACCCATGTGCCACTCAGTGGGAGGAGTTGGAGAAATCTGGGAGTAAAGCTGAGCCCAGGAAAAAGGGAAAGGTGGAAGCCAAGTGTTTGAAACTTTGGGCACCTGATGCCTATCCAGGGTCAAGCCAACACAGCTCCATATCCCAAAATGCTAAGAAAGGAAAGGGGTTAGGTCAAATTCAGGTGCCTACCTGACCACACATGTCCTGCATTCACATGGACTTGCACAGAGAACGCTGGGTGTGCCAGCTGATAAAAATGTACCACAAATACATATCTGCCCAAGTGAGGCACTCTGCCACTCAAGGTGATCTGGTTCTGGAGAAACAAGAACAGCTCTGGTATTAAATCACAGAATAGATTTGTTTTGTGAAACATTCTTGGGCTTACCAGCTGTGCTCAGTGCCCTCTACCTGCAGTGAAAGAGAGGGGGCTTAGCATCTCTCAGCAAGTTCAATTTCTTCAAGGAAAATGGCATTACAACTGCATGCTCTGTTTGCCTGCCAAGTACATTTAACATTCCTCTGCAGTCTGTAAGACTGTTGTGTAGTCCAGAAAGAAACTGGTATTTGGGGTTTTTCCTCCCCCATTCTTTTTATTGTCTCTGTGGCTTACTCAGTTTGCAATATTTTCATCACATCACATCATCCGTTTTGATCATCTTACAGAATTCAATCTATTTAACTTTGCTAAGAACATACCTTGTGACTTGCAAAACAAAGTTTTCAAAATATGAGGTACCTGGAATGGTGTCAAGGTGACTCCATGAACTGAACCAGCAGGAAAAGTGGCACTCAATGGATCATGAAGTATATTCTCCTGTACTTCAGAAATCTTCCCGTCTTTGAATGCATCCAAAACCAAAGCTCCTGGTGGAGTCTCAAAATCTGAGGGAATGCATGCTGCACTAAACACAGAACCACAGTAATCATCCTTAGGGCCAGGAGAAAGTTTCCATTATAACAGGAAAGGCTGCTGACTTTAAAAAGTCAGTGTATCAGACTGTATTGTAATTGATAATGCAACAATAACCCTTGTACATATTTGGATTCTTTATGAATAATCAGAAAGTAAATGAAAGCAAGAGGTATGGACTTAACTTCCATAAGAGCAGGGAAGTGTGTACACTTTTAATGTATTAACTGATTTTATTCACACAAAATTCACATAACTTTCAGTGGAAAGAATTTGCTGAGGAAGAGGAAACTTAAAAGAATCAGGAGCACTAAAAATGAAATACATTTCAGTTAATCCAGTTAGTTACATTCACCAGAATCTGTACTAATATTGAATTCTCAGTTCTACAAATATTTACATAGGTGTATCCTTTAAACATGCAAGTTTTCCCACTGAAGTCAATGGGACTACTTAAGTATTTAGAAGTTAAGTGTATACTCAAATATTTGTGGAACTGAAGCCAAAATAAATAACAGTAGTCCTTGAAAGCATCCTAATGCATTCACTGCTGTGTTTAGCTATTTCTTCCTTGGCATATTTAATTCTGGGATTGAGGGACGAATTTTCCAAGACTTCAGGATAAAAATATTTTGGGGGGTTTCCTGGCTGTATTTAATCACTTCTAGTAAGTACTCAACAGACAATGATTAATCTTTGCTCAAGACAGACCCAGAACTGGAATGGTAAGTATGTTTCAGGGCCAGAACTGTGGGAAATCATGTGCAGCATCCACTTACAATACTGTTAAACTGAGCCAAGCCTCTGCATCTTTCAACTTGATGAACTTAAAACACTTTCAGGTAAGCAAAAATGCTGGTAGATAACAATAAAAACAAAACAAAAACCTACAGTAAACAATGTAAATGTAACAAGAGTTTTAAAAATACCCAACACAAAACCAAAGTCAAATATGTGTTTCTATATTAATTTTATTTTGAATAATGTTTTTCACTCATGTTTCCCTGTTTACTCAAAATATAAATGCCTTGCAAAATAAATTTGGTGAAGGACAAGTATTTTCAGTCTTACAAAGCTGCTTTCAGCGGTAACACTGAGCAGGAGAATTAAAGCTGTGATTCAATGCTATACATGTTTGGAAACCAAGCACAGTCACATGTTTTTATCCAATTTACTACCCAGGTTTTTCTGTTTTCTGTTTCAATTCAACCATTATATTACAAGCTACCATTTGGAAAACTATCAGACCAAATCACCAACTCTTTTTGCCTCTTAAGTCCTGCAAATGACATTTACTTTTATTTTGAGACCCTTCCCACTGCTAGATCAGTAGGAAGAAAGTTTTAGGAGTAGGCATCACGAGGCACATCCTGGGGAGTGCATCAGGCACTGAAATGTGGAGGTCCCTAATTTGGAAGCTGCAGTGACAATTCCTCTCTGTCCCAAAGAACAAAAGGTGGGGAGGGGAAGAGCTTCAATAGGACAGAGGAGATGCTCTGCAGAACCCAAACCTGACCACTGGGGAAGGCAAGGTTCAGGTTCAGATCTTCACAGCAAGAGAAGAGCTGTCAGCCTGGATCAACCAAGCAGTACATGACTCCCCTAATTACTGGTCCCATAAAGTGTGATGGAGAAGAAGGATCAGCTGGCATTACTGTGTGAGAAGAATAATGAGGGCACACCCACCTCAGGGCCCCAGGATGACAGGGAAAAGGGAATGGCTTGTTTGGGAAGCAGGGGTTTTCATGTTGAGTAATTTGAGGCTGCCAAATTGTGCCTAAAAGGGCAGTCACATCCCACACACAGTGACAAATTAAAGCCATTTTGGGACAGCTGAAGCAGTAACACGCAGAAGAAAACTTCAGATGGAACAGTAAGCATTTCAGGCCACTAAAGTAGGAATGATTTTCCAGCTTGGACACTTGTCCTACTGGATGACATGTGAAAGATGTGTGTTTTCTCACATATCAGCACTGGGAAGTTCAGATGGGGCAGGAAAAGGCTCCTTATCAGCAAAATTCTGTGCAAAGACTGTCTAGATTAACACTAACATTTTAGCTTCTTTACAACGACTACTTTACAGAAATGGCCTACAAATCACCTGTGAGTCACTGAGTAAAGCTTCACTCAAAAAAAAAATAAAACACCATTTATTCTACCTTTCAAGGTTGTCCACAGATAATAGGAAGGATAAAACCAAGCAAGTTACCTTCCATCACTGTTACTCCTGTAAGCAGCTATGCACTGTACTTTAGGATCCACATATTCTGGAGTAAATTCTTCAGCTGATATAATGCAAACCTTGTGCTGAAAAACAAGCACAAGGCACAATTAACAATTAATATCATAAATAACAGGGCCAGGCCTGAACTGGAAGGATGAAGCCTAATTTTAGCATAGGGAGATATGAGCCCAAAGCCATGTTCTGTCATAGACCTCCCACAAGATTTTGGATCCCTTTACCTCCCTGCACCTCAATGCCTCAGGGTTAAATAGCATTTTTCTGTCCTTGTCAAGGGAATACTGGCTGCTCAGGAGAGACATAACTAAAAGGTAAGCATATATGTGTGGTAAAGGCAAAGACAGAAGACCAGCTCAAAGGCTGAGAAGCAAGGTAAGGAATGCAGAGAAGTAGGAGGGAAAAGCTCTTTGAGACTTTTGGACCCTGGGGGAACTCCCAGACTTTCTCAAATAAAAGCACAAACACTTGTTAGTGCAAAGTCCATGGGAGTGAGTTTCAGTGACACCAGGATTTCCAACCCAGTATTCAGAACTCATTTCAAAAGAAGCAAGACCTCATATGGGGTTTTTTATTTTAACTAAAAGTGGACATGAACAAATGAATCCTGCTGCACCCATGGTGGTAAGGACATGAGGGAAAGCATTGGAGGTGGCTCCCATTTGCCTCTCTGCTCTGTATGAAGGGAACACATGAGTGTCTTTAACCCCAAAACTGCTGCCATTGACTTCATGGTCAGTGTCTACATACCAGAAGCACCTCTTTTCCCTTTTCCCATCTTTTGCTAAGTGCAGACTTTACAATTAAAGACTGTGAAGGTCTAATCCTGTTAGCACAGCAGTTGCTGCAGGAAGCTAACAGAAATTGTAAATGGTATTAGTTTACACTGACTCATGAAGTGAAGAAAGCATGTATCAGCTGTTAGTTCTACTAGTTGTTACTAGCTGGGTTGGAGCTCAATATTTTAACAAACCTTGTGTTTCTAAAATAGAAAGCAGAAACAATACGTAAGAAAATTTAGTCACCAGAAAAGTATATTCCTGGTGTGGCCAAAAGAGGTCAGTGAAGGCTTTTTATTTAAAATACCTAAAAGCTGTACGATTAATGAATGCATTTATTACCTGAAACAAATGCATTTATTACCTGAATTTTGTAAGAGACCTGGGAAACTCCTACATGGGTTTTAAGGATTTAGAAAAAAAGAAAAATAAAAAAAGACAATAAAAGATTATTGTCGCAGACATTTTTTTATAGAAATCTTTTCTTTCACATTTGTCTATCTTCTGGGAAGCAGAGCCCCAGAAGAAGAATGTAAACAATTGTTATCAGCTGCTGTGAAATGTAGCAGGTGCCCCTGTGATTGGCTCATCTTCCTTGTGTACCATTAAAGGCCAATCACAGGAGCAGCTCAGGGACAGATTCCCTGCACACAGAACTTTGTTATTCATTCCTTCTATTCTATTCTTAGCTGAGCAGCTCTCTGCAACTTCTCTTCTTATTCTTTTTAGTATAGTTATAATGTATTATATATCTTATATAAATAAATCAAGCCTTCTGATCAAGAAACAAGATTCTTGTCCTTCTCTCACCACAGTGACCATCTAAGGTCGCTGTAATAGATTATGTATAAAAGCTACCAGAATAGGTTTCCTCTAAAGTTTACTTGGAGAAGTGAGAGGAGAACTGAAATAAAGCACAAGAAAGCTGGAAAAAACCTTGCCAATAAGGGCAAAGTTCTGTTTGTCTTTGAAACCGACAGGTTTGCGTCAGCAGTCTGGGATGTATATAAAGCATGTCTAGTCAAGCATATAACATACATAACTTCACATGTTACCTTACAGAATGTGAATACAGAGAGACAAATATCTTTGTTTACCCCATCAAAGAACAAGTATGACCAAAGGGAAAAGGAAATGTGAACTTACCAGAAGAAAATTACTTGATGACGCCTTCAGATGTATCTTTGTGTCCGCTAGAAGGTCATAGGCTGCAACGCGGTTCCTGTCATCAACTACAACACTGCGACAAAGGAAACTGAGACAGAAAGCAGGATTAAGGATGAGCCTGCTGGCATTGCCACGTTGTTTTGGCTGTCACCAAGCTGTGTGGTTGCTGGCCAGCCACCACACCTAGCCCTCCTGCTGGACCATAACTAACCTGCCTGTGGCCACTGTGGAACATGCACTGTCCTCGCCAGTGAAGCACAGGATCTACCATGCACAAAACACTGCTTTATCCTGGGGAGGGTTAGAGCTGAAGCCTCCAGATCTCAGATCACACTCCCACCTGAGCTCCTGGCTTAAGCAGAACGTAGACAGACAGCCACACATAGCTGCTACCAGCAGACGTTTTCACACTCAGTAACATGTGTGTAACTAATATTCTCCTGCCTAGGCCATGCTCCTTGGGGTGTCAGCACACACCTTTCCATCACTGCCATGTGCCTCTGAGGATGTGAATCAGCAGCTCTTGCACATACAGTGGCAGCTGGGCAAGGCCTGATCTTAGGAAGCTATTCTGCTGAGATACTCCTCAATGCAAGTGAAAAAACAGGTTTCCCTCCTCTACAAATCAGAGAATGGGGAAGTTTCACTCTTTTTTCTGATATATGCTTTAAACAAGGTCAGCTCAGGGCTAGGGATATGTACAACTAGAGAAATATAGGTCCCTTACTCATGATTTGCTCAAAGCCTGTGACGTTTTATTCTCTTACTATGTTTCATTTGGAATATTCAAGCTCACTGAGCTGTAAGAAAGTCTGGGACAATATATTACAAATTCTACAAGTTACTGTTATCTATATGTACCTCACTATGTCATTGCTTGATTTATTTTTTATCAGAAGGGACTTGCACCTTCCTGTTTGGGAAAGATGACACAGCACCTCGCTCACCATGTGACCACTCAGTTCATGCAGAATGTCTGCAGAAGGGATTTGCTGCATTGCTACATTAAAGCAGCCAGAGCTTCCTTTGTATTTCCATGAACACATTTCCAATGTATCATATAAACAAACAAGTACGTTCAAAATCAGCCCATAAAATGTGGGGAAAAATGTGTTTTGGGGAAAAAACCACCAAAACCCCAATAAAATGGAAGATTTATAGCAAGAAGTTTGGGGGTCAAAGTGTTATGTAACAGGCTAAAAATAAGAGGTTTCCCCAGCAATAACCTGACAAGGTCACTGCTCCACATGGCTGTGCCCTGTATCACAAACATGCTGATGAAAATGATTTTTCTTACTGAGCAATTTCATCCTGAATATCCCTAAGCCTCCATTCAGCAGTTGGCTCATGGGAGTAAAGGCTGCATGTCTGTAGTCCCCTGGCACTGGGCAGGCTCTCCCAAGGGCTCAAAATAAGCTGAGGTGCTCAAGTGTCAAAGATAATCTCACTCAGGACAGGCAAAATCTCTTGTGCAGAAACATCTGCAGTAACCTCATAAGTCAACAAGGATAAAGAAGCATTTGGCTGAAGACCTTGCCTACAGCCTAAGAGCCGGAGGATGACTACAGGCAGAATTGCAGAGACCTTTATACTTCTGCTTCAGCAAATCTTGTTAGAAACGGTGGGAATACTCTTGTAACACTGGCTGCTACATTTTTTATAGCCAAAGCCCTTGGACATCATTTTAACTCAAGAAAATCAGTGCAGGCATCTGCAGCCAGCAGTGATGCTCTTCCACTGGACTTGGAGATTAGTAGTTTATAAGAATTTAAAAACATAAATAAAAAAAAATTAACCCTTTGAATAGGAAAACAATTCATTGAAGCAGTAGCAATATTTAATGAGCTGACTGCACAAAGAGAATTAAAAACCTCTACAAAATCCACAGAATCCTGCACTTGCTTTTAAATCACCCTAGAATTTGAACAATCTACATGGTAAAATGGATTCAAATATATAAAAACAGTATAATTACATTCCAAATGCTTATTTAACAATTTAGTGATTACTTCAGAAATTCTTACCTGTATTTACAACTGTATATTCTTACTCTGCCTTCAGTGACAGGTCCAGGGCTATGCACTGTTACCTCTGCAGTGTTTATCTGATCCTCTTCATTGGCATACTCAAAAACCAGAACATAGCGACCCACTTGAGGAACATTTATGGTCAGCTCTAAATTGACCTGGGTCAAAATAATTGAAAAACAAAAAAGGAGTTAAATCTTTCACTCCCTTTTCTTGCAGGAAGTTCCCATTTCCTGCTCTTTGGACTGGTCAGCATTAGTCCAGAGCCAGTCCTGCAGTGTCTCAACAAAAGACACCCAGCAAAATGCAAACAATGCTTATAAATATCACTTTGTCCCCTAACAAGAGTCAAACAAGTTCAAGAAACAGCTGCCATTAAAACTGTTCTAGGACAGCTGTAAAATAACCCTGGGAAATTGCTATACTATTATTTCTCTTCTCCCCAGCAGAAAGAGAAGAAATGTTATGATGCTAAAAAATTGTCACCATCATCTCTAAGCTATCCTTAACAACATACAAAAACTGAGTTTACTTCTTCACTGAAAAAATAGTTCCAGGAACACAAAATTCCTACTACAGCAATATTTTGATTCCCTATTCCCTGCAGGGTGAAAGCATCTTCTCCAGCAAACAATAACACTTTGAAGCATCAAGCTTTTCTTTTAGGTTCCTTGCACAAAGTGGTTAACACAATATTTGATGCAAAATACTTCTAAGTAGTTAAGTGCTGTGGTTACAAAGGTTTTGCTTCAGTTGACTGCATAATTATTTTCAAATTTTTCTCAGTATTTCCTTAGGCTACAAACACTTAAACAGGTAAATAATTCTGTCAACAGCCCTCTTGACTTCACTGTAATTATTCATACCAGTAAATTTTGCACATGCATCAGTGATGAAGCACCAGAGCCTGTGGCATATGAATATTCTTGTTGTACTTGATATTTTTAAAAGAACTATCCAAGCACAGTAATACAGGCCATAATCATTTCACATCACTATCACATACTTGGTAAAATACCTTAGTTTTTGCCAAACACACAGTAGATCTTCTCATTTCATAAAACATGTTTTGCTTTCAAAGGACCTACAGCAGTAGCATAATTGCTTCAGCTTGTTTTTCAGTAAAGCAAACGTTTTATCTAAGTGTAGCTATTTAAGAAAAAAAAGATTAATTTAGAGTGATGTATGTATGCCATTTCTGCTGACAAATCATTGTGCCATTTCTTCTGAACAAGCCAGTATGCCTAAAGGAGAAGGATTTTTATTTAAGGAAATGCTTTTGCCAGAGTGGAATGTCCACTCCAGTCACAGTTATAAATCTGCCTACACTGATACTTTAACATAGTTTTGTGCAAAATGCAGGGCTTGGTGTCGAGTCAGTTTTAGGGAGGTCTTAAGATCTGAAAATCCTGAGCTGTAAATCTGCAAGCATTTTAGTCTAGTAGGTTTATATTCAACAGCACAGATGGGACTGCAATTAGCAGGCAGGAACCTGACCTCTCTTCCAGTGATGTGGGCCATCACTGGCTGACTGGGAGCTGGCTGTTGCACAGGTATTCTTCTGGATTCTCCCCCGTGTCTGAAATGCACTGCCTCTGAGCCAAGGACACAGGAAAATCTGTCCAGGGGCAGATGCTGATACAGCAAGCAGCTTACACCAAAAAAAACAAAAAACAAAACACAGGATTATTATTGTTTTCAAGTACAGCAGGATGATAACAAAATAAACCAAGGCAGTGGTTTGGGCTGTAGCACATCTACTGACTGTTCTGCTGAATCAGGCCTGGGACGTGTGCAAGGCTCCGTAACTCGGATCTGCAACAGGGACGCCTCGTAGTAATCACTAGGTAACAGCACCAGATAATCCTAAGAACAAAGAATACAACAAATGCTAAAGCACTCAAATAATGACAAAAAGAACATCTCTAGGCTTTCACAATGTAACAATGAATAAAACCAATCACAGAAACAATTTGCACAGAGGGTATCTGCAAAATGTGGGTGGGGCTTTTTCTGTCACTCCTTGGGCCAATAACATCAGAATGTGTTTCCCTGACTCTGTAATTTCAGAAAGATGGCATGAAGGCAGCTGCCCTCTGGTCAGGGAAACTCTGAAGCCACTCTGCCATCATGTGTTGTACAAGACAGTGCACTGAAGGGAGCTTCCCTGCAGCTCAGTAACACACAGCCAGATGCCTGCAGTTTTCATCTCTCAGTGCAATCCACAAGCACACATCTCAACTCTGGGTCACAAGCACACATCTCAGCTCTGGGTGAGTTTTTGTTCTGCCTTGCTTACTTAAATTAATATATTAGAGCTTAAATATAACAACTGTTAATGTGAGAACATGATGGGCTAAGATTATCAATATATACCTTTTCAAAGACATTAGTGAAAAAATCCAGCACAATAAAATTTCTCACTTTCAGCAAGAAATATGTTTGCAAGCTCTTTACTAGCACTTCATGTAGTATTCCATAAATTTAACACAGCCCCAGGCTTAATGACTGGAGACACTGCTTTTTATCCCTGTACGAAATATGTAAGAGTTTCAGTGTGCTGTCTTTGCAATCATATTTAAGGTTTTTCATAAATGATCATCTCAAACAATTTCTCTTTCTCTAGCAATTTCCTAGGACTGCTGCTAGAAAATTTTTCAGTTTTTCAGTGAATGAAAGCAGAGAAAAACAGGAGGATAAAAGCAGCCAGAAACTGACCTGCTCATAATGCAGCCCATTTTACAATACTCTTATGAAGATTTTTTTTGTCAAGAAACTAAGGCCTTGGCTGAGCTAAGCTCTAGACACAAGATTGGACACATAAAAATTACTAATTTTTGTGAGCGCTTATGCTTTGTGCTGTATGATAGTAATACCTTATCATTTGAAGGTACAGATTCCATATAAGACTTAAAGTCTATAAGGAGAAGAAAAATCAGAGCAGGAGAAAGTCAGAAGAAATAAGAGGCAGAAGTGTAAATTTTCATAATTGTATTCTGTTCCTTTCACTAGCGCTGAATTTCACTTGCTTGCTGGGTTCTTCCCAGCAAATAACTCCAGAGCAGTAACATCATGACAACCTTCAAGCAGTTGTTTTCCTCAATTGTTTTCTTACCAAGAGGACTTCCTCTGCCATTATACTGACAGTCCACGTGCCTGGAGCCAGTGAGAAAGGCTCTGTGGAGCTTTTTCCTGGGATTGTGATAAAAGCTGGCTCCTTGCTGGGTGGGAAGACAAACTCTTTGCTCTGAGCAGCCCCTGCCAGAAAAAAAAAAAATCAAGTAAAAAAAAAGTAAGAAAGTAAGTGACTGTGTAAAATGTCTCTACTTGCTTAGTGGGCTGGACTGATAATTTGGTCTATTAAACTTTGTTTGACAGGAGTTGATCAATGATTTTCAGTCAACATGCATTAGCAATGCATTCAACCAGACACAGAGCTATGCAGTGGTTGTTGTTTGCATTCTTATTACTCTTGAGCAAATTGGTACAGAAAAGCAGAGTTCTGGCCCTGCAATGGCCAATTTTGCAATATCTGAAACAGTCGCTTTTTCACTTTCCACTTCCATAATTTTCCATTCAACCTCTCTCTGCACTGACACTCAAGATATTCAACTGACACATTCTCGTGTGACTTTAAGTCAAATACTTCAGGGGTTGGAGGTTCTCAGCACCATCTAAAATGCTTACTTACAGACAGATAACTTCCAGGCAGAGATGATGGGCCAGTTGTGGATGCCCCATCCCTGGCAGTGTTCAAGGCCAAGCTGGGTGGGGCTCTGAGCAGCCTGGTCTAGTGGAAGGTGTCCCTGCCCATGGTAGAGGGCTGGAACTGGATACTTTTTAAGCCCCCTTCTATCCAGATAATTCTGTGACTCTATGTACTACAGAAATAAAGCTGTGGTATGTTTTGTCAAATAGAAGTCATGAGGATCAACTGTTATGAATATTCAAGGTTTCCTTGTTGAAGACCCTGGAGACCAAATCTGGTTCCTTGTGTCCCAGCCACTGGAAGCCAGTGATGGCCACAAATTTCTGCCACACTGCTGGTGTCTGTGATGTCTTCAGTTTTGCCTTACTTGAATTTCTAAAAGGATCTATAACTTCACTCCTCTCAATAAGGCAGGAACAGTAAGACACATAGGCCTGGTATGCCCCTACCATTCAAAGGATATGGAGTACTTATCTTTTATCAAGGTCTGAAAGGCATAATATGTTTTTGAGGTCTCTAATCAGAACTTGGTAGACTGGGCTCATAATTTTAAACAAACCCTACTCATTGAATGAAGGCAAAAGCCACATTTAAAACTTGAATATTAAAGGAAAGTAAAACAAAGTGTTGCTACCCCTTCTTTAAAAGCTTCATAAAACCTACAGTTCAGAGCTTCTAAGTACAGGACTGAAAGTACTAAGTGTGGCAAACATTTGAAGAAACAAATGCTGATTACTACTGCAAGCAAGAGTTTCATGCAAACACAGCCACATCAACTACACAGCAAAAATATACAAGGAGAAGCCCAAAAGCACTGACACTGTTAAAAGTGATGCCTTTTAAGCAACATTAAAGACTTGACTTAGGTGCACCTTGGAAAGTCTTCTCTGATCTAACATTCACCTGAGCTGTTGCACTGCTGAGTTACACCTACCTGCTCCAGGCTGAGATTGACAAGCAGATATACGACCAGATAATGTTTCCCCTCCAGGGTTAATATACCTCAGGATAATGCGAAATAAGTAGAGGTTTGATTTTTCCACATTCAAAGTTATCCTCACTTCATTCTGAAAAATGGAAGTTAATAAACAAAAACAGCCATAAAGTGCTGAATTGAGGAACAGTCAGAAGCCATGCAAGCACCAGACTAAAGTCCTACAAGAAAAAGGCACATGCAGAAGAGTATATACTGGAATGGCAATGCTAGTGAATGACAGAGGAAGACAGGGAAGCCTAGGAAAATTATTTCACTTACAAGTATAATTAGTGCCAATATGTTTTCCCTCAGCAACTGAGATCTTCCCTTTAGAGCTTTTTGAGCCCAGGCTGACATAGTGGAGGACTAGGTGGAAGAGCTTAGGGGAAGCCACAGTGATAGGCATAACCACCTCTGGCTGGGAAAAATAAAAAAGAAAGGGAAAAAGGAGGAATGGAAAGTACATTACTTGTTACTATCACCCAGAGAAAGAAAAACCACTTGGTAAAGACAAAAAGGCATGGGCAGCTTACAAAAGAGCATAGAACAAAATCTCCTGTGAAATAAAACTCTTGTTGATAACCAGCTGATCCAGAAGGACAGAATGGCACAACTAACATGTGTGTTAGTGTGATTCAGCAACAGTATTTTACTATTATTCTCCCCACTGATGCCATAAAGGAGGCATATGGCTGTTGATATTCCTGCCTTTCCAAGAAACAGGCCACAATCATTGATCCCAGTCTGAGATCCCACAGCATGCAGTCACCTCAGACTATCACTGAAGCTGCTGATCCTCTGCCACATCCTACAGTTGCTTAGAGTTGCAATACCAGGAATGCTGTCCTTCTCCTGGGGCTGAACTGACACCTCCAGACCCACAAAATTCTCTGCATTCACACAGCCCCATTATTTAGTTTTCAGAAAAACTAAGAGACATGTTAAGAATCAGTGATGGATTAGGAAAAAACAACATTGCTGCAATCTCATGGGTTTGGTTTCTTTCTTTCCATCCAAAATCCTAAAGCTCCCCTCGCTATCCAGCTCCCACCAGTTCATCCATCACAATCCACCTGCTGTCCCTTTCCAAGCTATTTGTGGCACAGTGACCTCCTTACCACTGTGCTCCACTCCACTTCCCCAAATGCCAACATTTTCTCTGTTTCCCACATCTGAGAACAGAACAAAAAGCCAGTACAAAATGCCCATGGAAAAGAAATGCAAAAAGCAGCTGAATTAGAATGCAGGCATTAAGAAATCACAGATACTGAAGAGCTGCCTTCATTTACAAATGTGGAATAATACTAAGAATTCAAAACTTATCTGGGATTAAAAAAACCAAGAGCAAAACAACAAAAGAAGAAAGACTGAAAAATGAAGAACCTAAAGAAAACCATTGTGCAATGGTTATGTTCTTTTGTCCCATATAGTAATAGTATAGTAATTCAAATACTAGCTATAGCAATTCATTAGTCCCTGGACAAATGGAGGCTGGAGACAACTATACCAAAGCTCTACTTTCAAGGTGAGTGAACAAATCCCATATAATACTTAAATCTACTGTTTTAAAATTCTGCTTCATTTGATGAGCAGTTCAATCCAAAGTCTGAAGAGCCCTTCTCAGAGAAATTACAGTGACTTTCTACCTGTGATTTACTTATTCCCTCAGCTATTGTTTAGTTTATTCATAGTCTGTCATGAAACTAAAATAATTGCAGCCAATATACTCCTGCTCACAGCTTCTTTTACTGAACCATACATTTTCCTGTTCGCTGTAATGTGAAGGTATCATTCATAATGAAAGCTAGAACCTCTCTCTTCTCTACCCAGTGTAAGTCCAAGTGTAAGATGACTTCGGTGACAGCAGCTGGAATTTACCTGAAAATTTTGTGGATACAGACTATCATGGACCTGTGCAATTCAAACCATTTAGCCAAGCATTAACCTTCTGCCGTTCCCACTGTTCTTGGCTTGATAAGAATTTCTGCACTTAGTATTATAGACTTTAAATTTTTAAGTTCCCTCTTTACAGCTGTCTCACAAAAAAACCAACCTCAAAGAACATTTCTGAAGAAGGCATATTTGCACAAGCAACATGCAAAAGATCTGACAAAAATACCCACACTCACTAATCCCAGCAGCAACATAGCGCCAAAGGGCTTGAATTAGTCAGAACCCGTCCTTTTTTCATGACCTTCCACACACATAGCAGTATTATAAAGACATATGTGCAATGCACTTTTGTTTTCATTTTCACCCTGAAGTCTTGAGTGAAATACCAGCTTACTTGTATAGAGGACATCTGTGCATATCCTCTCCAACTGAAGCCAGGAAATTTCTGAGGATCATAGCCAAATCGAATTTTCTCTCCTTGAACAGTAGTACCATCTTCAATCTCAAACTTCATGTGGTGCAGATCAGGAAAAAAATAGGTTTTTTCAGGCCTTTCAAGAAGGGAAAAAACCCACAACAAATCAGCAAAGAATTAGCAGTCATTTATGATCTACATCTAAGGGCAAAAAGCAGTGGAAGGGAGGTGAGGACTGAGGAATTCTGACACCAGCTCATAGATTCAAGACAGCTGGTTAGAGGGATTTAATGAGAATTTTCTTTCCAGAAGCTTTTACAGCTTTCATGCATTTTCCTATGCAACTCTTGATAGATACATAGATACATATTGCAAAACTGGTAATGGTTATTTAAGGAAACAAGTCAGAGAATCTTACCAAAATACAGGAAGAAAACCCCCCAGGAAAATTAATATCAATAACCAGTGCAATTTACCAAGTTAATCATCAACAAACCCAGAAAGTCACATGAAAGCATAACAAGGGACTGTGCTGAAGCTGTGCCAGGAGCGCAGCCGGACTCACTCGCGACAAGTGGTGCCCACGACGTGCGCCCTGCACCGGCAGCTGCCCCAGGGCTGGGAGCAGGCTGGGCTGAGGGATCCTCCAACATCACACCTGCAGCCTGGCACGCCAACAGCAGAAGCCAACCAGAAAAGGAGAGGTGGAAGTTATCAGCAAACACACCATGGCTTCATCTGATTAAACACCATTAATGACTCGCTTCCTCCTCCCAGAGCCCTTTTGACTCTCTCTCAAACACAACTTAATACACGTGCATAAGCTGCAATTATTTTGAGCTTCCCGTGTTTGTGCCTGTTTCCTTTATAATTTCTCCTTAGAATGTGACAAAAGTCACTTAAAAAAACCCCCTCAAATAATACACCCTGCTACATTGCTAAATGCAGGGCTGCAGTTTTGCAGAACTACTATTCAAATGTGCTCCCAGCAAGTCAGAATTTCTCCAGCAATATCATAAGGAATAATTATATTTAAAAAACCCACTAACAACAAAATCTAAAACCTAAATTACAAAAATTGCAAGATGTTAATGTTTTGAAGCCTGGTACCTCAATATTTTATCTGACAAAACTGCAGTGTATGGGTTCATATATTACACATATTTTCAACTGACACTGGATAACAACATTGAATGATTTCTACAGGAGACAGCACTTGTGGCACAAACTAAAGGACACCTCTGATGAGGTCTGTAATGAGGTATAATATGCTGTACTAGGGAGCAAGCATGTCAAGTCTAAAACTTTCAAGCTGGATCAAAAGGCTGTGTCTTCCTAAATCGATTTATGTCCTAGTCTAAAAGCACCCTGTTTTCTAAGACATGCACAAAAGGACTGGGAAGCACAGTGGTAACATCTGCCTTGTTCCTTCTCCTGCTGAAAGGCAAAAGAGGAGTCACAAGCAAGATTACAGCACCAGTGCAAAATTCTGTGCACATGAGTAATTCAAACATCCCCATTGTAAAAGTACTGCCTAAGGAATTCTAAAGACTTCTGTGCTAAGTGCAAATGTTCCACTCTAGATGTTCTTTATTCATTTTACCTTGGCAGCCAAAATAATTCTTTTTTTCAAGAGCATAATAACCAGCTTCACAAGTGTCACAGGAATCTCCACAAACATTAGATTTGCAGTAGCATTGCCCATTTTCCTGTGAAGAAAATAAATTTCATCAAAAATGTTTCAATATCTTCAATCTTCAAGAACTTCAATCTTGCAATACTTTGAATTCCCTCTAGTTGAATTCCCTCTAATTCCTCTAAAGAGGAAACAATTTCTAATCTAAAAAAAAAAAAAAAAAACTCTAACCAAACACAAAAAAACCCCATTATCTGGACATTATCTCTGTCATTTATCATCTTCAGAAACAGACTAGAAAATACATAAACTCATGAAGAAAAAATATTTTAAAACTTTATATATCCCTAGAACGCATAAAATTGGTCCTTTGATGTATAAAACTAGGTATTTTATGTTCAAAAGCAATAAAGAGTGCTAAGATTTCTACCTTAGCAGATGTCACAATAATTTATCTTAGCAATAAACAATTTAATTCTTTCTTTTAATTTCTCTTTACCTGCTGACATTCTGCAATTCCACTTAGTGTTCCACTAACATCACACTGACATTCTGCAGAGATGAAAAAAAAAAAAAAGAAACACCTGCATTTCATCTTTTCATGATACTTTACAGTAAAAAATTCCACCACCCATAAACTGCAATTTTGAGTCAATGTACCATAAGGTGGATTTTATTCTGGAAGGTTCAGAACAGCAGACTGGTATGAGGTGAGAAGAAAAAGAGAAGGAGAAAGAATGAGGACTTCTAAGAATGTGTAGTTTACTGGTATGTTTTAAAGTGATTTAACTTGTATTTGGCAAAAAACACTATTGAAATAGAAAACAATTGTAAATTCATTCTTAGAAGTATTCAGACAGTTGATACAAAACAGTGTCTTCCAGTCTGACTGGCAACCTTCTTTTCTGCAATGACACTCTGGGACCAAATCAACTCTCCATATGAAATAGAAATTGAGAAAATAGTGCAGGGAGGAACTATGCTGAGCCAGAAGTTTGGACAAACCCAGTAACGACTCTGTGACTGAAAGCAGAGAATTACATGGAAAGTGCAGTTCATAATTTTTGAGGAGTTAAGTATTTAGAGATCTAAAATAAAAAATGTAATGATACTATTATCAGTCGAAAACTACTCCTAAGTGGCTGTTGTGGTGGAATCTGTTCCAAAGGAAACAGCTGGAGAGTACTTTAAAGATTTATTTTTTTTTTACCCTTTTTAATCTTCATTAATTATTATTATCTGCCTTAAAAACACACTCTCCCTGTTGGAAAACATGGACAATCACAGCTTATTATACAGATATAAACCGTAACAGATCTGTCACACCCTGAGGCCACAAGAAGGCTTTACACTCCAAGCTAGGATATAACAAAGTGAAAAAGCACTTTTTTCCCCTCAAAACAATGAGCCAAATTCTGGTTTCAGGATTACAGGTAAAAATCCTGTCTTGCCCGAGTAGATCTGCCATAGGGCCCTATGAAGTGAACATCATTGGAACTTCAGAGCACACCCTGGTTCAGCACTAGGCAAACACCCAGGAAATTATGGCCTGGTTTCTGAAGTAACTGCTGGTATCATGGGTTTACAATTAAGCTGTATGAGAAACATGCTGTTAACAAGAGTTGTGAAAGTCACAAAGAGCACCACAGACAGTGTCAGAGAATAAAGATCACTACATTTCATAAGCCAAAGAGATACGCCATGAAGCCGTACCTGTACATCCCTCAGGGTTTTCTTTGGCCAGGTTCCAGTACAAGGGTTTGCATTTACTGCAGGTAGGACCTTCAACATGCTGGAGACATTGACAATACCCCTAACAACAGAAAGGAGCTAATAAGGGTTTACCTGCTCCATAAAAAAAACTTACTGATCTTTATTACTAAGAAAAACCTAACATTGTTAAGAGCTCATGCAGTTTACTGACTTTTACAGATCCATGGATCTCAGGCTGATTCAGACATCTTAGATTTTTCTCTCATACTATCAGCAAAGAAATGTTCCACACTGCATATTTTTTATGTATCTAATTTATTCTAAGGGTCCCAAAGGACATACTTTCCAATTCTTTTATAGCCTTATTAGAAGTGCTCGAAAGTATTAACTGCTTTGTACAAAGAATAAACCCCAGTATTTCCTTAAAAACACTAATTAATTTTCATATTTAATATTTTCTTTACTGGTGGAAGACACCATCTCAAGACACTATTAAGACACCAATAATAACCACCATCGCATTAATAACAATAATAGTGGAATGGCAACAAAGATGCAATGATTTTTCAAGAATAATTTGATGCTGAAAGACCTGTTGCAACCCAGACCCAGAAGGTCTTTGAGACATGCACAGGCTTATATCTTCGTGCATATGTTAGTGTTAAGAATATACCAAAAAGACATAACCAGATTGCATATCCTATATATAAAAGATAAAAAAACCCCATCCTTGACAAGATTTCACACTGGTATGATCAAAAAGCAAAACACAAAGTTTATTTCTACTCCTACTCTTCAAACAAGCTCCTGCAATTCTTTTAGAGCCTAAGAGCAGGCTTCAGGGCTTGAGTAATGAGCTGGATGTGTTCAGCAAAGACACATGAATGATTAACACGCACTGTTAGCTGCTGTGGCAGAATACTTACAAAGTGAGAACCAATGCTACCTGCAGGGTCACACTCGCTGTTGACACCTTTACAAAACAAACACATTGAAAGATCTTTTGAAAACAGAGGCTGTGGAATGTAGTAGTGCAGAAGCACAATGTAGTCGGTGTGAGCTTGAAAGGGCTTTTTAATACAGTTACCTTGGAGAGATTCAAATACTTTAAGACAGCAGAAGCTTTTAAGAATGATTTTTAGATGTCTATTTAGCCTGATTTATAGTATTTGGGTTTGTATGCAAAGCATTCACTTGGAAAAATAGAGCATTAACCTATGGAACTGACAGATATTTTCTTGAAGCTCCTGTGGCATCAAAATGGAAATATATTTGAGAAGATTTATTTTCTTCCATGTTGCAGAAATAGGAAGGAAAACCCCGGTAGAAGTAGGGAAGGCTTTTACTCACGCAAGCAACTGGGATAGCTGTGATATCCTGGAGCACATTGGTCACACCTCAGCCCAGCATAGTTACTACGGCATGGACACTGCCCTCCAGGACCACAGGTATTCCCCAGTGAGCCAATACCATCACAACTGCATGCTGCACAGAGGGGAAAAAAACCAGATGCATGTGCAAATCTAGAATTTGCCAAAAAACTTACCTTTGAATGTAAATCAATCATTTATGTTCAGAAAACCAGACAATACATAATTTCACCAGCAAAAATAAATATCCCAAAACAGTTATTCTGCAATTCTCCACTGATAATCTTGGTTCTTGCAATTCTGTAACTCACAGCTGAGAGATCTGGCTTGATGCCTTGCAAAACACATGCAAGGGACATAAATCCATCTTATATTTGGGAGGAACGTCACATGACAGAAATACTGGAAAAAAATCTTTAAAAAAATATATTCAGAGCACGTTGTCAACTGTAACAGCGAACTTCTCACGGTGTTACCACCATTTTGGGCTAACAGCTAAAGACAAGACTTGCTATTTCCTTGAGATGATGCTGCAATGTTCCACAGGGTCACACCTCACAGGTACAGGAATGGGACCCCATCTGGGCATCCCAGCTGTCCCAGGTACAAGATGAAGTGCTGCAGTTAACCACTTGGATGTTATGACTGCCAGAAATGGCTGGCTGACAGAAATACAAGGCAAACACTGTCTTCTGCTACATGTTCATGTTTCTGGTTCCCCCTTTTGGTTCCTCTTTCTGCTGCAGTCAAAGAAATCTGACTTTGCTGTGTTTACTTTAAAGATGCTTGGAAAAACACAGAGCTTGCTAGGAAGTCAGTGTAAGAGAAATATAAACACTGAAGCTTCCAAGAACAATATCTACACCAGAGAGCTCTATCATTTGATTACTATATAGCATTCTCTCCTAATTTTAAGTATTAGTGTTTTGTTTAAAGGCTTTGTTTTGATATCACTTTATTTGAATAAAGCTTCTATTGAGTTCAACAAGTTACGACCAGAAAGATTAGTTCTAGTCACAGCAGCCCAAAAAGTATAAATCTCTCTTTTTTTTGAAGATGACAATTCCTTACAGGAATAGCAGGCTGGGCTGCTCACTTTCCCCCACAGCTTGCAGCATGCTGTGTTAATTTATGTTTAAACCCATGGCAGCTCATTTTAACTGAACAAACTGTGAACTGCAGCAGTTCTGAGTAATCTGACTGACTGTGTTTTCAACTATTTTTATCTGTCTTTCACAATTTGTTTTTGCATGCTCTTTTAAGCTTTTATGTCTCTTTTCAGCTTTTGGTGTTCAAAGATCAAACATATTCAATACAGGTTTGATTTGCTTTAAGGTCGCTACTTGATTTTGCTCTAGGAAAAAAAAGGTTATTTTAAAACCACTGAACAGTGTGTACCAATGCAGAATCCTGATTTCATGTTTTTCATTAAAAATGTTCATCTATTCCAGACCATAAAACCCACAATCACATTGTGTTTCCATATTCCACCCATTGTGTTTGGTAACACAACACAGCCCATCTTTGCAAGGTGCCACAGTTTAACTCCAGCTGGCAAATAGGTACACACAGCCACTTACACGCCACCCATGGGATAGGGAGAAGATGGGGAAAAAAGGTGAAACACAGCGCTGTACACAGTTCTAGGAATAAAATTAACTCTACTCCAGCTGAAACCAGGGCACAAGGGCATAAAGAATTCTGCTGTCCCTTTATGGGAGATAAACAACTGTATAAGCCCAAAGAAGAAGACTGACATAGTCAACAGCCAAAAATAACAAGAGAGAAGAAAGCAAATCATAATTTTATACATAAACCTTGTTAATCAGCACAGGAAAGCACATACCAGAACTCTGCAATATTCTATATTCCTTCTCAATGGAAAAATCACTAAGGATTAAGGGTCCTCTCTCTCATTCACTTTAAAGGCAGACAAAACTTAAGGCCAAGTAGGATGTGATGGGACTCTTCGTACACACACAAGACCCTTATGATACTCAAAAGTTATGCTCCATTAATTTCCTTGTCTTGTAAAAAAGCAGGCTAGTCCTTGGTGGGAAACTCCATAGAGATCTTTCATGTTTCACGCCTACATGGACATAGGTTGGGTTAGCTCCTGTCACATGATCTTAAAACGAGTGAGAAACCACCATGAAGGGCAAAATAAGAGCTTCAGATTTTCAGAACAAACTTTGGTACCAAACAAGGTCCTAAAGACTCCCTGCAAAAGCAGACCAGTGCTTCACAGTTCTGCTATGCTGGTTCCTCAGCAGTCAAGCGTGCCCTGTTGCTGTGGGCCTCCATGTGAAAACAGCTCTCAGATGCTTTGGTTATTAGTAAGACAGTTGTGCTGACTGAGAGTACATCAAACAGTCTGACTATGAGGGCAAAAAAAGGCCTGAAATTGGAGAATTAAAATATATGAGGATTTCACTGAAAAGCACAAGAGGGAGTTGCCCACTTACTGCTGTGAACAGTAAATGGGCAACTCTGGCTAATGTCCTGGAAAGCACTGCTGTCTGCCTTTCCAGGGCCCTGTTTGATGCTGTACATGCAATCAGCAGCCTTACCTTGACAGGCAGGGAATGAGTGGTGGCCAGGCTGGCAGCTGTCACATTGAAGTCCAGCCACCCCTGAGCGGCAAAGACACCTCCCAAGAAAATCGCAGACTTCGGGCTGGGTACCCATCAAGTTACATTCACACACTGCCAATGAGAAAAGATATTTCAGAGGCAGCCTCTGTACAGGCTCTCTTCTCTTATCTTTCTTGAAATAAAAATACATTTGAAAAAAATAGCAGTAAAAGCAACTCCCTGCTCCCTGATGCTCAATAGTATGACAATTTTCCCATCAGATTTATATGGATTCATAACAGCTTTTATTGATTGCTCACATCTGTAACAATTCAGGAAGAAGGAAAACATTAATGAAAGAGCAAGGAAGCTGGCTCAGAGTTCAATTATCAGTGTCAAAGCACTACACTTGGCCTGGCCCCACTGAGAGTCTGATTTATCAATTCCAAGTGGTTTGCCAACTATTGAGAGTACTTCCATCACTTCTGGGACTGAAGCAAAAAATTAATGGTTAAGATTCACAGTCTCAGGTGGGAGTGGTCAATAAATAGCCTAAAAAGACAGTACAGAGACAGCTATTAAAGTTCAAAACCAGTCAGTTTTATAGTATTGATTAGATAGGATAGCCTTGTGCATCAAAGTGAGGTTGCAAATTCATATTAAGTATGTTTTTTTTTTTTTTTAAAACTCCAAGGATGTGTAAGAGAAATATTTCCAAATTTATTCTAAGTTTAATCAATGTTACTAAATCCAAACACAAACTAGAGTCTGGCAGCTGCATTAAACAGCAGACAGCAACCAAGGAAACAGGGGAATTTTTAGATCAAAATCTCCCCTCATCACATTATTCTTCTTTGACTTTTGTGAGTTGTGGGAGAGCCTGTTATGAATACATCTCCATGGCAAAATAACTTCATCCTTCAGTATAAAACTTGGTGTTTTGGATATGCTTGCCAAAAGGGAATGCTTGGCTTACCCTGGCAGAAGGGGTACTGAAAATAGCCAGCTGCACAGGTATCACAGGAAAAACCCCCAAATCCCGTTCGACATCTGCACTGCCCGGTATTTCCATCGCAGTCACTGCCCAGCACTCCTGCACCATGGCACTGGCACGCTGAAGAGCACATTTGTAAAGGAAACATTTGCAGTATTATGATCTTAAAGTTCTTATTTCCCTTGGAAGCCAAAGGTTGGCATTTGTCCTGGAGCACAGGCTCCAAGAGTCAAAGAAACTACGCCACTTACGCAGACACTGGGGGCCAAAATATCCTGGTCTGCAGCCTCCTTCTAGTTAAAATAGGAAAGGAAAAGAAAAAAACAAAGTGAGTGCATATAATCCCAGAATTCCTTGCAATTTTGCAGAGAAAAATAGATCAGTACTTAGTAAATATTACTCTTGAACAAAAATACCTGATTTGTCTGAGTCTTACATGCAAGACTTCATTCAAAAAACCACAATTTGTAATTGTGTTCAGTGTGACAGCAAAAATTTACAACTTCTACTAAAACTTCCACTTAGAAGCAGCTGCCTTTCTTATGTCTTCAAATTCAGATGCTGCTCACTGAAATGGTGAAGAGCTCATCTGTTTTCTCCTGTTATATTCATTCACTTTCCTTTGGATTTTTCTTCATCTTCCTTTTAAAAAACAGAGAATACCCAGAGGCCTACCAGGGCAATTATTTTGGATGCCGTACCAAGGTGAAATGCATTATAAGTATGCAAGTGATTAAGTGCTAGCTGTGATGATGCCTCTGTTGCACAAAACGATAACATAGGCTAAAAAACATAAGCCCACCAAGGGAATCACTGTATGGATTTCAGGCAGCTTTACAGAGGGCTAAACACGAAATATGAAGCTTTCTTAGAAATCAAAGTCCTTCACTGCTAAGGGCAATGTCACATTTGCCAGGTGACAGAGCAGAGCAGAGCCATTTGCCAGGACACTCCAGAGGCAGAGGCCAGCTAGCCTCAAGAAAGAGGTTTACACCACAAAGCAGTGGTTGTCATGTCAGAAAGTTGTACATGTCAGAAACTCTTGATGGATCTGTTCTTAAGTGCACCAAACAAGATGGTCAGCTCCTCCTGCAGATGTTTGCCAGAGGCTTGCCAAAGTTATTTGGATCCATAACTCCTTCTGGAGCCAGCCCACCTAACTGTTTGGTATAAACATGACAGTATGATGAACTTCTGGCAAGAACAAAGGTTCTCTTGAAAGATAAATACAAACACAGGCAAAATTACTATCTAAAAATCAACTTAATGATTCTATTATTCTGCAAAAGAGCAGGCACCACTGAAACAGTAAAAAAATAGCAACATGGGGAAAAGCAGTGAAATAGGGAAAAACCACTGAGAACTTGCCTATTATGTCACCAGCCACAGCATCACTTGGAACTGAAGAAGTAGAAGGATATACAGGAGTATCTTTAAAACAAAAGAAACAGTAAGGATCATTGGAAACAAACACATTAAATTCATTAAAAATCACGACAAACAATGAAGTTATCTACCATCAATATAGAAAGCATGATATTCATATGACTCTAGTAACCAACTTCAGCTTAGTTTTCTTTAGTTTTCTTAGAAAAGAGGTAAGAGACATTGCACTTTTGATTTCCAATTCAGATACAAGGTTCCCTCCCCAAAAAAGTAGTAGGAAAGGCCAGACATCATTTGGAAATGACACCAGGTTGCTTTCATGCTCCTTATCCTTTTGTGCAGAAAGCTTTCTTACACAAGACAGCATCGGGAAAATTACCTAAGGATTTTTGTATTTATTTCACATTTCCTGCTTCCAGCTGAAGGTCCATCTCCTCCTATGTGGCATTACCACCTGCTACATGAACTGCCACAACTTATGACATGTACATCTTAGGAGCTTTTATTTGACAGTCCTCCAGATTGTCTTTTCCATTCTTAAATTTTCTTGCATTGAGATGGGATCCAAACTCAGTGATCTACACACATCAGTGGGACTCAGATCAATGTCTACCTGAGCTGAACTAATTTAAAAATGTCAGATTTCAATCAAGAACATTTATGAGATGTGATAATCTAGCATGCAGTGTACAAACAATATTCTATCGTAGCCACTGAATTCAAACAACGTTCAATTTTCACAGGGTTTCTTTTTTCCCTTGTTTTGTATTGTTTTCCCTACTCTTGTGTTTCTATTGTGCTACCTCTCTTCTAGTGAGACCTCAGATCTTGTCCCACCTCAACCTTTGGTTTTTATCAGCTATCAAACATGTCTTTTTCCTGAAGGTACAAAACACCCCACTGATGCATTTCTGCAATCCTTTCATGGAGTTGGAAGCCTTTATGCAGCAATCCTGACACTATGTTTTCTGCTCAGCTATTTTATATGTAATTTTTTATGGGAAATGCACTGTTTATCAGAGGTGGACGTTCCAAATCTTAGGAGGTGTCAAGGAGAACATATACCCTTTTTCTCCCCTCTCAGCCATTACAGTCATGTTCTACTTCTCTGTGCAGGTGGTCTTTATCCCAAAAAATCCTGACACATGTTTAAACAATTTGTTTAGGGCTTTAGGACTGGAGTTCACAACTCACTGAGTTCACAGCTCACTCATCAGGCTGTAAACCTGATGTCTCAAATTATTTCAGAATTGTGACAACACAGCACATTCTCTGTTTTTCGAGTCACTATCATTTTGTTAAATAACCCAACTCTCTTCAGTATTGTAACAACTGATTTATCAGAACACATAAACACGTGAAGCTGAAATACCAGATGTTTATTAACCAAGTCAAGAGCAATGAAAACCATTAATTCTTTAATGCACATTTAAAATACAGAAAAAGAGGCAATTTTACTTGTATACTTACAGACACAAAATGGATAACCATAGAATCCATCAGCACAGCGTTCACAGTGGTCTCCCTGGAAATTCTGCTTACAGAAGCAGCGGCCAGACCCTTCCTCACAGCCATCTGCATGCTCCAAGTTACAACTGCAGGCTAAGTAAAAGTACCAGCAATTAGGCACTCTTTGGAAAATAATCAATTTGCCTTTTACAGAAGTGCACAGTAGCATTGTAACAACAAACCTGCAGATGTGAATGACTCATTATTTAAAGAGTTAACATTTCCCAAGTACTTACATACCACCAATACATCCCTTAAAAGCAAAGCTCGTGTTATTTTCTTAGACCATTTAGGAGTTTTTAATTCCAAAAGATGCATGTTGTTCCTCCACAGCAATTTTTCTGTGGCAATCATTCATCTCTCTCCATGGTCTAGGCTAAGCACAACTCTATTCACTTTCATTTACACACTGCATGCAACACTATGACCACAGCTCTGCTGACTTCCCACTCCTTTCAATCCCCAAGCACAACTTAACTGTAGTTTCCTCCCACCTGTCATATGGCTTCTTCAGCCTTTTTGTAATCAAACACCTTCTTTTTACCTCAATTCTTTTTCAAATGTTGTATTAGTAATTACCCAATTGCATCACTTATTAGTTCATGGGCTCAGCACTGCATAAGATCAGAGTAGTGATCCTTGCAACCTTTTGATCTATAGAATAACATTTTCAAGTGACCATCAAAGGTCAAAGGATAGCTCACATGTACATCAGAGGACTAAGAGAAACAAGATCACGAGAACAGGAGATGAGAATGGCTTCCCAGGGGTCCTGACATCCTCCTCACTGTGGGGTGTGTAGCAGCATCCCATTTTTCCATGGTCCTATCTCTTCCATACTCTTTTATGGACTATTTTCTATCTTTCTGCTGTTCTCAATATGCTCATATGACACATAAGTTGAGAATAATATAATTTAAAAGGCTTAAAGCAATACAGAAATTCATTTGTAGCTCTTCTCCAATATCTTTTGCCCACCCTTTCGTTTTTTCCTCCACAAAGACACATCCTGTGCCTTGATTACAGCCCAAACCCCTGAAGCCACCAGGAGAAGCTGCTCCATAGAGAAGGACTCACGTATGCAACCATCAGGAGCCCACACTTCAACACCGTAAGGACGATAGTAACCTTTTGCACACTTCTCACAGTTAATCCCAGCCGTATTATGCTGCACAAAATAAAACAAAAGGATAGTACAAGATAAAGAGAGGAACCTGGAAGAATTAAGAAACAATAACATCCTTTGCACTGTTTCTGTACACAGCTAAGAAGTGGAAAAAACTGAATACGACTGCAGTAAAGAGTCAATCGTGGTGTTCTTTAACCACCTGTTCTCTACAGGTTCTGAATCATGGTATTCTCACATAAAGCAGCTGAACTTTTTCTTTAAAGCACTATAAACCCCTTGTCCCATTAAAAAGAACCTTTGGAAAAACATCTCCTTATATCATAAAATATCTCTTTTTAGGTCACTTTCTTATCACCATGTATATATTGTTCAAGAAACTGCAACAGTAATTTTTTCTTATACTACATATTAATTTTCTGAATATTCCTGAATATCAGCAATACCAGAAGAAACCAACACCTGAACAGTCCAGCCAGCAAAAAAATAGATTTTCCACTAGAAAATTGTTTGTCTCTATAAATACGTGGTTTAGGCACACCAGAAAAATAAAACCTAAGCAATTTGAACTAGAGCAGTGATGGCAAGTACAAGTTGAGTAAATCATGGTCATGAGGCACCCTGATGAGCTCACAGACACGAGAGCCAGGGAACCAGAGCAGGAAGCTCTGCCCTGGAGCAACCAAAGTTTTTCTCCCAGCTCCCACTCCCTGTTTAGTTCCTCCTTAGGGAGTGTTGCAATTCAGGGCTGAGCAGGCACACAGCATTTCCTGGCTGGACTGGTGAGCAGTTCATGAGCAGGGCACTCAGGACTCTGCATGTTCTTCACCTCTGCTCACTCCAGTGGCAAATCAGTGGCTCCAGCCCAGAGACCTCAGGAAGATGCCAGAAGGACAATGCAGCAGGGTGCAAGTAATCCAGAAGTTGTTTTGAATGCATGAGAGACAAGTGAACAAGACAAATAGCAGAATTACAGTTCTGGGCTTCTGAAAAGCAGATTTGTCCTTGCTCAGAGAGCTGCTTGACAAGATCCTGTGTGAAAGCGTTCTGGATGGGAAAGGGAACCCATGAGTTCACTCTCATGGACAGCCTCCCTAGAACCAGAACAGTTTTTTCCAACATGCAAGCCTGGCAGAAGGCCAGCACAGATAAACATAGAGTTCCTGACTGATCTCAAACTCAAAAGGAAAGTGCATGGAAGGTAGAAGCAGGGCAGGCTACTTGGTGGCAACACAAAGATATCGCCCAAATATATAATAGAATTCAGAAAGCCAAAACTCAGCAGAGTTAAAACTAGCAAGGAAGGTGAAGTGCAAAAAAAAAAGATTCCAAGAGTAGAGGAGCAGCAAAAGAAAAGCTAATGGGGATAGGGGCTCATTGCTCAGTGGCAAAGGAGATCCAGTTAACAAATTTAGAACACACAAAGGACAGGAAAGTAATGGGACATTTTCAGCATAGTTTACCTAGGGCAAAATATCCCCAAATCAACCTCAAGGACCTCTGTGATACAACAAGAGATGCTGTGGGCAGACCCATGCAGATGGTGAGGGACTGAAGCACATGACATCCAAGAAGATGGTTGGGTTTCTTCATCATTAAGAAGAGACAGGTGAATTTATTGCTACCCACAACTACCAGATCAGAGAACACAGAGGAGATGGACCCAGATTCCTGTCAGAGGTGCACAGAGAAAGGATGAGAGGCAACAGGCACAGATTGGAACATGGAAAATTTAAACTAGATGTTAGGGACAAAATAGGTCATGCAGGCAGTCAAACACTGAAACAGGCTGCCATGAGTAGCTGCGGCATTCCAATCTTTGGAAGCGTTCAAAGCTTGGAAGAACGAGTTCCTGAGCAACCTTATCTAATCAGACCTACTCTGAGTAGGATTGTGTGGTTTCCAGAGTTCCTCTGTCATCATACTCTAAAGAAACTGATTTTATCTTTTTGTGCAACACTTCATTTATATCACTTCTGCATTCAGGCATCCATTCCTAAAACTTCACTTTCCCCTGACACAAAGAGAAAAAGTAAACTAAAATTCATGCCTTTTGTCAATGAAAATTAAAGGAAAAATAAAGAAAGCTATAATTGGATTTAAATTCATTTACTCCAACTTCATTTCCACAAAATTAATTACAAACAATTCATATCAGTCACATAACTAGGATTTGTAGATTTAGACTAATTTTGCTATTTTCTATATTTGAAGTAGTATTAAAATAAATGTTCTTTCACGAACAAAGAGCTGATAGAAAGGACCAACATGGTAAATCTTACTAGACTGTATGAACAAAGTTCTGCACAGAAATGTCAATGGGAAGACAAAGAACATTTCTTCTACTCATGATAGTAAAAATAATGCTACTCTCTTCTGACTGCCTTTTGGACAATATCTGATTATATTGTGGGAAGAATATGGAAAATATAATCTACACTGGATATTTGCCTTTTTTGTTGCTTGAATACAGCTATATTTTAAAATGCACAACATTGTAATACATGAATCACAATGCATAGATTTCACAGGAAACAGAACTGATTATAATTTTCCTGCAATGCAAAATTCTGGTCAGCTGCTTGTCATACATCAGATGACTTGACAACAAAAGGAAGACAGATTTCCAAGTAAGTCTGGATTTATTTAACCCCAGGATCACTGAACCAATGAATGACTCAGGTTGTAAGGGACCTCAGGAGATCAAGTAGTTCACTCAGTCCCACAGAGATAAAGCCAAGATTAGATCTTAATCAGAGTCTTATTTGATCTTTCCTCATAGTCATTGCCAGAGCAGAACAAAGTCAGAATGAAAGAAATTCTTATTCTTTCCAAGAATGTGTTATTTATGACAGACATAGTGTAAAGTCTTTGATTCCAAATTTACAACTTTTGATTCGATCCAGTGGAGCCTCTGAGATAGTTATGGAGCTCATCAACTCAGTTTGCAGGGGAAACTGACGGAATGAACTTGGTTGGTGTGGAGGGAGAAGGTGCCTGATGGCCGTTTTCCCCTGCCTAAGGCAACTTTCCTCAACACAAAAGACAGAACCAACTCTTCTCATGTAAGCACAGCACAAGCCCAAAAGCCAACTATCACAAGCTGCAATTGGGGAAATTCCTGCTGAACAGGAGTGTGATTAAGTGCTGTTAAAGATTACCCAGAGTGTGTGTAAAGTGCATCCTCAGAAATTTGCAGACTTCAACTGCGTGTTTCCCAGTGCAACTAGAAATCATTTTGCATCCAGCCTTGGTTTGAGTGGAGCACTATCCAAAAGGATTCCAGAGGGCCATTCCACGCTTCTGTGCTTTCCCAAAATCTGTAACTTTCTATCTTGGTATAGTCTAGATCCTCCTTTACTTCTGCTGAGGAGAGAGTCCTCTGTGTTTTGCTGAAGTAAGGAACCAGCTGGCTTGAGCTGGCAATTTATTTGGTTAATTTTATTTCCTTCTGTTAAGGAGGGAAATGGCAGACTTTGTAACAAAAGGAAAGGAAATTTTTATAGCTGACCAAATTGTTTGCTTTGATTGTGTGGTTTTATTTTGATAAAAATAAATAGGACATAGGACAGAGCATAAATACAAGTTTTATGTGTCTTTCACACATTACCAAGCAAAGTTGAACAAGGTAGATTATTTTCATGCACCTTTTTCCACAATTGGAGTACAAGTAGAAACACCATCAGACAAATGGGCCTATCTGGACTGGTCAGACCCAAAACTACTGGTGTGAACATTTTTTTTGAACTGATCAAAATGACCTTTTTACCTGGCAGTTAATGCAGACTCCTCCACCTTCATAATGCCCATGGATGTTTAAGCTTGCCCGATGCCGATCAACGTCAGCATCATAGTAGCAATCAGTGGCATGTCCATGGCAGTTGCAGGCTGAAAAAGTAATGTTCCAAGTCAGCTTTCTTTGTAATGCTGGAATTTAGCAATCTCCAGCATTTACCTCCAGTAGAGGTGTAAAAGTAGATTAGATTTTTTTAAATGTGTACATACACTCAGGCATGCTGGATTTTCATACCAGAAACATAGTGCAATAATGTGGACATGAAGAAAACGTGCAGCTAGTCTTACTAGAGAAGGCAACAGTTGTACCATCTCAAAACTATATAGTTATGCATAAATGCAAAACTAGGAAGCTCCAGAAGAATGATCACAGTAGATTTTTAAATTATCAAAAACATACTCAAATGTTTACTTTGGCATGTCTCAAAAATACATCTGGACTAATGCTATGTGTACTAAACCTTTAATTAAAATTATAGATAAGATACATTCAAATAAAAATACCTACACCAAAGAACTCTAATATTCAGCTGTAGCTACAGATATACCAGCAAACTTGGCTATAATTCTGTGTAGAAACCAATTGTAACAACAAACAAATAGAATAAACCAAAGGGCCATGAATTCATTCAATGTCCTCATTTTCTGATTCGATCTTCCTTCTTGGCTGGAGAGGCAAATGGGAATATTTTTGAAAGAATGCAGGTAGCAAAAACAGGCTTCCCTAAGCATCTAGGTGCTAGCTGATCTTTTAATTAGAGGAACTTACTTCCCCAGGAAATTCCTGAAGTTATGACTTGACAAAGCTATTACTTCATGTTTAGGGAAACCCTCCCTTCACCGGGACCAGGGGACACAATACCCTGGAAGACAATGGGTTACAGAAGCTAAGGGCTCTGCCCCTTCTTCAGGATGAGGGAAGCACATGGGAGGCAATCCTGCCAAACTCTATTCCAAGTTCCTGGCACAACTGGGAGCATAACTCGGGGACAATAGATTTTCCGTGTCTTGCTACATAATCATACAGACAAGAGAAGAGAAACTGGATCATTCTCTGCATTCTGTGTCTTTTTATCTGAAGAGTTGTGGATTAGGAAGACTTTTCCTAGAAATTACCAACCACACAGCTGAGGAGGTGCCATCAGGCTCCCTTATGGTCTGCTGACAATAACTGGACAGGGTTCAAGACTGGGTTCCCTAGCCAGAAAGTTTCCCTATGAAAATCTTTGGGTTTTCTTACTTATAAAATTCTTCAAGAAAATAAAACATTTCACAAATTAGATGCTGGCTCAAGATATTAAGTCAGAAAAGGAAAAAAAGGAGAATATTATATATATATATATATAGGTATAATTACAATGTAAATAAAACCACCCTTGCCTCTAGGGTCAAACCACCTGTGAGCTACAGCTCAGCTATGTCTTCCAACAGCAATGGAAAATTTACAGTAGCAGCACTTTCACTTGTAGGGGAACAGAAACCCCTTCTATCTCATCAAGCACCTTTTCATCTCTTTGGGCCATTTGCTGATCCATACATACTGGGAAGCCCCCAGCAAAATATTGGGCTGATCCCTACAAGCTCCACCAACCTCTTTCAATCAGTTTCTCTCAAGGAACTTCAGGTTTCTGGAAAGCTGAATAAGGTTGTTTTAATTCCTTCACTACTGGCTGCCAGCTAAAGAGGCCTGCACCTGGCAAATGCTCTCAACAAATCACTTCAAACTGCTAGGAGCAATCCATACTAAAAAGGATTTTTTTTTAGATAGCTAGAAATGAAGTGGTTTTGGCTTAGAATCTTGTAGGTGATCTTCTATACACTCATTCTTCAAAAACCATGACGTTATTTATGTTTTTTGTCTGTCTCTTTTCTGGCAAAAAAGCTTTTCCTTTTAAAGAGGGGGACTTGAATGAGGTTTCAAATATTGTTCAAAAACTGTGTCCCAACATGCCTACCTCCTATCAAACATTTTAATCACAGAAAACCTCCTTCCCCCTCCCAAGTCTTTGTAGTGCAGTTTTAATTAAACAAGTCATCTCTTTATTCCTCAGAGTAATTGTATAGGTACATCTCTGGCCTTCAAATAAGGTTCTCCTGTTAAAGAGTTTGCACCCACTGGCTATACTACTCTCAGGAAAAGCAGAGGAGAAAAATAGATCAGGCCAGACACAAAGGAAATGGTTGTGCATAGAGACTGCAATGCTCTGCACCACCCCATCTGGCTTCTACCCAGGGGATGCAAACACCCGGGTGTGACAGTACAAACCCATCACCAAAAGAGCATCTGTGGTGTCACCTCCTTAGGATGAAACACAGGGAGAGTGGGAGAAAGGCAAATAAATGAGCTTCTCCAGCTTGACTACTCTGTCTGTAGGGCTAATGTCCTCCAAATGCCCAAACACAAGGATGGGGAGAAGTACCAGTGTGGAATCACCAGGATTCCCCACCACAAACACCTTTGTGCCACTGACAAACAGCCAGAGAGGGGCAGCTCTCAGCCTGGAAAGGGAGGGCAGCTCAAGCACCCATAAGCAGCCTCGAGCAACCTCTCTGCAATCCAGACACCAAGAGGCCAGGTGATGGAAAGGAACATTCTGGAGCTGAACAAGGTGCCTACAGTCTCTGTCTGATGACAGACTGTGGGCATCCAAGCAGAGCAGCTATGACTGGGAAGAAATGTTGACTCAATGCTCTACAGAAAAAGTCTTCTACTTTTCTTATGACATATTCTCACACAAATTATTACTCCCTCTGTTTAATAAGAAAGAAGACCATAAAAATATTCACTGCAGTTTTGTTTCTTTATTCCTGTATGGAAAGCATTTTCTCTCTACAGAAAACAAAACGTTAAAGCATGCATGGTTATGTTCCATGAAGATGTGTTCCATAGCTAATTCCCACCCTCTTGTCAATATCTCTTTTAACCCAGCATCTTTATGGCTACTCACGTTCACATATGTTTGTGCTCCCAGCTGTTGCAGGTTGCCACTGTTTCTGATTATACCCCGGGCAGCAGCGATCACAAGTTTCCCCGCAAGTGTTATGCTGACATTCACACTGAAACCTACAGAAATAAAAGCCTCTTAATGAAGCTGGGCTTAAAATTTATCTCTTCAGTTTTTAAATAAAAGATAATTGGTTTTTTCGTTATTTTACTGCAGTCCAAGACTTACATATAGTATGAAAAAGACAGGACCTCATAAACCTCACATGTAGAGAAGTCAATCAGACCAGAACATTTTGGAACTTTCCTAAAATTCTTCAAGATTGATCAATCATGTGATTATGAGTTTATTAGAACACATTACTTACAGAAAATGTTTATAATTGGTTTCCATAGACTAGATTATGAAACTATTGTAGATTATTAAATCAAGCTGATACACAGTAGTTTAGAATGTATCTTGTTTTAACTTTGTTCCAAGGCTCAAGCTGGTTGGCCTACAGTAATCAAAATATTTATCACCTTTAAATGCATGCCTTCATAATTTTTCCATTATGCTTTGTTTACAATAGTATTATTGGTGTTTTTCATAAACCAAGATCATAACTTGATCCTGTTATGTTTAAGACAGTGCACACTATTCACCAACAAAATGTAAGAAGGTTTTTGATTTATTTAGCTGAATAGCCTACTTAATGGGCAGGGTCTAATTATGAGCTAGGTCTTACCATCCTGCATAGCAACTGAATACCAGGAGGAACGAAGGCCTTGGGACTCAGGAGGCTTTTTACAACATTCTTCTCTTATGTATGAAGTCTAATAGCACAAGGGCAATAGAACTTTCCAGTATAATCATCCTATTTACCTAGATTTCTCACCTTCTTTACTTATTTTTCTGAAGCACAGACACATGGAATGGAGGCACCCATCTCCCCCCCTCCCTTACTCTTCATTAAAACATAACTGAAAATATTACATCATCCTAATAAAAGTTTGTTTTAATGTGATTAAGGATAAGAGCAAGAGCTGGTTTAAAGCAGGTATTTAAAATATGCTTGAGACAGGCTGATTATTCATAGTTACTTCCTTGCAGCAGGCAAGCCAAGAAGCCTGACCTAACTCCTTGTGAAATCAACATAGAAGTCACAAACTTGATAGGGAAAAGGAATACTCCATTCATTCTGTTTTTATAGCAATGATCTAAAGCCATGGGATCTTGCATAAGCTCAGTTATAGTGCTCAATATCTCCACAAAGTTGGCTGATTTTGTGTTGTTATCACAAAACTTCCATATCTTCTTGGTGATTGCTCATAGGTATCTCCTCACAGCACTGACGTGCCTTCCCCACAGTCCAGTCAACAAACTCCAGCTCCCTTCTCAACCAGCTAACCCCCTCTTTTATAGCACTCATCCTAACTGGACACAGCTGTGGCCTATTAAGGGCACAGGCCTGTTCCTCATCTTTGGTAATTAGCACAGCTGCAACTCCTCAGGGGTGAGATTACTTTCTGCACTATCTCTACTCTCTTACACTCTATCCTCCCCCAATTTTGTTCCTGAGTTAGACTTCTAATTCCTCATGTAAGAAGGTGCTATCCACTCATGTCTGATGATATCATCTTCAGAAGGTGATGTTCAGCTTAAATAACTACGGATTTCTAACAAATTATTTAATCTGCCAAACTTGTATTTCAATTAAAATTAAAAACCTAACCTAAAAAAAAACCTAAAGATTTTCTATTATTATTTTTCACATACAATCACTCTTTACATGTTTTCTTGCCAATCATCAGCAGGTTCTATTTTTTTTTTTTTTAATATAAAGAAAAAAATCCCTGTAGAACTATGTAATTCTGTAACAAGAAAAGGTCATTTGAAAGCACTCATGTATTGTTTTTCTCAGATAAATGTCAGGCTCCATTTACTTACTGGTATTGGTTTTCAGAACTCTTTGGATTACAGACTTCAGCATGGCCATGGCAAACACACCGACCACCAATACTGATGTCCTTTATGCTGTAGTAATACTGTGGAACGAGCACAAGAAGTATGTACAGATCTTTCCTTGCTGGTATTGTGTCAGAAATATCAACATCAGGTTTGCTAGATTTGGAAGGTCTATACAACAAAAATTTTTACTCTCCTTTGGGAGTTTAATAAAACACTCGAGATTTCATTCATCTATCCTACAACCCATGCCCACGATAACACCAGAAGTTCCTCACAGTAAAGCTGTGCTGCCTGCCAAGTAAACTGCATTCTGCATTTACCCCTGCCTGTGAGCAATGTCTTACAATTTACTTAAGGCAGCAAGGACATTTAATGGGAGTGCTGTTAAATAATAGGAATAGCCTTATTTTTTTCAGTGCAGACATTTGTGTGGTGCCTCACCCCAGGGTTTCCTCCAATTGTTACCAAATCTTCATTTTAAATGAAAAGGTTAAAAATAGCAATACAATATGAAGTCTGAAATCTCAGTGAGTATATGAATTTCTGTGTGGTGTTCCCTGCATTTCCTTATATTTACCCACTGAACAGGAGTGGAACTCTGGCCTTCAAGCTCTTGGATAGCCCAAAATGCACTGAAAATACCTAGGGATCTCAAAAGATTTGTGGAAAGAGAGCAACTTCCAAGTACGGCCTTTGATTTTTACTCCTTCATAAACTCAGGTACTATTTTCTGAAAACCTTTTGAAAACAAGTATCTGAAAATAGTCCCAAATAAAATTGAAGAGATTTAGTTCCACGGTTCTGCATAAGATAGTATAGAATCATTTTGCTTTGGCCCTTTATAGCTTCCATGATCCACTCAGCTTCCTTCCATATTAGAAATCAGGGAATGAAAATTATCTGTTACAAAATCATTAATCATTACTGCCCCTCCATAAATCCATGCTGGCCCAGTTACTTTCTTGTCTCAAACAAACCTGGAGAAAAATATGGGGATTTCAAGGTGGATCAGTGCAAATCTCATTGTCAGGATGCTGAAGACTTGAAGCACTCAGACCATTTTTTGGTGCCTAGCACGCTGAGTATGATTGTTGGGTATTTACACCTCAGTAACAACAGCACTTACTCTGCGAGTTACAGTGGGGTCCCGCTGAGCTTTGGATATCAAGTGTCCAAGCAGAGTATTAGTTCTGAGAAAGCGGAGGCGGATGTTTGTTGCCTTTGTGAATTCTTGAAGACCAGGGGAATAAGTGAAGTTTTTTGCTCCTGGGCGGCCATTTACCAAAGATACTACAATCTAACAAAGAAATAAGCAAACTCTTGTTAAAATACATCAGATCCAAGTGCCAAGAGCAGCATAAAGCAGAAGCAACAAAAGAGTCCAAAAATTTATTATTGTTTATGAACATATTTGCCGTAACAATTAGGCATTTCATACTGAAGTCAGGATATTGGGAAAAATAGTGTTGTTGGCATTGAAGCCTCCTGTATTCTTATTATCCATATAACAAATCAGAAAAAAAAAGTACCTCTATCTGTTTTGAAAACAGCAGGTATAGCATGCAAAAAGTACATTTTTAATAGGAAAAAACAATAAGAATAGTTGCAAGTAGTTGTTTGAACAGTTGACAGTGTCAATGGAAGTTTACCCTGATTAAAAACATCAGATTTTGGCTCCTTCCCAAAGCACATTTATTTTTGGGTGAAGGCATAAACATTCCTGGAAAATATTATTGTTAGCAGGTCCAGTGCCTGCGAGCATATTAATGGTCTTCTGGAAGAAAGTACACAGTGTTGCTTTAGAAAATCCCTTCACATGAAAGCAGGTTTCTCTGACTTCCAAAACAAGGGATCCAATAATTTTTTATTTTTTAAAGAAACAGCTGCCAGCAGCTCAGCAATCATGAATCTGTATTGAATGAACAACCTAGTTTGTAAGTACAGGGCTCAGTAAAAGACTTGAATTTATTTACAACCACCCAGATAACAGATTTCTATTTTCAAATGGCTTCTGTATTCTGAAGCATGTAACAAGGGTATGATGATTGTTTCAATTGCAGCACAATTCCTTCAAGAAAAATCACTGAGCATGTAAGAGGGATTGGCATAAGCAGTGCTTTTCTGTGGAAATTATTCTTTACAATATCTGATTAGGAAAACTTTACCGGTACTTTAACAAATAAATTCTATTTTAATATGAAACCCTAGATCCATCTGCTCAAAACTCTTAATTACTCTTGAGGAGTCCAGATCTGGATTCTAACAAGATCAGGCATAAGACTAGAATGCCAGGAGGAGCCATCAGCACATCCAGGAGTTTAACATTCATTCAAGTAATACAAGAATACAAGTCGTAATACAAGAATACAAGTCACAGTTCTGCCCAGCAAGGAACAATGGCTAAAATCAAAGCAATGTTCCCAAAATACTTTTATTATATTATAAACCTGTAGCTTTTATGTATAAATATATATAAATAAACGTTTTTAAATTTTTTTAACAGCTACTATTTCTTGAATGATAAATATCTGTTTCAACAGCCTTCACTAACATGAGCAATTCTGTACCAAGTATTGCCATGCTTATTGGAAGAACTCAGAAAATGCAGTCAACAGCTTCAAATGCACATGGCTATATTGAGGTACATAAATGATGATAAATATCAAATATCAGGTTTCCCTGAGCAGCTCCTACCCCCATAGCGAATGGTGAAAATTAGGAGGAGTCAGGTCATGCTCCCAAAATCTCACTGAGGTTTAGGTTATGGACTTCCTGATAGAGATTCAAGCAGTCATAACTAAAAAATTACTTCCAACAAACTTCTGAAACCAGTGATGTTTGCTTCCAGCATCACACACGCTTTCCTGAAAGCACCTACCTCTCCATTTTCAAGAGGCAGAATGCGAGAGTACTCGGTGGTGCACAGGACATCGCTGTCCCTCCTCACGGGAAGATTTGCCTCCTTTCCAAAGCGCTCCAAGCAATCTGCTCTCGAGTCTAGTCATGCAAGAACAAAATTCATTTTATATAAAATAGGCCCTATTGTTCTAATTTAAAATAGCAGACAGGTACCCCCTATGCTTTCAGGTAAATTCTCCCAGTAATAGAGTAATAATGGTGATCGTGTCGCACAGCAGAGTAACAGACAGTCCTCAAAACAATAATCTCCCTTCCTAAGCAATTCAGTGGTGCCTGACAAGACATGGCACAGTATTTCTCATATCATCACCAGAAAAAAAATCTATATAGCTACTACAATACAAATACTGCATTTGTATTTCACTTTGATTTTTGCAAGAAACTCCAGGGTCCCAAGGGATGAAGGACACCGAAGTTCTGACATTCCCAAAAAACAAGAGAAACAAAACAAATCAGAAATTTCTAAAAAAGTGAAAAATATTCATGTGCTGAGTTACACTTTCAAAATACCATACTCATACACTCCTACCACTAATTTATTGTGGGTAAATAAGAAAAGATAAACATATTTAACATTCACTGTCTTCTCTGCAGGTGAAATCCTCAGCAAGCCCCATGGTTTGATTTTGCTGCTACTGAGGAAATTATTAAAGAAACCTGTTCCCAAAAGACTAGTGACACAAGGATTAATACTTACAAGCAAAATATTGCCAGGGAGTATAAGTTTTTCCAAAGTCCACCGATCTTTCCAAGACCCAGAGATCAGGACGAGGAGAATTTGCAAACTTGATAAGGATATATGCAACATGGAAGAGCTGGTGACAGAATATACATAGATATTGTCAGGAGCTTTTTTTTAACTCTATAAAAGTACAGCAATAATAAACTAATGCAAATTGACACTTTTTCTGTAGTGCACAGGGAGAAGGTTATTCTCTGCAGTTTCATTCCCACTAAAATCAGAGGCCAGATTCTCAGCTGGCTACTTCACCTGTCAATGTGTTCAAGAGCCTTAAGACACCTGCAAAGGTGCCATCTCTGACATTTCAGAACAGGTCTGATTGCTTGGGTGTGTTAAGGGTACAGTACTCAACCTGGAAAAGTTGTATCACTCAACTAAGCTGCTTTTGCAGCACCCTGGGATATTTGTGATGCATTCCAAGCACGTAATTGTGCTTGTAGCTAAAGCCTATCAAAATCATGGAAGAGAAAATGCAAACACCCTTTACATTGGGACTCCTTTGGTTGATAATAATCCCAGCCACCCACTCCCTCATATTAAGATTATTTCCAGATGAATTTGCTACTTGACAGACCTTCCAAGCAATGGAATCAAGCTACTCCAGAGTTTGTGGCGATCAAATAGCACGGGGAGATATTTGTAACTGGTAGCTCATTCAGTGTCTGAAACAGCTCAAAGAGCTCCATCAGCTCAAGGTTTCCAAGGCCAAGAGTTTCATCTGGCTTCCTTAGGTGCTCATTGTGTATCACACAGAGGGCTCCCAAACACTAGAGGAGAAATGGGTCTTACAAGACAGGAAGTCTTACTGTAAGTGTCTTGGGATAGTCCACAGTCTATCTAAAAACCAGGACATCAATAAAAATTACCTTTACAGAAAAAGCTAAACACAGATTGATTCTAAGGGTCATTTAAAAATTAAACTATGACATGGATGGAGCTGTCAATAAAAGCGAACCAATACTGAGGTACACTCAATATTAAAGTGAAGCTGCACTGGAATTTCCCCCTCAACAACCTCAACTGAGAACCATCTGCTGGCAGGAGATTCTCACTTTGATGGGGGAGACTGCAGTCAGCAGTTTGTCAAGTAACTGCTCCCAGAGCCCTCACATCAAATACACCCAAGCAGTTTATCTTTGCTCATACCTCATAAATGTCATAACCCTGAAGCTAAGACTTTGCAAAGTTTATTAGACTCCAAACCACAAGTGCATACAAGCTCTCAACCATGAACTCAGAGCAGCATCTTTTGGCATGCCTGGCCCATTCAGCTGTCAGGCAGGAACAATTCAACAGCTGTCACACCAACTGGGACCACCAAGAGGCAAATGCAAATGGCAAATAATGCAGTGCAACAGATACCTGGAAATACTTGTCCCTAACCAGCTCTGCACATGACAATCCCATGGCTACATGCAGCCTCCATCCTCACACATCTATTTCAGACATCAGCTTCTGAATACCTGTATACTGTATTCACAGTAGAAAGTAAAACTTCAAGGAGAAATGGGAGGAATTCAGGCACTTCATGGAGCATGTTCTCATGATAGTAACTCACATCTCAGAAGAAAAAAAGTGAAATTTTTTTTGTTGTGCATTCATTTATGTAGCATTTACAACTACTTTCCAGGGCAAGCCCCTTTTATACACACACACACCAAGGCATCACTGCAGCAGGTATTGCACTTTGCAACCCATTTCAGAAACTTTTGCTTTGCTGAATGATGCTAACTTAGATCAGTGCAGAGAGAACCAGGAGGAAAATAACCCAACTTTTCTGTTAGTGCTGAAATTTAACCTGCTACTTAACATAGTCTGAAAAGCACCAGCTGTACCTCCAGAGATATTAAATTAGCAAAGAGACATTATCTCCATAGGAGAAATTACTTACTAGACAACAACACTGAGCAGAGTAAGTGGCAGCCATTCTGTTGACAGAGCCATGGCAAAACCCAGACCTATGACTGCACAGGTGGAGCAATGCCCTCAAAATGCTGATGGAAAGCCTGATTTTAGCCATTGGCAGAAATAGGTGAATACTCTGGGGACGGTGGCAAGATTTGCTCTTACTGAGTTTCTGATACCCTTTGTCTGAGTAACTTCTGCCACTTCACTGTTAAGTTTCAGAGTAGATGTATCAGCCACACAAACATTACATGTCATCTGGTATGGCCACTCAGTGCAAAGATTAGTATTATTCGAGGAAAGCATAATAGTTCTGAAACTCCTAATAAAAAAATGTGCTTCATGTTCTCACTTTTGGTCAGCTGAATCTCTCAAGGGACATTTGCCTGTTCAAACCAGGTTTTCACTAGCAATTAATACATTGTCTTTCTTCCTCTGCATCTTAAGATCCTTGGAAGTCCCATTTGACATGCATGTTAGCAAGTGCTGATAACACTCTGTATGTTCACTGATACAGATTTAACAAACACAAGTGGTTTAGAAAGTTCAAGAGGAAATAAAGGAAGCATATAGACAATGTCCTGCCTTTTCCAGGGCTCCACTGCTTGTAGTCACATTGTGGAGTATTTACAACAGTGACCTTATACCTACTCTTCAGAAATGTGTACTGTATCAGGAGCTCTGCAAGTCAGCCAATGCTTAAAGAACTGCCACCCAGCACCACTCCTTGCATATTTCCATGCAAATAAAACTGGAGGGGAAAAACAGAAGTATGGCAACTTCACAGTACTGTTGTACATGAAAACCTTGTATTCATTTGCACGATGCTCTCCTTCCACCTCTGATTTTGAAACACTGCTCAGGTCTGCACAGGCACATTCAGAAATGGAAAAGGGACAGGTCAGATAAATATTAAATTAGTGTCAGTTAATGACAACATATCACCAAAACATAGTCACCATGCCTATCATCTGTCCTGCTTCTGACTTTACATGAGTGCCTATGATCTGGTTTTGGCCTGGATCAAGGATGTAGAATGGCACTTGAACTTCTAAATTTCCACTAAGATTAAATACTGACCAAGCTGATGGATGGTCTCTCTCCAGATCTGATGAGACAACAACAGAAGAAAAATAATCCTTGGGTTAGCAAATAAATCCTATCTGAAGATAAAAGAGTAACCTTGCTGACATAAGACCTAGAAAAGCAACCATTAAAGCCAATTTTAATCACATATTCTAAACTGGCATTTCAATACTTTAAATCTTAATCCTGACCTAAGACCTACCCTGAAAAAAAGGCAAACTAAGCTGAAAGCAATGTTTTCCTTCAGCCATTTAGTTCTGCGAAAAAAAAGAAAGTGCCTTAATTTTTGGAATAAAAGTTTATTTGGTTGCTTTTAAGCCAAATTTGTTTCATAAAAAACAACACTCTCAAAAGGACAGTTAAAACTGTAAGTCAGCATTTTGGTATAATTATATAATAGTAAAAATTTTCACAAAAAAATCCCAGAAGTATGTTTTAAGCAAAATTCTGACCATTTTCTTATTTGAATAAAGAACTGAATTTAAAAGTGGAAATGGCATTTTATTTCCAGTAATGGAAACAATGCACTCTGGAAATGCTTGTTCAAATGAGGACGTATTACTGCAGAGTCAAACATCATATCCTGCTGTAATCCAGCACCATAGGTCAAACATGATGGATTATCAACAGCTGGAATTTAATCAATTCCACATTGATGTGACCTTTATTTTGTTCACTCAGGTTTGTTCATATTTAAAATATTCTAGCAGCTGATGGCCTAAAGAATCACAAAAACCCAGAAAAAGTTTTTAAAAATCATCAAGTAGAATGAGCAAAATGCCCTCCTCATCTGAGAATGAAAATTAAAACTCAGTGTTATGCATTAACTGTATTACACTATAAAGAGAAAGATTTCTATAAAAGCTCTTTCAGGTGATCTTAAGATGATATTAAAAGAGATCATTGAAATTGATTGAGAGCTACATTGTACCATTAATGATATAACATTCATGATCTCTAACAGCATGCTCACTACTTATTTTAAACCACCAACAGGAAGAAAACTTCCTATTACCCACTGCATTTTCAAGATAATGCTAAAATTCTCAATAATATTAGTTTAAAATGTTTTCTCTATTTTCTCCTTAAAAGTTTAAACAACTCTTCACAAAGAGAAATTTCCAAGATTTTTTAAATCCTTGAAAGAATTAAAAATGGATAAAAGTTAGATATGAATATATAAAGGTATAGCATATTTCACTCCATTCCTGACACCATAAACGCAAACCAGGATACTAAAACACTGAAATGACTTGTTAGATGAGTGCTAGCACACATCTAACATAAACTAGCACAAAAGAAAAAAACCCACACTATGTTCCAAACAATCATGATGCTGTGCGTGTTGCTTCTGTAGGAAAAGACTTCTTCCTTTTTGGCTCATGAAGAATAAAAATGAAAATAAAAAGTCCTGGACTGTGGCAGTAGCAAGAATCTAACTAAATCCAGGTAGACCATCTATCTGAGGCATTCTGTAGATCTTTGGATGCATTTCAAAAAGATATCACAGCAATCTTTCTTCATTTAATTTGAATCTGTTTCCAGCAGGGTGAAATTTCCTCAGACTGTGTTTGGCAGATACAGCTGCACCACCAAAACTTCCCTCATGGTTTGGTTGTCGTTGTAGGTTTTGTCATTATCTTGAATAATGTGGTTGGTGTTGTAGATTGCTCAGAAGAGACAGAAATCCAATATGACTCAGTACAAAAATTAAACTTTTCAAAGGGAGGCTGATGCAGGAAACGGCTTCAAGGAGTGTGAACTGTGCTCAGCACCTGCTCCAGAACACACCTTAGTGCTACTGACTGCATAGGGTTGGTGTGTGCATGCCCACTGGTCTCTTGGTGTAATGAAGCCAAAAGGTCTTGAGCATTGTTTCCTCTCAGAGACCAAGCCACAAAAGCAGCTATCTGCTCAAATGAAATAAAAATCCTGCAAACTCTCGCTAAAATTAAAGGCTTTGATTTCCTGATGCTGCAAAGAGGGAAGCAGTCCTTTCATTCAAACATCTCAGTAGGACTTGAGGCACCCTGGCAGACCCAGGTACTGTATAAAGCACTCCTGACAGCCAGTATTTGTCAATTCCCCACCATGTATTTTGTAACATAAATGACAATACAAAAAAATGCCAACTAGAGAAAGAGGTGGGTCAGCAGTTCAGGAGTTGTCAGCTACTCTTCTGGGTATGTGGAAAAATAGCTGTAGCAGAGGGGCAGAGAAAATCATGTGTGGGTAGTACCTGAGAGGCATCAGACCTCCTGAGTGTGTTCCATGCAGCTTAACTGAGTGCACACAGACACAGCAATGACTGCACTGCACAAACAGTGACAGTGCCTACAGAGGCTCCCACTGCAGGCATGCTGAAGTCATTCTTTTTGGTCCAGCCTCCTAGCCTGGGGTGAAGAAGCCAGGAATAAGCACAGGATTTCCAATGCTGTTCAGTTATCCCTGGCTATGCTGCATTCACATTATGCTTTCTTTTAATCAGCCATTGATGCTGAAAAATGTCTTTAGTTAGATAAGTCAGTGTCTCTGAAAAGGCCTCATAGACACATCTGGAGATCTTTGTTCTGACCCAGTTGATGGCAGGACCAGAAGGAAGAAGCTCTCCCTATATAGCATGGGCTCTAGAAGGAAGAACTGCATCCAGAGACAAAATGATAGTCCTTTCTCCACATTCAACCAGTCTTTGGTCTTTTTGCCAAGGCTGCAGGCTGCTACATCAATGAGTCGCAATTGTTTTACTGAAAGTTCTCATGCAGCCACTTTTCCATTAGGATTTGGACAAAGACCAACTCAATGCTCATAATTATTTCTTACATATGGCCTATTTCTTCACAGAACACTGAAGCTATTGATATGGGAGACGATTTGTTGTATGATTCAGCCCTCAGTTGTCCAGAAGAAAAATGTCTCCTTAGGAGGGCTGCAGTCCAAAGTAGAAGGAACACAGTAGGACTGTCAACACTGGGAAGAAACCCAGGGAAGTGCAAAGGATTAGAGGCAACCAGCAGAGGTTCTGCTTTTACTATACTGGTTAAAACTGAACAACAGTTCAGTTGAACAACATATCACAAAATTAAAGTAACATAGGAATGAGCATAGAAAGGAAGAAGGGGGAAGTAGAAGTACAGACATGAAGGGAAGGAAGTGAGATCAGTGAGTGGGAACCAAGACCTTCCTAAAAGGATGCTGAAGAAAAGCCAAAGGAAGACAGAGTCAGAAAAGGAAAGGAGAACAAGACTTGTGAGGTTTTCTCCGGTATATTTTCAGAATAATATCAAATTAGTATCAGAAATGCATTTTAAAAGCACTGATGAGCAACTAATGCAAACACAAGGAAAAAATGCTGAGCCATTGAAAAGGTCCTTAATTAAAGTTTTAGAAAACATAACACCTTAACTACAACTTAAAGGAAAACATATGATCAAGAAAGAATGTATTTTAAGGTATTTCCCTTATTAAGGCTGGTAGCTCAATTCTGAATGACTTGCTTGTGGTGTAACCTACGAATAAATGAGACATGTATTAAATTAAATATGTGATCCAACTTTAGGATGATTCTATCAGACAGATGTTACTTCATCAAATGGAGTTATGTTACTCTAGAGTTCACAAATAGATGCACCGTCCTGTGGTTTGAGCCAAAAATCACAACGAACTTCAAAGCATACTGCTATGCAGCACGATCCCAAATCAGCTTCCTGCACAAACTGAAATACTCAGAACCAGAGTTCTCTAATACAAAGGAACACTTCTGTACTGTTAACATCCTCATTTTTGGGTATTGTAGGGACAGTATTGCACCTTCCCCAGGCTTACAAGTCCGTTTTCTCCCCAGTGTGAACCAAGACAGCAGAGGAGGGCTTGGTGCTGCTGTGGATTCAGAGCTGTGGAGGGGCTCTCATGTCCTAATCTGTAGGACTTCCCAGTGTTATTATAGAGGTTATGCAGTTTCAGGCTAGAGCTGGGTTTGATTTCAGGGTCAGCAACAATACAAAGTATTCAAAAGCCAAGCACAATGAGTGCAATGACTATTTTTGGGAGCACAGTTCAATGCAGTTTGTGATAAATCTCCCATCACCTTGAGAGTTTCTCCCTACAGAAGTGAGCACAGAACATTGTATTTTACAGAATTACGCTTAAATTAACTGTAACTTCAGAAACATTTTAAGTTACCACGTCAGTCTTTTTTAAGTTAAGAACAATTGGTTTTAGTTCTCAACAATTTAGCCAAAGCTTAATAATATTACAAGCAACAAATATTGTTTGTAAATCAAAGACATGCTACCAAATATAAAAGTTAGCCCTCTACCATATAAAAGCAACTCAGAAGATGTGCCAAACTGTGACGCTATTTACAAAATGTTTATTTGCTTTAACTGGTAGAAAACATAAAAGCATAAAGTCCTCCACAGGCCACATCACTTAGCTTATATTTATGGTTGAGTTGCCCTCCATCCCTAATAAAAGTACTAATTTGGACATTGCATTCCACTGTGTACTTTTAATTTACAACAGTGACTAACAGTATCACTACATAAAAACTATTCAACATATTAGTGCTCAAAATTCCACTGAGTCTGAGTCTTTCAGCATTATATTATTGCTAAAATGCACAGCAAAAATAAAAAAAATTATACATAACAAAAAGCAACAATAAAATATATGGGCTATACTTCTTTGAACTACTTTTTGTAGTTGGACATTTCTTTTTCATCATACGCTATCACGCTATCCTGAACTTTCATTTCTTCTGAAGAGGGAGTTCAGAAAAATACCTGAGGCAGTGTTACTGTAATATCTGCTGAGCATTAAGCAAGCCAAAGATGAGGACACACCTGTTGAAATTAGGCAATCCAAAGAGTCAGGGGAAGGGCAATGAAATTCAGTCAGACATACTGGATTCAGAAGTTTAAAAGCAGTTAAAAACTACATTGGGAAAACCATAACCAATTAGAGAATAACTGAGATTTCATTTGATCCAAATATTTCAAACAAGTCAGGAATAGCCACAGTGTAAGCAGGTATGTTAACAGAAAGGAGAGAGTGCCTCAGGGATCAACATTATAATTGTTATTCGGAAGGACTGTGATTGATTAGAAATGTAACTATAGTACAGAAAGTCAGAAAGGGAAGTAAAGCAGGGGGTTTGCTTTCAGGTTTTGCTTTTTCTCATATTATGAAGTACAGTAAAATGAGCATTCTTCTTGCAAACAGATTTAACAGCCTGAAGGCATTTTGACTTTCAAAATCGCCCAAGCCTTTGTGAAACAGAAGCAGCACCAGGTGGGTGTTCTGTTCCAACTTCACTGTAGTGAGCACTAAAACTTCCATCATGGTGCAGCTATTCAATAAAATATTGTTGTGTGACCATGGTAGGAGGCTCCATTGGGACTCTGCTCTCAATCATAAAGATATAATGGCAGGAATGCAGAAAATAAAAGCTTTTGACTTCACACTATGTCCTGCTTCCTCTAATTGTGGATGCTTGATGACCAGCTTACAGTCAGTCATTGCTTCCCTGCACGCATCTGTACATGTTTGTTGTGTTCTGTGCAACAAAAAACTTCTCCATTTTTTGTGTGCAGAAAAACGTAACTTGTATTAAAAAGAAACAAAACAAAAAAACCACACCAAAACAAAACAAAAAAAACAAACAAAAAAGGGCAAATAATTAGTGAGGAAAACTAAATCCCTGTTATCTTTTCTGTTCTGTATTTAGAAACACATCTGACTTTAAGATTTGTTTTTCCTTAAAACCCAAAACCTTCATCTCAGCTCAGTTTAGGGAGAATTGCACTCTGAAAAATTGTCTCTGTCAATTACTAAGAAAGCCTGCATCTTTAAGACACACCAAACACTTAATATTTAGGACCAGGAAATAAGGTAAGGTGAATTGGGATCTCAGTGCTTACCTGTTCACTTTTGTAGACTTTGTGACAGTACTTAATTTCTTCATTAGTAGTAGTATTGTGTGCTACTGTATAAATTTGGGAGTGAAAATACTAAGCAAAATGTCAAAAGTGAATCTCAAGTTTAAACAAATCCTGAGGTTAAGGTTTAACTGCATGAAAGCAGTTAAATGATGAAAGTCTGTGAAGTGGGGGGAAAAAAAATCATATGAATCTTACCAAACCCTCATGTATCCACCAGCTAAAATGATTCATTCCTGATCACAGGACATGGAGTGATTTTCACCTTTGCCTTTCATTACCTTCATTTCCAAGAAAGGGGATTCAGAGCCATCTTTCCAAGTAGTACCAGAGTATTGAGAAACACGCAATCTCACTCTAAGAAATCCTTTAACAACTACAGAAATCTTAGCACATAGCTGCTGGTGCCCAAGGAGTCCCATGAAAAGAGGACACTTAGCTCATATCCCTCCTCTCAAAGGAAGAAGTTTCCCAGAACTTTAACCAGCACATAAAAAGTAAGGTGTGTGTCAGGAGGTCCTCCAAGGAAGGTAACAAGTGCACAGCAGGAAAATAAGCTTAGTATGGCCTTTCTGCACTGCAGCTCTACTGGATACAGAAACACTGACTGAGGATATCCTCAAAATGAGAACCATTCCACCCACGGGAGGAACAAGAGTATTACAACACCATGTAAGACAAGATGTAAAATAAGTTGCACCTGAATCCCCAGCAAAATGGCAGTAAAGTCTCACAGACAAATACTTTCTTAGTTATCTCCCACCTTGCTGTCAACTAAACTGAAAGTCTACTCAAAAAATCCTGTCCTGTATAATCAGTCAATAAACAATTACTGCAGTCCAAAATACATATGCATGTGGATACATATATTTTGCAGGCCTACATATGTATTTATAAACATGTGTTTTCACATTGTGTGAACTTGCACAGTGTAACTAACTACACTGGATCAACACCCAATCATGGCAGCTGAGAATCCATCCCTGTGGCTTAAAAAACAGATACAGAGGCATCACTCTTAGCTACTTGCCTATTGCTTGCAGGGGAAATATGGGTGTTCTTGTTACTGTCTCATTACTAATTCATATTACACTGGTTTTGCTGTCCCTTCCCTTTTAGACCACCTTATCAGTATTCTTCTGTTTATCTTGAAGATCTTGCTGGATGACAGAGAAACCAGAAGGACCCCTGAGGCAAAAGCAGATTCCAAACATTATTCTCAAAATGCGTGCATGCACAGAGATCATGAAGCCTCTCTCTCTCTCTAAGCTCGTGGAAAAAGGGAATATTAAACAGAAGGTAGAGTTCGAGTTTCAACTGAGAGGTCCCCCATGCCACTGCAAATTAATGAGTTACAGTGTCTGTGAAAGAAAGTACACTATCACTACATCTGTATGACCATCAGGTGGTAAGAACCTCCATCATCAAAATTCCTAAAGGAAAACAATCACTTTATACAGTGTACAGTCACCTTGGTAAAATAATACAGAACATAAACCAGACAAAAAAGCTGGAAGTGACGTCAGGAAACAAAAATCACCAGCTCAAACATCTCTCCCAACTGCAAAGCATATGCACAAGTGCAAGAAATGATCACAGCTCACCCCATAGCTCAGGCACTCACCTGCCCCAGATCTAAGGTGACATTGACTTCGTTGTAGTTCAAGCCCATGGAAAGAGGGGGACTCTGCCACCAGCTCTCAGTGCCATCAATGGCATTGGTTATTGGGTGAGCTTTGCTGGGATCAGCAGCATTGCAGTAATCACAAAACTGGCCCTGAAACACAATCAATCAAAAACATGGTCTCAGACAACATCTTACACATTGATAGCACGTGGTTGTTAATGGAGATTCTCAACTAGGGTGTCGACTGAAAACGTGGGTAAATTTTGTTCCTTTATATACCATAATTTTTAATGTAGAGATTATTCCCCTAGTAATTAAATTACACACTGAAACACATTAACTTTTATGTTACAAACTAAAGCTTCAGAAATCTCAATAAGGGAACTACAGTAAATCTTTTATTAACTTATTGACATTTTGATGAAATTACCTATATTATTTCTACAGTGGTGTCTGCAGGAAATCTGCAGAAAATTAGTGAAATAAAGATTCTTAGAACTGGATTGGGAACAACAAACAAATTATCCTCGATTCTTCTAAAACACCATGAACACATATGCACATGCCTGGTATAAATAAAACCATAACAAAAAAGCTCTGTTACTTGGCTATAGGTTTGGTATTAGAATTTTATAACACTGTTTTCATTTTTTTCATGCCATTAAGATACATTCTGAATCCGAGTTTTCTAAACAATATGTACTGGTGGAAAATGCAACAGACTGTTCCCTTTAAAGAATGCCATTGTACCTTCATTTCAAGAAGTTACTGCCCAATTTCCAGTCCACAACTAAAGCCACAATCCAGAGATGCCCTTTGAGAGTCTCTTAAGCTCTTTGTACAATAATGATGAATCAACTTCAGGAAACTTAATTGTCTTTTGATTTCATGTCTTGGCTCACCCCACAAGCTATTTTTATCTCCAAGAAAACACATTTTACAGTCCACTAAGATTAGTGCTGAACTGCTGAAATTAGTTATTAAGGGACCTTTTCAGTGTCCCATTCACTTCTTTTTCCAACACTAGGTGGAGATAATCAGTGAAAATGCTAAACTGTGCCAGCTACAGATCTTTGTAGAAAAATAACATTTTCATTGAATGGCAGTACACCCCCCATGGTTACTTCAGTAGGACAGCTGCTTAATCCATCAGTCTGTGAATTGCTGACACTGTGTTGGACTTCTGTTTAAAAAAAAAGGGAATGGGGCAAATGTTACCTTGTAAACTAAGCACATGTTACCATCGAAAGCATGTGACAAATCTTTTGTTGTTTCCACAATATGCACTGCTGGGCATGAAGCACATTCCTACCTTTTAAGAATTAACAGACTCCTATATAAGTGCCATTGTTTTGTTTGTCAGACTAACCAGTGTAAAGTAACTGGAGCAATCATATTTGTCCACTTTTTACAGAGAAGTAACAGAAGAGCTCTCACACTCTTGCTGGGTGCAGTCTTGCAAGCTTGGTGAGTTCAAGATGTTTAGCAGAATTTATTTAACATCTACCATAGTTACGAACGGATTGGAAAATACTTAATCTATCTCATCAGATATGAATAAATCATCCTCTGCCTTTCAAATATGTCCACTGAATAGAAAATTGATGTTTGAAACTGAAATAGATGTTCACTGAATTGAATATTTCTGCATCAATAGCAGTGATTTCAGCATCTGCATCTAGCAGTAGTTCCACCCTTATCCTGCTCTTCCAGAAAGCTCAGAATATGATGCAGTTTCCAGAAGACATGGCTATCATTAGCACAGCTGATGCCAATCTGGCTGGGGGTTAACTCTTGACGATTCAGAGACACCAAATACTCACACACACGAGTTGGTTAACTACAGCTGGGGTCATGTTATAACACGATTCTCCTCCAGCTCTGTTAGAGAAGATGGTTTGGCTGACTTTAATACAAACTCCAATAGGGCAGATTCTGTCTGATTCGGGTGGTTTGCTGCAGCAGATACACATCAGCCCGTGTTAGCTACAGGCAACGCTGCCAGTTTCTGCAGCGATGACAAAGAACATCATGTCACTATCTGCAAAAATCCATACCCTGAGAAATCAATCTATGCACAGCAACTGCAGTAACTACCACATCAGAGCATCCTCCCTGACAAATGCATACCTGAGTTCTGACATATATGTTACAACAGGGCAAACTTCCCTAAATAGCTTTATAATGAGCTTGAAACCTAGTCTTTAGATCTAAATTACATTCACAAAGATCAGGCTGGAAGTACACAGGAAACAGTTGCTGTTACGGCAGTTTCAGCTCTGATCTGGAAACAACCTCAAAGAAAGGTTGAATGAGAAGAAAACAATGGGGAGTATTAAACACAAGAGTTTAATTTACATGCACTTATGTGATTTCAGTATACCAGATCACTTGATCTGAACCCAAGATACCATCTTTCTCTTTTTGGGCACATAATTCAAAGAATTTCATTGCAACAGCTGGAGTTTCAGTTATTTAAATTACATTCCAGCAACCCTGCCAACTAGGCAGCAAAACAAAAATTAAAGAAAAAAAATTATTGGACAGAGCAGCCTTCCTTCCTTCTCACTGGCAGTATCTCAGGCACATCGTGCTCTGCCTGGTTGTTACAGGACACGTCTCCATTCTAGTAGACTGAGCCTTGAAACTTAGTTTGATTTTGGCTGCAGTTCATAAGACAGGCAGGTGTGCATTTGCTGGTGACCTTGCTACCCTCCTTTCCCCTGCTTCTCCTGAGCAAAGGAGAGACCTGGAACGGCATGAAAGAGTTTGCTGAAATATGCTAGTGTGGACCAGGGACACACAGGGATGAAAATGTCTTGTCTGTAAGTTACAGAAAGTGACAACAATGAAGGATTTGTTCACTTTTTCATACCCAGCAGCTCTGTGCCACTGGCAGGGCAGGACAGGTATGCAGTTAGACTTTAACTCACGCCCGCACACCACTGCGGACAGACTGGCAGGCAAAACCAGGCATGCCACTTATCTATCAGCTGCTGAAATATTTTATACTGTTGTGCATTTCTTCACTCAACACTGTTCTCATTAAGCCATTTCCTACACGCCAGTGTGCTACATAAGGGAAACCCACCTCTTTCCACAGTGTATGTCCAGCACTGCCTTAAGAGCCTTGGCTGAGCAGCCCACTAAGGGAGCAGCCATCCCACTGACCACCTCTAAACAACATCCAAATGCTCCTTCTGGATTTGCTGGATATAACAGGCTTCATAAAAGACACATCACTAAATGACAAGCCAAATGAGAATAACCAATGGCAGACCAACGGAAATGATGCTGGGGCTGCTCTTGCTCTTTGCCTTATTTTCAGATAGCACTGGCAACAGAACTGTCTGCTCCCTTTGCCAGAAAGAGGATCACATTCTGCACCTCCTTTCCAATTTCCCTACTCATAGAGCAACTCCTGCAATCCAGCATTGTAGAGTCCAAAAGAGAGTGACTCACGTGTGCGGCATCACTTGAACTTGAACCAGCACAACACAGAGGCTATTACACCTATCGCTTTGTAAAAGCCACATGACCTTCCCTCACGACTCTCAAGAAACCCACTTGATTTTAAATTCCTGATTTTAAATCCTTCTATGTAAGCTCATGTTCTGTAAAAGTTTAATGCAATTCTCGCCAATTTTCCATGAAATAAGAAATACTGTTATTTACAGTGTCTTTGAACTTGAAAGGTGAAGTTGCTTGCAAATACACACATTGTGCATTTTCCATGTCTGGATTTGTCTGGATTTCCCTGGCCTTTTGAAAGACTTTCCAGCACTTCTTGAACCACAACAACTACTGGTAAACCACAGAAGCATTCATGTCATGTATCTCAATGGGGCTTTGTTAAAAGTGGAAAGAGATGCTGCAAGTATCTGTCCTTACACAAACGCTCTGAAAGGCACAACATGCTTCCTTGTGCCAGGGCTGAGCCATCAGTAGTCCTTCTGGGAACTTTATTTGGGCATGAACCATAACAGCCCTCTAACCCACGACCTGCAAGTCAAACTTTTAAGAAGAACAACTCCCCCCTTTATAGCCTCCCTCTTCCTTTACACAGCAAACCCTCATTTCCAGTTGAGTGTTAGCATATAAATGAAACAACTACAAAAACCATCAGAGGCAGCACGCAGGCTTCGTTCCGCTTGCTTGACAAGTTTATCTGATGTTTGCTTTGGCTGATTTTTATTGCCCTGTGATTTCTGATATTTCAAGGCATGTCAGTTTGAGATTTCATTGCAGCATTGGGCTGTAGGGAGTTGCTGAGAGATTGCTGGGTTTACAATTTACCTGCTGGCATGGTTGTTTCAGGCAACTTTAAACATGGGTGCTCCATTCAGTATGGAAGGATGGGAGCCTAAACTTTAGAGGTGTGTTAGAAACAGCAAACCAAGCAGTTTCCTGATCATCACAACCTTTTTTTTGTATCCTCAGTTTAAGCATGTAAAACATGTGTCCCAGTTTCCCTTCTGCTAGAAGTGCATACTACTCAGCCACCTCCAAAGTACTTTGAGCTTTTTTTATGACTGAATGCATTACAGAGATATAAGGTAATATAAAGAGAGAGAGATATAAGAAGATTTCATTGTGAGGCAGGGAATTATGGCAGAGGGAAGGAAGTCCAGAGCAAAGCACAGTGCTGTCTGTGGCTGCCAAGTGACCTGGAGGACAGGTTGCATGATGGTGTACGCTCCCTTCTGGCACATGGCAATACACATGCTGCACCTTCTTTGTCCTTTCCCCCTCTCTTGAGTGCCTACTCTCATTAAAAAATGAGAGGAACAGCTCTGTTATCCATTGCAACCCCTTCTGAAACCGTATCTTAAGAGTTATTTCACTATAAAACACACATAAGACTTTGAAACACTAGCTCTTCCTCCAAGATGCTAAGAATTTACTTGTATGCTTTCTGTATGGCCTAAAGTCAGACAGTGGACCTTTAAGCTTTCAAAATCCCTTTCAAATTGCAGTTTCTTTCTGGTTCTCCTCCCACCAAGAGAGAATACAATTAAAATAACTTTGGAAGGTCTGAGGCTTTAGGAAAGTCCCTTCTTTTAACAAAGCTCCGATCAAACAGATATCAAGCATCTACCACAGAAAAACAGTTTGGTGCATTTGTTACTCCTTCCTTATCCTCTAATGAATGTGGAAATACATGTTTCTTCCACAGGAAAGATATATCTCCATTAATCCTTTTTCAGAAGTTTTGCAGTTATCTTTCTTGTGACTGGCACAAAACGTGTGTAGTAATCTTGAGCTATGCTAGGAAAGAACAGCATGCTCCTTGCTGCCCTCTGCGCTTATACTCCCTGTCAGAGTCCCAAGAAGTCTCTGGCTCCCTCCCACAAGCAATGCAAGGCACAAACGATAAGCCTCACATTTAGCGCTTCCAAAACACCACAAAATACTTGACTAAAGCCAGATCTCTTTTTCCCACCGCCTGCAGAGAGATGCCCGCTGTCCAGTCGGCAGCTGCCAGCAAAGCCCCGTCCCATGCGCTCCCCCGGGCTGGCTGGTTTAACCCCGGTGATCTCGCTGCTCACCGCAGACCACGGCCACAAAACAGCGCCCCGGGGCACTCCAGGTGCCCGAGCAGCTCACACACGGCCGGCAGCAGCCGCACCCGTGCGATGTGTGCCTCCAGGAGGTGCCGGGACACCTGAGGGCAGGTGCGCTGTCCGCTTCCCCCCATCCCGCCCGGAGCCTCCCTGCCGGGGCTCCCGCCGGTGCACGCTCCCCTTGCCATGCCCGCGGCACACGCTCAGCCAGGAGGAAACGAGACCGCGCACAGCAGGGTCACATCAGACCCCCCCCCCCCCGCAAAAAGCCACACAGCCCCACACACGCCCCGGGGATGCCCGGTTACCTGGATGGCGCGTCCCAGCGGGGCGGCGGCAGGGCCCCCCACCAGCTTGCAGAAGAGCTGCGGCCGCCCGCCGCCGCCCGCCGCCTCGCCGCAGGTGGCCGTGGCCCAGATGCGGGCGGCCGCCGCCAGGTTGAAGTAGGGCGGGTGGAGGCTGAGCCCTGGCTGCGCCCCGCCGGGGCCCGGCTGCGCGGCGCCCAGGGCGAGCAGCGGCGGCAGCAGCGCCCACAGCAGCGCGGGGTCCGGCGGCGCGGCCATCCTGAGGCGGGCCCGGCCCTCGCCGCCCCGGGGGGCACTGCCGCGGCCGGGCGCGGGCGAGAGCAGGCAGGAGAAGGAACAGTGACTGAGACGGAGAAGGAGCGGGAGCAGGCTGGGGGCTGTCTGCACCTCTCTCGCGTTCTGTCTGCGCTGCGCGGTGCGGACTGGGGCGGGACGAGGCGCAGCCCCGTCCCCCGGGGCGTGCGGTGCCCTGGACGGGGCGGGACGGGACGGGACGGGACGGGGGAAGGGTCTCCGGGATGGCGGGATTGCCCCTGGTGTGTGCCCGAGCGCCCAGCTCCGCGGGCATGCCCAGAGGTGCCGCCCCGGCTGAACTGGAGCGCTCTGAGCCTCCCGTTCCCCGGTGAGTGCGCGGGTCAGTATTCGTGACAGACCGAGAAGAGGTCTCGGAGCATGCCACCCTCATAATCTGCCCACAACAGGTTACACTGGTGATGCCCCATTGCTGGGAGCGTTCAAAGCCAGGCTGGATGGGGCCCTGAGCGTCCTCCTAGTGGGAGGTCACCCTGCCCAGGTCAGGGGGGGCTTGGAAAACTAGATGATCATTAAGGTTTCTTCCAACCCAAACCATTCTGATTCACTGATAACCCCTGACCTGCCATGTCACATACAGGGAGTAAAGTTAAGGTGTCCAAGCTTTCTCCACGAGCAGGGACATCCCCCCACAAGGAGATGAATCTCCACACCAGGTATGCCCTGCTGCTCTCTGCAGGGCCTCAATGAGACCCTGTGTGAAATCACAGAAATGACAGCTCCTCTTGCTGTCTTCATTGCTCTGAGGCTGCTGGAAACCCTGCAGTCTGGGCCACCCTCCTGCAATGCACAGTCAGTGCTCGCAGCTCCTTGTGAAATGGGTGTTCCTGCTCATCCAGGGCAGACAATGAGTCTCCTGTCTTTTTGGAGCTGTTTAGCACAGACTTTGGATAACACAGGAGCTGGGGGGTGGGGGGGAAGGCTGGGGAGGGAGAAGGAGGCCTAAGAATCATGTCATCTGCACCAGGATTTGCACTGATTAATGACATTGCTATCCTAAGTTTCATACCTATTCACATTTCCAATCCTACACATGCTCACACATCCAGTGTTCATTCCTCTTAAAACAATTTGAGGGATTCAGACAAAAGATATGGGTAGATACAAGTGCTTACAATAGTTTAAGAGTGATTCATGTGAGTTGCAAAGCATTTCATAACTTTCTGAAAGCTTTGCTACATGCCACTGAGCAGTGGCAAGAGAGATCCCTGGTGTACTGTTTCAGGAAAGACCAGCCTCAAGCTATTGATTTTACCTACAAGAAGATCTCACCACCCTTGTTTGTTTGGCCATGCCTTTAGTACACCATAGAGACGTATCTCTGGGAGATGATTTTTGTGTCCTCCATAATAAAAGTTGACTTTCATAAATGTAGCATGCTGTCAACTCACATGTTGGATTTCAAAAATTCTTTTCTCTTCTACAGCACCTTAAAAATATTCCCCTTTTCTAACTGTGACTTCTTATTGCATATGTACATAATTTCACTTCATCAAATAGATTGCGCTTCATATGAAATATGAGAGGTTTGAACATAAACAAATGTTCCAATAACCAAAATCCTGTGGTATCAGATAGGACAGCCACTGGTCATTTCAAACTATTTACTGAAAAACAGTTACATTCCAAGTATATCCTGGAGCATGTCACTTTTTACAAACGGAGATCTGGAAGTATCTGATGGAAGTCCAGAGCAAGCAGGCTTAGAAAGGCCTGCCCACTTTTTTGGGTGGTTCAGGTAAGGAACCAAGCTCCAGGAGATCTTTAGCAATCTCACTTTTAAGAGGAGATTCTTATGAGCTGTTTGGTGGGCTGCTCACAAGGGATGTCCATTCTCAAAAAGAGAGCATTGATTTATTGGTAAGCATCACATGAGAAAACACATCTTACACGAGCAAGGACCTACTGGTTTAGTAAAATAATTACATGTTCTTCAATCTAGTTTCCTAAAGCTAAAACCAGGAAACTTTGCAAACATTCACAAAATTAGTCTATCAGAAAGAAAAAGAGAGGGAGAAATTCTCCTGGTTTTTCCCTGATAAAATTGGTCCATTTTCCTTAATGTATACCTAGATTTAAAAACATTTTGTGGGTTTTCTAGGTGCATTTTATATACTTTTGTAAACCACTTATGCCAAACATGGGTTTGTTTTTCTTTTTAATTCAGTGTGTTTTCTAGAAATAGAGATGAATAGAGATATTGATCTCTATTTCTAGAGATTTTAGATTTAGAGAGATTTCGAGAGATTTTAGATTTTCTTGAAAAATCTCTAGGAATCTCTCTAAATATGTGGGCAGGTATCATGAAAAATGCAATGGCAATTTTTGCCTTTGACTCAAGGTGGTTGGAAAAATGTTTATAGGGGCGTTCCCAGCACATGTGCTCAATAACTTGATTCCTATAAAAAGTTCATGCAGAATTATCCAAAAATTTTATGCAGAGAGCCCTGGAGCTACGCAAAGCCAGAGATAATGTTTGCATGAGGAAGCAGCCAGAGCAGTAGTGTGGGTGTGTATATGGAGGTGATGATAACAGCATGGCCTGGCACTAGCAGTTGGAAAACTCAAGTTTTTTTGTGACTTCACTGAGTTTGGCTCACCTTATCTAATGTAGAACTTCATCCTCTAAAAATAATTAATCCACTTCATCCACTATCAATAATTAATGACATAATACTTCATCTTCCCCTCATCTTTTTTCTTTTTTTTGTAATTACACATTCCAGAAACACAGGTAAGAATTTATTAGCTGGCAGCTCTCTGCAATTAGCATTTATGAGACAGTGCCCCTCTGCAAAAAACATTCTTCTCCAGCTATCTGCCCTTTTTTCTTCCCAGTAAAGCATTTCCTCCATTTTCCTTCAGCCTTTTTAAGGTTTGCTTTCCTTATTTCTTCCTATCTGCAAGGAGTAAACTTTGTTAGTTGACTATGTTGAACGCTTTATTGAATAAATGTAGGCAACTGAAAATGTTACTGGGTCTGTATCATTATAATATAAGCAGATTACATTACATTATTATATACATTAGGCATTTACGCTACTGTGAATATAGATCATTCTTTCTATTTTAAATAATGTTCATTTAAAATTTCAAGTCAAGAATGTTTGTTGAAAATTAGCCTTGCTGATGTAACTTCTGTTTCACTCTCTTATTGATATATGCAGTACAGCATATCTCATCTTGTACTGCTGTTAAATGTATGTTATGTTCTAAACCTCCAGTGAAAATGAAACCATCAATAGATTGTCCCAGTGAGTAACATTTTTTATTGCTCACTGAGCAATTAGTGGTAATATTTAGCTCCTACTTTACCATCCCACGTTGCCTCACGTGGTGTTATGGGAATTTGCTCTTTGTTTTCGTGATAATAATGAATCAATATCCTGCCAGGTAGCCAGAAAGTCTCTCAGATTAGATAGTCCTGAGTCTCTGCTCAGTGATCATTATAGAATAAATTGTGCATCTTGTTACCCCATTAATATAACCTATCCAGCATTTATGTTTAAGCCAGTCTTGATAATCTTGAGGGGAGACTCAATACTTTGCAGGAAGACTCTCCCACAGACTAAATTTTCACCAGGTAAGCATGTCTCTAGCCTAGAGTGTAAATACCCAACCAGAAGCTTTCAAGCTCAGATAATGATCCCTACTTTTATCACGGAAATAAGGCATTTATCACATCCTGTCATAAATGCTTAAGCATGTCTAATACTCAATTTGTGTCTATATGTAAACTTTCATTAGTTTTAATAACAGCTTTTAACAATAAACCTAGAGTAAAATAAGGTTACTTGCAGGCACTCTGTTTTAATAGGGAAATGGCGCAATGTGCTGGCAAGACCAGTGTCCTCACTGAATGTCATTAAATAAGAAGCATTCTGTTTAAGATCATCTTGTCTCTGATTTTCTGACAAAAGTACCTTTTTCATCTCTCAGAAATTCCTTTAGTATTTGAGGACCCTACCATGTCACTTTGAAAAAGATAAATTATCCTCTTTGTAACTGGAAGAGAGGCATACAGAGGCTAGGACTGAGGTCTAAAATGCAGCTCTATCAGTAGAAACAGTTTAGATTGCTACATTACTGGGTGTAATCCCAAACTCAGTTATTCAGGACTGCATTTTTGTTCTGTCCTTTGGTTTGAGCTCATTTTTTCTTGTTTCTTTCACCTGTTTCTTTCTGGATTTACACACTAGGATTACACCATCCTCCTTAATAGACCATCTTTTTATGAATGTCCCTGCACTATGCCTTCTAGATCTTCTTATCCATCCAACTGGAGCCTCTCTTACTGTCTATCCTACCATCTCACATGATTCAGGTATTTCAGCTGACACTTTCTGAACTTTTTCATAATTAGATGGCTGTATAATGTTGCTGTACTGTGCAAATGTGCTTGTTGCATGGTAGTTTAGCTGTTACCATTTACTTAGCATCATTCTACAGCCAAATACAAATACAAAGTCTGTCTTTCCTTCTGCCAGACAGCAATCTCATGTACTAAGATTTTACTGCACATTCTACTTCCTAAGTTAACTTGACATAGTCTTATAATAGAAAACCACTGTAAATACTCTTAGTTTCTAAGGGCCCTCAAGTTAAACTGCAACATCTGAAGAGCATTCTTATCACAGCTCTTCTATTTTCTTCTTCCCTTTTGTCTTTCTTTCCTGACTCTTGTCTTTCTTGAAATGTCCTGGCTACAAACAACTTACTAGTAAGCACTCATGGCTTGATGGGATTGTGGGCCAAGAAACTTTAAAATGGCTTTGTGGCAGATTTGTATTTCATGCTCTTTCACTGCAGAGAAGTGCTAAGCCAAATGAGGAGGGAAGGTGAATGTTTGCTACTTTACAACACTTTCCCCATTAATGGGAAGGCAAATTGCATTTTTCTGAGAAGGGAAATTACATTTTCAAGGCAAAAACATGACCTGTCATCCTTAGCCAGTGCATAGAACTCATGACAGTCTGTCCCAATTTCGATCTTTTTATGTTTACTCAGTGAGTATCCTGGGGCTAGGGCAACCCTGGAAGTGAGACACAACTTCTTTGTCATCCAGTTCCAATGAATAAGTCCAGAGGAACACTCTGGTCTAGGCAGCTAAAGGTATAGCTAAGACTCACTAAGCAAACTACATTTGACCATAACTCATGTTAACTACAGGGGATGATGTATCTTTTTTTTTTTAAACTTGAATAAACTTTCTAATGGACAACATTAAAATCCATCCACTTAATTGTTTTGTTTCTTAATGGATTTCCTTCTTATTCTTGGCTTCCTGTACTTTTTAATAGAATTGCTCATGGACATAAAAGTTCAAAAAGAAGAAAACAAGTCTGGTTCATAAAATGGCTGATTTTTTGTGAAGCACATGCTCCCTTTGGTCAGTACCCAATGACTTGTCAGTCAAACATCTGGGGAAAACTAAAATGTCAGCTCTTGTATTTTTCACATCCTGTTTTTCTATTTGCTGACATTGGTGCTATTATTGCTACTTTGGCTATCATAATAAGAGAAAACAGCACTCCACTCTCTGCCACAGTACTCCAAATAGCTATTCATGGAAACCACTTCTTTGTAGACTGCTTTTCCTAAGAGGCTTTTTTAGCCATTGGTTAAATTAGATTGGCATTTGAATTTCATATTTTTCTCTGCCAGAATTGGCTTTGATCTGATCTCTAATAATAAGACAGTGTTTTTTCCTGGGATTTGTATCCAGAAAGGTTTTAGTTAGTGTTGCTTTTACACACTGCCTCAGATTTACTTCAATCTCAGCCCTAGCCTGACCATAGTCTCATCAAGTTCTTAATTTTTAAATAGAACCTTATGTTTAAATGTGATAGGAAGCCAGACTTTCAGCAGTATAAACTGAGAAGACTCCAGTGCTATATCAGTTTATTCCAGCTGAGGATCAGGCAAAAAATGTAACTGAAAATTCAAACAGATGTAGTTTAAGAATATTTATTTCTTTATTCATTTATTTATTTATATTGTTGTAACTTGAAAAATATAGAAAATTTAAAACTCATGAAAGTACCGAAAATTAAGTGGACAATACTTTTGCTATGTTGTTTTGAGCACAATTACAGATTTCTGTAACACAGACAATATGCGACAAAAATTCTTCATGGAGGAGAATTTAAAATTAAAAGTGCTACAGCTCTTATGAATCACTTTTTTTTTTTTTGTTTGGTTTGGGTTTGTTTTTTTTTTTTTGTTAGTAATTAGTTTCGGTCATGTTAATTATCAGGAGCTTCATTAGGAGATGTGATAGATTTGGGTATTTTATCATGCAGTTGTATGCATATGTTCTTTCGCCAAATCCTTTCTTTTCAATTAGTGGACTGATTTTCTGACCAGCAGAGCATAAGGCAGAGAAATCAAACCAACTGAGCTGCAGCCAATAACTCAATTTTTTTACCTAGCAAGGCAAGTAGTTTCTCTCTCACATGCACAGAGTTGACTCCTATTGAACTTGCTTGTGCCGTGTCATCCTTACCCTCAGCCCAAGGTCTCATTCCCTTCCTTTGAGGACCTCCACTGTCTCCAAGTGAGGATGGAATTCATCTACCAGATCAGTTTTACTGGATGGGGTGAGCTCTAAGGTCCCAGGGGGGCATTTCAGACTCTGGACTCTCAAAGTTCTGCTCCACAACAGCTTCTGTTGTCCTCAGACAAAGCTTTTGGGGCAGAAAAGAAATAGCCAAACACTGCTCAGCTGGTCAGAATGGCTCATGTGAATGAGACAGTGAGAATCTTACACTTCCATGCCAAATAGAGAGCAGTTCTGTGGTTCCTGTGCAGTGCTGGTGAGGTGTGACCCTTTTAACAAATCTATTTACTTAGGCTTAGGAGGATAACTTGAATTTGTCCTGATTTCTTACACTGGGGTATTCCTATCTTAGTAAATACACACAAATCTTCCACTTACAAGAAGTTCTGTGGAAAAAAAAAATACAGCAAGCCCTGGATAATCTCCTATTTTCCTACCTGCACTAGCATATGGGAGATATCATGCATTGTTCTCACACTCATGTGACACGTATGTTTTGCGATCCACAGCACTTTTCACCGTAAAGTTATATACAACAATTTACTAACAATGGCTGGGAAAATGGATATGGTATTTTTTGATTTGAATATGCCTTTTTGTTTAGAGAACATCACTAGCCATCAAGTTTAGATTGTTCATGGACTCAGCCAGTTTCATTTATCTGCACCACTATCCATTAGCATTTAAGAGCCAGGTGTAGGGTTAAAAAGATTGTAAACTTGAACACATGCTCACAGGCTTCTCTCTGGCTAAGCAGATGGAAAATAGGTAAACAATTCACTTCAGACTGAGTCATAAAATCAGCATATACAGAGGGTGAGCAGAGAAAGCAAAAGGAAATGACAGATGAAGATAACATACAGTCACAACCTGTAAATGCTGTCTTAAAGCAATATAACTTGAAGAGAGCAAAATTCCAAGACTGGGAGGGGAAAGATTAAAAAAAAAAATGAGTATGACATACAGATGCTAACATAGAGAAGCTTAAGTTAAGCTGTTTGAAGGTTGGAAGGCACTTAAGTGAAGATGGCATGCTGGTGCTTATACTGGACAGAAATTGGTCTTACATGGTAGTTGTTGCCCTTTCATTGATTTCCTTGACCTGTCCTTTCCTGTCTGTGACAGAAGTCATCAATTTGCTGTGAACAAATGGAAAAGAGGAAGGAAAAGAGCAAACTCATTGAAAAACTAGTGGCAATTTGTGGAATTTGTTCTCTACTACTTATTGAAGTGCAATGATAACTTCTCTTTGATTCCCTGGTCGTTAGCCCAGCCATCAGTTCAAAGGTTCATGTGAAGGAAGTTAATGACACTCTTGTGGTTCCCAGCAGCTACATGGCCTTACACCAGCTCATACCAGCAAATTTGATATGAAGTTGGATGTCACAGGAGGCCTCAGCAAAATGGCTGTGTAGTAAAAAGAAAGATTCAAGGTAAGAGTTCCCAAGAAGGATGAATGAGTACAGTTGCCAACATGTTGGGTAAACTACTTCTATTAATAGATAAACTTTTCCATTTTCAGGTCCAGTTTTGTAAATTCTCCATTCTATATTTGAAAGGTTTATGGGACACATAAATACTTAGTACAGTTTTCCTGATAAGTCTGCAAGATTTATTTTCAAAGTAACTTTTGCTGTTTCTAAAATTACACCTATTCATTTCCAGGAATACATTCTAAAATAAAGAGTAACTCAAAGTACTTTTTTCATAAACTAGTTTTTGTAAAATAGACCTGTATTTTTTTTAATATTATGGAAGTAAGGAACAGGCCATGTACTATTAATTCTACAGTTTAGCAAGGGAAAAATTAATGGAAATGGTAAACCACATAGGAAATATTTTTGTTTATAGACGTTTTATCAAAATTATTGCTGATTTTTTAAATGCATTTTCTTCAACATGAAGAATGTAAATAAAAAAATAATTAAAAGTGCAATATACAACTTGAAGACTGTAATGTTCATGAAAATTACAAAATTGAAGTCCATCTATTATCTTAGTTTTCCTTAAATGTTGCAATATTCCATCTTCAAATTAAAGTAGGTCCTACAACACAGGAATCAACAAAACCGGATCGTATTCCTTGAAGAATCACACAAAAGTTCTTCCCAAATCATTAAATTGGGCTCATAACACAGGGTGAAAATGTACTGGAAAGGCATGACAGCATGAATTAATCCAATGCATGTCCTATGAACTAATCCTTGGAGTTGTCACTGTGTGGTAGGATTTACTGATTTCAGTGTCTCAAGTAGCAGACCTCTCCAAAGATATGTTATTGAAATCTTTGTCTATGGAGTGCCAGAAAGAATAAGATTTTTGGCTTGAAATGAGCAGGATCTTTTTTGTTCATAAAGATAAAAATTTAGGGGATTAGATACCACCTCAGCATCAAGGCTGTGTGTATTTCTGTGCACTTTCATAGTGACACATTCATGGATCTGCTCTGGTGCTTTCCAGATTTAAAACTCCTTGTGCACACAAGGCAAGGCGGGAAGTAAAATCCCAGTTTGCTGAATTAATTTAGAAATGCCTTTCAGATCTGTTACTATTCCTCTTTTTAATAAAAAGACAGTTTGAATAGCAATAATACATTGGATTCAAATTAATATCCAGCTCATAATGTCCTAGCATTTTGCGTGCAAACTTTGGCTAAGCACATAAGCAACAATCAATCTGAGACATGCCAGGAGGTTTTCTCTATGGCTGTTCAAGTGTTTCAACATGAGATGAGCAGTGCCACTCTCATTGAAAGATTCAAGCCCAGTTACTCAACCCTGAGTGCTGTGAAGGAGCCAAAGGGCATCAAACCAAGAAGCAGACAAGGATTCCTTTAGGAATGAATATTCCTAGGTGGTACAGACTGCTGGATTAGGAATGATTAATACTGCCAGGCAGGGAATGGGCAAGCCCAGGCACTCCAGGGTGTATCACTCTTGTTGGACATGTACAAGCTGATGACACAAGTAGATACAGCATGCTTAGAAAGTATCACATTTATTGTGTATGTTATGTACCATGAATTTGCACTGTGCACCTCAAAAAAAGGTCAGGTTCACCATGTCCTTGAAGTAGCTTGAGAAAGCAAACATACATGAGTCCCACAGTGGACTGCAGTGGACAGGCCTTGGATTTCCTGATGGTTTGTGGCCCATTTGTAGGTGCTGCAGAACATCTGCAAGTCCTGGACAGATAGTGAGACTTCCCAGATTCTCACTGGATGCGAGAACACACACACAGGGCAAAAGGAAAGAGCCATGGCACAAGACTTTGGATACTTTTCAGGCAGGGGACTGGGGCAAACATGGCTGTGCCAGACATCTTATTATAAGGTATTTTTTGTGCATCAAACATTGCACTGCACTTTAGAGATGCCTGAGCTAGCTGGGGTAGTAGTAGCACAACACAGGCTGTCTACATTTGCAAGTACTGCATCTTTCAGTACCACTTGGCAGCTACAGTTCATTGAGTCTGTCCTGGAGGAGTTCTTTGAGCTTAGTTCAAACTGGATCCAATTGGCACGGTACAGGATTCCTTCACAATAAAAAAGAGCGCCATAAGGGGAGACAATCAGGAGATTCACTCCTCATCCTGACTAGAGCACTAAAATGGCTGTCCCAGAGAGGTCAGCAGGAGCTGATTTAGCCAGGCAAGCATTTGGATTTGCTGTTCTATGCAGATGTCCATGCTGGCACAGCCAGAACTGCTGGTGGTGTCTGAGCTTGCCAGCTCAGTTCACAGCACAGTGCAGGATTTAGTCAAGATCAAGAATTATTTCAGCAACATAAAGAGTCCAAAGATTGAGAAAGAGACAAAAGTTTTAGAGCTGCTCTCTTACTGTGTGCTGGTATTGAATGTTGCTGACAAAAACTGATGTGCAAAAACCTTAGGCTGATGGTTTCAAAAGTAGTTTTTGTCTTGGTGTCATAATTTTGAGTTACAAGGCAAAAATCCTTAAGGAAGAAAAACCGAGAAGTTATTTTTAAATATTTTGGCACAAAAGGCTTGCCCAGGCTCACACAGGAGGTCACAGGCAGAAACATACACAGTCATCTAAGAGGCAATGATCCAGGATTTTGAAATCATGCAGAGAGAACTAGAGTAGTAAATAGCATCTATACCTTTAGCAAAATAGAAATAGAATTTGCTATTCATGGTAGCCAGGCTTATTACAGTTGTTGTCTGGGTAAAATCAGGCTTCAAAATTTGTAAGGGAAACTGCTGAAGATTGCTCCATTTTACATTTTAAATTGCCTTTTTTTTCAGTTTGGATAAAATAATTTCTTTCTAGAAAAAAATAGAAACCTATTTACATTTTAAAAATATTTAAATAACTAAATGTTAATGGAAGCAAATGTCCAAGGAGAGAAGACAATGCAGATACAGCTGAAATCAAAGATATTATACTAAGATCTCCACCATTTGCAAAGCTTCAGAAAAAAAAGTAAATTACAATCAGAGAATAAATGTCATGGACCTTCATCAATGATTTTTATACAGGTGATATTGAAAGCAAAAGCATTGACATTATTGACATACAGCCATATGGGAAATGACAAAAGCTATTGCAGAAACATATTTGTCAATGCAATATCTTCTGAGTTACACAGATGCAGTTATGTGGCACACCCTGCAGTAAAGAGCTCTGGAGTCTGGAAGATGGCAGGCAAATTTAAAAACAGGTTTTTGAGATGGGGGCAGAATCCCATGTCACAGTTCACTGAAATTACAAAACACCCATTGACCGTCTTGTCTGCTGAAATGTATTTATCCATTTCCATATACAGCAGGCAAACTTATATTGCTGTCTATTCACATTTCTAAATGGGTATTTGTTTATTTATTGCTGTTTTTAAAAGCTGATAGAAATTAATGTCATATTTGCATAAAAATTGTAGAGGTTTAGATTATAATCTCTGAAGGAATTTTTTTAACCCAAAATTTGTGCTATTTCTCTTAATCATCCATATATAGATGTGCTTGAACTGTGCTGGCTCAGATAAGGTTTTTCTGTGACTTACACAGAATGGTTGGATCACCTTTTAAATGCAATAACTTAATTTGTTCCTGCAATTCATCTTAGGTAGCCTTCATATTTGAACAAAACAACATGACTCAGGACATTTGAAATAATCACTGTGATGAAATACTAGGTGAGAGGAATGCAGCCTCCTGCCCTGCAGATGCATTCTGCCAAGCAGCTAACAAATCCCAACCAGTCCGAGTATCTTGCAATCTTAAATATTGTGCCAAGACTAAAGAATAGAGGAGATGTGCAGCCCTAAAACATAGTATTCCCATGATAGTAACAGGCATGGAGTTTGCAGGGCCTTGGGAACTGAGACTTGCCAGGTTTGCTCTTTTTAAACTTTTCTTGACCTCCCTCAATTTTGTTTTACATGGCTTATCTCTAACAGCAGCTTTTCTAATTGAAATGAGAATTAGTTCAGTTGTAATATGGAGCTGCAGACCAGTGAAAAAAGAGTTAGAGGTAAAAGCATGTTAGCAAATGTATAAAACTGAATTATGCAGATCCTAGGGGGAAGAAGAAGTCATTAACATGAACATCATAGTCTCTGAAATGACCAATTCCAGGTGCTACAGCTCACCATAACATCACAAACTACCATCACCGGAATGAAACCACCAACTCCAGGACCTAGCAGAGCAGGGGAAAAGTAAAGATAATATCCAAAAAAGGAGAAAAACCTAGGAAGCTTTTATGTTTTAACTGTAATGTTATTAATATTGATTTTTTTTTCTCTGTTTAGACATCTTTCTTTTTCTTTTTCTGCTGTAATTACATCTGCTCTAGTAATGATTCTTATATTAGACTGTTAAGATTCAGTTATAATAATTACAAATTCTTGGGTTCATACATACATACATACATACATATATATATATATATATATATATACACACACACACACACGTATATGAGGTGCGTGTCCTCTGTGCCCACAAACAAGTGTAACAATAGGCAGACATCTGCATCAAAAACTATTGTTTCTCTGTGCTTTCCGGGATAAACTTTCAAAGGACCACTAAAAAAGGAGCATAATTTATGTATGTATTTCTGTATTCAACTGTTCGGACAAATTATTGTACCTAAATATGAAAACAGAAAAGTCACAGGAGACCACGTGCAACTGAAAATAGGTGCAATTTCAGATTTTGTGAAGATATTAAGAAAAGTGCTTTACATTTTTTCCCCCAACACCCAAGATAAATACAGACCCAAAAAAACTATATTGCTTTCATCTCCTTTTTTGTTGTTCATCGAAAGAATTCTTTGGGGTTTTTTTGGTCATGAAATGTAATATTTGGGCTGATGAAAGTGAAAAGTTTGGTATATTATTCACAATAGATTGAATAAACACAGGGATTTTCCAAGGGTGAGGTAGGGAATGTGTACGAATCACTCTTTCAGTGGACAGTCATCACTGTGCAACTGGATCAGAGCAAGGATGACTCTGAACTCTGCAATCTGCTGAATTTATTTGGTATTTTTAAGTTTAAGAGGAAATCTGAGTGATCATCCGGGATCGTATGATCTCAGTAATTAAGGTTCACACCAGGCCATGCGTTCTGAGATGAGCTGGTGCTATTAGCAGCTTTCATCTGCCTGCCTCCCGTTTGTTTTACTGTATGCACAGATGCACAGATGAACATTGCCTCAGGAAAAAGATCTGCAGGAACCCCTTCACTTGCAGATTTGTAGAATAAGCCATTTGGATCTCAGCACAAGTATTTGCTCTCAATGCACACGCATAATTTTCTCGTGAATGGGATTTATGTGTGCACATCAAAAGAGGAAAATCCCTAAGGGCTCAGTTTAAATCAACAATAGCAAAGATATTCAGGAATCTCTCACCAGAGCATGCCCTGCTTTGCCTACTTTATATCACGAAGACTTTGAATGAAATCTGTGGCAGCCAGGCAAAACAGGACATGAATTGCCTTTATGACTGTTCATTTTTAAAGGCATACAATTAAGCCCTTAAGAATTTACTGGCTTCCTAATGAGAGCACATCAGCTGTGAGAGATAATGTTGGTGATAGCTGGATGGAGGCAAGGTGAAGGAACACTCACCCCCACCACACGTTTTGGTGGCAGCACTGTGGCTGTGCCCAGAACAGCACCTCTTAACAGGTTTTGCTTAGCTATGAAGGGAAGAGGCTGTGAAATACAAAAGTGGTGTTATGGAGGCATAGCATTATGGTGGCATTAGCACCGTGATGAGGATAGGGCTGGAGTGAAGGCGCTTGGGGTCTGGACTATTCCAGTGCTATTCCTGAGCTACAGAGGCCTGATCCATAGGTCTAAACCAGAGGCTGTCCTGTGGGTCCCTCAACCTGGGTGCTGGCTTCTCAGGATGCTGCTGGAGCAGGGGCCGACTTTAAATAATACTAATACTATAACTAATAACAACAACAACAACGACAGAACAATAACAATTATGCAACGAAAACAGCAATAACACACAATTTCCTGTAATTATCTAAAATTGTATGCTGATATAATTAGTATGTGTTCGAATGTAATTGATTCTGTTATAATCTAATATAACCTGTTCTGCTAAGTAATAATAATAATAAGGAGAAGAGGAACAAATATTATGGTGATGGCATAGTGCTAATACTAATACTAATACTAATACTAATAATAGTAAAAACTCAAATACTGCCTTCCCGCCCCCAAAAGAACCTTTCAAGAGCAGGAGTAGCCGGCACCCCCTGAGCACTAGGTGCTGCTGCGGAGGGAGGCGCCGGCCCCGCGCCCCGCCCCGGCCCCGCGCAGCCCCGGGCGCGGAGCGGTGCGGGCCGAGCCGAGCCGAGCCGAGCCGAGCCGAGCCGAGCCGAGCCGAGCCGAGCCGAGCCGAGCCGCGCGGACGGGCGGGCGCGGAGCGGAGCGGGGCGGAGGCGGAGCGCTGCGATGTGCAGGATGTCCTTCAAGGTGAGCCGGGCGCCTCAAGGGGAGAGGGGCGGGGGGATGCGCCTTTGGGTTCACAGAGCCCGTGGAGCGCTCTGTCGTGTCCGTGGATTTGGGGGTTGATTTGTTTTATTTTTTTATGGAAAATGGTATAGGGCGAAAGGAAGGAAAGCAGTAACGTCTTCCCGGGCTTTGGGTGCCCCGGGAGTGCTGCGGTGGCCGCGGATGGAGCGGGCGATTTCACAGCTGACAGCCCCTAATGGGTGCGTGCCTTGTGTTACATAAACTGCGAGCTCCGCGGAGCTTTACTCTGGCCCTGGGGTGGTCGGGCTCCGTGCTGTGGGTTTTGGTGCAGTCAGGAGCCTCCTCCTCACTTTTGCGACCATCTCTGCTGGTTGTGTAATAGTTAGGAGGCAGTCTTCATCCGTGCTCTTCCTTTCAGGCTGTGGTGGCCACTGAAGCCAGACTGGTTCGTTCCCTTTGCCAGATGTGATTCCTGCCACTTTTTGTACTTCTTCCATCCAAACCCACGTAAAAGCAGTCATTTCAAAAGATTGCCTTAAAGAAGTTTTTTTTTTTTTTTTTAATCTAAGGACAGGATTAATAAGATTATTTGGTAAAGAGGGAAGCAAGCAGCAATTTACTAATGATGTTAGTAGATAATATTTATGATGGATCATATTCTCTGTTATGCACTTTCTGGATGCTGTGCTTGCCCTTCTCTTATTGATCAGCACCTCGGTGCCAGTCCTTTGCCATATTGCTTGTGTTGCATTTTTTGATTTGATGGATGCACTTGCCTCTCTCCTGTCAGGGTGTCTCCCCTGGAATGCTGGTGCTTCGGTGTCACCGTGTCAGTCCAATGGTGGCACAGCCGGTGGTTCCCACCTGCAGTTAAAGCCCTCCTGTGGAGGCAGCAGAGAACCTTTGCTCCCGGGGCAGCTCATCTTACACTTGGTAGTGAAATCAAAGAGTGCCTTGGTTGCAAGGGACTTTAAAGACCATCACATTCCAGCCCTCTGCCATAAGCAGGGACACCTTCCACCAGACCAGTGGCTCAAAGCCCCATCCAGCCTAACCGTGGACACTTCTAGGGATGGAGCATCCACAGCTTCTCTGGGCAACTTCTTCCAATGCCTCACCACCTTCAGAGTAAAGAAATCTCTTCCTAATATCCACTCTAAAGCTACCCTCTTTCAGTTTAAAGACATTTGTCCTTATCCTATCCCCACATGCCCTTATAAAAAGTCCCTCTCCTCTTGCAGGTCCCATTTAGCCACCGGAAAGCCGCTCTAAGGTCTCCTCAGAGCCTTCTCTTCTCCAGGCTGAACAACCTCAATTCCCTCAGCCTGTCTTCATAAGAGAGGCACTCGCATTATCATCTTCATGTTCCCCTTCTGGATTTGCTCCATCAGGTCCATATCCCTATGTTGGGGGCCCCAGAGGTGAACACAGTACTCCAGGTGTGGTCTCACCAGAGCAGAACTGAAGGAGAGAATCACTTTCCTCAACCTGCTGCTCTGGATTCTTTTGATGTAGCCCAGGATACACTTGATTTTCTGGACTGCAATCTCTGTGGTCATCCCCTTTTTGGTCCTGCATTGTTCTCACACCTAATTTCTTATTTTTCTTAGTTTTTCTGTATGTTTATTCTGTCTATGTGAGTTTTTTCCCACCTTCATTACTCACAAGCATCCACCCTAACAGCCCCATGTTCCTGGTGATGCCAGCTTCTTTTTCTTTCTTATCCTTGTTTATTTGACTTGTTCTTCAGGTCTTAATTTCTGTTCTATCCCTATCAGCTTCTTTTCTATGCCCTATTTCTCACATTGTATTCCCTCAAGTTTTCCTGTTCTAAGTAGCTGACTGCTTTCCCTTCCCTCTGAAGAACTGCAGACCGTACCTCCCTCTCTCCGTTTTCTCTCCCTTTCCTGTGACATTTTGTTTGGCATTTTCTCTTTCTCTCAGATCATGAACTTGGATTCTTGCTCTTTGCCACTGGCTGTTCACATTTTCTGTCTTATTATCCTACTTACCCATGTCATAGCATTTATCTTTCTCACACAAATATCCTCTCTTCTGCCACATTTTGCCTGACTAAAACATTTATATATAAAATCACCTTTCCTTTTTATCAGGATCCTTCATGTAGGATATATTGCTATCTAATAAAGAACTCTGCTCCTAAGTTGCACTAGCCTTTTCCATCATGCTTGATCCTGATTTCCAGTTCTTCTTCTTTAAACTTTTTACTCAATACCTCCTTCCCATTAAGACTAGTTTGGAAACTAAAAAAAAAAAAGGAAATTTCTTGCATTTTGCCAGCAAAAGGAACAAGTCAGTGGGCAGGCTAGCATTCTCTTTCCCCTTTATTTTCTTTCTCTTTGTCTATTGCCCCTTTTCTTTTCTCGGCAAGACCCCTGTTTAAGAACTGCACTCTTCCTCCTCAGCGCTCACCCCACTGTCACCTGCCCTTTCTCTGCAAACAGCAAATCAAAGGTAGGGCAGGGAGTAGGAGCTGGTGGTCACAGCATTTAAATTTTACTTTCCCCCTCGATATTCGTGAAATTACTCAGATAGCTTAGCACAATTCATTTTTTTTTCTGTATGCCTGCAGAGAAATGGTTTTGTCAGATTTTTAATATATATTTTCCTCTAGGCCATTTTTGAAAAAGTGTTTTTTCTAATGTCAGTGCAGCATGAATATAATGCCAGCTTTCCATCTTTTGGCTCTCATAAAAGCAGACAAACAATCAAAATTATTAGCACAGCCAGATTTTAAAATAATACTTTAGAGAACTTGATGAAGTGAAGGAACTTTTATCCTGAAAGTTGCTGATGCTGGTACAAGTGACATAATGAAACAAGCAATTTTCATGAAAGCTATTAGCTAATAATTTTCAAATGTTTATTACATTCTGCTCCCAGGCTGTCAGTGCTGAGGATCAGTTGTTTACTTTGAGGATGCTTTGGGAGCAGACTAGCTTTATGATAAGAATTATGTAAAAAATTTGTCCAGTTAGTCTTTTGAAATTCAACATTGCCTCTCCCTAGGAAGTATCTGATGAGACATGACTGAGTTCATAACTGAACAACAGCAGTCACATCCTGCAGCTAGAAACACATTTATTGCTAAAAAATAAGTCAATAAATTGGATTATTAACCCCAAAGTGCTGTTTTACATTTTGCCTACTAGTGATGTCAGTATTGCTGATGAAAATGAAGATCACAGAGATGTTGATCCAGAGATATGAACTGCCACACAGTACACAATGAGGCTGTATTGTAAGGTGCCCAGATCATCTGAATGATTTTGCATTTTCATTCACCTTAGCACATACCATAGCTCAGATTGGCATCTGATTTTTTTTAATCCAGTCACTGGATGGTTGTTAGTCTGAGTGTGCTGTATACTCCACTTTTATACAAGAGATCCCAAGCAACACAGGGGCACAAAGTGAAATAAAAGTGCTTAATAGGAGTCACTTCAAATGAGAAAAAACTTAGTTTTGTGTCCTTGGGGCACTGAAGAATTCTTCCATTGCTTGGGTCTGATCCAAAGTATAAGGACAACTCTGCTGGAGGACTACTGGAGGACATACAGGAGAGAAAAAAGAGGTAGGAATTTATGACTCATAAGGCCAAAGACTTTGAAGTCTTTGAAGTCTTTCCTGAATGAATTCCAGTTCCTGTCTCCCTGACCAGTGAAAGTGGTGGTGTATGATGAGCTAGAATAAAATTCAGTCTGCTACTGTGCCCTTGTTGTTAAAACTGGGATGGATTAAGTAAATCTTTCCCTTTATGGATGTATTGCCATCCCTCTAAACTTCCTAAAACTTTAAGGGATAGTTTGGGACAATAAAAGATAAGGAATTTGATTGTCCCTTCTGCGAGGTCTAAACATAATTCTTTTGCAATAGCTTTCCAGTGAATATCATAATAACAAAGCCAATAAGATAATATTCCTAACTGCCAGCTCTGTAAATAAATATCTATCTAATAAATCAGAGCAGAAAAGGGCAACATGAGCCTCTGTGTGTTTAGATCAATTGTTTGCTTTTACATAAAATTTTAGTAGTGGTTCTAAGGGTAAAGATTGGAGGACACTATAGTGTTGCTAGCAAGGAGGGTATAAACTCCTGTCTCTAATCAACATTATCTGCAGATACTTCAGGGAAATGCAACAGCTGTGAAAAGAAGATCAGAATTTAGCTTATTGTGCTTGATAAACCTTTCAGACTCCAAATCAGAATTTAGCTAATTGTGCTTGCTGAAATTTTCAGACTCCTGCCCCTGCGTGTGCTGGTACAAGAAATACCACCATCAATTTATAGGAAGTGATTTATAATTTATTAAATGGTTGGAATGTCTCTCATCTCAAACAGCTGCCAATTTTCCAACCTATTAATATTAAAAATGCAACCCATGGAAAGTGCTGTGACAGACCTGAGATAGATTCAGATTCATGATTCTTGTGTTTGCTTGTTTCTGCAAAGTTTATTGTCTTCATGTCACTGAAGGCAGCAATTTAAACTGTGCTGCATATGTGCATTTTAATTATAGAGCATAGAACTATTGAATCCTGATTCCCTGCCACATTACATGTGCCCATTGACATTTAGACAAGAAGTGCCTGTGTCATTTCTGAAACTGAATGATTGACTTTAATATCCACTCTGCACTCTCTTTGGGTTACCCTGAAGGCAAGATATCCTCACTGCAAAGCAATGTCCCTGGGTATCTTTAACTCTGCTTTGGTGTGACTGTTGGTGGTGTTTTACACCACTGTAGATGGTTTGGGGCCTTATTAAAAAATCAACAGCACGAGCCTGCTCTAGGATATGTACCATTGCCATCACAGTGTTTCCCTCCACACTTCACCCTTGACAGTGCTTACCCGTCAAGGCAGAATACTGGCAGCTGCCTGCATCAATTGGGTAAAGAGGGTAGGAGCAAAGTCCATGTCTTTCCTTTCTGTCCTTTCCATGTCTTTCCTTTCTGTCCTTTTCCTGTGCTGGAGCAGTCATCATTCACTCCTACCCAGGAGATGGTGCACATGCCCACAGTCCCAGGGTGTTAATTCCAGGCAGGAGGCAGAACAAGCAGTCTGGGAGATGCATGAGCAACACATTTCCTGTATTGGAACTTTGTGTGCAGAAAAGGAGGAGATGACAGAGAGCTAATCTGAAACCCAAGAGGATGTCCTGCAGCAGGACATGTCAGCAGGATGCTTCAGCCTAGCTGTGGCCAGCCCCACCACAGAAGCAGACAATACAGGCATCACTGAGCATGTTGTTTTCTCTGATGTTTCCCTGTGGATCTGGCCTAGCATCATCCTTTCTCATTACAGATCAATCTAAGAGACATAGGCTGCCATGGACACAGGGAAGACCTGAAATAACATGAGGAAGCACAGGAAGACTGGTCTCTTTAATTGCAAAAAGAAATTAAATTAGCTTCCTTTCCATGCTCTGAGCTTGAAAAATCAGCACACTGAGCTGAAACTTTCCTGGCTTGAATACAGAATGTATGGGATGTGTATGCTTGCCCAGTGTATTTTCCTAAGTGATTTATTTCTGCTTTCTTTTTTTTTTCTTTTTCTTTTTTTCCACCAGAAAGAAACACCACTTGCCAATGCTGCATTTTGGGCTGCAAGAAAAGGAAACCTGGCTCTGCTCCAGCTGCTGCTGAACAGTGGGCGAGTAGATGTGGACTGCAAAGACAGCGTATGCACACAATGCACCTACAGCCCCAGCACTCATTTTGCATCACTTTCCATAGCCCACCATGCACAGGGTGTAGTAGGGATCTAACATGTAACATATGAATGTCTTGTGGTACTTCAGGGTGATTTAAAACCTTCTCCTGTCAGTAATCAAGCTTGAAACATAAGACAAAATAGTGTGATGATTTACATCAGTGGCAAGGGGTTAAGAATTTGCCAGCACTCAAAAATGTGTCTTACACAGTTATTTGTGGTGCTGACATTACAAACACACATCCTAGCACCTCGGGCTTCCCTTTGCAAAGAAATGTCTTTGTAGTAATAGATCACGGCAAGGAGTTGGCTGAATTGAGCCCAGATAACAATGATTCTGTCAGCTAACAGACCTTCTCATAATTAGAACAACTGCTGGCCTCCTAAATTCTTCCTCCTCCACCCAATCTCTGGACTGGGCACCAACATGAAGGCACAAGATTGCCAAGCAAGAGGAGCCCAGACAAAGGACATATTTCATGGGAATTTCCTTACTGTAATTGACATGGGTTGAAATTAGTTTTGAGATTAGAAATGGGTTGATAACACAGGTAATGAGCAGGTCTTTCTATTCTGCCTACAACACATGGTGAGATACTTGATTGTGCTAAGCTGAGTCAAAGAGCAAGGGGAAAAGGAGGGTGAGAAGTTCCAGGTTTCTTTTGTTTGGCATTGGGACTGACTGACACAGAGTCATGCTGGTGTTGGTAAGGATTGATGCCACTTCCAGCCCAAAACATGAATTTGCTGCAGCTTCTCTCACTTTGAATACCTTCAAAGTGTAAGAGATTTTCTAAGACCATTGACTTTAATGTATCTTTTCATTTTCATTTCATTTTTGCCCTGTAGGCAGGTATTTGTCCTACAGCACTTCTGGAGATGCTGCTATGACTGTCCTTCTGACAAGGGAGGGAAGGTTGTTCAAATAGAGGCTTGTAGTAAACAGGACAGAGATCAGTATGAAAAAATAAAGTCACTACTGTCCATTTTTTCTCAAAAAATGGCTAACTTTGGGCAAGGACTTTCACACTGCACTGCAATAATAATTGTATCAGACACACATTTTCTAGACTAAATTTTTTTTTACAATTAAGACCCCAGGTTTCTTTTTTTAATGTCACCCATTCCTTCTTTAACTTGAGCTGTTGTGTGTGAATGGTTTTGAAGGATGTGTTTCATCCTTATGCATGTGGTTTCTGCATATTGTCCATACACTGCATACATATAAATCTTACTTCATTCACTGGAAGTGACCTTATAGTGTACTGAGGGAGTTGAACAAAGATTTCTGTACAGAAAGTTCTCTCTTATAATGTGAAGAGTCACTGAGTGAGTTTGCTCTCATTATTTGGATAGGGAATTGCTGTTCAAATCACCCAGCCCCTTCTCCTGACTATGACTCAGAATTCTGAGTGTCTCAGCTGAGTCACTCAGCTCCTGTGTCTGAGGTTATTCTTCTGGAAATGATGCAAAGAACTTTGGGATTCTCTGCTTAAAAAGAGAAAAAAAAGCTGTTTAGAAACGAAGCCCATTCTTTTTATACTTGTTGCACTTATTTTGGGACAATAAGGTATCATAAGCTCCCTCCAGCTTTTTGGCAGAGATGCTGTCTCATCCAGACAGCCTGATTCATTGCTGTAGGTGTCTGTTGAAGGTACTGACTTGTTTTTCCTTACTCCCAGCTTGGCACAACAGCTCTGATGGTAGCATCTTACTATGGCCACATAGATTGTGTACGGGAATTGGTGTTGCAAGGAGCAGATATCAATCTGCAGAGAGAGGTAGGATTCAAACAGGGCTTGATTAAGTGACTGTTGGTTTATTGCAAATAATAAGAGTGTTGTCTGCTGCTTGTTGCCAATTGTTTCTTTGTCACTTGCTGTATAGTGTATGTATAACATGTATAACAGGCTCTGTTCTGAGGACATCAGGGAATCAGAGATCTGGAGTTTACAAGAGAAAATCAGATGCCAGAGGTACATTTATAATAAGTCATGGAACATTTTCAGCACATCTGGTTGGTGAGGGTCAGTTACATCTGGGATGTAACCCCCCAGGGTTATGCCATTTATGTATTTGCAGTTTTACTTTTTGGCACAACAGTTCACAGATCTCCAGATGGGATAAATAATAAGAAGACCTTCATCTTTTGATTTGCAGCCTGATCATTAAAACAGAATGGATGCCATTGCTATCACAGGGATTAGTTTTGACTCTGTATGTTTTGGAGTTTCTGCCTTTTAATCTGAGCCAACTCATCTCTAGCAGTCACACAGCTTTATCATCTGTACCCTTCCCTGCATCTCTGCTTGGCATTCAAGGCATGTCTTGCACCATGACATCAGCATGGAAGGGACATCAGCAACTGATTTTTTTGGGAAATTGCCTTTCACTCATACTCCATGCAGACAGTTGTAAGTATTGCAGTTGCTCTGCATGTTGACTGCTCAAAGAGCAGAATTGCTCTGGGACAATCACTGGTTTTAAGAGAAGAGAAGTGTAAGGAGGGCCTGAAATTACATGGGGTGGTGGCAGGTTGTGCAGGATAGCAGTGTGCTCATTGCTCAAACAGTACAAGCCAAGGTTTCTTATTTTCCTTGGTTACCTGGAACCAGAGCATTAATCTCATGCTGACATCTGCAAGTTACTGAGTCAGTGAATGCCCTGTTTGATGATGTAGGTGCCGTTGCACTTACTGGCCTAAACTTGCTCTAACCATGACTGCCGGTGTCTCCCAGTGGGGTCCTGTTCTAACAAAACATGGACTTAAATATGTCCCTTCCCTTAGGTAAACATTGCTTGGAAAGAGGCAACAAAAGAAAAAGTTCAGAACAGTTTTATGGAGCTGCTCTTGATTATCACTCAGGAAATACTGATTCAACAAACCAGCAATAAAGAAAAACACTGAAAGCCTCCAAAATCACTCTGTTGCAGAAAGCAAAACAGATTAAGTGCTAAAGAGCAATGGCACTGTTCTGCAACTAAGTGCAGTTACTCCAACTGGTGCTCTTGTTCTCTGAAGTTGTTGTGAAGCTCAGGGAAGTGAGAGTCCCATACATGTGCCCAGGAGAGGGGCTCTGAAATTATCTAAATGGGGCCATGTACTATTGTAAAGGCTTTGGGCACTGGAGTGAATTTCACATCCAGTTCCCATTTTCTGTAGTTTCTGCATGGGGTGAGAGTGCCCAAAGTCAGGAAAACCTGCATCTATCTTCCTTCCTTCCCTTCCTTCCCTTCCTCCCAAATGCTGGACAGATTTTTCAGTGCAGTGGGAAGAAGACTGAGCTAAGATACCTGGTGTCCTCTGGAGTCTTCAAATTCATCATATCTTTTCAGCTGATATTCAACTGATTGAGCTCGATACTTTTTAATTTGAAATGTCTATACTTCAGTCAAGTGTGTTATGTGTTTGTTACTATTTTAATCAATTTTTCCTTTACAGTCAGGTGCAACTTCTCTGTTCTTTGCTGCACAGCAAGGCCACAACGATGTAGTGAAGTTTCTCTTTTCATTTGGAGCCTCCACTGAATTTAGGAATAAAGTAAGATGATGTATTTATTTTTGCATGCTGATACATTCTGACAGTCAAGGCTGGGTTTTTGTATTCACATGAAACATGACAGGGAAGTGTTAAGATGATAAAATTTCCTCACGTGAACAGTTTTGAGTAATGCAACACATTGTGAAGTGTGGACTTTGGACTAGCTTTTCCTACCTAGACTGAGTGGTGTAAGTTCATCAAGGTCCCTTGATAGTGATATGAGTCTTTCTTCATAAGCCATCCTCCAATACAAGATCAAAGGGTCTTCTTGTACATACCAAGTAGGATCCTGATTTAGGTGTTTGTGTCCTCTGGTTGCATAGAAATTACATTTCATCAACATTGGGATGTCCCCACATGCCACCATAGGATACATAAGAATATAATGCCTTCAGTCCTCCCTAAATTCCTACTTTCCTATCTGGAACAAAAAGATGAAATGCACCTCAGAGCTTTTATTTCTTTTTTCAGGCAGGTCTTTTTCCAAAATCTTCTTAGAATAGCCCAAAGCACAGGTGGCAGGGCTTGGGTTCCTCACCCCTCATGGGGTCAACAGCAGCAAGATCAGCAGTTCATCACTGACGGTAGTACATCAACCATTTTTTTTTTTGCCCAAGCCAGTATTAGCACCTCTGCTGTCAGCAAACGGGGGAAAAGCAACATATTTTCATTTAGTATACTTGTCCTTGATGTGCTAGTTACATTTTGAAGCATTCCCATTATCTGGGAAGGAGGACCCTTGCAAGTAACTTATCCTGGGATCCCTAGTGATGTCTTTGAAGAAACAGTAGTTCTTTACCCCACAGCAATCAATTTCTCAAGATATTTTAGTCTGTGATTTGAATGATTCTCTCAATCCATACCTGCTTTCTGGAGTCCCTGCAAATACAGGCTCTAAATATAAGGGAATTGATGGAACATCAGAAGCTCAGCTCCCTATGCTCTAGGGGCTAAAATCCTGTTGTTTTGTAGAGTAGGATTCTGATACCCCAGGGAGCTGTGCTTGTGGTGAGCAACTCTCTGACCACAGCAGCAATCAGTAATAAAAGCATGAATGAAATTGTGGCTGTTTAACACAACACAGAGTGCAGCTGTGAAAGTTGGCAATGCAGGAGGTTGCAGTGTTAAATACAACAGCTGTGTCTTACAATGCTGGAAAATCTCATGTGGGACAAATTTCTTGGGTAAGGTAGCATATTCAAATAAATGTTCTTCTCTGACTTTTATTTCAGGGTATGTCTGGCGGTTAGCAAGATTCAGAGGGGTCATTTTCCCTTGCTGGCAAGTCAGAGGCTCAGTGCCTTGTTCTGTCTAGAGAGACAGTTACAGCTTCAATCAATCTTTCCACAGCCTGTGAACTAGGAGCTTGTGAAAAAGCCAAGATTTGATCCAAGAGGTGGACAGCAGACTTGAAATTGTCTGGTCCTTCATGACAATATACAATCTTTTATGAAGCATGCAAAATATATTGATGTGAAACACTAGGGCAGATAAAAGAGATCAAAGATCTAAATTATAAAAGAATATTCCTGTCTTCAGCTGCTCCAAATGGCCTCCATCTTTGGACAAATGCAAGTTTGGGGTGTGCTGTTGCTCACCTTGAAAATTTCATTCCAGACCCTTTTTTCCTGCCTGACCCTGCTTCGGAACACAGACCTGACTTGGCCCATATGCCAGTCCCAAGTATCTTTTAAGCTGCTGGTTCCTCTTCCTCTCCAGGCCACAGCTTTCTGTTACATCCAGAGAAGCTGGTTGAAAGATAACACCAGCTCCCAGTGGGTGTAACATGGGAGACTGGCTGGGATGTGCATGTGAGATGATTTTCCAGCAGCATCACCCAGTGTGTGCCTGAGCAGGAGGCACCAGTCAGGTGTAGTGCATGGAGAGTCCACATCTTCCACTGAATTTGGAATAAGCACACAAATTGAATGTATCCTAGAAAACAGAGACTTTACTTAGGGAAATGCAAAACCCAACATCTTTTTCATGTACTTATCTGCAAATTGTGATTACTACATTTGTTACTCATATATGAGAATTCTGGAGAACTATCTTAATACAGCCATGCTATTCTTGTTAAGCCTTGTATCATTAGAATTGATATTTGCTATGGCAGGCAAAGTAAAACTATTCTAAAATAGTGTAATAAAGTCATTTTAAATAAATGCCGATGTTCTAAAGAGAATGAATAGTACTATTGAAGGTTATTATATAATTTTTACATGTAATATTAGTCATTAATGTTATTCTGCATTGTTCCAGTCTGACATCCACAGAAATATTTAACAAAGGTTGAAACTTTTTTCTTTTATTCTGATAAATGTGATGAGCATGTGAGTTCTTAAAAAGCATGGTGGGTGCACATTTTCCAAGCAGTAGTGCGGGTTGAACACTATGTCAGAGTCTGTTTATCAGCAGGCACTGATTGCAGAAGATCGGTTCTCCTCCTCTGTACCATTTTTAAGAGATGGTAAGACAAGGTATAATTCTAAGCTATTTCAGATGATGATGACAGAGGGAAGGGGTCAGCAAACAGACAGGGAAGTCTGCATCACTTAGCATGGGCTTACCCAGTGCTGCTGTTCCAAGCATTTTCACTGCAGATTGGCAGCTGCTGTTATGTGCTGGCAGTGAGGAGGACAGACCCTGGGCAGGGCAGAAAAATGGTTTCAGGGGAAGAATTGCAGAGGTAGCCGAGAAAAGTCCAGCTCCTATCTGAGCTGGAAATATTTGCAGGATTAATAGAAGCTTCATTGTGTCAGGAAGATGGGATATGAGCAAGAAATGAGCCCAAGGCAACGTGCCATCTCTAAGAGGTTGCACAGTGGCCTCCTGCCCACTGCAGAAGGGGTGATAGCCCCAGGAGCCCTCAGAGCTTGCTCACATGGCCAGATCTCACTTGCTGCCTTGCTCAGAGTTTCCAAAAGGCTCGCCAGTACCAAAGACGCTGCTTCAGCTCTTTACTTAATCTCAGCTGAAGCCAAAAAGGAAAGAGGTAATCACATGTCTGAAAGGGATGTTAAAACTCCATAATTCATTTATTTTTTTTTTATTCTCCACAACTTATCTTCTTTCCCTATGGTCCGTAAAACACTGGGGTCTTCAGCTAGAGCTTGCTGGAGTTAAGTGTAAGAGAAAATCAGATGGAAGCTCAACAGAGGCAAGAGGAGGACTGAGTAATAAACCACTGCACTGTTTGACAATTCCTTGATTTAACTAAGTGCTGTCTTATCACATGGTCAGTGGAAAAGTTTCTTGCCCCCAGCTTCCCTTTCTTGCAGAAAGATGTGTATCTGATTTTTCACTGTGGTACACCCAATTCAGAGCATGCAGAGAAATCCCAATCCCTTTTGTGGAATGTGTTCAGCTTCATATATCAGACAGACAGTAGAGCAGGTCTTAGAGCTCAGTTGTCCTCCTGATCAGGGACCAGATCTTTGAGCCCAGGAATTGTTACCCACTTCTCTCTGCCACAGTAAATATTTGATTCAGAGTGAACAGATGAAACTGGAGACCATCCAATGATCCTCTTCCAGCCCCTGGACTATGATCAGACTGATCTGGGAAAACTTGATCACTTTAGTCTGAAAGATCCAAATGGTGTATTTTGGAATTGTGTTACTCTTTCAAAAAAAAAAAACCTGTGTGTTTAAAACTGTTCACTGGGTTGAACCAAACACTTGGTCAGGAACCCCTTTTTGAATTAATTAAACATGTCTTGAGAGAGTGTTGCCATTCTTAACCCCAAGCTGTCACATCTCCTGAGGTGGGATCACACCTTGGGATTCCAAGTGTTGGGCTTCAGCTCTGCTGGGCCAACTGGGGTTAGCTTTGCAGGCCTGCCTTTTACCTGGAACCTGTCACTTGGTTCCCTACAGAAATTATGATAATAACCAAACAATCTTCTAAAACTAACAGAAGTTTGTAGAGAACACAAGAATTTTAGAAAACAAAAGCCAAACCATAAAGCAGTAAACAAACTTTTCCTAGATGCAACCAACTGAGCATGTCTATTTACCCTCCATACATGGAACTTTAATATTTTAAAGCTTCCTAAAACTTTTCCTTCCCTGTGTCTCCACAGAGGATGTTCAGTCTGGATAGCACAGTTTCTCTTCTTAATTCACTAACCTTTCTCTCTCAACATCATTCAGGGGAAAAGTCTTAAAAAATTTCTCTGGGTTTTTTTGTTTTGTTTTGTTTATAGCCCTTTGATCCAGTAAATCACCCCTTGAACAAAGTGGCTTTCACTTGGCTGGGGAGAGGAAATAGGCTACATGAAGCTATTAACTTTTCCATTGTCTTTTAAATGTGTATGAGGTGTTTTTCAATCCAAGAACAATTGTGATTGCTTTTGTGTTTTGTTCCAGGAGTTCTCATTAAGTTACAGTAGTTTAATTTGACAGGAAAGTCTAATTTCTCATAAGAGAAACTTAACTCCACTGAGCTGATTACACACTGTACTTAGTCAAATAATCCAGAATTAATAGGCAATTCATAGACTGTCACACAACAGCCTCACATCTCTGGCTTTGCTGACACCCAAGCCTTCTTTTCTTTTCAATGTTGTGGCAGGAAGGGTGAATATGAGGTTTTGAGGGTAGTTATAAATAGTGCCTGTGGGTTAGTTCAGTCATGTCAGAGCTTGGATTTTCACCAGGCTGTTACAGCCATGAAATTGCACCATTGATTAATAAATTTGGCACTTCTCGTTATAAAAGCCACATTTGGTCACTCAAGCTGCAACTTCTTTTGTGGATATCTGTCTGTGTGGAAAATTTCAGATAACTTTGGATTTGTTTCTGAGAACAAGTCTGGGCCAAAGCACAGTCTTGTGTCCACATTAATAGCAGCTCTAGAAACCATTTAGATGAAATACTTAAGATAGTTTATTTTGTGGGGGAGGGGCTTGAGACTGGGAGAAGGCAGGGGAGAAGAGAAGACCTGTGGTGGAGACATTTTGGGGTGTGCATCAGCTTTGCCTGATGGCTTGGTGCCATCCCAGGCAGACGACAAGAACTTGCTGTGCATAGCTGTGTCTGAAATACTGGTAATTTCTGAGTGGGGCACAGCACATTTAAGATGGCAAGACCCACGTTTGCTGTCTCAGTTGTTTGAGCTGGTTTGGGGTCCATCACCAGTGACACTGAGGCATTTCCCTTCTCAGGTGGCTCCCAAGGGAATGTTTCTACAAGGAGAGATTGATCCATGTGCCTAGGTCTCCCTTTAGTGGTGATGTGCAGTAACTCTAACTGCCTGGGACTGATCCCACCTGCAGGGATTGCTTCTCAAGCAGCAGTAACAGTGCTTTCACTGCTGGTTGTGCCTTTGGTCAGAGTCACATTTCCACAGTCAGCTAGCACACTTTAAAATGCTTCCTCTCTGCTCAGCTTCAGGCCAAGAAGCCACTGAGGAGAGGCAGGACAAAACAGGGCACAAGGTTCTGGCCAAAGAAGAGCAAATGATCAATAGGCTCTGGAGCAGTGGAAAGGTGTGCTGTCTTTCCATCAGTGGAAGAGTTTGGCAGGCATGAGGAATTTGGCTGTAAAAGGAAGAGACGTGGAGGAGCTTGAAGTTGTGAAAGGAACAAAGCTTCTAATGGCAAGGCAGAAGATGAGGAATGAAAAACAGAATTTTCTTCATTCCTTTTCCTCCCTAAAAAAACTCAAGAGAAAAATTTATATAGTGACTGAGCCAAGTTGAAAGATTTACATGTCAACACTTGGCATTAAAGTTATGAAAGATTCAGTAGCTGCTCATCACAGAACTGCTGTGAGCCAAATTCTGAAAAGTCTTAAAGTTTGTCTCTTTCTTTTTTTTTTTTTTATGGTGAAGTTCAGCTCAGCCTGACCTCTCACCTGACTGTACCCATTCTTTTTTGTTTTCACAGGATGGAGGCACAGCTCTGCTGGCTGCCTGTCAGTACGGGCATGCAAAAGTCGTGGAAACTCTGCTGAAGCACGGCGCCAACATTCACGATCAACTCTATGTGAGTTATTTGACACACACAATATTGACAATGGTGGTGGTGGAACAAATGTGCTGTTGCTTGGACAACAGCAGACACCCTGGCTCCAGCACAGACAGGCATTTGCCAAATACTGCAGTTTTATAGTACTCTGTTCCTCTAAGATGTGGATTTTGTTAACTGTCTGCTTTTCATGATGCTGAGAGAAGTAGCACAAAATCAAAAAGATTCTCTGGCTGCCTTTGGGTTCATGATCTGTATGGAGGATATGTACCAAATCTGGAACAGACTTGTGCTACCCATTAGCCTGGGATGAAAGAGCGTGTCATGTTCTACCATGATATGCAGGAAAGTGAATAGCTCTAGAGCCTCTGAAATACAATAGTTTTCTGCCAGAAAGAATAGCAAAAATGAAAATCTTTAAATTACTTCAAAGCAGGTTTTTTTTAATATCAATTAAAATTATGTTATTTGGTATTTGTGAATCTCCAGTTTGCCAGTGTTTTGGGCAAAGTAAGGTTAAATGGCTGAACTGATGTTGTTTAGTTGACTTTTCTGAAAGTTGGATTGAACCAATGAAGCTCTGGATTTAATTTACTCCAACAGAGACACAGATAAGTTGAGCTTTTTGGCATTCAACAGAAACAAGTAGCAGATTTTGCCTCTGCTTCCCACCCCACTCTTTCCTACCTCAGGGCACTCAAGGCTGACAAAGAGGAAGTTGTTTCTCTGAGATATATGAGTTTTTTCAGTTGTTTCCATTGGCTTTGGATCTGCAGGATGCTGTTGCAATGCCTGCTCTCTTGCAGGGGAGCTGAGAGCTGGTGACTGCAGAAGTGGTCATCACTGAGGGGGATCCCACCTCAGTGTTGCCTCACCCCTCATTTATAAATAAGGTTGTTCCACCCTTGATGTTGTGCAAATTGTCTTTCTGATCTGAGGGCAGTGATTCATCCCTCTGCAGGGTAATCCCAGGGGCTGCCACTCAGTTTAAAAATAGCTATGCTGCCACACCTGCAGACTCTTACCCAAAGGTCAAGGCAGTAAAATTACTTCCTTGTTGTCTCTTCTGGAAATGAGCAATATTTGCAATTGGATTTTAAAATGTACTTTTATTGCTCACAGACATTGGGCAAAGCCAGTCAGAAAGAGTTGTGTAATAAAATAAGAATATGATCTCTTGAAAGAAATGTTGTCTAGCTTTTTTTATGGGCCAAGCTGCATTTGTCAAGTGGTGTCTGGATGGCAGTTTCACTGGCAGCCAAATGGGAGGGATTTTGAGCATGCTTATGGATGCTCCTCCCAAAACCATCAAGATCAAAGTTTTAATCCTAAATTGACTCATGTGAGGCGTCAGGAGAGCAAGAGACAAAAGAATACTCTAACTAAATAGTATTTCTTGCAAAATTGTGTTACAGCCTCAAAAAAGCATTCTCATTACAGCATCCATTCAAATCAAATAGATATCAGTGAATGCAAGGTTCTCCATCTTGACTGATCCTACAATAAAGAGCTTTTTAAATATTATACAAGTTTGTTTACTTTCTCAATTGAGGTGTTCTCTGTCTCTGGAGGAGAGTGTTCTCTGTCTCTGGTACTGCCAGGTTTTTTCAAATACTCACACAGCAAACAGAGAAAACACCCCATCAGAGGGCCCGGGGACAGGCATTAATAGTTCCAGCAGACACCTCTTTTGTTTACCAGGACATTTGTCTTGAAATCAATGTCAAACATCCTAAATTCAGTCCCTGAGGCAATATACTCAGCTCATGCTTCACCAAGTCTGTGCTGAGTTTTTCAGCTAGAGGAGTAACTGTGCACACTCTCTCTGCAGACAACAGCATTTAGTCCCAGCATAGTGATATGCCAACAAGGCCAACTGCAGGCTTACATTGAAATGCTCTGTATTTTGTGATCAGCACCTGCCTGAGTTGGTATGAGAGGTGTACTTGCACATCTGAGATGCAGGAAAGGGGTTAATTCCTGCCTCTATTTAAACAAAAAGATTCTCGCCTCCTGAGAAAACTTGTCCTAGCACATCCTGTGCATGGTGCTGTGGATGTAGGATGGGTAAACACCTGTCCTACCTTCAATACAGATTTCTACTTACAGTTGGTTGGATGGATTATAATGCTGTTTGAAAATGTTCCATCAAAAACACTTAATGAAATATGACTTTTAATTTTTTCTCCTATGAAGGGGTTTCTCTGAAGTAAAATTCTGAGAACATCTGCACATGAAAGACATGTCAAAGAAAAATAAAACTCTGGATTTGTTCACAATTTATTCTTTCACAAGCTTTTTGCAGGAAAATTCTGGTTTCTGATATGGCTACAAAATACTATTAGATTACTAAATTCTTGTAGCAGAACCTTCACCTAGATTACAGGTGAAGATTCTTCTACAAGATGTGCCAGAGCAGAAGCATGGTGATTTCTGGGGTGGCACAGTAGTGTGGCACAGGCCTTACTCCTTCAGCCTCAAGGGCAGCCTTCAGTGCTGGGGTCTGCAGTCTTGCAAAGTCCCTGACATCTCTCCACCATGTATCCATGTAGCAGAACACTTCTGCATGAGCATATAAAAGCTAAATTAACCTGTATTGCTGTACAGGAGCTGATTTCTAATTATGTAACTCAATGCCTCAAAGAACTACACTCTTAGTATTCCAAACACAGCATTTAATGCTGGATTTGAAATATGATGGGAGCCAGTATTTGTGCATACTGAATGAAAATGTTGTCACAGTTTATTATTATGAACTAGACTTTGCATTTTGTTAGTTATTTCTTGAGCATGGCTGTATATCTGCTGTTACAAAGCATAATGACTTAAGACTGAGAACTTAATTCAATTTGATTTGGTTTTGTGTGGAAAAATGGCATCACTTCAACTCAGTGTAAGACTGATGTGTTTGTTCTTAGGATGGAGCTTCTGCAATTTTCTTGGCAGCACAAGGAGGATATCTGGATGTCATCCGATTGCTGCTTTCTTCAGGAGCAAAGGTCAACCAGCCACGACAGGTATGATCAACACTTCAGGGCAGAATTGTATAGCTCTGATTTTATAGTTATGAAAATTAACACTGGAATTTTCTCCAGGCATTGGGTTCGTGTGGAGGTGTTTCATTGGAAGGTGGTTCGTGTCAACATTCTGTGTTTTAGTTCAGACTGGTAACATGATTTTGAAGTCAATATGTCAGTGATTTCTGAAAGAATTGAAACTGAAAGCTCTGCTCCACATCTACATGTTACACCCTATGAGCCACCATCCCTGGAGGTTTTTAAAAGACAGTGCAGATGTGGCACTTGGGCACATGGTTTGGTGATGGACTTGGCAGTGCTGGGTTAATGGTTGGACTCAGAGGTCTTTTCCAGCCTAAATGATGCTATGAGTCTAGAGCAGATCAAACCACTGACTGCTCCTTTAAACAGGTTAGAACCACACACATGTTTGGGTCAGGCACCAAACTAAATCAAAATAAAACCCTCCATCAACCCTCCAGTATGGAATGTTGATGTAAAGGCCTTGCACTACCTCTTGCAACTACCAATCTGTTTGTGTTGTACATTACTTTTGAAGGTCTACACAGCCTACAACATCCCTGAGTTCTTTTGAAAATTGTTGAAAAGCTTTTGAAAATCTGTGCGCTCTGGGAGGAGGCAGCACTAAATTTGAAATCTCCAAACCTTCAGACATGGCTTTGGTGTTAAAGTTTATCTGACAAATGCTTTTATTTTTAGTTTAACTTTGTGTCATTCCTGTGCACTCTGAAATTCAAGCATGAGTGTTGCCTTCCTCTCTGGAAGTTCTTGATGCATATGGAAAGCTTTTCTCCCCACTTCCAGCTAGTCACTCTAGTGGCCCTGATGTTGCTATAACACACACAATCAGTGGCAGCTGTAAGCATGAAATTAGCTCCTCTGCAAGCAGTTGGGCTGGTGTTTGATCATTAAATGGGAAGTGTGAGCTAGATTCGTGGATGGTTCAGAGATCCCTGCTAGGGGTCAGGGGCTGGATCCACTGTGCATCACTGCATGCTGGAGTTAGGTAAGGGTGCAAGGAGCTTTCTAGGTTTTATACTAACTGTGAGATAGGTAAGCATAGGTGATATACAGAGACATGTATGAAAGCTCTCTTGCTTTCCAAATAGAAGGGTTTCTTAATTTTTTAGCTGTTTCTTGACTCTAAAATCAGTGTCTAAACAGCCAGAGGTGGAGTTGCACAGCTAGCTTTACATCCAGCACATAGAAATGTCTCGTTAGAGATGGAGCTTCTCAGGAATCTCTACCTGCTTTAAGAGACCCTTGCCTGTGTTGTCCTGAAATCCTGCAGGCAAGGTAGCTGTCCTGGGTCTTCACTGCACATTTGAAATTGATGGGATAAGGTCTTGTCCTTGCAATTAGTCATGCATGTCAGCCAGGTGGCTGTGATCACTGACTGCAGCAAGTGAAAAAGCAGCAGGCAAGAGCAAATGAGTGTGAAAACTCTAATAACAGTGGACAACATGGCATGAGACAAGATCTGCCAGGTATTTTCAGTATTTCCTTTCATCTGCACCAAAATCCTGACACATCATAGCCTGGCAACAGACACTGATCTATATGCTTCTGCTGCATGTGTAGGTCTGTGTACGCTCCTAGATGTGGAAAGTATTTTAAGTGCCTTGACTAGAACAGTTTTCCTGCTGCCCCGAGCCCCACCTCTGAGCACCAGAGCTGTGCTGGCAGCTACCCCCTGCACTGGCGCATTAGCTGCTCCTAGGTTGCCTCCACCCTAGAAAAAGCTTAAGAAATGTTAAAAGCTGTTAATTAAGTCTAAAGTTTCAATGTAGAAGGAGAGACCAAGGTATGCATTAATGCCTTTTGAGTAAGTCAAAGTAAGGTTGGGGAGCTTTAGATCTGGCTGAACCCTTTTGCCATTAAAAGTGCTTTCTGCTGTCTGTAATTATAATGCAGCTAATTCTTTCTGACATTATTTTTTTAGCTCTCTAATCCAATTTCTACCACACAATGTTTCATGAGGCAATTTTAAATCTTAGTTGAGGCAAAGACTTGCCTCTGTGTGAATGTTCCTCCTGGCTCCTGTGTTTCATCTCCAGCAGGACAGACCCTCTTTGCTTGAGGGTACCTCCGATCCCTGCTAAGATTATGCCTGGATAAGTGCGTGGCATTTGTATTTGGGCCCACTGTAATCTGAAACATTTCCTTAACAAATGGAACATTTTTACTGTTTAATTAGTCAAGTAATGGTTGGATGGACTTCAGTCTGGTTCTTACTAACAAATGGATTTGTACTTTGTTAGAAGGGGTGTGTTGGTCATGAGGAATGTAGCTCAAGAAGGGGCAGTTTTGATGCCAGACTATTCTCCTTTACAAGCAGCATTGCTCTTACTGTGGCAAAAAGCTTTTCCAGGCAATATTACCTCAAATAAAGGGCAGCAGAGTGCCAGGTCTGAGTTCACCCTCTCCTTCCTTGTGGTGTCCAAGTTTTCCTCTCTACCTAGGGAATTTGGTGGCTTAACCCATGGACCTAAACATATGTGTCTGCCTTCTGTATCTCCTCCTGCTGCTGTGGTGGGTACCAGTTCCCCCTCAGTCTGGTGTCCCACCTCCCATCCCATGGGGATATTTCTGACACCTGGATAGTCCTGGCTGTCCACATGCAAGGCCTTCAGCTCTCACAAGTGAGAGCTGAAATAGTGAACCTTCCTGGAAAGTTTCTTCCCTGGCAGTGTCCTTTCTCTTGTAATTGCCTTCTGCTCTTGCCAAAATTGAGGAGCGGGGCAGGAATTCTTTTGTCATCTTTTTGTCTAGACAGACCTGGGGGCAATGTCTGAAGCCTGCTACAGGAGATGTTTCTATGCTTCTTCAACTTACAAAACAAAGCTGTAAGATTCTTTGCCAATGCTGTTTTGGCAGTCTGTGTCCCAACAGGCTTTATTCTGGCTGGCTAAGCAGATTCAAAATAACCTGAAAATAAATGACTTTTTTCTTAGCACTTGATATGCAATTACACATACATGTAAGACAGTAAATCTATATAGAGTTTCACTTCAGCAAGCAAGAAATTTGCTATTGGCAAATTAGTTGTAGTAGTGCAAGTGGAGTAATAGGCAGAGCAGTGCAGGATATGACACTGAGTAGCCTGAGAGTAGGAGTTGTCTGCCCCTGGAAATACCTACTGGAAATTTGAAGGGTCTTTTACCTCCCACCCAATCTGGCCTTTTCTAAAATGTCAAGCCATAAGCAAAAGCTAAGATTCAACGCTGCAAGATGAAGTCATTAGTTAATGGGTGAGAGAAAGAACATTAATAATTTCAGTCAGAGTATATTTGGAACTTCTGGCTGCTGGATATAATAAAGTGTTGTCCATATATACTAGCTTGTAACCAAATGTGGAAAAAAGAACACCTTACAAACAAATGGGATATTTAAAATTATTCTAGGAATGTAGTGATCTGCAGTCTGCTGGCTGGGCAGAGTGACAAGGAAAGGAGAGTAAATTTTTAACTGCATCTTTCCCTATTCTCACTTTCTTCCTAACTCATCTCCAAGCCCTAATATCTGTTTACACTGGAATTCTCATGTGACCTCTTAGTAAAATGTAGTATCTGCTTTGTATCATTCACCAACATGAAAATGGACAGAAAGCTCATCTACTCCATATAAATGTAGATATTTGCATAAACCTGAGTGCTAGATGCTGTTTGCTTAAGAGAAAGAAGCTGACCATAGTCAATGTGACCTCATCATTATTTTCACTATCTTTCTTCTCTTCAGGCTAAGTCCTTCAATACAGCCACTCTTCCTCATAATGTACTTTTGTCTCTATCCTATAGCTGAGGTGCCGAGGATAACGTCTGACAGCAATACTATTAATGACAATTAACAGTAGCAGTGATTTTACTCAACATTTGCGCCTCCTTTTGCTCCTTTTCATACTTGAAAATAGGGGTTTTTCCTACAAATTTCACTGTGAGTAAACAAAAGCTGCTTTATTTCCTATGCTGAGCTTGTGATTTCATTGCTTGTGTAAATACAAGAGTGGATTTGCACAGCATCGGTTCTTCACACAGATTAAATTGTGCAGGCTGCTCTCAGATATTTTCCAAGTTTGACAGGCTTTTTCAATGCATCTATTGCTATTTTCTAGAGCCCTCTGGTGGGGGGAGATTACAAAAATATGAAGTGTCGGCTTACTAGTAGGGAAAACAGTAAAATAAATAAATTGGAGAGGGACAGTTTTTGCCATCAAACTAACATCACATACTCTCTATACAAGACAGCCTTTGTTATTTTTGAATCACAAAGAATCACTTGTATTAACAGGATATATACCAGAGTGATTTCAGTCACTAATTTCAGTGAATTAATTTATAGAGAAATTATACAAGGGTGGGCAAAGATCATCTTTCTCACCATTTGAGAATACTGAAGATTTCAGGATGTGAATTTGTTTCTTCTCAGAATTAGAAAAAGGGAAGCCTAGATTGTTATATCAAAGGAAGAAATAACTTTTCTGTTTCCTTCAAAGGATTAATTCATAGTCCATGGAAAGTAGAGAACTGATTCAACAATGGTATCCTGGGTTGCATGAGCAAGTCATAGGAATCTTCAGGTGGCACTGGGAAGAGAGACTATTTCTTTGATCAAGGTGGCAATGTCTTATTTAATGTAAAAAGTTGATTTCTCCTGAAACTTCTCATTAAGGCTGTTTTTGAAGTCTCAGTTTAGTTTGTCTTCCTCTTTCAAGCCAAGCCTTCAGGATGCAGAGGGTGGTGAGGGGAGCTGGCAAGCCCAAAAGGCAGAAGCAGGCACCCTGCTTTGTGGGGTCTCACTTCTGCGTTAAAGTCCATACAGGCAAAGCCTTTTATAAAAGCCCATGAAAATTAGTTTGGCACTACATAACTGCTGGAGTCTGGAGAATCAGGCCATTTAGAATAAAAAAGAGGAAAAGACACAAAACGAAATTCTACTTGCAGTGAGAAATACTTCTAGTGCTTCAACTCCCTTTTGCCTTTGGGAGGGAAATCCATCGCAAAGTTTAGCTTACTCTGAATGCGCATTTTTTGAGGCTTTGTGCTCAAATAATTATTGCAGAGGACTTCTCCAAAGCAGATTGTTTCATGCTGGATTCTTTGATAATTGCCTTGTTTTGTAGTGGAGTTTTGAAGATAAAATTTCTGAAATACTTACCTTCACTGTAAGACAGGATGTTTTTACCCAGTTCCCTGAAGGTGGATAATGTAATTCAGTACTGAAAGTTGGTGATCACCTTGCATTGCTCCCTGGCTTCTGTAAACAACTTTCACTCCCTATGTGCAGGCACCCAGAAACAGAATCTGCCTGTGCATGCTGAGGTTTGTCTGTATCCTCTGTCCCATCTAATCACCTAGAATTCAAAGTACACAGGATACATTTAGCCCTTATGTTTCAAACTTCCCTGTGTATCTTAGGCATGGCTGGTGCCTTACTGGCCTTTAATTTCACAGAGCAATGCACATTTCTATGTGCAAACTATGCAAGAGAAGGCAGTAAAGGGGGCTCTACTCCAAAAACTGAAGCAGTCCTAACTTACTACACCAACCTACCACACGGTAGGACACAGGTTGGACACAGCTTTGTGTTTGTCTCCCTGTAGGATTTGATTGAATAATTGATGTATATCAATTCCATTATGCTTGGGCAGCGAATTTTCAGAGGGCACTGCAGTGAAGCCCTCAGCAGTCCTGTTTTGTTTGCAGGATGGGACAGCTCCCCTGTGGATTGCCTCGCAGATGGGTCACAGCGAAGTGGTGCGAGTGATGCTGCTGCGGGGAGCGGAGCGAGACGCCGCGCGCGATGTGAGTAGCGCTTCCTCCTGCGCTCTGTCTGCAGCCGAATGCCTCACTTGGGGGCTCTAAGTCTGCCTGGATGGAGGCTTGGTGCCTCCAGAGTCCGTCCTGTTTGTCAGGTGGCAAAGTCCCACCTCAGCTTTCCTTTTCCCTGTTGTGTCTGGGACAGCTTCCTGGAGGGACCTTCTGGAATAAGGGAATGGAAATGTCCCTATAGTTGAGAGACAAAGATGGTATTAGGGTGTCACTGGTTCATTTTATCCTGAAGTTTTCACCCACCAGAGAAACAATCCTCCAGGTACCCTAAAACCAGCAGCACATGCTGTGGAGGTGCCCCCTCAAAGGCGATGAGCAGAGGAGACTCTCCTCTCTGCTGCGTGGGGTTTCCCTCCAGCTTTTTCTTCTCCTCCAGCTTCCCCTGCAAGGAGAATGCAGACAAGTAATTTTTGACATTCCTTTTTTTTTAAAGGATGGCACCACTGCTTTACTGAAGGCTGCCATTAAAGGCTACAACAATGTGATAGAAGAGTTGCTGAAATTCTCTCCCACACTTGGCCTGCTGAAGGTTAGTAGTGAAACATAGAGATTTTTTTCAGCAGAATGCAAGAAGACAAAGGGTCTGATGTCATTTATGACTTCCGTAGTGGAAGATGATAGGAGTTTGAGCCAAAAAAATTAAAAAAAAAAAAAGAAATTATCTTTTTTAGCCTTAATGCCACTCACAAATTTTTTTAAACAAAACTGGGAATTTAATTCTTGGAATGAGGAAGCACATAAGCACATTGTGTCACAGAGGAAATTCTGCTTTTTGTCACTTGATTTTATTTCTACTGTAAGTAGATTACTCTTGAGTGTACAATTTTAACATTACACCCAGCCTTCTATTGCATTTAGTCAGCAAAATAGTCTAAATGATCTGTTGTGAGCAGATTCTCGACTTGATTTTGTTTTCCTCTGAATTCATAAAGTGACGAGAAAAATAACAGCTATTTGGAAGTTGCTTTTTAATGGGTGACCTAATTTTATGTGTCCATTAATCACATACTTTGATTGCCTCTGTGCATGCAAATGATTGGCAAACTTAATGTTTTGAAAATGTAGGTGGCATCAACTTAGTTATTAATTTTGAGTATGAAATAGCTTCCACACATATTTGAACTGTCAGTTTGCAACCACAAACAAACAAAAGGCCAGCCATAAAAACCCCCTCCTATCAGCTGCCTGACACTGAGGCCATTAATCATCAGAGAGAGAAAACAAAATGCACAGATGGCTTCCATTACTGCTTGTGCTTCTGTTTCACTGGTTAATGGCTGATTTTGCCAGGCAGAAACATGTGCTGTGTTCATGTCACCTCTGATCTATTGCCAAGGCTGATTATTAAAAGGAAATACTGCTGTGGTAATGTGATCTTGACTTTCATTTTTATTAAAACATTTAAAATCACATCCTTCACATCCCACTAGGGGCTGCCAGCACCCTAAATCTTTGATGACCTATGCCTTTGATGACCTAATCTCTCCCATGTTACTTCTTTCTCGCTCGTAGGTCTGTTCTTTGCAAGCATTTGTGTTTCACTGCCTTTTGCTTTTCTTCCCATGCATGGGACAAACACCTCCACTGGCATTTCCTAGAATGGGACCTCTGCTCTGCATGCAGCCGTGCTGAGCGGCAACGTGAGGACAGTGGCGCTGCTCCTTGAGGCAGGAGCGGATCCGTGCCTGAGGAACAAGGTGGGTTCTGGCTCTCCATCCTCCCAGGCACAGGGGGAGCACTCAGCCATAGAGCCATGTGTGCCATCGAGGTGGGGACAGCCCATGCTTCTGTGTAGAATTCAGGGCATTGGCAATACAAAAAAAAACCCAAACCAAACTCCCAAATTACATTTCCCATATCTTATGTAGATCTGTTAGGTTTTTCTATTAGTTTCGCATTCTTTTGATAACAGCAATTTTTTCTATAGAAAACTTACCAAAGTTTTATCTCATTAAGTGTTTTAAAATTACATGTTTGATAATTCTGTGAAAATGTCTTCCTCTGACATGTTTCTGAACTATTTGCTGCTAGGGTTTGATATGGGTTTGTTAAGCTGTAAATGAATGGTCTGGCATTGACTTCTAGGTGAGTGAAAGTTTGTAAAACAAGCAATCCCCCACATATGTTGTAAATATTTTGGTCATTCAATAGAAAATCTGTGGCTGTTAACTTCTGCATCATTCCACTTGATGGCAGCACAGTTAATGCCACTCACACAGTAGTCTCTCTTAATAGACATTTTGGGTTTATAACATAACATGAAAATGCACAAAGTTTTTCTGCTGCTGATAATGATCTACAGCAGCAGGGGTGTGCAGTAGAAGAAAGTGGCTGAAACCTCTCCTACTGATTTCTTTTTTTTTTTTTTTGTTTTTGTAAACAACATGCTATTTGGCATGACAGAGTATATTTCCAGGACAGAATTACTGATTTTCAGAAGCAGCTTCATCATAAATACTTTGTGTCACCAAAATTGTATTCAATTAATAAAAAAAAAAAAAAAAAAACAAACTCATGTTCTATTACCAACCTTACAGCATAACACTATTTTAAGTCATCCCTTGGAGTTTTATGGACATTGGTACATAAGGACCTGCCTCATCTTCCCCGAAAAATCAGCAGCTATGCTCTCCTTTACTGCTGTGGCAGAACCATAGGGAACCCAAGGGCATTTAGGCTGGACTGTCAGCAAAAAATAAACTGTCACTCAAATTCCATTCTGGGATAGTTTTGAAGACTTAAATGAGACTTGAACAGTGAAAGATGGTTTCCTAAGATATTTTCAACAGTGGTGGAGACAACACTAGAAAAAGCCCACATCATTATAATGACCAGTATGATCTTCTCTAGAGTGTAATGCTTTCAACCATGATTGGGAAATACTTTTTCGTTTCTGCTAACCTCAAGGGTTTTTTGTTCCAGGCAAATGAATTACCAGCAGAACTAACAAAAAATGAACGCATCCTCCGACTCCTCCGTGCAAAGGAAAAGCAAAGGAAAAGCTAATGCAGCCCTACAGCAGATGCAGTTTGACAGAGATGTGCCCTGACCACAAGCAGCATGACAGTAATCCTAGGTTGGAACAGTTTGAGAACTGATTAGCCTGTCCAGTACACGCTCCCTGAACGCACCAGGCCCTTTCCAAGGGTCACCACGGGCTGGGAACTCTGCCCGGCATCGCTGAATGCAGGATCGTGCCAAGAGCAGGAGGTGGCCCAGGAGCTGCCTCTGCACCACAGCCCTGCCTGTCCCCAGGGATCCCACTGATCCCAGCACCCCCAATTGCTCCCCATGCATCCCAGCACAGGCAAGCACCCCTGCTGCTTCAGACACACACCCCCATGCTGTCATGGCACACACCTGTGACAGTGTGGGTAGGGAGCACTCGCCCTTGTGCCAGAAGGATACCCTGGACCTTGCAGCTGTTTGGATTCAGCTGCCTACAGAGCAGCCCCTGCCTTTCCTTTGCTGACAGTGACCATTCCTCTCCACCTCCAAGTGCCACGTGAGACTAGAGGTGAGATGCTGCCCAAGCCATCACAACAGCAAAAGTTCTCCTGTCAGCCAGGGCTGAGGTAACAGTTTTGCTACTACGTCAAGCTCCATAAAAATGATCATGAATATTACACATGATGTCAAAAGCTACCAACCAAACAAAAAGCAAGAGGAAGTCCTCTCAATTGCAGCATCTTGATCTGCCAATCTGTCCAGCAACAGTAACACAGTGGAGCAGTTGGTTTTGAGATGCCTATGCAGCTTATGGGGATCCTTCCCCAACCTTTTGCACCTTTTTTTGGGTAGAGGAAGACTGGTTGCTGAGCAAACCAACCATGTCCAAAAGGGCATTTTTCCACAGGTGCAAGTACATCAGAAACTGAGCTGTCAGGCACAACAAACCACACAGATCCTACACAAGTGATATGTGTATGTTCTGCACCCAGATATGTGACACCATGGTTTGGTACCCACAGGTACTATGCAAAGCACTCATTCCCCAGGTCTGTGGCAGGAGCTAAGGGAGAAGTGCACAGTGCACAGATGTTTCAACAGTTGATGAGAGGGTTACATGTGGCCATACCTGAACATACCCACTAATTATTGCAGACATGGAAAATGAAGTCTGAATGGCAGTTTTGGCCTTTACTGTGGCTAAGACACTTAGACATGCTACTAGTGCCTGTGTGGGGAAGGCAGTGCAAATTGCAGGTGGCTTGTGAGGACCTATGTTTTAACCATGTTGCTCTAAGACACCCCATTAAAACCCAGTCATTTCTGCAGTATAAACAGTATATACCATGTCCTGTTAGCCACAAAAACATTAGAGATTAATTTACAGTGAGTTGAGGTAAGAGGTTAGTTCAGTACATAAATCCAGTCACTTCACCTACTTTCAAACCTTGGCAAATTATTGAATTGCTTTAAAAGCTGAAGACAAGGAAGATTGTAAGGACAAAATATAATTCTTGCTTAAGAAATGTCTGCCTGTGTTTTAGCTGAACTGCTGCATTTTTGCTTTGGTGAGTTAAAGGAAATCTATAAGTGAGCTAACACAAATGAATGTAGTTTATGTATTGCAAAGTAGCCATATGAATTATCAAATGATAAAGTTATTCCTTTTGTGAATAAATTAGGTAAGAAGTCAGTGTTCTGGTGAAGAGAACAGAACCAGGTGTACCTTTTCTTGCATGTTGAAATTCCTATTCAATTTCTATTCTGCATTAAATAGGAAAGCTTTAAGTTTTCCAACAATGTAATAAGAAAAAAAATATTTGTTGAGGTAATTTATGCTGCTGTATTTTTAAATTAAAATAATGTTGTGCCTAACAGAAACTTGCAGATGAACTGGTATAGAACCAAAGAATTATGCAAGATGCTTAAAGAATGACTGTATCCAGAGTTAAGTTCTGCAAGAGACTAAAAAATACTGAGCAGGCAGAAATCTCAAGAGCCTTATTGGGATCTTAAATTGCACAGCATTACAAGGGACTGCACTCTAACTTCTTTAACAAACAACACTGGAGAGGGCAGGTTTATTTGGAGCCTCCAGTGGGTTGAAGATGAACACACTTCACATACTATTTTGGAGAACAGTAGAGGGACTCTGGTCAGCCTGGCCTCAATACTGAACTTTCATGCTAAATTTTCTACAGATCAACAACTGGCAACAACTACACTCTCAAGGTGAAAAGCCCTTTCATATTTGTAAAGGAGGTGAATAATTAGAAGGTCTTCAGTAACTATGCAATAAATACTCTTAATACCAGACAGGCTGTAGTAATCACACAGTCCTCCTGAAAAATGTGGAAGCATCCCTTTTTGGTGAAGGTCTTCTGTTTTTTCCTGATAGCAGAGCATAGGAGAGAGGACAGGAAAAGCCAACAGTAGTCCTGCAACAGCTGAAGTAAGGAAGCTGAGACAACAAATGCAGGTATCCAGTATCTACAGGTGGCCCTTCCTTTCTGCAAGGTGTATTTTCCTGGGAGAGTTGTCTCATCCCAAAGGAAGCAGTTACTCAGCAAAGAGCTTCTTCAACTATGCCTGTCCCTGAGAAGATGCATGTCTGGTCCTCACCACTTAGAGTAGGAATTTCCAAGTCCTGTCTCCAGCTGCCTCTATGAATGGTCAGTGCAGCTGGGGATCTCTTGAAATATGTGAAGAACACCTGGGTCCCTGTGTTCCATACAGAGCATCTGCTGACCTTCTGAGAGGATGCAGCTACCAGGTTTTTTTGGTTGGGTTTTTTTGGTTTTTGGGGGTTTTTTTTGGTTGGTTGGTTTTTTTTGGGTTTTTTTTTTGTTTTTTTTGGCTTTTTTTGGTTGGGTCTGTTTAGTTTGTGGTTTTTGGTTTTGGTTTTGGGGTTTTTTTGAGTGATCTTTTGCTATAATGGGCTTTTCTTATTTCTGAACAACATTTGAAATGTGAGGCTAGCACAGGTTAAAGGGAGAGATTTGCTGGTCTCTTCTTGCCCTTGTTAGTGCTGGCTGATACAACACACAGGATCCATCACAGAGAACTGGCACTGAAGTCTTTCTCTGCCTGATTCTGGCTGAAGTTGAATCTAGCTTCGGCAAAGACACTATTCAACCAAAATGAGACTTCTGGCATGGAAACCTTCTATTTGGGAGCATTTGTTTCATCTTGGAGCCTTTGGTGAGAGGGATGGTTTCTGTTTTGGGCTCCCTGTAACCCAAAGGTGCTTAATCTGCCTGTATATGGGCTCTAAAGTTGCAATACTGTTTATCACCATGCAATTAATGTTTTCACGAAGAAACCTTAATAATTATTACTATTTATGTAGCTGTTGTTATCTTTAAAGTGTTCAGTAAATACTGCTGTGGTTTGTTTGTTGTATTAAAAAGGAAGCCCGTTTTCCCTTGGTGGCTGAAGTGATTCACTAATACTGGCAGCTGTTCTTTGCATAGTTGTGGTGCCTTTTGTGTAAGGTTTTCCAAGTGCTCTACAGACTTTATTTATCTTTGTAAGTTCCAAAATGTATTGCTGGGGTAAGCAAGGAAGTAAATTATTTCCTTCACAGACCAGTGAAACAAACTAGCTCTTCATCAGTTCATGTCAACAGAAAATAGTAAATTTAGACATTTAGATTTAGAAATTATGGGGCACTAAACCAATTTCATAGATGACAGGATGAAGATAGATACAATATAAAGATGTGAAATAGAACTGTGACAGAATAACACAACAGTATTTTTCTGAGTTGGGTTTTGGGGTTTCTTTTCCCTTTAAAGTGTCATATATCCATCTCACATCCAAAAACAATAAGCTCCACTAGCACACTGATTTCAGGTTTGCTTCTCTGCACATTCAGAGCCAGAGGCTCAGCCTGCTATCCCCTCTACATTTATGCAGGTGCTGTTAGCCTGGTGACCTCTCATCAGCTGCAAGTGAGTACAAAGGATGTGTAACCAAGCAAAAGGCCACACCAATGAGTCAATGAAAAATATTTTTCTTCTATTTCGCTAGTATCAAGCTGTCACTGTTGATCTAGTTTCAGAGGAACGAGATACACTCTTTCAAGGAGAGAAAGAAGCTAAAACTTTATTTTTACATCTCTTTATATAAAGTTTCGTAAACCCTCTCATGTCTATCTCCTGTTGGTTGGTAACAAGCTGTTACCCCATAGTAATTGCTCAGTCTTGGACAAGGTGCAAGAATGGGTTGTTTGTGAGATACTGTTTTTGTTCTTTTACTGAGACAGTTGAGATTGTTGAATTAGGTGCAAGAAAAAAGTCCTGATCTGTAGAATTCTTTTTTGCTATTGCTTCTGTTTTCATGAAGAGCTGTTATCTTTCCCGTAGCTATGTTGAAGCAAGACTCAGTATGCAAGGCCTTACACAGGTAGGCCTGCTGCTGGCCACCATATCAACCCATTGTGTGATAGGGATGAGCACAAGGAAAATCCTGCAGGGTCTAGAGAGAAGTGACATCCCAGCATAGACATAGTAGTGGTGGAGCCTCAGAGGTACCAAAATACATGGAGCTCTTAATTTGGATTATCACTGCCGTGCAGTGTGCAGGGGCATCTATTCAGTAATGATACAAAAGGCAATATTGTTCCACTTGACTTTCAAATGCCTTTCTTCTCCTGGCATGAAACCATCTCACTATTGATTCACCACCTTTGTTTAGCTTAGAAGAGCTGAGAGAATTTGAGCATGAGATCAAATAGCTGCAGGTTATATTTAATGCTCTTTACAATGATGATTATCTGCCTCACAGTCAGAGTTAATTGCAAGAATAATTCACACTTCCTTTTCCAGCCAGTCTTAGTGACTGTTGGAAAATCCAGAAATTAACCAAATCTGGTGTCTCAGAAATTTCAGAATTGTAGTACAGAAAGTGAGGTAGCACAAACCCCAGCCCATTTGTACGTCATTTGATATGAACACTGAACAGACATAAAATACAGCCCTTGTCTGGAGTCATTGGTGTTAGAATGGTAATATTTTTACAGGCCTAACCAATGGTAACACACAAGGCCCTTTTTCCCAGCAACAGGATATTGTACTGCACACCTGGGACTAAATGGAGTTGTGCCTCCTCACAGCAGCTCTGCTTTTGGCCCCTGGGAATGTCATGAGAGTTTCATACTGTTCTGAGTTCTGCCTTTTTTTTTGACCTAACCTTTTATGCATTTGATAAAGCATATATAAATTTATGTGAGACTAATATTCTGCAACCAGAATGTTGCTTTACTAAAATATGCTTTTCCATATAATTTCAACAAAAACATACTACTCAGATAATCTTATTCTGCATACTTCAAGATTTCTTTGCTTTCTTCTCTATTCTACCCTATTTAGAATACCAGAATTAGTTTCTTATTTACACAAAGACCACTTTGTTCTATTCCAGTTGATCGATTAGACTGTTATTGAGTTCCAGGTCTTCACAGATGAGACAGCATTCACAAACAAAAAAAAAAAAAAAAGGAAGAAAAAACTAATTGTGTGGCTTGGGACCAGGAAAACTTAATTTATTAATTTAGCATAACATAAAAAGGTTTATTTCAAACATCCAGACATCAGTGACAAAGTTCCCTTTACATTAACATCCATTAGGTCAGATCTCTCTGAAGGGAAGATTATAAAAAGTAACATTAGGAGCCAAAGGAATAAGACATGATATGTTTATTATGGTGTGCAGTGGATTATGTGCATTATGAAAAGGAAAAGGTCTACACTGAAGCCCATATTTTGACATATTTTCACTGTGTTTGGCATCCCAGGCTTTTTGCCTTATTTCTCCAGTTTTCTGTTGTGATGAGCTAGATTTTGAGTAGCTCATCATCAAGAATTCCTATGGCCAAAATGCAATAAAGCATCTCACTCTATTCAGAGAATATAAAGGGAAAGTGTTGTGACTTGTTCATGGCCTAAATCACTACAAAGGATGATTTCTGGTAGTGAAAAGCCCCTTAATTTTGCACATGAAAGCATATCAAAACACTATCAAGAGTCTGAAACTAGGCAAATTCAAACATCAAGCTGTAGATTTTCAAGACTGAGGATGATTATTTCAGAAACAAATTGTTGAGATGGTTCCCTCATAATTTGCTTTTTAAAAAAACCCCAACAATTATTTTTCATTCTGAAAGATGTGTAGTAGCTGAAACATTTTGTGTTTGATGCAGGAATTACTGGATGAAATTATATGACATACAGGAACTAACATTATGTGATCATAATAGTCCCTTTGATCTTGAAATATATGAATCAATACACTTTTTGCTTCACCTCCTCTGTGACTTAGAGAGATGCTAACTCTCAGAGGGTCAACAACAGGACCTAGCAACTGTGGCAAGATGAAATCTGAGACAGATACCTAAGCTATCTCTAGATAATCCATTTTGCTCTCACAATGTTGAGAAGGCACTTTAACTGGGCTAATGCTTTAATGTCCTGTCAAGTCAGTTGGTTCAGAACTGGCACCAGAGCTGCATAGTGGAGCTTACCAGAGAACAAGGATCAGCAGAGTCATCTGGGATGTGCTGTTGGGGAACATAGCTTAGTGAAGAAAGAACATGGGACACAACTTTTTGCAATGGCAAACGGCTTGGATGCACAGATGGAGCATGACAATAACATGCAGTGCAGAGCTGAAACACTCTGCAGTTTTATACAGATTGCACAGCTTTGTTCTTGTGTGGTATGTATGTGCACATGTATGAATGCATCCAGCATATGGACATAGGCTCTCATAATCCCCTTGGAAAAGTGATATCATGACCTCATGCTTGCCTGGAATATATTGCATAAGAGGCAGAAGAATTATCCTGCTTTGTGAAGACTCCAAGAACAGTTTCTGCAGGTGGTGCCTTGGCCATGCTACTGCATCAGACCCTACTCACTGGGACAAACTGATACAAAACTGACAAAATGCCTTTGAATCAAAATCAGTCTGTTCCTTAGGTGAATTGTAGTTCAGAAACCCATCTCCTGTTCTTCCTGACAAATCAGATTTTGGTAGTGCCCTTAGGCACTCCTCTGTGACAGTTCTGCCCACATTTTCCACTTGGACAGCAAATAGTCACCACGTGGCAGCATGGTGCTGTAAGGGCTCAGTAAACTGATGGTCATGCAAACCATACACAGCTGTTAGTAGGTCAAACTTTGAATTTGTCAGCATTTCAGTGCTTATGCACAGTGTCTGGCATGAGGACACCCTGCACATATTTGTTCACAGCAGTAAGTGCAGAGTGTCTGCTGACTCCACCGCAATAATAAGCTGCACTTCTACAGTGTATTTCTTCAACAGCTCAGTGGTTCACACCTGGTTTTGGAGCTCTTGGGCCACATATTTTCACACAATTGGAACCTCTTTATAGAAGAGGAGATTGCACTGGCTAGATTGGGACTTGCCCACTTCATCCAGCAAGTTTGTTGTAAAGCTGGAGCAAACATTGAGTTGATTCAATTCGAGTCCCAAACTTTTGCTAGAATGCAATAAATAACTTTACCTAAATGTAATAAAAATTGACAAGTTTCATTGACTTCGATGATAAATGCAGAAAGGATGTGATTTAAGAACTGTTGAAGGTTAAATAAGGATACACTGGCACAAGTTAGTGGAGCAAAATACACTAGGGCAGATAAAAAGATGAAAAGATGATAAACAGACTTGATTAAGCATCACCTGACACACTACTTGCATATTTAAGTGAGTACTGGCAACATCAGACAAAGTGCTCTCAGCCCCCTCACTCTGATTTGATGCCACATGGTTAATCTGAAACCAAGAGCATCTGACCAAAATGACAGGTACATTGAGTTGTGTATAATTAAAATCCAAGCAGGCCTCCACAGCTGGGGGAGGCAGACAAATGAGAGTTGATCAAAAGAATACAAATAGTTTATAACACCAAATAGGAAACACCAGGTTTGTTTGGTATTAGCATTATTCTGGTTTAGCTGGAGAAACAGTCTTGGAACAAGCTACAGTGGTTTTGTCTGAGTCTACAAAAACCAGACGTATGAGAAACTGGGTGAAACTTCTCACTCACATGTTGCAGCTTGTCTGCACACAGATTGCAAGACATCCCCAAGGAAAACATCCCACTTTCCCATAGGCTTGTGCAGGGTGTTGCTTACCATAGCTCCCAGTCCTTGCAAGTGCCTCTGGGTGTTATTGCAATAGAAATAATAAAGGCTCATTATGAATTATGGAGAATAAACAGCAATAAACATTTCAATTGATTTTGCTGCAAAACAGTCACGTACTGTGTTTCCATTGGTAGGCACAAGTAACTCAACAGACAGATTGCCATTTAGAAATTGCAAGGTCATTACCACTAGGTGTTCAGTTTCTACTGGAAGTGGTAACACAGGTTTCATTTCTGCATTGAATAAAGGGATGGATACACAGTAAAGCCCATACCTCTGCAGGGAACAATCCTGGCTTTCCATCAAAGACACAGAACACAACGAAGTTATTTCACGTGAGCTTTCCAGCAGGCAACTCTACACTATCCAGGGAATCCAGTGAGGGAAAGGGCTGATTTGACCCTAATGGACAATTAAAGGACTTGTTCAATGAATTAGTAGCAGGTTCTTCTTCCAGGCAGGAAAATTTTGTTTTGTATATGCTGCTGAGAACCAGAATAAGTGTTTCCCATAAACCTTCCAAGTCCATAACAGTTATGTATAATTCTGGGTTTAAAAGGGAACTTTATAAAACATAACTTGTTAAATGTCCTTCTCATGGAGCAGGAAGGAATGAGACTGTTCTCTTTTGGGCCGTGTGTATCACAAACAAGGCAATGAGCTGTTGTCAGCATGTTGGTTAACTGGGTTAACTATTCCAGGCTACTTTTTCCCCTGCCCACAAAGAACGAGATAACCTTAAGGTGACACAGTCACGGTGCCAGCTCTGCTATTGATAACACTCATGCAATTGTGCTTAAATGCCCCTGAGCTGCCAGGTATAGCTCTACATCCTCATCCCCCAGATCTGGCACAGAGCTGAGACCAAGACCAATGGCTGCAGCAGGACTGAAGGCATACCCTGCTCTGTTCACCTGGCTGCCAGGGAATCAAGGCCACATAAAAACAAATACTTGTCTGAGTTCCAGCATCTGCCATTGCGCAAGATTTCAGTCTTTGTTAACTGGTCTTCATACCTACACCACTTCAGCTTGTAAGTACAAAAAGGCAGCACTCTGAGGGATTGCACTGGAGTAACAGTGTGAATTTAGTCAGCCATCTAGAGATATATGCAAGAGAGTTAGATAAATATTAAAATACTACCCCTTCTCTCTCTTTGTGCTATAGGTGGTAGACAAGGGTGATGTTAATTATTTTGTGGTGAAAGTCATCCTTGCAGTAGCTTTTCTCTTGCTTGTTCCACAACATTGTTTCTCTCTCAGCTCTCGTTCTTAAATCACTTATTCACTATGGAATTTATACAGAAAGAAAACACCATTTCTGTTCAGTCAGTTTTGCTATCCTTCGCATGTTTTTCACAAGCACTGAAACAAGGTTCTTGCATTTTTTTACCTTGCAGCTATGCAAGCTATGCCCACTGAATTCTCTGCTTAAGTGGAGTGCCTGGAACTAGTTCTCCTGCTTCTAGAATCACACTGCATAGTCCTGAATAAATTTATTATTTATGACATGAAAATTAAAACACAATATAGCTTTAACTACTCTAGCTTTGTTTGGCACTTGCCAAATGCCAAGTCTTGCATTTAGGGTGGAGTAATCCCAGAGAAAAGTACAAGCTGGGCAGTGGCTAGATGGAAAAGAGTTTGGAAAAAAAGAGCAGGGTGGTTGGGTGAAATGCTGAACATGAGTCAGCAAGCTGCATCATCAGCAAGAGGGTGGTCAGTAGGTCAAGGGTTAGGGCTCTTTCTCTCTTCAGAACATGTCAGACCACAGCTGGAGTGCTGTGTCCAGGTTTAGGCTCCCCAGAACAAACAAGAAAAACTCAAAAAACCAAACATCTCCCCCCCCCCCCCAAAAAAAAGGAAGGAAAAAAGGAAACAAACAAAAAAAGATACTGACATACTGTAGCAAAATCTATTATACTGCCACCCCAACATCTGGGGCTGCTGGAGCAGTGAACTGCGTTTGCTCAGCCCAAAGCAGGAAGCTTGCTGTACTGGCTGTAGGGGTATTTCACTAATCACTGCAGCTACCAAACGGGAGGATGTGGAGAAGGAGGAGTCACACTCTTCTCAGTCAGGCACCATGACAGCATAAGAGGCAGCAGCCTCCAGATGGAACATGGGAAAATCTCTTTAGATTCAGGAAAACATTTTACTCCAAGTGTGGTCACTCAGTGGAAGAGTCTGTGCAAAGAAGCTGTGAAATCTCCATCTCTTAAGCTATTAATAGCCGGACAATTCCCTGAGCCACCTGCTCTAACCGGGTCCTACCCTGAGCGGAAAGTCGGATTACATGACCCCGGGGAGGCTGCCGGCCAACACGCCAGCAGTCAGACACCCAGACTAGTCTGCGTTCCCGTCAGCAGATGGCAATATCAGCTAAATTACATGTTGTTATTCGCACAGCAATGCGAGTTACCTGTCGAGGAAGGCAATAAAGAGGTGGAGAAATTAGAGACTGCATGCACGGAATGCCTCACGCCCTGCTTTTATTGTGCCTCCTCCCAGCCAGGTCCCGAAGTGATCCCAAGCAGAGTCCAAACAAGCAGAGCCAAAGGTAACAGAACCCAACACGCAGACAGCTCTGGCAGATCGCAGCCAGCACTCCCAGAACTGCTGATTGCGACAGCGGTCAGCTCCTGCCGGGAGCGGAGCGGGCAGCGGGCACGGCCCCCGGGACAGCCCAGAACCCCGCTCTTTGCATCTGACTGCACCCCCACAGCACGCGGGGCTTCCGGACGAGTCCTCAGAAATCACCAGACAGCAGCTTTGAAGCCAAATTAAGGCGCTTTTCCCAAATCCAAAGGCTTTTAAAGCGACTTTTGATATTTACAAACTGAGCGATTAACACTCCCGCGCGGGGACGATGCCGCTGCCCGGCAGCCGGTGCAGCTTGGGCGGGATAGTCTGTCCCGGAGGAGCACGGCTCCGTTCCCGCACCGGGACGAGCTTCCCGCCGGGGCCCCACAGAGCATAGCCGCCCACACCCTGGCGGCGCGGAGCGGCCGTGGCGTGATGGGTACCCCGCCCGCCGCTGGGACAGGCCGTGCTGGGAAGGTGGTGCCGGGGCGGTTTTTCTGGGCGGGCCGTGACGGGAGAGGCGGTGCCAGGGCGGTGTTTCTGGGCAGGCCGTGAGGGGGAAGGCGGTGCCAGGGGCGGTGTTTCTGGGCAGGCCGTGAGGGGGGAGGTGGTATCGAGGAGGGCGTTCCTGTTTTGGCTGCGCGGGGTGAGGCGGTGCCGGGGGCGGGCCGGCGGTCGCGGTTGGCGGTGGCGCTGGGGCGGCCATCGGCCTCTCCTCGAAGGGGCTGGCGGCTCCGCCCAGGTAGGCGAGAGCGGCCCTTCCAGACTGCGCTGGCGCGGCTGCCTCGCTGCCCTCCTCTTGTTTCCATTTGCTGCTGCTCCGTATTGCTGCCCACAGCGCCTGCCGGTCATCCGCGCTCCAGCCCGCGCCGCCATGGGGACCCCTCAAGGCAGCCCCGGGCGAAGCGGCCTCGGATTCCTCGTCCTCCTCCTGCTTCTGTCGCCCGTGCGGGTGAGTCCGTGGAGAGGGGAATGCCGGGCCTCCCGGCGTGGTGGGGAGCAGAGGGATCGGCGGGTGGGCAGCGGGATCCCGCGGGTGCTGCGTGGGGCGGGGGAGCCGCGTGTCCCCTGCGCACCCCGCTACCGGGGCTGGCCCAGGCGGCGGGGCTGGATCAAGGCGGCGGGTCCCGAGTTAGGCCCCTGGGCTCGGGGCGGCGCGAAGCTGAAGAGAGGTACTGGGGTGTCCCTTCCTCGATCCCGGTAGGGCTCACCCCGCTTCCCCCGTGCCCCTGGTCCCCGTCGGGACGGAGCTGTCAGCCGGTGGCACGGCAGGCCCGCAGGGAAGCACCCGCGAACTTCAGCCTCTGCCCGGTCCCCGTCCGCTGCGGTCGCAGGCGGCAGCGGCAGCCCCCGGGATGCTCCCGTGGCGTGCCCTGGTTATGCAATGCCCAGTGCATGTGAGTGGCCACGCAGTCACATGCTCGGCAGAGGCTTGCAGATGTCGTCGGTGTCTGGTTCGCTTGGCTTGGGGTGTAGCTTAGGCGAGGTGACGGCTTCTTGGAAGTAATGATCTGTGCAGAGTGAGAGCTGCTGTTTGTTTATGTGCCAGTAGTAAGACTACATATTTCCTTAAAATCGAGGACAAGAGTATGTTGGACTTCTTGGGAGCTTTAGGAAAAAAGATGGTACAACATTCGCTCCTCTCAGTCATATTTTGTTATGCTGAAGCGCAAGATAGGAGCGGGATACTCCACATTCCTCTGGAGAAACAAGGAGTGTCTTGTAAGCCTCAGTGCTTGGCTTTCTTTCCCTCTCTACCTACGTTGAAAACATACTTTCTAGGTCAAGTTTTATGATTAGCTCTTTTTAAACATAGGAGTTTGTCATCTTGTGTATGTGCTGTTCTCATATCCTCTTTGAAAAAAACTTTTTAAGAGCTTGAACATAAGGTATTCATTCTTCTGTTAGCACGGAGAAGGTGATTGTTAGTAGTGACTCGTGATCTTGAGATGAGTAAGTAATGATACTTCACAGCTAACCAATGCACCTTTATGTAATGTTTTTTGGAGGAGATATCATCTTGGAGCAATGAGGTGTGTCCTAGGCTGGTAAAGAAATGACAGAATGCTTTCCTTTTCAAGAGGATACTGACATATGGGAACTTGAAATAAGTTCCCCAAATATTTAGGGGAAGAGGCTTTGTGGTCCCTCGAAATAAACATTACAAAATTACTCTAACCATGCAAGTCTCAGTTGTGTACTGTAAGAAGGCAGAATCTGGTTTTATTGGGAATCTTTGCCATTAACTCTTATTTACAGCCTGACACTTCACAAAGAGGACCCTTGATATCTTTGCAAGGAAAGCTGGTCCTTCAGTTAGACTGAGCCTATTTAGTGTTAGATGCTTGCTGAAGAGAAGCATTGTGAAGGTAAACTGTTCTTTCGCTCAAGTGTACTGCTGGTGTAATGGTTTTGTGCTTTCAGTTGTGATGTTTGTAATCCAAAGTGCCCTATGTCATGTTTCTTTCTGTTTCAAAGCAGTCAGTGGACTGGAGTGGCACTTGAGTTCAGTCTTGCCACTACATATGTATTCACAATGAACTTGAAGTGTTCAGCCTGTATCTTTCACTCTGAACAGTACATGGTACAAGATTTCTGCCAGCTGTCCATTACTATTTTATTTTCTTATGAATGTCCTAATGCACTAGATGCTGTTTGTGTGCTTAATGGCCACTACTGCAATTGATCTTTGTATAATTGTGCTAAAACACAAGCTGTTAAATCACTGGCTATTCAAGGTTGGATACAGGTTTCCTGTCAGCAGCTGGGATCCCAAGCTATATTTGATTTTCTGAAATCCCATGGGAAAGTGTTAATGACAAGTGCTGCTCGTGCCAAGTGGCTGCAGTGTGGTGTTGCCTGACCTTGGACATGAAGTTCTGAAATGTCTCTTTGGAGCAGTTTCCTTGTCAGGGATGGCAGTGTAGCTCCAGAACAAGACAGTAACCACTTCATCTAAATTACTTCCTGGAAAATCAGGAGTGACTTGTTCAGCCTTTCTGGATGGAAGGTGAGGAAGCTGTCTCAGAAGGGGAGAGATGAGTGAAGGGAGTGACTGGTAGAACTGAGTAGTACCTAGCTGGGCAGTGGCCAAAACAATCTAGGTGTTGTGCATTATTAATATTAATATTAATATTAATATTAATATTAATATTAATATTAATATTAATATTATTAACCTGCAGGACAGGTTTTGGTGCAGATGGACTTAGCTGCAGACTGGTGCTAGCTGGGGGCCTGCATTTCCTGATCATGCATGCATCCTTGCAGCTAACGTCAGCTTGTCCCCACAGATTCTGAATTATTACTGTTATTGCAGCTTTCTCTTGACTTGGACTTTACTGTGACATCTGAAATGCTCTTGGATAACTCCAGAACTGTGGGTTGCTTGTCCTGACCAGGAGTAGTAATGATTTTTCCATCTGAAAGGAAACAGGCTGGTGAGCAAAGGAACAGGAGGAGCTTGGCAGATAAGGCATGGCTCTGAGCAGGTTACTGAAAGAGACAAAGAATAACAACTAAACCTGTAGTTTCCTTTAGTCCATGCACCTGTTTCCCCCACAGGAAGGGTTGTGAGGTAATAAGCAACTTCTGGGGCAGATCTCTGAATTTGACCTGGTGACCTGATTCCATAAACCAGTCATCACCCATACACCACCCATATCTTAAGGGTGGTGCAGTGTTTCCTTAGAACTTTCAACCTGGTTGGCAATAGCAGATATTAAGGGATGCAGGGGAAGAGTGTGCTTTTTCCTAGATTGATCTTTTTGCCCTGCAAGATCCCAGATGCATCATCCTAGATGAGGGAAAGGGAAACAGCTGTATCTGATGCTCTTGCCTTTTCCATACATTAGTAATCCTAGTTTGAAGAATCCAACAGTGTTCACTTGTCATCTGGTATTTGTAAGACCACAAACAGTTGCTGTTTGTGTGTACAGCATCATCATTGTTCTTTGTCTGTTTAAAGCTATGCATTCATTGGTGGTGGTGAATGCTGCTGGAAGCATCACAATTTATCAGTTTGTTTCAACCTGCAGTTGAAGAAACATGGGCTGCATTAAATGTGTTTATGATCTGTTGGAACACTAGTTGTATTACAAAGGAATGATAATGCTTGGGAACCAGAAAACTCTTAACAGAACTTTTGTAGAATGCCCACAATTGCTCATGTGCAGGTTCTTTATAAGGGCTTCTAGAGCCTTGGCCTGAGGTGAAATTTCTCTTCAAACAGGCTAAGCCTGCCAGAAATTGGAATACACTTTTCTGAACTCTGAGGATGTACTGAGGGTTGGTGTTAATGTACTGACAAATGGTTTCCCAGATATGCTAGAGGCAGGAAGGAACAGCCTTTATCTAAGGTTATGTTGCTGTTGCTTTATGAAATACTTAGGAAAGTCCCATTTTAATATATGAAGTACTTAGTTATGTGATCTTAAAAGGAAAACCTTCAGAAAAAAACCCTAAAACCATGAGCTAGCCCTGTGTTACTTATGGAGTATTTTAAGTATTTTGACTTGTTTAGAAGGCAGTTGGGTTCAACATAGCATTTCTCTGTTGCTTTTGGGGCTAGGCTTTCACCCACTTAAGAAACTTAATAGCCAGGTGAACAATTATCTGACCTAAAAGTCTGACTCTGCAAGCAGCAGCTTTGCAAACTATGACTTATTTACAACCACACTTAGTCATCCCTATCTCAGCCTACCCTCATAGGAGCATTCTTCTGAAAGAATGGAAAGAGCAAAGTGCTTGTCTTACTCTCTAACTTAATCTAGCTTTTACTGGAGGGGTTTCAGAGGGAAGAACTGTCAGCTCTATCTTATCTGTGACAGTGGAGTAGTTACTTCGGTATTTGTGTCCCTGAATGCTGCCCCAGCCACAGGAGACCAGTCCTCTCCTGTATTTTGGGGCTGACTCAATGTTAACTTGTTAATGTTCAAGAGCTGTCTTGTTCAATTGGGGCTATTGATTCATAATGATTTGGTGATTTTTAGGCTTATTGACTTGGTTCAACCACTGTAAATCAAGCATCCCCAAAGCTTACTGGTTCAGGGGACAAACTCACACTTTTATTGGTGAAATCCTGCTAGGTAATGGCATAAATGTAAAATCTTAAGCTGTTTCTGAAACTGCCTTCTTGGTGTTAATACTGAAACAGAGTGTTCAGACTTGCAGTTCTAGGCCCAAGTGCTCTTCTAATAGTTTAAAGCAGCTGATCTGTTCAGCTTTTTTTAAACAGGCTGAAAGTTTGAGTGGCAAACATTGTTTTTTCCATTGTATGTTTTATTGCTGTGGAACTTCAGGAATGTGATTTGAAAGTCTTTATCCAAATTCAAATGTAAACTAATACTAGGCCGAACCTTGTCTTGCTTTATTTTTCTTTTGTGTTTAGCTGTTTATTGTACCTTTTGGTACATTACCAAGTGTCATGTGCAGTAAGTTGTTTTATGTTCTGTTCTGAAAATGATGACAGAAAGCCTTGTAGGTAAATTTATAAACATAAGACAGATTGTATTATGTTTTGTATCCATGTAGCTATAACCAAGGAATTGCTGCCTTGAAACACAGATAATGTTTTTAAAACAATTGAATTATCAGTCAGACTGACATGGTAGCTGAAATTTACTCAAGTTTTTCTATGCAAGAGGTGCCCTGATAAGTTTTTTATAACTGTTAACTGCATTACCACGTTTCCCACACATTCCACTCTGGAAGAAACAAAGTCTTTCTCTAAAGAGTAGGTTGATGAATTTGTGTGTTTTAAAAAATAAGTGTTAGATAAGAAGATGTAATGAAGCACAGAAAGTGTTTTTTAGAAAGGATGCTTACAAATCGTTCTAGACTAAATACGGAAGCCAGCCTGATACTGAAGAAATAACTAATCCTTTTCTCACAGGCCTTGCAAAGCAGCTCCAAATTCCTTGCCCTTTTGCAAGAATAGTAGTGAATCTGTGCTTCCTCTTGAAGAAAGTATTCACTTCTGATGCTGCTACAAACAGCAGAACCATTTTCACTGCTAGTAGATTGTTTGCTGTTAAAACTGGGGCATATAGATGTGAGGAAGCAGAGTTGAAGATGATGACTTCTAAATTTGCATCATAGTAGTATTAACTTCTTAGATTAACTTGGTGCATGAACAAATTTACAATGGGGTTTTGAGAAATAGTCGACAAGTTATGGAATTTTGACTTTTTGGCTTATACTGGTGTTAAACATTCAGTGTTTATAAGTGCAATCTTAAAGGGTGTTATCCAGCTTCTCTCATAGAACATGGTAATACTGAACAGCTGGTTGTGGGTTTAACTAGAAGATGTGCTAGAATGAAATTGTGATCTAGATGAGTGGCACTTAAACTGACTTTCAGACCTGGCTTGCAGTGAGGACCTTTGAGTTGGCCTCTGTTGCCCTGGTTAGGGGAAAGAGGAAACAATTCTTGGGTTGGGTAAATTAATGATAGTTGTTGTCCCTGATAACCAGCCAACTACTGAAGTTCTTTTTGAAGAACTGTCAGTGTGGTTCAGCACAAAAATGGATGTTGTGGAGGCACTGTGTTTCTGGGTAGCTCTTGGGCATTGTCAGGACAGCCTTTCAGGGGCCTCTCTGGTTGGTAAATAATACTATTCATGGTCAAGCACAAAGCACAGCAGTCTGTCCTTGCAGCAACAACATATGGTGTCTCTAAAATGCTAAGTCAAGGTTGTTTGGGAGATCAAAACAGGCCAGTTATATCTCAAACTGTACTAAGCAAACTTCTGATCAGAGCTGGCAGAAGTGTAGTAAATGTTTGTGCAGTCTGCTTTGCAGCCCAGGTGGTAGGAAAACTTTGGAGCTGTATTAAGGCTTTTGTTGTGAATAGCTTGTTATTGCATTAGATGTTTTAATTTTCAGAATAAATGTTTTGGCTAGTATCTCAGATGTTTCAGTGTCAGTACCACTGAACAAAAATAAAAGGCTGTCAAGGTGCCATTGCCATTTTTCAATTTCTTTTATACACATAATAAAGAACAAATTTCTGAATTTCAATAGTCCCTTAAATTAAAACATCTTTAAAATGAGTTTTTTTTCTTAGCACTGTAATCCCATTTAAATGTTCCATGCTTTGGCTTGAAAGTGGTGATGGAGGGCATCCTTTGAGATTGTGATAATATATGTATGGCAGATGTGGAGCTATGAAGTTCTGTTTCAGAATCCTCTCTGTGCTGCTGTTTCCTCAATCTGTCACTGTAATGAGTTTTCAGGAAGGATCAGGAGGTGGCAGGAGGAAGTGAGATTGCACATAAGCAATAAGTTTCTCTCCATGTGCGCTGACTTGTGGTCTAATGTGACATTTTAACTCAACAATTATTGTGATGTCTTGCATGAACAAATTAGTTTCTAAATCACCTTGTACTTGAAGATGTTTTTCAGGTCTTGTTTAGGTTCTTCTTAAGTAACTCTTATACTTGATCTTAACTGTAGGTTGTGCACCTCCTGTTTCTGTAATGATCAAGGGAAGGTGGGGAGCTGAGCTGAAGATCAGTGGTGATGTGCACCATGTCAAAAACACCTGCTTTTGTTTGAATTAGCAGGAAGTTATCACATCTGGACTGCAAGTGCCTTTAGGGTAGTAGCACATAAATTCTACAATAGCTGAGATATTTGGCAACTATTCCTTGCAGTTAATCACTGTTTTGTTGATTAGGTACTTCCACAAATGTGTGTCTGGTATGGAGAATGTGGAGTTGCTTCGGGAGACAAGAGGTACAACTGTGCTTATGATGGGCCACCAATAGCGCTACCAGAAGATGGCTATGACTTAATGCAGGTGAGCTTCTCTTGTAGGTTTGCTGTTAAAACATCCTAACCTGATGAGAAAGTGAACAGATTGTCTCTGATTTCTCAGGTCCAACTGGGTTAAGGGAATGTACCTCAGTTTCTTTTCAGGGGTACAAGAAGTCTCTCTCTTCATGCACAACACAGCATATTGCCAGATTTGCCTTCTGGCATCTGATAGTTCAAAGCTTTAAAGAATGAAATAACTACAGAGTTAAACAATGGTTAGACTGGTGACAGGAGTGACTTCATTAAATATGTAGGTGAGCTAACTGCTGTTGTGTATTGTTTCTCAAGAATTAATGTACAGTTCTTGTATGTTTGTATCAGTTATACTTATGTTAAATGCATTTGTCTTTTCTGCAAAGTGAACATGAAGCAGCTCTTCCAGGTAATCAGTGGTTTTATGGTTAGTGGCTTGCCTTCTGAGACTTTAAAATCTGATACTATCCAGAAGGAGTACTAGAAGATAAGCTGCAGGAATACTTTCAACTTGGATAAACATGTGTTGTCCTCTTAGCAATAGGCTCTCAAATGCCATTATCATTCTATATATAGACCCTGGTGACTAAAGATCATCTGAAGGAGCTTTTCAGAAGGAAGTGCTGCCTTGAATAAAAGAAGTGAAAAAAGTGATTCTTCTCTCCAGTTTCTAAACAAAAATCTTGTTTGCTCGACTGTTTTCTTCCTATGCGTCTCCCACAGCAACAGCTACTGTGTTCTGAAATATGTTGATGCAAACCCCATGATTAAAATGAGTTCTAAAGTCTTAAACATGCTTTTTCTTCCTTTCCTCTTGATCTGAATGTTGTTTTTTGTTTTTTTTTTCTTAAGGAACTCTGTCCGGGTTTATTCTTTGGCAATGTTAGTACTTGCTGCGATGTTCATCAGCTTCAGACTTTGAAAAATAACTTGCAGCTGCCTTTGCAGTTTCTCTCCAGGTATGCTAATGAATGGCAAAGCAACTAATTTTATAATAGAATAACAAAGCACTTGTCTTCAAGTAGACTGTAGAAAAAGAGAAAAAGTGGTAATTTCATTAAAGGATTATTGGAGCAAGCTGCTGGAGTGGCTTTCTTATCCCTAGGAGCAGGCTGCAATGTCATGAAACAGCTACTTGCAGTCTGGATTGATTTTAGCTGGTAAGAATAAACATTCCCTTAGCTTGCCTCAAGCTACTTTATCTAATGAAACCTTCAGGAGAGGGTGACAATGTAGCATTTGGTCTTGTTCTTACTAAGACATTAAGAAGTCTGTCTTTCTACTAGCAACAGTTACGTTTTTCTTCAAATTCCAGTAAAATTGTTTGAATCTGCTATTTGAGGCAGGCAATTTTATTAGTGATTTATAGTGCTTAAAATTGTTCATCTATAGCATCAACAATTGTCATATTGCTGATTAAAATCTTACAAAAGAATTTAAATCTTTTGTTCTTTTGCTCTGAGCAGAATGTTTATATTTGCAAGGTGTATCTGACTTGACCTACATAGCACCTTTACCTCTTAATCTGGTTGCTGTTCATTGGTTTTCCTACCAATTGGCTTTCCTTCCAGATGTCCATCGTGTTTTTACAACTTGATAAACCTCTTCTGTGAACTGACTTGTAGTCCCAATCAGTCTGACTTTTTGAATGTTACAAGCACCATACCTTACTATGATCCCGTTTCAAAAGAGAACAAAAGTAGCATTACAGAGCTGCAGTACTTCATCGGAGATCGATTTGCAAATGGTGAGTAAGCAGTTTGTTAATTTACCTTGGTGTTTGTCCAGGTAACAAGACCAGTGCTTTTTCAGAAAGTCAGAGAGATGTTTCCCCCCCTAATTCTGTCTTTTTGAAGTTTGAGTCATCACATAGGTAACAGTAGGTCCCCATTAAAACGTATGGAACACTTAACTTCTGCCTGGGCAGGGGACGTTCATTACACTGACGCTGTTAAATAACAATGTTTTAAAGGTTCAGTCGAGGATGAGCATCTGACAAACAATTAACAGCTGATAACTGGTGACTTTAACTTCAGAAAAATAAAGTTTTTTGCCAAGTATTGAATGTCCAAAGTCTACCTGATACTAAAACAGTCTGGCAAGCATGATAATAAAATTTGTACACACAATGGTTCTGTAAGAGGTACTCAGTCTTGAAATGGACTGTCTAGTCCTTTGTCAAAATCAGATGTTTTTACAGAACAGTACATTGGGATTGTATTTTGATTTTGTAGCAAGCTTAAAGCATTAATTCAGTCTTTTTATGCTTTCTGCAGTAAACTTTAATGAAATTGAGACACTTGATAATCATATACGGCCTACAAGTTGAAAGTACCTTAAATGGTTTTCATAGCTTTCCCTGAAAATAATATTAGGTAATGTTTCCTGTCAAGCAGAAGAGTAGGTTCTAGCATGATGCAGATTTGAGTGGCTTTCTCAGAGCAAGGTGGCTGTAACAAAGCATTGCAACCTTGAATACTATAAATACAACTGAAAGCATTAGTTCACTATCCTAAGATATTTCTACTTGTAAACTGTAAGTATGTTTCTGGAACTATAATAATGGAAATACTTGGAATGCTTACTCAAATTATGACATTGGTTTAATGACTCTTCCCAGCAATGTATAATGCCTGCAAAGATGTGGAGGCTCCATCAAGCAATGTTAAAGCACTGGGGTTGCTGTGTGGGAAGGATGCTAAAGACTGCAATGCAACCAACTGGATTGAGTACATGTTTAGTAAAGACAATGGACAAACTCCTTTCAGCATAATTCCAATTTTTTCAGGTAAGAAACTGAATAGTCCTTGCCTTTGAAACTCCTGTCAAAGGCTGGGTGCTATGGTTAGAGCATTGATGTTTAAACAGCTGCCCAGCATTGAAAGTCTGCAGTCAGAGGCTTTCAAAGGAATGTGGGATTAACTTACTTTTTTTTTATTTCTGCTTGGAAACCATACTTTGGGGTTTTTTCTATATAGCTTCTTACTGTAGAAATCTCTAAAACTCTGTGGTAGAGTTTTAGGTAAGCCTAGGTAAGTGGCTACTTGTATTCCTTGGGAAATAGGCAGTACCCTCATCCTTGAGGATTTCATTAACAGAAAATTATTGTTGCACATTTCACAATCTGAATAGATAAGAGGGATGACAAATCATTGCTGGGATGATAGAAATATGTGCTTATTACTTTTACAGACCAAAGTGTTACAGACATGACCAGTCAATTAATTATTAGACAACTGTAAATAGTTGGTACCTGCTGTGGAAAAGGCAGTGGATTCTTCATCTGTAAGACCAAGAAATGCTGCTCTACACAGGGGCTGTGGGCTTTCATATAAAGGGTTAACTCGTAACTGGGAAGGTCTGAATTTTTCCTGGTAGTAAACTGACTCTGTAACTTGTGATTTGTCATAGATGTTCCTGTCCATGGAATGAACCCCATGAATAATGCTACCAAAGGCTGTAATGAGTCCGTGGATGATTCAACGGGACCATGCAGCTGTCAGGACTGTTCAATTGTCTGTGGTCCAAAACCTCAGCCCCCTCCATTGCCTCCCCCTTGGCTACTGTTTGGTTTGGATGCTGTCTATGTCATCATGTGGATCTCATACATGGGCTTTCTACTCATATTTTTTGCACTAGTTTTTGGAGTCTGGTGTTACAGGTAAAGCATTCAAAATGCTAAGCTCTGCAAGTCACTTGTTTATCTCTGAGAACTTCTTTGCCCTGGTCAGATGCTTATGTCCTGACTACTTCAGCCAACCAAAAGTCATGTTCTGTAGCAAATACCGTATATACTTACAAAAATGTTCTAACAGCTAAAACAGCCTGGTAAAAAGTGATTGCAGAAGTTGGTTTAGTTGATGCATATGTGTCATAGCATTCTTAGGTACAGAATCACATACACTGTTCTTCAACTTTCATAACTGAGTATGCGGAAGTCTGGGAAAACAAACATTCACAACAAAACAGTCACTGCTCTATTGCAAATTAAGTAATAAATAATTTTTCCTAGTCTCCTATTTTGAAAAAAACTAAATGAAAGCTAAGCTTTCAGTAATTATAGCATATCACCCTTGGTCACATGGCTGGAACACCTCTCCTATGAAGACAGGCTGAGAGGTTTAGGGCTGTTCAGCCTGGAGAAGAAAAGGCTCTAGGGATTCCTTACAGCACCTTCCAGTAACTAAAGGGGGGCTACAAGAAGGCAGGAGAGGGACTTCTTACACAAGGGCATGTAGTGACAGGACAAGGGGCAATGGTCTTAAGCTGAGGGAGAGTAGATGTGGATTAGATCGTAAAAACAAATTCTGTGCTGTAAGGGTATTGAATCAGTGGAAGAGGTGGTGCACTCACTGTTTCTGGAGGCATTCAAGGCCAGACTCGACTGGGCTCTAAGTAAACTGATGTAGTGAAGAGGTCCCTGTTCATGGCAAGGGAGTTGGAATTAAATGATCTTTAAGGTTTGCTTCCAACCTAAACCATTCTGATTCTGTGGTTGTTCAGTTATAACCAGAAAACTGAAATTGCTCTATAGTAAGAATTAAGTCTGCTTGGAAAAGGATGGTGGGTATGACAATTTGATATGTTCGGTGGCCTTACCTTAGTGGACATCATGAAGTGGTGTGTTTGAGATGCCTGGTTCATATTTCTAATGTAAAAATCTCTTGCAAATATCAACTTAGAATCAATTTAAAGAAATTCTTTGTGTTGTTAATGCTAGTGATCTAAATGTACATAAAGAATCTGTGCTTGATGTAAGCTGAAGAAGTTTCTTAAGATAGCTGACATGGTGTTCCGAAAGATCACAAAGCTGGAGACTGTTGTACAAACAGTACAGATGCCTTTTTGGACAAGCAGGGTAACAGAGTTTCTTGCCTTGCAGGAGGCGGCACTTTGTCTCAGAGTACACCCCAATTGACAGCAATGTAGCCTTTTCTACAAATTCCCACCGTGACAATGGTATGTCTTGGATAACAGTAAAGGGTTTATTACAAACTCAGTTTAAGTGTATCTGTTTCCTATGGTTGGGCTTTGGAGTTTTAGCTTTGTTAGGCTAAAAGTGCATTCTGAGAGGGCTTTCAGCCTTTTGACCAGTATCTCTCTTCTTTTAAAGTAGTACTTATTCCTATTTCAGTGGATGCTGAAAGCCCTGGGTACTCCCCTCATGCATCTAGCTAAGCTCCAAGGAAGTTCTGGAGAGCTTTGTTGTGGGAGTATAGAGAGGACAACATGATCATGTTTTGACTCATCCATGTATCCATTTAAAGCATATTGGAAAAGCATATTTTAAAGCATATTGTGCTGTAACTTGTGTACCTGCTGAGGTAGCCTGTTTTATTGCTTATATATATTTTACCTTTATTTGCTACCCCTACTGCTGTCAAACACAACCTTACATTACAAGGGGCAACATAGGTATGAGCTGTTTTCTGCCCCTTGGCCTCAATCAGGGATTGGTGAATAAAATTTCTTTTTTCTGAATGGACTCCAAGAAAGTGCTGTTTTACTGACTTCTCAAATAATTTCTGTTTTTTCTTGCTCTTACAGGAAGCATTACCTGTGGTGAAAGGCTTGGTGAAAGGTTTGAGAATGGCCTGAGGATGACATTTACATCATGGGGGGCTTTCTGTGTCAGAAATCCGCGTCCTGTTATCCTCTTCTCCGTGGTCTTCATTGCAATGTGCTGCTCAGGCTTTGTATATATTAAAGCAACTACAAATCCTGTAGATCTTTGGTCAGCCCCAAGCAGCCAAGCCCGCAAGGAGAAGGAATACTTTGACACACACTTTGGACCTTTCTTCCGTACTGAACAAATTATTATTCAAGCACCAAAGAGCCACCCAGACACCTACTCACCTTACCCATCAGGAGAAGATGTGCCTTTTGGCCCTCCCCTTACCAAAGATATTCTCCATCAGGTAATTGGGACTTACCAAGAGCAAAGACCTAAGCATACTTAACAGGTATAACCACATGGAGTTGGCTTCCACCTGCAATGTTATGTATCCATCAAAACAGTCACTAGATATTGTTATTAAAAATCATAGCCTTACTATAAAAGCTTTTTGCTGGAAACCTTTCTGTCAGAGAGACACTTGCAAGCTAAGTCTCTGTTCATAGTATGAACACTGAAATAATGTTTTTGTAATGTGCTTCTATCGATAGGTGCCTCTGTCTCTGGCAATTGCAAGAATATGTTATGCACTTAAGTCCTGTCTTGCAAGGGAAGTGCTTTCTTATGCTGCTCCTAAACTATGGTTTGTTTTGTTTTAAGGTACTGGATTTGCAGGATGCTATTGTCAACATCACTGCTTCTTATGACAATGAGACTGTAATGCTGAAGGACATTTGCCTGGCTCCTCTTGCTCCCTACAACAGCAACTGCACTATCCTGAGTGTACTCAACTACTTTCAGAACAGCCATTCTGTTCTGGATCACACTGTTGGGGATGAGTTCTTTGTCTATGCTGATTACCACACTCACTTCTTATACTGTGTTCGGTAAGCAGTACAATTGCATGCTTTTTAATCAAGTTGCCAGTTCAGCTTGGTTTGGTGTGGATGCTGGCTCTGGTTTACCTTAAACATGTTTTCAATGCTTCTGAAGAGTTCTGAACAGAAGACCAGTTTCTGAGCTTTCTCTTTAGTTTGTAGTTCAGTTGGTTAGAAGCTACTCCTTGTCTTAAAGGCTGTAAGGCAGACACCTTTAAAACTGTGTTTGAATTAAAAGCAAATGCTGCACAAGAGCAGTGTACCACTAGCAGTCTTGTCTTGTTTGTCTTGATTTTCAGTTATAACACAACAGCTTTTTACTGTTTTGTGCTTTTTACTGTTTTGTGCCTCAGCTGTCATGCAGAAGCTAACAGTTATTGCTGGTGATCTCTTTAGGGCTCCAGCATCACTGAATGACACAAGCTTGCTTCACGATCCCTGCTTAGGAACATTTGGTGGACCTGTATTTCCGTGGCTGGTGTTGGGAGGATATGATGGTGAGTGGCAAAACAGTATTGCAGCATAAATCTGAGAGTACATTCTTGTATGCTGTTCTTGGTGCTAAAGGTGCATTCTCATTTAACACAGCTGTTTAAATGCAGTCCAGAGAAACTGGAGTTTTGTTAAACTTTCAGTAAGTAAAGGTGTTTTAAGTTTTGTAAGTTTTCAGTAGACCAGTGCTGGGATTGGAGGTGGACTACTCTGGAAGCGCAAAATGCAAGCAATCTGTAATTGGAACGTACTTGTCAACAGGACAAATGTTTGGTCTGCTTTGGGCCTGGTGAAAGACAGAGACATGAAGCACCTCAGGTTTACATGATGGGATGTATGTGTACTTTGCTTTGAGTTAGAATAAAGTTTTGTTACTGATCTGACAAAGCAGTTAAGAATAGATTAAAGTGTTCAAAAGGAAATTCTTTCATAATTACTCTTAAGCCAGGATTTTGTTCAAGCAATTTATCTAATTAAACTTAATTTGGTAGTATATTTGTGTTTAATATATCTGAAATAGTGTTTAAAGGCAAGTGCTTATTTATTAAACTGTAGGGGATTTGTATTTGCTTTGAGTAATATCTGAGTGTGCAAGGCGTACAGTGTTTAGGAAGGCACATTTCTCATTAGAAGGAAAGGCATAAGCAGTGGTTATAAAGTAGCTTTTTGTCCAACTAGGCAACAATGTAACATTGTGGTGTGATGAACATGTTAAACAATGAATAATTACTCTGGAATGCAATCTGTAGTGCTTATCAGCTTTGGTTCATATTTCAGTAGTATGTTTCAGAACTCAGTGATGTTCAGTGGAGTTACAGGGATGGGATTGCTTTGGGCAATGCTGATTTTAAACTTATTTGTATCTGCTATACTGGAAAGTAAGTTCCATTTTTTTAATGCCAAACATTTTATTCTTCTATAGATGATAACTATAATAATGCTACAGCTCTTGTTATTACTTTTCCTGTCAACAACTACTACAATGACTCAAAAAATCTGATGAAAGCCTTGGCATGGGAAAAAGAGTAAGTAGTCTTCCTGTATTCTGAAATGCATACATGACTTAAAGCAGCTTTACATGTTGATTAAAAAAGCCTACCTGCACTGTACTGACAGTTTTTCAGTAGAACTACAGGGATGTTTCAAGAGGCAGCAAAACTGGTTAAAACCAGACTGTGCTGGTCATAAGACCTTCACTTTGTCTGGCACACTTAATTTGCTTTGAGACACAGGTTCTATTCCTCTTAGTGACCATCTAGCCCAGTAGTACTTGCCAATAAGCAACTTCAGAAATGATTTATTTTATTGTGGCTAGAATTACACAGGTAGACTCTTTAATTTACTGGACCATTAACCATGGGTGGAAAGGTTGAGCCTGATGCTGTAGTTCTTTACCTTTAATTTTTAAAAATGTCATCCAGATGAACATCTAAGGCTTTTGTCCCCTCTACCACCTTGAAGAGCTAGCTTACATAGGCCAGCTGGTCTGGCTGTCAGTTAAGATAAAAACTACTGTACTAGAAAGTTTGTGACAAAAGAGAAGTATGAGAAGCATCTGCCTGTGTCACAAGCACCAGCACCTCCCAAGTTGGGGAACTGAAACAAGGGCTAATAAATTGTTCCAGTACTGTAAGCAAGCTGCAGTCATCTTTCATGTGTGTATTTCTTGGTCTAGCTTTGAGGAAAATTGTGCTCAGTTTTGAAATAGCTCATGCAAAGTACTTATTGGTCCTCAAACGTTAGAGAGAACATGGAAAGTATTTCAATGTAGTGTATTTCTAGTTCTTAAAGTAGAGTTACAGGTATGTGTAGCCAGCACCTCTCTTTTAAAACTGAGTAAGGTCCCCTCAAACTGTCTGGCTACTCTTGTACCACACAGATGATGTAAATTTGCCATCAACTGACTTTCAGGTATTTCTAGTGGAAGATGTTTTATCCTTTTAAAGTGTGATCGACCTCTTGGTTTTGTTTTTTAGGTTTATTAACTTTCTGAAGAACTACAATAACTCAAACTTAACGATATCATTTTCTGCTGAACGGAGTATTGAAGATGAGATCAACCGCGAGAGCAACAGTGATGTTAGCGTTGTGTTGATAAGCTATCTTGTGATGTTCCTCTACATCTCTATAGCTTTGGGACACATCCAGAGCTGTAGAAGACTGCTGGTATGTGTATAGTTTTCATTGCCATAAAGACTGAAGCTAGAGCTTGCTGGTAGCTGTAAGTAACTTAACTATTTTTGCAGAATGCTGATGTTTTTTATTACAGCATTGAGTCTTTCATGGGCAGGAGTTAGGGGGAGCATTGTTTTTCTGCTAGACAGTTCATGTGTATTTCATAGTTTCAGTTGAGTTCTTTCACTTGATGTTCAGTTCACATCAGCTTTAAGACTTGCAGCTTCAGGGTTGATAATTTTTTTAAAATATCTGAATCTTCAAAAAAACCGTGAAATGTTTTTTGCTACCTAGACTAAATGTTAGAAATGTTTTGCCTTTGCAATAATCTATTCTGTGGGAAGATGCTTATTTGGCTGATGTTCAGTACTACTTTTTTTAGGTGGATTCGAAGATCTCTCTGGGCATTGCAGGCATCCTGATTGTACTGAGCTCAGTAGCATGTTCTATAGGCATTTTCAGCTACTTTGGAATCCCACTGACACTGATTGTGATAGAAGTAATTCCTTTCTTGGTGCTGGCTATTGGAGTGGACAACATTTTCATTATGGTTCAGACACTTCAGGTATTTATTCTTGCATACAGACTTTTAGAAAAGTGCCTGTCATTTTTGAAGGCTGTAAACTTGGAGCATGGGGTCTTCTGTGTTCTAGTGCTCAGCTCAGTGTGAGCAGCTCTGGACTCTCACAAGATAGCTTGTGAGAGTGGAAGAAAGACAAGAATCTGTGTACCTTCTACCTTCACAAAAAACCTCTAATTTATGTCTCTGCATTTTTCATATTGCTGCTTGATATCAAAATACTTGTAGAGCTCAACTGGTATTTTGATCACTTGTAATTTTAGCGTATTGTAAGCAGTAGTCATGAACCAAACTATATGCTTAAGACTAGGAAGGACTTTTGACACTCACTCTTAGTGGGTAACAAGCTTTTTAATTTGACAGATTCAATAACCCACTGAAACTGGTACTGCCTCTGTCACATGTGTAGTTTTATCTGAAGTACTGAACTTAGTACTATATTTTAAATTTGAAGCAAGACAACAAGTAATGTTCAGGCTGCTCTTGTTTTAGAGAGTCTTGGCTGATTTTTATCTAACTCTTGTTAATGCAATGGAAACAACAAAAGATAGCTTAGAATATTTTAAAGTTTCAGGTTTTTTGCAGCCATATGAAATAGCTTTATAAATTGCATGATTCCTAACAATAATAAATTATTGCCTTAAAACAGAGAGATGAACGCCTTCAGGGTGAAACTCTGGATAAACAGATTGGCAGAGTCTTGGGAGATGTGGCACCCAGTATGTTTCTCTCATCCTTTTCAGAGACTGTGGCATTCTTTCTTGGTAAGACTCCTTTAATTTTTGAAGATAAGGGCCTTATCATAACTGCATGTTTCAAGAATAAATGCGATATTAAAATATAAAAGCAAAATAAGAATTTGTAGAGGCCGTTTAGCTTAGTTGTTCATTGTTAATATCAAGTTAAACTTCTGCTGGGGATAGGCATTGGAGTACTTTAAGAGTCTGGCATAGTTAAAAAGATCCATAGTTAAAAAGCTCTGAATCTGTCCAGCCTTTCAGCCTGAAAGACTGGGGGTTTTTACTGACTGACAAGTCTCAATTTGACCTTAGGAATAGATCAAATACCAGGGTGTATGAACTCCTGTATTGCATTTATTCATCTTGCCAAAATGCCCCTTGATTGGAAAAATGCCCCTATGACAGATTTATGTTTGAGGCTCGCATGATAATGTTTTAGAGGTAAATCTTTTGTTGCCCTACAAGTATAATTTGGTCTTCTTTCATAATAGCTTTGTTTACCTGCAGAGTAATTTGTCATTGGATCAACTTGCATTGAAGTGGCTTAATATTGAAGCAAGATGTTGCCTGACAGCACTCCTTAACTGCCCTGTTACACAGGCTGCACCTAAATTTGGGATTGAGAAATGGCTTAGAAGGAGTCACTCCTTTGCACAGCCTCAGTGCTGTTAAATAGGTCAAAGACAGCAGCTGTAGCCAGGCTTGTATGGGCTGTTGCCTTTGCTGTGGAAAGAAAGGCTCTTTGTCCTGCTATAAGGCTACCACTTAAACTGGATGTTTGTCTAGCAAATGCTGGTGCATTGCTAGGAGAAGGGAGCTGTCTTAACAAAGTGGGTCACTTCCTCCAGGGACACTGTCTACGATGCCAGCGGTTCGCACGTTCTCCCTGTTTGCTGGAATGGCTGTGCTCATAGACTTCCTCCTTCAAGTCACTTGCTTCGTCAGTCTCCTGGGCTTGGATATTAAGCGTCAAGAGGTGAGTATAAGTGCACCTGTAACTGCACTGTCACAGGGATGATGGCATCTGCAGAACTGCTCTAACTGTGGCATTTAATCTGTTTTCAGAGTAACAGACTGGATATTCTGTGTTGCATCAAAAGCAGTGAAGAAATGAGTGGAGTCCAGCGTTCTGAGAGCATGTTATTTCTGTTCTTCAAAAATCTGTTTTCTCCATATCTCCTTAAGGATTGGATGAGACCAATAGTAGTATGTATAATCTATTTCAAGTAAGCAGTCATCTAAACTTGAGCAAAAGAGCAGTGAGCGTGAAGGCCTAAATAGGGAAGAAGAATCTTCAATACAGTGAAACAAATGAAGCTTCTAGTTTTTTGGTTCTTGGCATAAGAATAGAAGTAAGCTTTTGTAACTGCAAAAGTATTTCAGTAAATAGAGGCTTGATTGTGGATTGTCTAAAGCCCCAGTTTAAGAGTTGCATTGCAATCAATCAAATTACTTTAGCCTATGTAAAAAAACCAGCATGTAATGGCTTCTATACTGCATTAATCCAGAGCGTTGTTGATGAATCTGTGATTCAGTTTAAAGTTACCATGTTTATTTACAGAAGGTGTTTGTAACCTTCACTGATCATTTCTAGGAATAAATTTCCTTACAGTCCCAAAGGGACCCCTCAGTAGCTATGTTGTACTACCACTGTTATATTAAGCCTGGGTAGCATATTTAAACTAGAGCCTCTTTGCATGGTTCCTGTTAGCTTAACAAATTACTCCTATTGCCCGTTGTTTCTGTGCAGTTCTCACGTCCATGGATTTGCTTTTTTTGCAGATAGCAGTGTTTGTGGGTATCCTGTCATTCAGTGCAGCAGTTATGCACAATGTAGAGATTGGGCTGGATCAGTCTCTCTCAATGCCAGATGTAAGTCTTATGATCGTGTCACTGTTCAGCAGTTTGTGGCTGAATTGAAACCTTGATACCTCGTTGTGCTACCTCAACGTTCCGTAATAGTAACTCAAAACTTTCCCTTGAAGGACTCCTATGTAATAGATTACTTCAGCCACATCAGCAAGTACCTGCATGCGGGTCCCCCTGTCTACTTTGTCCTAGAAGAAGGACACAACTACACCACTTTGGAAGGGCAGAACATGGTGTGTGGTGGAACGGGATGTAATAACGATTCACTTGTCCAGCAAGTCTTCAATGCTGCGGAAATTGGTAGCTAGTAAGTCTTTCATGCTTGTTTCTGCATAGTTGCATGGAAGAGGTGTAGCAGAGCACTGTGTCCTCCTGATTTACTCAGGCTCAGCTGCTGGTTGTAAACTGACATTCTATTTTATTTGCTTTGTATTATGGGTTTGGGAGGGAAGGGGGTTGGAAGCAGCTGTGACAGTCTTCTAGAGTGAGGATAAAACTGGTGTGGACTGATGGGATACATTGATGTACTTGAGTTTGGAAAAGGGGCTTGATCCTTCAAGGAATCTTGGAATGGTAGTAAGAATAACTTGTGAAAACCTCTCAGCAGGGTTATGATGATCTGGAAAATGACTGTATGCTCAGCTTCTAAACCTGGTGAATAAACTAGGCTACCTAGGGAGGCTAAGCAGGAATTTTATTTGCAGCTAACAACTCAAGGAAGTCTTTACCCAATTACCCATTTCAGCCTAACTGAAGGAGGAGCTTTGCTTGAAAACTGAGACAACAGAGTGTGGAATAGGATGGGGAACAGAGTGGGCAGGGCAATGGAAAGCTGAGCTTGGCAGCAGAACAAGATGCAGTGAAAAAGCTCCTGCAGTTTTCTAGCTGCAGTGTTCTGAGCTACCTGAGCATTAT